>NW_024039207.1:1180000-1787450 GCF_016077235.1 Cyprinodon tularosa
TAGGGGTCCCCGCTCCATCTCGCCATCAGTTTGGGGGTCCTTGGCCTGGAAAACGTTGAAGACCCCTGTACTACACACAATATTGTTTATTGTTTATTTATTTGGATCCCGATTAGCTGTCAGTAATTTGACAGCTACTCTTCCTGGGGTCCTTTTAAAATTATACAGATACACAAAACATATCAAATGATCACATCATAATATATATATATATATATATATATATATATATATATATATATATATATATATATATATATATATATATATATATATATATATATATATATATATATATATATATATATATATATATATATATATATATATATATACTGTATGTCAGTTCTGACACGCAACAGGCAGCTAATATTAAGGTGTAACAAACTCACACATCATCAATCATTATTATCCTAACAGAACAAACTGTTCTTGTTGCGTGAGGTTTTGGTCTTAATGGACCGCAGCCTCCTGCCAGAGAGAAGTGAATGAGACAGTTTGTGGCTGTGGTGCGAGAGATCAGCCATAATCTTACCTGCACGCCTCAGAGTAACTGGAGGCGTACAGATCCTGGGGAGATGGAAGATTGCAGCCAGTCATGTTATGTGCAGAACCGATGACACGCCACAGCCTGCCCTTGTCATATATATATATATATATATATATATATATATAGAAAGGAGTGAGATAACTTAGATGTAACCTTTAAGCATCTAAGTTGTTTTTTTTTGTTTTTTTTCCCTTTTCTTTACTGGTCGTTAACTTCTGCAGCAGACACTCCAGCACAGAGGGTGCAGTTTCTTCTGGGCACAGAGGATGCCGACGAGGATCACATCCCACACGCCCTGTTTACCGAGCTGGACGAAATCTGCCTCAGAGAGGGTGAGGACGCCGAATGGAGAGAGACTGCAAGGTAAACCGCTGCAGACAAGCGTACGGGCAGGACATGGCCAGCTGTAGTTTCGTTTTCCTAAAGCAGCAGATCATTTTATCCACTTCCTGTCTTAATTACTGATGGCAATAAGTCTCTTGATGTGTTTCCAGGTGGCTGAAGTTTGAAGAGGATGTTGAAGATGGCGGTGAACGGTGGAGTAAACCCTACGTAGCCACTCTGTCTCTGCACAGTGTGTTTGAGCTACGCAGCTGCATCATGAATGGCATCGTGATGCTGGACATGAGGGCCAACTCATTAGAAGAGATCGCAGGTAAACACCGCAGATGGTACCTTGTAGCTTGCTCTCACAGTTTATCACCTTACAAACACAAATTACAGTGTAACTAAGTAGGAGCTTATGGCCTAGTCAAAGTCTAGACCTAAATCAAATGGATATTCTGTGTAAAACTTGAAAACTGATGTCTAAAGGCTTTCTTCATTCAAATCAGACACGGATTCAAGTATTTCTTCAAGAAGGATAGACCAAAATGGCAGTAAAGTATCATCCGTAATGGAAATGATTTAAAGTTTTCCTTTCTCCTTACAGCTATTGCACACCGTTCTTTGTATTTCACATAGAGGGTTTAACAATCGACGTTTATATCATCTTGGCTGCAGCCGTAACATCAGCAGGGCATCACTGTTTTTAACATTTGTAATAAAATGATCTAGTTTTGTAGTTGGACTGACCTAGATCAATTCAAACATCATGGAGCTTGTCTGTTTTTAAGGTCAGCAAAGGATATTTATCTGTGCGACACAACAAAAACCTTATCTGGCCCAGTTAAATCAGTTCTTTTCTGCACTGATCAGCTTACTGTTCCTGGCTGTCATTCAGGGGCAGACGCTGTCAGTAGAAGAACATTTATGCATCTACCCTGTTGTTTTACCTCATTCCTCAGACATGGTTTTGGATCAGCACGAGGGGTCTGGCTCTCTGGGTCAAGAGGCCCGGAAGAGGATCCGCGAGGCCCTGCTGAAGCAGCACCACCATCAGAACCAGAAGAAACTGGCCAACCGTATTCCCATCGTCCGCTCCTTCGCCGACATCGGCAAGAAGCAGTCTGAGCCTCATTCCATGGACAAGAATGGTGAACACACACACAGACACAAATGCAGACCTTGCAGTAGTCAAATAACTCATATTGTTTACTGTTGTCATACTTCAGTCTGTTTCATGCTGATGTAACAGCAAGTCTGCCTTTCTTGTTTATCCTTGTCACCACAAAACTGTAAAATCTTCACAGTGGGGCTGAAAGTCTGATCTTTAGGAGTGCCTCACCCAATTAAATCTTCCTATAGAGCAATTCAGTCTTGTACATTTTGAGTGTTTGGTCCACGCATATTTTAAGATCCCACACAAGATGTCTTCATCGCTGCAGACCAGATAAAACACAACAAAAAGCTTAGTGATCCTCAGCAGCTGCAGATCAGTAATTAGAGCTTTCTCCATAAGTAAAGACAGTAGCTGCAGTGTTCAGGCGAAGAGCATTTATACACTTTGTCAATGTTCTTAGAAATAACAAACAAAACCACAATATCTACAGGTGTCATGTAAAAGTTCCAGACTTTTCCAGCCTCCAATTGCAAGAGTTCTCTATCATACATTTATTAAAAAAAAAGAAAGAAGCAGACTAGAGGCTACTATTGGCAGCAGGGGTGCAAAGAGACGCAACATAAGGTAGAAAGGAAGGTAGGACTTAGAGGGGGGTGGAGGACAGTGGACAAGACACTAGGAAAAAAATGTCAAAATGCACTGAAAAAAAAAGATCTAGAAATAAGTAAACATTTCTTAAATTAAGTGTATTTACCCTTAATTTGAGTAGGTAGATGACAATGAAATTGTGTTTTCCTATTTTAAGTGCAAATTGTCTTGTTCTATTGGCAAAATGTCCCTTTTACCTCCTCAATACAAGAATAAATGCACTTATTTTAAGAAAAAATTATTTCTCTAGATTTCGAAGGAAGGAAAGAAGGAAGGAAGGAAGGAAGGAAGACTAGGAAAAAGTGTTTTATGGCAATCTTTAGATCAGTCTTATTACAGTACAAATATCGTGAATGAAAATATCGTGATATATATATATATATATATTGATATATATATATATATTCTCTTTAATTGACCTTTATGCTTTCTAGTCATGTATTTGAGCTTTATTACTTTTAGGATTATATGGTGATTTTGTAATAAATCATGTGGTCTTTATATCTTAGTCATTAATGGACAGGCAGTGTCTGTATTCTTCCATAGCTACAGTCTTGTTTATACCACTATCAACCAGAGGTATAAGTCAGGAAACATGGCTGACTGCACTACCTCATGATGGCTTATTGATAAAACATAGAGATGTTGTTTTTGCTAATGGATACAGATTTTCACCAATGAGCACCAAAGAAAAATGCTTTCCTTATTTTCCTCTGGATCAAACTGTGCCATGCAGTTACTCACAGGAGAGCATCGTCTGGTTTAAATAAGCATTTCTTGTGGAAACTGATCTTATTTTCATGCTGTCTCTAAGGCCAAACAGTCTCACCTCAGTCCCAGCCATCCAACAACGAGGGTAAACAGGACGTCAGCCGAGAAAACAGCGCCGTGGACTTCAGTAAGGTGAGCAGCCAGAACAACTACTGTTCTTCTTGTTTATCTTTGGCCACTGAGAGCTGAACACATAACAAGTGCTGTATATTTATTCAGTCTGGGATTACGTGTGAAATAATCACCACCAGTTTCTCACAAAGGTAACCTGACTGGTATCAAGCAGGATTGGAAGAAGATTTCTTTAGTTATGCGTGTCAGATCTGCCTGTAAAACCTGTTTATATCCATTTAATTAAACTTGTATCATCTAAACACTGATCTTATGTGTTTCTCCGCTACACAGATTGACCTCCATTTCATGAAGAAGATCCCTCCTGGTGCCGAGGCATCCAACGTCTTGGTAGGAGAGCTGGAATTCCTAGACCGCCCTGTGGTGGCCTTCGTCCGTTTATCTCCCGCTGTGCTTCTCAATGGCCTGACTGAAGTTCCCATCACCACCAGGTGACCCAGCAGCTGATAGAAAAGCATTCAGATTGTGTTTCTCATTTGGACTTTGTCCTACCTCAGATCTAAATGTCTCTTTTGTTGTACAGGTTCTTGTTTATCCTCCTTGGGCCTCTAGGGAAAGGTCCACAGTATCATGAAATTGGACGATCTATTGCTACGCTGATGACCGATGAGGTGAGGCCACTCTGAAAACAAAGCAAAATGGTTATAGACGTACAACCAAACAGATTTATGTCAGGTTCCACCTATAATTGTGAAAGATCAGCACAATTGCTCTTAGTGTTTCCTGAGGACCATAACAGGAGATTTTCCTGCTGTAAAAATGAGAATAGCTCAGGAATTTAAACCTATTTGATACAGAATAAGATGGACTTCCTGCAGGGCAACAGTTTACTTTCTCCAAAATAAATTATTAATATTTCCAGTCTGACTACTGTTTTGTTAAACATGCAGATTACAATATTATATGAAAAGCAATGTTTTATGAATGAGATCTGAAAAATACTTATGTATTATTTTTAGGAAAAGGGAGCATTTATTTCATTGATGAAGATCTCAGCATATTTAATGCAGATTTAACTGATTTGAGTGTTTTTATTGTCAAGATTATTATCTTGTCTTCCTTTATACACTGCATGAAAATTGGGATTATCCACCTTTAAATTGCTTTGAATCCTTTTAACTGTTAAAAGCCACAACAGCAATGATATTTAGATTAATCTGGAGTTGCGTCTTATTTGTATTCTGTTTGGAGTCATAACAGCTTGAAACGTTATGGCAAGGCTTTCCACAAAGTTTAAGAGTTATTTATCTACGAAATCTAGGAAACTTTCATGTGTTTTTTGTAGAAGCTCACTTGTGGGATCAAGATTAGATCTCATTGGCTTTTGCTCGTATTCATGCCAAGTCCTTCTGGAACCTTGATGTTCAGTCACCTTGGAACAGTAAGGGGTCAGCACCTAAATGTTCCCACAGGTGTTTGCTGAATTTTAACAGATATTTAAAGTAAGGCAAAGGGCCAAATCCCACACAATAATCCTCTCTCTACCAAGCTTTACTTTAGAGACAAAGAAAGTGACCGTTTGTGACATTGCATTAAGCTTTCTGTTTATCATTTACCATGCAAATAAAGTTTGGAGGCTTAAGCTACTGACTGCTACTGACTCTGCTTTGTAATTTAACCAGCCCTGCCAATTAGTGGCAGAGTATCTGTTCTTACTAATTGCTTCAATTAACAGCAGATGTTAAAATATTATGTCAAAGGGAAAATTCTCACTTTAACCAATTGCACATATATATCATTCCTACATCCCCAGAAGGCATCCTATTATGGTTTCATGCGGGAATTTGCTGAGCTCGAGTTCTTTTAGTTACATAGTGTATATGTAACACTGGACTTTTTTCACTTCCTCCTAAATTTTTTCCAAAGGCTAAAGCTTATAAGCAGGCAAATGTCAGAAAAAATCCTGTTTGGACTGCTGGAAGTGTTTTTATTTATTATCAGATAATTTTTTGTTATTTTGCCAATGAACGACCTATATCTGATCCTGTCATAGCAGTCAGAACAGCACAGATCCGATTTTTTTCAAATGCGACCCAGAGCACTTGGCTATGTGGTCCTAAATCCGAGACGTTTCTGATATTTTCAATTGCAGCCTGTGTCTGATTGGCCATCCCACCTGTACGACACCAATACTCGACAAAGCTCACTATTCTGCGTCTTGCTATGCAGAAGGAGGAAAAAAAAAAGAACAAACATGGAGGACGATGATGCGGAGGGTTGTCTTTCTTTTTTTTATTTTCCCCCACCCTGTGGAAAAGAATGCATCGTTAATACGCTAGCTCCGGTTGGAAAATAAATTAAAGATAGCAGGATATGCTCCAGCGCTACAATCCATGTTTACTTCCGTAAATAAAGAGCTTGCTCGCTACTTGTGATGTCACTGCATCCTCTACTGCTCATGAGGGACACTTAAGTTGTATGAATGCAGGTCACAGAGGAGATCACATAGAAGTTGCTTGTATTTAAAAATAGGACCAACCAAGGAAAACAATCGTATTAAAAAAAAAAAAAAATCTGAATCGAGCATTAAGGCCTGCAGTAGGAATGTTGCAATGATTATTGTCCAGCAAAGCATTAGTTTTAAGGCTAATCTCACTGATTTTACCGGGTTAATGTGTTTTTTAAAATTATTTCTGTATATATTTTAATCAGAAAGTGTTTTGCATAGTTTTAAGAGCATTTTTATGAATTTCTCAACAACATAAATTAGCTGCTTTCAATAAAAACGGGTTTTTCTCCCCATCAAGATGATTTCTACAGACCTAGTTAGGCTAACACTACAGATCCTAGCCCTCTGTTTTGATATGACTTGTTGATCGATAAAGTGGAAACATATTAACGCAGTTCTAATTACCTGTGTGTGAACAATACTCCATGGAAAATTACTTGACCTTTTGTGTTAAAATGTGCAGAGCACATTGCTAATGTAGTTTTCCATAACCTGACTCCGCCAGATGGATTTGCTCCGCATATCCATCTGGAAACCTTCCGTTGAAGTAATTTTGGGAAGGGGCAAAAATACTGGTTAGCTGATTGGCCTATGTTGGTGATAGACGGGCCAAATAAACCAATCAGATCAATGAAGCATATGACGTACTAACAGAGCGACAACGAAAACACAACCACAAGCCAGGTTATTCTTGCCGAAACCAGTCGGGAGAAGAGCAAAAACATCTTTTCCTCTGAGAAAAGCCTCCAGAGCAGTGTTTTGCTCTTCTTTCAGTGAAGAAATACTCTGTAATTCCGATAAAACTTGCTCGATAGCCACGCTAACGCTAGTTTCATCGGCTGAAGCCGCCATGTTCTTTAGATTGAACTGTCGCGCTTCTCGTTGCGTCACACCTCAACTCGCCTCAAAGCCAATGCTGTTGGACGTTCGTTTGGTGAACTGCTCCAAATTTTCTTTAACGGAGAGTCTCCAGACTGATCTGCGAGTGAAACCTTGAAAGCTCGCGAGATCAGGATGATCTCACGAGGCTAAGTTTTCCATACTCTCATATATGTTTGATGTCACTCTACAGATTTTCCATGATGTTGCCTATAAGGCCAAAGACAGGAATGATCTGGTGGCCGGCATCGACGAGTTTCTGGATCAGGTGACTGTTTTACCTCCTGGCGAGTGGGACCCCTCCATCAGAATAGAGCCTCCTAAGAATGTTCCTTCTCAGGTAAAGTATCATTAGGTTTTGTTGGCATCTCCTCCGAAGCATTTTTTCTCCTGTACTCTAAAAAATCATGATCAGAACCTGTTTGAAAATGTTCTCTTCTAGAATTAATAGAAAAAGAACCAAAACATCTGTAAATGCTTTCATTTCAGCGGTGGCAGAAGTGGAAAGTGGGGATATTATATTATTTGAACTTGTTAGTGCGGCTGCACCTGGGCCTGTTGGCAGCTCTTTTTAACCCCTTAAAACCTTAAGTGGGGGTAATAACTCGGAATGCATAAAATTCCACCGGTAACATTTTTACCAGCAGATGGAGCCATTGTGCGCAGCTCCAAGCTGGCACCAAAAGTTCCAAAGCCCACAGCTCTGGAACTGTTATAGCTAGAGGTCTGAAATTTTCTGCATTTGTGGTTGACATAATGTAGAACAAATATAATACAATAAAACCTGCTCTTTCTCAAGAATGTCTTTATTACTGCTGTTCAAAAAAAAACTATCATTTCCGAGAATAAAAAAAACTACTTTGAGTCTTGTGTGAACTGATGCAGGTTGGTCTGTGTTCAAGTCACCCAATTTGAATTTATATATTTAGAAACAAGAGGCTGTTAGCTTTCTAATAATGCATTGCACATGTAATTTGGGCTTACAGTTCCCAAGTTATTTGCTTTTCCATTTGGGTATGTAAAATAGGCGAGGATTACCCAAAATGAGGTGGATGTTAAGTGGTTAATGCTTACAGAGTTCATTTGAGCAAATTCCTCCAATAACATAAAAAAAAAAGTATTTCCTTCAGCTTTTATCCATTTATATTTTTGAAATGATCCATATTATTAAAATGTATCTTTTAGGAAAAACCCTCCGGCTGTTGTAGGACTCCCATCTTGTTTTCACATGAGTGCAGGTCCATTTGTGTTCATCATAGAACAGATCAAAGTGCACTTTGAAGCTGGCATACAACCAGCATTTGATTGACAGTGATGTTCACTGTGCAGGAAAAGAGAAAGATCCCCCCTGTTCCCAACGGAGTGACGGATCTTGGAGAGTCAGAGGCACATGGAGGACATGGTGGCCCTGAGCTCCAGCGCACAGGGAGGTGAGTGTGGGAAACATTTACAGCACGCACTCTGTCACTTCTGGAAGGTCTTGTTTGTGTCCATCTTCCTGTCGCCTGGTGGCTGCATCACTGCTTACAAACTGCTAATTTATGATGCAGACCACACAGCAGGCCCAAAGTCATTCTTCATGGCTTAAATTAAACAAAAAGCTCATGGTTAATGAATAATACTTTGTAGCATGTCAATATCCTCATATATAATTCTCTTTAATCCTAATGTTGGATTTATAGTTTATTCAATGATGGACAGGGGACTTCTTTTTATACTTTTCCTTGGATTTTCAACTTTATTTCCTTACTGCTCTCTAAAAGTAATGATTGTATTCATCCAACCATTAAGGTAAATATGGTCCCATTTAGGCGTTTTCACACTTTTGAATTAATGTTACTGTTGTTTTCACTTTTCTGTAAGACCTTTTAACTCTTCATCATGGAATACCGAAGTGGTAAATCATATAAAAGACTGATTTGATGGAAAAGATTTCATCCCCTTAAATGTTTTTAAAGATTCAGATGACAGGGATAAAAAATGCTTTGAATGCCTATAAAAACTGTTCTGTTTTTTCAATCTAAATTTAAAATCGAGTGAGAAATTATTAACTTTCTATAGTATACAGTTCAACCTACAAAGTTTACTTTCAAAAACTAACCTCAAAGTACATTTAAGTCACTTCTTCTAAATAAAAGCCTTCACCACTGCTTGAAATGTTAGCTTTTGGATTCACTTTGACACAAAAAAAGTTTTTAAGAATTAACCACAATGCTAAATTTCAGCTCATATAAAACCCTTCATAAGTCCCACAAAAACGAAATAACTTTTTTACCTCATGGGAGCGCTATATGACCATCTACATGCACAGTCTGTCGCTGGCTTTCGGCTAAAAAGACGTAAGGACTTAGAGTACATAAAGTCCCATTCTGAAAACATGAAACTGAACTTTATTGATCGCACAATGGAGAAATTAACTCTCTGCATTTAACCCATCCCCTTGGGGAGCAGTGGGGTGCCACAGTGCAGCGCCCGGGGAGCAGTGTGGGATTAAGGGTCTTGCTCAGAGAGCCGGAGTGCAGACTGTGGGGATTGAATCGGCTACTTGCAACCTTCTTAGAGCACAAGCGCACTGCTCTACCCACTAGGCCAACACTCCCATCACTCCACACTGCTCATCACTCTGCCTGCTTGGTGACATAAGAAACAAATAGATGCCACATTCTTTTTGATGTTCTAATCATGACAAAATGATCAGTACTTCAGAACTCAAACAATGAAAAAAAGAGTTTAAATACATTTTGATTAAAAGCTCCCATCAACCCCCACTGGGTCACTGCAGTAGTCGAGTTATGGATGGTGTAATTTTTTTTTTTTTGGAAGCATACATAGCCTAATTAATATAGTCTATGAACCTAGAGCAATATGCATGGTATGGTTTGTACATGTCAGGTATGCCAGTCATTGACTTTGACCAAGGCACCTTTCAGTAGAACTGCAGTCAGTCCCTGGACTGCCATGGCTATCACTGCCCCTACATAGTTAGGGACAAATGCAGGTATGACAAATACTTATAAGCCTGCAGCTTACCTGAAGCGTTAGTTTTTGCCTTCTTAAAAATGAAGTCCCTCAAATCGCGTTGTCTGTGCCGCTTGGCCATGATGCTGTTCAGAGCACCATCACCTGCTCTGATGGATACGCTGAGGTTGAAAATAAATCGCATGTGCCCTCTGGGCCACCGTAATTTGGTCAGGCTACTCCTAAGCGCACAGCCCGCCAAATGTTGAAAGGGCAATATTATTACCATTACTGTTAATAATACTGTTAAAGTTTATACATTCAGTGATAAAATGTTACAGGGGATGGTATGAGGGGATGGTCATTTAAGAAGGAGGATGATTTTTAAGATTTTTTTTTTTAAGAAGGGGATGCCATTCCCCCTCATCCCCCCTCAACTCGAGTACTGGGTATCTGCTCCAGAGCTTTACTGACAACCAACCTCTCTGTAGGTGGTTTGGCTGCTTGTCCTGCAGACCATCATCCTTATGCTGCTGCAGCCACAGCCATGTCCACCTGTAATGACCATAAACAAAGCAAGGTTGCTTTTCTCGTCCAAATACGTCAGAAAACGTCTAATCTACTGAGACCATATCACTCATAATTAGCACTGTGGTTTAAAAAGAATGGTCTAAAACACTCTGTCCAGTGAGAAGACATTTTGTGGACAACATTGCCTTGTTGCACTCAAATATCTGAGAAGAAATGGACACTGTGGTTGAATCACTAAACAGATGGGATGTAGGAGCTAGAGACTGACACGGGAGTGGATTTTCACTCCTGTCCCGTGCCACTCCCACAGAAAAAAATTGTGTCCCGTCCCGATCCCGGGCCAGAGTAGAAATCTAAATCCTGTCCCGTCCCACTCCTGGTGAAATTACTCCCGCTCCCATTCAGAATGACTCCCGCTCCTGCACCACTCCCATTCTTGTTGTTTTTGAGCGCAGGTGAAAAACTCAGAGCGGAAACACTGTTGGTTTTTGGGTCGTGTAGTTTTTTTGACTCGCATTACAGTGTAGGCTTTGAGGAAAAAAACTACAAAATGGCGGCGCCAGTACTGGATTTTTTTTCTTTCTATTTTATTTTATTTTTTGGCATCGATCCTAGTTTTTTTTTAGTTACTATTGGTTTGCTCCCGTTCCCGTCTGCTCCCGTTAATGTTTAATCCTGTACCGTCCCAATCACGTGATCGTTACTAATACTGACTCTCATCCCACGGGAAAAAAATGTCAGTCTCTAGTAGGAGTAGAGGACCAGACTAGTTACCCCTGCTGTGTGGTAAGAACAGGATAAATCTATGCTTAAAGAATTACAGCTGCAGGATCAGAGTCTGACATGTACGAAAACATTAATCCATCCTGCCTACCCTACTCTTTCCAGAGGGATAATGCTCTATATATGAGCACAAAAAAGCTCTTCTCTTGTATGTCTACTTGAACCCCAGTTGGCCTCAGCAGATGGCCGCTCACACTGAGCCTGGTTCTGCTGGAGGTTTCTTCCTGTTAAAAGGGAGTTTTTCCTCTCCACTGTCGCCACAAGCATGCTTGGTATGATTGATTGCGTTTGAGTCAATGAGTCGATGCAATCAACTGGTTTTCCTTAGATAGAAAACTTTGATTCAATTTGACTGTATGATCTGGTTCAATCGTCTCT
This sequence comes from Cyprinodon tularosa, assembly GCF_016077235.1. Lineage (NCBI taxonomy): Eukaryota > Metazoa > Chordata > Actinopteri > Cyprinodontiformes > Cyprinodontidae > Cyprinodon > Cyprinodon tularosa. The sequence goes on from NW_024039207.1 coordinate 1,191,521, forward strand.
TAGGTGCCTTGAGATGACGTGTTGTGAGTTGGCGCTATATAAATAAACTGAATTGAATTGTATACGACTGCAGACTGCAGACTCTTTTTAAATTGGAGAACTTTTTCCTTTTTTTGGTACCTGCATGGGTGTGGAAGCTGACATAGAGGGGAGTGAGTTAATTCTCTGTGAGGGAAAACTTTAGCTAAAGCATGAACACGGTTTTATCCAACAGGACAGCACCAGCATACATCATGGAGGTGTATAACTGAACTGTAGAAGGCACTACAAAGAAATCTTATCATAACTTTTTGATGTAAACTTGACATAAGAGTTTTGTATGATATTAAAATAAAATTATATGCTGTCATCAGCTATAGAGGTTTATAGCTCCTCTCTGAAACAACAGACTGGGTATTCAGTGTATTAAGTTTCCTTAAGCTGAGCTGATGTGTGCTGCAGTGCAGAATCTCCCCTCATCCATTCATCTCCTGCTCCTTACATTAAACCCACTGTCTCTCTCTGCCTCTCGGGACTGAAATAAACATAAGAGCCCACCCAACGTTGTTACGGCAACATCCTCTGATGGCACCTCACTATCGCAGTTTGATGCACCAGGAGAGACTGCAACCAGAGCGGCATGGGGTCACTTTGTCGTGGCTCAGTATAGCGCTAGCCTTGTTTACCTTTGTTTATTTTGGTGGAATAACAGAAGATGGACTAGATAGTGCTTGGCAATGACCACCTGCACTGCGCTAACATGTTTACACGCCTCTATTGCTCTCCTGATAGAAAAAGAATGAGTAGAGCTTGTTAATAGAGTGTTGTTTCAGTGTTGTGTGGCTCTTTAGCAATTCTGAATTATGACATAATGTTATTGTTTATTAAACTGTAAAGAATTAGAAGTAAAAAGAGCATTGATATTGCTCTGATTTTAGACACTCAGTCACAGAAATCCCTCTCAGGGTAGTTATGACTGTAGCTAAATTAACGGCAGAGCTACTATACTTTTATTTCTTTGAATAGAATTTGATCTTTTAAATAACAATTTTTCATAGAGCTTTCGGTAAATGAATTAATCAACTCTGAGATGATTCTATTTGCTGATCTGTGCATAAATAACATTTGTGAAAATAATGCAGCCTGCTTTATTGCTTTTATCATCGGAAACTTTAAAAAAAAACTTTGGTCCTTAATCATCCAGACTTGCATCAACATCTAGTATTGGTGCTGCAGTAAAATTAGAAAGGAGGTAGACAAACTTGAAAACCACAAAAAGAGTTGGCATGGCAACGCCGTCAGGGTGTAGTCATGTGTTTATGTCCATTCATTATATCCAGGTGTCTCATGTCACCACAGGTATTTTATAGCTTCAGTTTAATGCATCCATCCTATATCTGCTTATTCCTTGTATGCTCAGAACATATATTTCATACAGAATTAATTTATAATATTTCTGCATGGATCTTGAATAGAGCCTTTTTCCATTTATTTCAGGTTCTTTGGTGGGTTGATCTTGGACATCAAGCGAAAGGCTCCTCACTACCTTTCCGACTACACAGACGCCCTCAGTCTCCAGTGTCTGGCCTCCTTCCTCTTTCTTTACTGCGCCTGCATGTCTCCTGTTATCACCTTCGGAGGGCTCCTGGGTGAGGCCACAGAGGGACGGGTGGTAAGATTTACTGCTTCATTGTACTTCCTAAATCTAAACTGCAGCTTGAGCTTCAAGTTAGTCTAGGTTTTATTTCAAGCTATAAGACTAGAGATTTGTTAATTATTTCCAATGGACAGCGGACCTTTACCCTAACAATTTTAGCTGATTATCATTTTATTTTTTTTTTATAAACTTTTGGAATCCCTGAGGTTTAATGAAAATAATCACATCTTCCTCTTGCAGTAATTGTTTCCACAGCTGATAGACTTAGACAGAAACAGATTTATTTTGTCATTTTGCATACACGAGTATATACAAAAAGAAATTTCATTTAAGACAGCTCTAGACAATTTCATTTTTTAAAGTGCAGCCTTGAAAAACAGTAATAAAAAGCATTAAAAAAAGAAAAAAATGACTGTATATTTACAGTTCTTGTGGTTTATGCGGACATTATGTGAATCTATAAAATCTACAGTTTTTACACTTCCTAGATTGTGAAAAGCTGCAGCCTACCTCTAAAAAGTGCCTTCACCTCCAAAGTAAATGCATTATGGGTAAAGATAATATGAAAGTTTATGTAAGATGTTATGATATCCTATCTTATAAGATCATTATATTTTAGTATATTCTATTCTATTCTAAAAGCAACGTTATTTTTTTATATGAATATAGTTTTATGTCATGTACAGTCTACGTCCAAAATTGATGCTTATTGTTTTATAATGCAGCTTGTAGTTGGTTACAATGAAAGTGTTGCTTAAAAATAGATATTTGGTATAAGTTGAATTAATCTTATCACCCGTGTTAGAAGTTGCAACTCAGGCTAATAACAATAAACAAGACAAGACTTTAATTTAATTTTGATAATTATAGCTTTGAGATACTGGAAGCTAAAAATCCAGTGTCTCTGTAAATGTGGATGTTGTGTAAAGGATGTAGCATACTCAGAAAGTTGAGTGGAAGGAAAAAGTATGGACTTGATACACTACAAAAAACTGAAATCTAAATAAGGCATTTTTTTTTAAATAGGTACATTGTTTCTTTACCTACTCAAATCAAGGTTAAATACAGTTATTTCTAAATAATTTTTTGCAGTGTAGGATTGTTGAGCAGATTCAATTCAGTAATTTGGCGGTTGAGCTTAGTGATCTACCTGAAAAAGTTCAGCGCGCTTCCTGCTGACATGTTTAATGGAGTTACAGACATCATTTTCCAGCAGGATTTGGAAACTGCCCACACTGCCAGGGGTATTGATTAAAAAACGTCGACCGTTTGTATTATATTCTACACACTGCAAAAAACTTGAAATCTAAATGTAATTTTTTCTCATGAGGTAAAGGAGAAACTTTGCCAACGGAACAAGACAATTTACATTTAAAATAAGATAAAAAAATTGCATTCTCTTATATCAAGTGCATTTTTTTCTAATAATCTTATTTTAAGAGCGAATCATCTTAATTGCGCACTCATATGGGGGATAATTACAGTTGATGTAAGAAATTTGTACCTATTTGTAGATTGTTTTTGCAGTACTTCATTTTTTGGCTGCCCTTAACATGATTGTAGGTACTTCGCATTATAAGTGGAAAGACTCTGAATCCGTCAAAGGTACATGTATGACTAAGTGAACGAGATCTCCATTTCCCATCTTTTTAGAGTGCCATTGAGTCCCTGTTTGGAGCTTCAATGACGGGGATAGCCTACTCTCTTTTTGCTGGGCAGCCTCTCACCATCCTGGGCAGCACTGGGCCTGTTCTCGTCTTTGAAAAGATCCTTTTCAAGTTTTGCAAGTAGGCTCTTTTCTTACATCTGTTTTCTTCTGCTGGAAAAATGTTCCTACCCGTTCTTGTGTTTTTATACTTGTGTGTTTTTATACCTCAGAGAATACGGCTTGTCCTACCTCTCCCTGAGGGCCTGCATCGGGCTGTGGACGGCTTTCTTCTGCCTGCTGCTAGTGGCCACAGACGCCAGCTCCCTGGTCTGTTACATCACTCGCTTCACAGAAGAGGCTTTCGCGTCGCTGATCTGCATCATCTTCATCTATGAAGCCCTGGAGAAGCTGATCCACTTGGGGGTGCACTATCCTGTCAACAAACATAACGACCTGCAGAAACTCACCCAATACTGGCAAGTTTCTGAGGCCGCTTTCTTTGGCGTCACTCGTCACATGATCACAGTGATGCTTTAGGCTGATATAACATACACTATTTGCCCAGCAGAAAATGCCAAGTTTATTTAACCTATATGCTAAAACTCCCTCTTATGTCATGAAATGATCAGTCTTATTATAAAAGCTTATGGATTGTTTTATGTCGAGCAGGTGTAGCTGTGTTGAGCCCAGGAACCCGAGCAATGAGACTCTGCAATTTTGGGAGGAGAGAAACATCACCACCTCCGAGGTCAACTGGACCATGCTGGAGGTCAAGGTAAAGGGCCCATTTATTACTTCTTAGTAGCCTTTTGAAAGTGAACAGATCATTTTTATCCCATGTGAACCTGACCTGAAAAGAAAAAATCCTAGTTGCATTAATTACAGCAACATTTTTTCCTGGGTTCCACCTCCCCCATCATTTGCTTTTACATCGGGGCCAGTAGGAGTGTGAGATGTTTCATGGGGTGTTTGAGGGGCCCGCCTGCGGACACCATGGCCCGTATATCCCAGACGTCCTCTTCTGGTGCGTGGTCCTCTTCTTCACCACAGTCTTCATGTCGGCCTTCCTCAAGGAGTTCAAGACGAGCCGCTACTTCCCCACCAAGGTGACAAACACTGAGTTCTTGAGTTGTAGTTTAGCCTCCATGGATCAGGAAATTATTTATTTGTTTTGCTTTTGGAAATTTAACAGCAAGAGATGCAATTAGCCCAGTGCTCCTTGTTAAAGTGATTAAAACAATGAAAAGTTTTCCTTGTCTGATTTTTACTGCTAAATATCTCAGGCCTTGATCCTTAACCCAATATGAAAGCATTGTGCAAAGAAAACATTTGATTTCATATTTAATTAAGTTTCACCGTCTGAAAACTGTCAAAACACAGAAAAACTGGTGGCAGACTTATCATAGAGACGAATTCTTTACTTTACTCTGTTGAGGATCTGTCAGGTAGAAGCAGACATCACTTATTCCCAGCTGTCTGTTTAAAGTCCTCCATTAAGTCTTTTAATTAAGCATAGTGATAATCCAGACTGCTTCACCTGATGCATCATTAGCGCACGCTGCCATCTACAGGTTGATATGGGATAAAGAAAAACCCTGCAGTCTGCATGGCCATTCTATGTCTAGTTTCTATGGGTTGTCATTGAGATGACACACAGCAGAGTAATGTGTGGGGTGATGTTGTCCGACTAAGCCGTGTTCTGTGATCGCCACCTCGTGGTGATGAATATTACTGTGCAGTAATACTGCAGATGGAGAACTGATGGCAGTTCAAATGAAGCATCTAAACCCTCAGTCATTTCTCCCTGTTTATTATTTATGGAACTTCTTTTTACCAACAGCTTTTTTTTCTTGTATGTCGCAGATTTAGATAAATTGCAGTATTATATTTCTTGCTTTTAACTTTTTAAAAAAACTTTTTTTTAAGTCCAGGAAAAGAGGAATTAAAACAATAATTGTACAAATGTTTACATAGAGAAGACATCATAGAGCAGATGGTAACCCTGAATCATTCTCTCCCCTAAAGTTCAATTCATTCAGTTTGTTTATATAACGCCAATTCACAGCATGTCATCTTAAGGCACTTTACAAAGACAGTTTAACCAGATCAGCCAGTCAAATTGATTCAAAGTCTAATAAAAAACAGCCGACTGCATCAACGCATTGTCTCGAAGGAAATCCCTCACCCTTAGCATGCTCATAGTGACAGTGGAGAGGAAAAACTCCCTTTTAGCAGGAAGAAACCTCATGCAGAACCAGGCTCAGTGTGAGCGGCCATCTGCCGAAGCCGACTCGGGTTCAAGGAGACAGAAGCAGAGATACAAAAAGAAACTGTAAAAGGCGTCCAGGAAACACACATCCACGCAGATTAGCTCCGAGCTAACTCCCATGTCATAGGATGAAGAGAGCACATCCAGCCAGTCACAGTCAGAGAAACAGGACTACACTGGAAAAAACAGGCCGATCTCCAACATCTATAAACAAAGGTGTTGATGGCAGTAGCACAGCTGATATTTCTCTACAGGATGGAGTCACAGCATACAGGAACAGTAGCAAAGCTACTGTGAAAAAAAGCAGAGAGAGATTCATAACATTAGAGATTGAACTGACAGAAATGTGCCCCTAATATAGCTTCATGTGTTTTTTTTTTTATATGATGCAGATATTGTGTTTAAATTTATCATGAATTTTATCTGAAGAATATTTCTGTTTTGTCCAGGTGAGGTCTGTCATCAGCGACTTTGCAGTCTTTATCACCATCCTGACTATGGTCCTTGTGGATTATGCCATTGGAATCCCCTCACCCAAATTGCAGGTCCCCAACAAGTTCAAAGTAAGCCGTCATGAACACATTGTCCGCTGAGGTTTATGGTATATTATTATAATATGGTTTGGCATAGTGATGTATTTATTTATTGTTTATTTGAAAGGGGACAGTGTACATTAATCAACATTAAAACAATGTAAATATACCCGAGTTAGCTAAGGAGTGCTAATTTTCATTGGTAGTCCCCCAGCCAGGTATAAAAAAGGCAACCTTTAAATAAACACAAGTATAAAATCACAAGATAAAATTACAATACCAATTACATAAAAAACATTATGACACACAGAAAACCTTAGTGCCCACAAATTTGGCTCTCTACAAGCCATTTTTAGCATTCTTTTTGAATGAAAAGAATGTATATTATAGGGCTGCACAGCATTGTGCAGTGCAGCTAAATGTGGTATATAGACTGTAGACATTACTTGGACTTAAACACCAATGATCGTGACTTTGACGTGACCCGTTTTGACATTTTTAATCATTTGCAATGTGTGTTTCAAACAATAAAGCCGCCTGCTAATCCTCTTGTTGCCACAACAAACAGGCAGGATCTACTCTGCTGTTGGTGTTTCTACTGCTTTCCCACCGTTATGAGAAAGAAGTGTAGTCAATAAGATGTTTGTAATGTTGGAAACAGAAGAAAAAAGCTGAACGGATCAAATGATTGATGGGCTTTACTGCAGCCTGACACATTTACAATGGATTTGACTGTGACTGGTTTTTAATTGCAAGTCTGCAGACAGTGTTGTGAAACTCTGTGAGCATCTGTATCAACTAAAGTTGAAGGGGTAGTAGCGGCCTAGTGGTTAGGGCATGGAGCTTGGAATCCTGAGGTTTTGAGTTCGAAACCCGCTCCCACAGACTTGCGCTCTGGCTCTCTGAGCAAGAACTTTAATCCCCGATTGCTCCAAGGGCGCCCCATGATGGCAGCCCTCTGCTCCCCAAAGGGATGGGATAAATTCTGAGGTAAGAGAGTCCCCAATGTGGGATCAATAAAGTTAAAAACATCAAAGCTGCCCTTTGTGTGTGATAGACTCAGCTCAAAATGCTCTAAGATAGAGTAGTAAAATAGAGCAACCATTTTGCCTTTTTAAAGTCAGAATTGAAGCTTCTGTTTCCTCAAGGTAAATATTTTTTTCTTTTAACATCCTTTTCTTGTCCTCATGTTAAACCGGTGGGTTGCCTACAGAAAATGTGTTTACCACCATTATTCAGGTCTAACATAATATTGCAATGCATGCAATATTGTTTTATATTTAAGGTTTAATGAAACTATTATGCAGAATATTGTATTATGTAGTTTCTCACATGCAAATATATATACAATATGGGTTGCCTGAGTTTAACGCAAACAAGAGCTTAAAAACTATAGTAGAGAGGCAACAACATCTAACTTGATTTACATTAAAATAAATTAGGGTGTGCTTAATATTAGGTTAGCAACTAAGTTTTTTTGTGCTCACTTTGATTTTTGATTTTAGAGTTTTAGTTTTTTACAATTGTATTTATAATCTGCTGTTACTCATAAATGTGGTATAATAAAACAAAAGCTTAAATTAGAATATTATAGCACAGCACAATTTATCATAATAATTGACAGTAGATAATGAAACAGAATAAAATACTGTAATTATACTTTAGTTACCTTACAGTACAGCAGAGGTCTTCAACGTTTTCCAGGCCAAGGACCCCCAAACTGATGGCGAGATTGAGCGAGGACCCCCTAATTATATATATTGTATGAAATTGTAATTGTAATTATATCAAACTGGACCTATAGTCACTCTATTACATATGGAGTAATGTAAGGAAAGTAATTTCGCCCTGGGATTATTAGAATATTTCTGATTCTGATTCCTCATTAATGGCACAGGTGTTGTGAATGAAACGGTGCCCAGCTTGAAAGAGCTCCTGTGTGTCGCTGAATGTGTGCATTGATGACTGAAAGACATCTTCTGCCTCCATTTATCTGTTTACTACAGTGTGTTAAATTCATGTTAATGGGTTTTTAAAGACATTTTAATTAGTGGGAAGAAAATTGCAGGAGGGTAATATAAAAAAAAAAAGTCTAATCAACCAAAACTTTCGTGACCCCCATGCAGTACCTCCTTGGACCCTCTAGGGTTCGTGGAACCCCTGTTGAAGACCTCCGCAGTACAGAATAGCAGAGCTGGTTGTTTATATTTTGTCACAGAAATCCTAATAAGGGGATATTCTTAAGATCCTCATGAATCACAAAAATAATACATTGAATAGTTGTATTGGAACCAGTTTGATCATTTTGATTTTTAAATATTTATTTTGGGCATGTCCTAACTGAGCAAAAAACGTCTTCACAGCCAACAAGAGATGATCGAGGCTGGATTATAAACCCTGTGGGACCCAACCCATGGTGGACCACCATTATCACGTTTGTTCCCTCTCTGCTCTGCACCATCCTCATCTTCATGGACCAGCAGATCACAGCTGTTATTATCAACAGGAAGGAGCACAAACTGAAGGTGGGATCTATTTCTTTGTCTCTCTGTGGACGTCAGTGCGCGGTTTCCCTATGAGTGCTGAGGTCTGTCCCTATTTCGTCCCCTTGCAGAAAGGCTGTGGTTACCACCTGGACCTGTTTGTGGTGGGGGTCATGCTGGGCGTGTGCTCGGTAATGGGCCTGCCGTGGTTTGTGGCGGCCACGGTGCTCTCCATCTCCCACGTGAACAGCCTGAAGCTGGAGTCGGAGTGCTCGGCTCCTGGAGAGCAGCCCAAGTTCCTGGGCATCCGAGAACAACGCTTCACCGGCCTCATGATCTTTACGCTCATGGGCTGCTCTGTCTTCATGACCTCTGTGCTAAAGGTTAGAGGACACCTCGTATGCTGTCACAAAATATTCACACGTCTCTTTAAATAAAATATATTTATAGATTTTTTTTAGGGAAAAATATTTTTAAAACAAAAAAAAGATTTAATCTACTTTTATATTGCATGTTAAAGTGACTTTATTCATGTTTCCTGGTAAAGTTTCCTTAAAGGTGATGTAGAAGACATTTCCAGCAAGCTATTTTTTGAACATATACAACCGTGCCTCTCCCTTCAGACCACCTCTCGAAACCACGCCTTCAAAACACATGAACGCTCATGCTGTGTGCAGCGCTGATGCAGAGTGCTATGATCACTCCTCTGAAACAATTTATTAACTAACGCCTAAATTAACTTAAAATGCCGAAATCTGCCGGCAAAACATGTTCGCTCTTATTATCCTGGTGCCTGCAGTTTCGATTACGTACATGAAAAACGCTTTCCAGCCGCCTCAGCAAATCTCGAGGAGGCGACCGGGACATAGACTGCTGTTGAAAAGGATTCCTACTAGTGACAGCACACCGCCAGTGCGTAGGGGTCTGAGCGACTCTGACAGAAATAATATTTGAAAGCAGGATGGTAATCTGGATGAACTGACTGCACTGACGATGTTTTCAGGTGGACTTTCTGACTTCAAAATAGATTCAAACTACTTTTTTACCCACTGATCACAGCAAACATAGCTGCCATTGTGACAGGCAAAGAAAGGATAGGGTAGCTCCGCCCAAAGCGCGTCAGAGGCGCATCAGACCCTAAAAAAATGTCTGGGTGAATTTCAAAATCATCCGAGATTTTGGTCGACTACATTGCAGCAGAACCGAGCAACCGAACCCGACCCGTTGACTGTAGCCTGGACACCAGCGGGCCTGTGCACGGCTACCATCCCCAGGTCGGGTTCGGTCGCTCTGTCCCCGGCTGCCGGCGTTCCCAGACCAGCCCCAGAGCTCACGGCTCAGTTCCAATACAGTGTACTCCTTTTCAGACGCCCAAATCTGGTCGACATAGGTGTGAACGTAGCATAGCAGTGGCTAGCTTCCAGCCGTGGCGTCCTGCGCGAGCATTGGGGGTCGATTCGTTCATGTATCAGGGTACGCACACAGGGGGGAGGAACAAGCAGACGACCATGATTGACGTGTCAGGAACCAATCGTGTACAACGGACCGCCTTTTGTGATTCGTTGGGGTTATTCTTTGATTTCTCACTGTAGCGGGGACCATTTATTTCAGTTTCACTTCCAGACCTTCTATTTCACTGCTTGCTAAGTGGCTGTGGGGAAATCTTTAAGTCAAATGGTAAAAAATGCATCAGAAAAGGTCTCCTTTAAGCCCCCTAGCCTTGATAAAGACCTTTGGAATCATGGAGTCGCTTAAACAGAACCTGTTTGACTACATGAAGTGGGCTAAAAGAGCTAAAAAACCATAAGATCAGAGCATTTTTAAACCATCACACCTTAAAATCTTTCATTTATTTCAAAATCCATGATTATTTAGAGGAAACGCATCAAAATCCAAACAAAAATATTTCTTATAAATGCTTTAAAGCAGTTTTAAAACATGTGAACAACTCGGTGGTTATGCCGTCAGCCTTAAGCGCTCTGATCCTGACTGTTTACACTCTGTTCTCAGTTCATCCCCATGCCTGTGCTTTATGGCGTCTTTCTCTACATGGGGGCGTCGTCCCTCAGAGGCATTCAGGTGAGTATGTGCAGCACCTGAAGTCATAACTAACCCAGAAAGGATTAGTTTATTAACTATCTTTGTATCTTTGAAGTTCTTCGATCGCTTGAAGCTGTTTTGCATGCCACCCAAACATCAGCCAGACTTCATCTACCTTCGACATGTACCCCTGAGGAAGGTGCACCTCTTCACCATCATCCAGCTCAGCTGCTTGGTCCTTCTCTGGGTCATTAAGACCTCCAGGGCGGCCATCGTTTTCCCCATGATGGTATCTTGACGGCTTCTTTTCATGTACATATTATTTTTTGTCCTTGCTTGCTTATCATCATCCCTCTGCTGCTTCTCCAGGTTTTGGCTCTGGTTTTTATTCGCAAGCTGCTTGATTTCATCTTCACTAAGAGAGAACTGAGCTGGCTGGATGATCTCATGCCAGAGTGGAAGAAGAAGAAGCTGGAGGATGCAGCGAAGGAGGTGCAGAAGAAGAACACAGTGTTGATCGAAAAATATTATTTATTGTTAGTGCTGCCGCTGCAGGTTCTCTGTTTCCTCTCTGTCTACAGGACGAACACAGTATTATTGCAGAAGAGGAAGGGATTGTGCAAGTACCACTGGAGGGGCACTACAAGTGAGAGATTCTCATTGTTTATTTCATTCTACATGCAGCTCTGCAGCTTTGATAAAATTCCATGAATTCCAATGTGTTTTATTGCCATTTTTATGTCAGAAACCAACATGAAGTGCAACTCATTTGTAAAGGACAATATCCAATCATCAAAAATGCATCATTATCTGATCTAACAGATGATTGGCTGAGAGTGGCAGCGTGTCAGATAAAGATCTGCTTGTCATTGGTACAAAAGTAAACAAGTATCAGGATTACTGATGCTATTAAAGTACTAAGTATTAAAGTCAGTGTCCTCTCAAAACCAGGATGTCGTTTAACCCAGAATGGACAAAAGAGCGTGAATTTATGACCAAAGGAAGTGGAGATTCATTCCATGGTTTCTGCCACTTTATCGATGCGATGTGAGCGTAAGCAGTCAAGGAAAACCTGCAATTGAACGGCGTGCGAGTACGGATTAACATAAAAGTAATAAACGTGCAGCAGCGAACTCTTCAATGTTGGCTTTTACATTAAGTTTTGTCGCTCCTTTCAAAATTCAAAATGTATTAATTTAAAATGCTTAACAATTCCTGTAATGAATGAAAAGCACAATGAAAGAAATAATGTCTCATCTAAACATCCCTCACTTAACAATAAAAGTTAACAATAACTCTCAACTCCCAATAACAGATGATACTCAGCCTCAGCAATGAACGAAATAATGTCTGTTCTGTAGGCTATTAGAAAAAATAAATTAACAAATGAGCTAATTAACAAAAAATACCTCTTGTGTAGCAAAAATTATTCAAAATGTACCCAAAACAAACAAACATATCAATAGACTATCTTTACTTTCCGAGTCCAGGTGGCTTTTCAGATTTCTTGCACCTCCATTGGACACCGAGACATATGTGCCTGCTTTGCACACTGTGCACAAGGCCTCCCATTTGTCTCGACCTGGTCTGAAAGCGGGGAAACTCTTTTGTAAATCGTCAGTAAACATACATTTGCGCTTCTGCATGTTGTTGGCGTACTGACAGCCACGCCATCTATATTCTGATTAAGAACAGGGCTGCCCGCACTGATGCGGCTCAGGAATTACGTCACACGCAGCGTTGTGCGCAGTGCCCTAGTGCCTGTAAATTTAATGGTCCAATTAAGGTAATTTAAAAAATCAGGACATTTCCTCACTTTCTAAAAAAAACAACCGGGACGCCCGGGACAGGACGTGAAATACGGATATGTCCCGGGAAATACGGACGTTTGGTCACCCTAGCTAAAGGGATGACCATAAAGACAGATCTGCTGCACACGCAGACACTTAACATAAGTTCCCAAAAGTCTGAGGCTCCTAAAAATAAAGCTATACTTTTAGAGCAGTTCAATGTGCTTTCTACAATTTCTTTTGTTGTTTAAAAAATTATCAGGCTATTTTATTATGAACGTTTCTTGTTAAAAAGATTTTTTTAACGTTTAAGTCCACATGATATGCTTTGTGGTATTCTGCACTTTAAAGATTCATCATTTGTGGTCACTTTTTAAACACCACAATGTATTAAATGAATACAAATGCTGGGAACCAATTCTTTTTTACATTTCTTTAATATTTTTCTCTTTAAACTACTAAGAATTTACCCGATTCTTATGTACACCTTAGTAATTTAATGATATGCAGCACAATGTCCTCCTTTTTGGTGCTATAGAATGGCCATCCTAGTCCCTACCCAGTTATCTGAATCCTCTGTCCTACCTCCTTTTATGGAGCCTAGGCAGAAGTTCAGCTAAATAAATGATTACTTACCCAACGCCCGCCTCTGTCACAAGCCAATCAGTTCTTAACCACACCTCCACGTAACCCAATTAGCATCCTTTGCACATCTTAAAACGTCGCCAAATCCACATCTCAGTCTGCTACCCAAAGCCTTGGCAGTGGTAGCACCATGTCAGACTTTGACTCAGTTGACCCGATTCACCCGCCTCCTGCCCCTTCTCCACCATCGTAGCCAAGCTTCATCAGAGGGCCATTCCTCCAGGACTCTTGCTGCGTTCCGCGTCTCATTTCAACCGGTCCGGCAGAAGACCGCCATGTTGAGCCTGGTTCTGCCAGAGGTTTCTTTCCAAAGGGGAGTTTTTCCTCTCCACTATCGCTCCATGCTTGCTCATCATGGACAGGTTCATGCAACCTGTGTTATCCAAGCTGGATTCTCGTCTTCGAGGTCCCAGAGTGAAGCTCTAGTATCAGCTCATGCAGTTCACTGGATCTCTTCATACAGCAGTCATGAACTGACCAACTTCATCCATTTCCAGTCCACCACCAGTTTCAGGCCTGGGGGGGAACCTACCTACTCCTACTCCCGTTTATGCATATCAAAGCAAAATACATTCCACTCTAATGTCTCCTGCCGAGGTCTGAGTGCAAAAGACTAAAGTAAATGTATCAATAAAACTCTTCTAATTGTATTTCTTTTGTGTGAGTTTTTCAGGTTGAAATCTTTCCCTTCACTCTGCCTTCTTTCCTTTCATCCTTGTGACCTCATAACCTTCCCCTCCAGCCATTCTGACCCTCTTTCTTTCCTTCCTTTCTTCCATGTGTCCTTCTTCCTTTCACTTCTGCCCTTCCTTTTGATGTTAATTTCTAATTTATAAGGTACTTGTGTCCTACTTCTCTTCCCTTTGTTCTTCATTCTTTGTATCCAACCACTCTTTGTTTGTGATATCCATTCATTCCCCTTCCTTTCCTTTCTTGCGTCCTACCTCCCTTCTCCTGTTTAGCCTTTAATTATGTTCTTCCTCTCTTGCATCCTTCTTTCCTTCTTCCTTTACCTTTTTAATCATAGTGGGAATTCCTAGAGGAGACTTTCCTAAATTTCTCTGTCTGTATGTCAGCCTTAAGGTCAAAGCAACCTTTTTTTTTTATTTTCTGTTTTATACTGAACAAAAAGGTCTGAGAACCCTTTAATTTTCCTATGTAACATGCAGGAGCTCTGTGCATATAGTAGCTGTGAGGAAAACGTGTAGAAGGACTCTATGGTCATGGAACAATGACTAAGATGAAACATTTAATTTTGCCACACATTTATGTGGCATTAGATACACAATACAGTTTAAATCGAAGCCCATAGAAATGTGCAAAGAAAAAACATTTAATATAATGTTTTCCCTATTCCAGTCAGTCTTTGTATGTTGAATGTCGTCTTTCTTTAGTTCTATTCTCTGCAAATAAATGAGAAAACATTAAGAGTGAAACACTGACCTCTTCTCTGTGTGTTTAAAGGAGTGATCCAGCCACAGTGAACATCACTGACGAGATGTCCAAAGGATCTTTTGGGAACGTGTGGAAGGCTGTGAGTCCAGCTGAGAGCTCTAAAAAGGAACCGAGCTCAAAAGGGTAAGCCTCTTATTCCCAACACTTAACATCTGCATAATGCTAAATGATTTTGTGCTGGAAAAAATATTAATTTCAAGTTACAGGTTTATTTTTCTCCTGAGCTACATTTTTTCACCAGTAAAGATGTGAATTTCAGAGCAGCTGTGCCCTTGCAGATTTCCCTCTGCGTAGACTAACATAGTATGTCCTGCCTGCTTCTCTCGCTCCATCCTACCCCTAAGCTCCCCTTCCTAACCTCTCAGAAGCTGATATCCCAAAGGTAAGCTGTTCCCTGCAGTCCCTGTCGGCATGCAGAGTCTCATTTTGTCTTTACTCCAATCTGTTGCACGATAAAAAAAAGACACTCTGTAGCACGGGTGTCAAATTTCAGTCCTCTCAACTTTTAATTCAATTCACTTCAGTTTATTTATATTCAGAACATGTCATCTCAAGGCACTTTACGGTTCACCAGATCATCCAGTCAAATTGATTCAAAGTTTTCTATCTAAGGAAAACCAGTTGATTGCATCGACTCATTGACTCAAATGCAATCTCTCACACTAAGCATGCTTGTGGCGACAGTGGAGAGGAAAAACTCCCTTTTAACAGGAAGAAACTTCCAGCAGAACCAGACTCAGTGTGAGCGGCCATCTGCTGAGGCCGACTGGGGTTCAATGAGACAGAAGCAGAGATACAGAAAGCAGCTGTCAATAAACCTCAATCAAATATATGGCTTATTTGAAAATGGGTAGGAGGTTCAGCCATCTAATTCAGGTGTTTTAGATTTTGTTAAAATGAGGAAGTTATGTCCCCTAAAAAAGGCTGTTGCGCCTCGGGGCTTCCTCACGGTTCTTTTCCTTGGAGCAAGTTATTTACTACTCTTAATTCAAACTGGGTAAAACCATATAAAAAGGATTATAAAACAGGAGTAAAAAAGTAACAGAGTTTATTCCAGATCAGGTCATTACAGGACAGAGAAAAATCACAACCGTGAGCGTCCGGCAAAGATTGAGCCCCGAGCAAGGTCATCTTCTCCTTCTTATAGCTCATGAGTCCATGTGTTGCATCATGTGGATGTTTAGCTGTCCGTAACAGAAACTGACACGCCATCCATGCCCTGACCTGTATGCATCTTGCCTCTATGCCCAAGATTACCGATACATCTCCTCTATCAGTCCGGCTCCAAGATGTGCCCATATCCTGTGTATCTTAAAAGACAAGAAGGCTGTCCTATTTAGATGACCTCCGTACTCACAGTGACGTCCGCAATGTGAAGGAAGGCCTTCTACTCTATCTAATCTGGCTAACAGAATAACAACGCACATGATGTATAAAGAATAAATCTAACAATTTAAACCAGCAGGACTGAACTCTGACACCCCTGGCACAGTATTGGTTAATACTGTAGTATTAATTGATTATCTTTAAATAGTTCATGTTGTCAGGGTGTGCATGTTAAGACGACATTTTGAATCAATTTGTAAAACTCTTCATATCATTTAAACAGTTTTTTGTGTTGTAACAACAAACTTAGAGTAACACTAATTGTGATATTTATGAGGTGGAAGGAAAAGGATTAAATTTAACAAATAAGAATCTGGCAATTTGTCATGTATTCAGGTCCCTTTTTTTTATTTTTTACCACACATGTTCGGCCACTGATAATTACTACAGTAGTAGAACCATCTTTTGTTACCATTATAGCTCTGGCTGTAATTGTTGTTTTTATCCAGACTAATTCCCAAAGGGGACCCTGTTTGTTAATTAGGTGACTTTTAAAGTTCATTCCAATACAAATTAAGGTCATATTTTCATATTCTTATTTGTAAAAAAAAACATTTAAACCTTGTTTCCTTTTGCCTCTTGCTTAATATTATCATTCTCCCGTTATGAAGTACTTTACTTTATGAAGTAGCTGACTGTAGGATGATTTGGTAGGTGTCTGTAAAATGTTACTGAATATTTCTGCACCTTAAATTATACCCAAATCCAATCTTCAGTCATACATCCTTCAGATATATTTGCATGTTTTGTTTGCATGTCCCTAACAATTACCCCATTAGCTCTAATTTCATCCTAACATTACATTTGCTTTAAGTTTTTATCTTTTTGTTTTCCTCCCAAAAGTTGTGCCAGAAGCGGTGAAAAGCGACACAAGAAGAGGAGGCATGACAAGAGCTTGGATAAGGAGACGAGTTTGTAATGACACATACTGGCGACGCCACTGTGCTGTCAATCAGTAAATACAAAAAAAAAAATAGAAAAAGAAGCAAAACAAATATACCGTGCCACACTCAACCACCTATGTACTGTGCTACACTGTGTTTTTAGTCATGTAAGTCCGTGTGCAAGCTGTTCAAAGGCAAGGCGTGTTTGTTGGGAAACATAAACAGCATAAGGAAACTTGCTGGGAAAAAACACCAAGTAAAGCAGGCAGAAGGAAAAGTCAAGTTTGGACATATTCTGGTACACATGCAGACCGGTAAGGCATATGTCAGTGATCACTTTGTGAAGATCTAGCATATCTACAGAGGGTACATCATAGTGTTGCATGTGGAGTGGTGCTTCAGCATCATTTCTGTATCTTACAGCATTGGCTGAAGCAGGGTGTCCAACAATTAAACTCTATCCAGTGGAGTTTAATGGATTTTTGAAGCCGTCTTCTCTTTCTGAGGATCTTCCCAATCCAAGAATCTGCCTCTTAGACATTGCTCCACAAGTAACATTCAAACATCCCTCTGATGCCCCATCTAGACCAGAGAAATTTTATATTTTTGTTTATTTATTTTTTTGTAAATACAAACAAAAATTGTTCCTTTAAGTGTTTCACACAGAGATGAGTTTTAGACCTGATAATAAAATAAGATCCAATAAAACCTTGCTTTAAAAATCAGTTAGATTTACCATTTGAAATAATACATAATCAGAATCAATGTGGATAGAATTAGAAATTAAAGAGCACTTTTAATTAAATTCACTTAAATTCAGTTTATTTATATAGCACCAATTCACAACACGTTATCTGAAGGCACTTAACAAAGACAATTCAACCAGATCATACAGTCAAATTGATTCAAAGTTTCCTATCTAAGGAAAACCTGCTGATTGCATCGACTCAAAGGCAATCCCTAACAGTAAGCATGCTTGTAGTGACAGTGGAGAGGAAAAACTCCCCTTTAACAGGAAGAAACCTCCAGCAGAACCAGGCTCAGAGGCCGACTGGTGTTTAAGGAAATCAAATGTGCAAAAAAAACAAAAACAACAATTTTTGCAATTTCACTAAGTTTTTATAATCAAGCAGGCTTTGTGGGTTTGGCGAGACTTAACTTATCCACTCAGATCTGCAACTTTTTATGCAGTGCTCCTAAAAAGTCCTTTTCTTATGTTAAAATGCATTTCAAACTCTGGTACTTAGATAATTTGATATATATTGCAATGGTACTGGTGATAAAAAAGTTTTCTGCTCTAAATGAGATGCTTTGAATCAGTTTAATTCTAATTTCTGGTCTGCATGTGTATCAGAATTTTGTCAAAATTGACCTTTCTTTCTGGTGGCCTAGCTTGGTGCGGACCATAAGTTACGATGATGATACTGTACCAGCAAAAGTGTGAAGCCAGAATTATGATTCCAACAATACCTTAGTCAACAGGCCAATTGCTGACAGATTTTAAATGATTTTAACAACTCCTTTCTTCGTATTTTGTATGTTTTTATATTTTTCCAAGAACAACTGCAAGTTGTCTCTTCAAACACCTGCCACAGGAAGTGCAAATGCATTTTATGTGGAGCATTAAATGCTGCAGCAGAATTTCGCACCTTAGGATAGAAAACAGATTTGATGTCGGCCAGAACTGATCCAACTCAGAGGTACCTTAGAGCGCTGGCTGCGTAACTTTCTGAAAGTATACATTTTATATATACTATAATGTAAATCTAAATGTCTATGTGTCAGTGACTGTATTCACCTTTGATGTTGCACATATAAATGTTTCTCCTTCAGTCGAGCGTTTTTCCTCGGTTTGGCCTCCTGAGAAATTTCCATTTTAGCCATCTTACTGAGAATGAACTGAGAAGATTGATACCTTAGATGGGCCCTGGGTCAATTTGCCTTTCCTCAATTTGTACCAACATGTTGATATTTAATTTGTAAATCTTAAAACCAAAACATTTCATAGCCATGAACCTCAACCATGGTAAATCAGTTGAATTACTTCTTCTTGTAGTTTGAAAATCCAAGAAATCCTTAATTCCTATGTACACATTAATTTGATTATAGACAAAATGTACAATACATTTTTGTTTATTTTAATTTCAATAATATTCCCGGTTTAGTCAGTTGTCTTGATGAATTATTATCCTAAAATCAGACATGGAGCTGACAGATATTTACAATCCAAGACATAAAAGCATAATTTATAACGGTATACAACAGATCACAGATATTTTCTTCAGATTGTAATGGGATGCTCCCATACAAAAAAGAAATGGCAAAGGAGTGTAACAGACACATACTAAAGCTAGCATGAGGTTAGCTTTTTAAGCACAACGATTAGAAATGGTTGCTAATTTCGAGCAACGTTCAATTCATTTCAATTTATTTATATAGCTCCAAATCACAACGCATGTCATCTCAAGTCACTTTACAGTTCACCAGATCATTCAGTCAAATTGATTCAAAGTTTTCTATCTAAGGAAAACCAGTTGATTGCATCGACTCATGGACTCGAAGGCAATCTCTCACACTCTCCATGCTTGTAGCAACAGTGGAGAGGAAAAACTCCCTTTTAACAGGAAGAAACCTCCAGCAGAACCAGGCTCAGTGTGAGCGGCCATCTGCTGAGGCCGACTGGGGTTCAAGGAGACAGAAGCAGAGATACAAAAAGCAGAGATTCTGTCAACCAGCTCAACAGGAAAAACAGTCAGGCAGAAGAAACATGTCCCAAACTACAACTACAAACTAAAAGTATGAAATTGCGAAGGGAAAGAATGACCAGTAACCCCCTCTCATATCATTAAAAGACCCAAAGCTAAAGTTACTGAGAGGTTCTACTTGGCTGAACACAAAGACTGAAAATGTGGAAAATGGTTATCCAGCTTCTAGAAATAATACCTAAAGTTGATAAGCACTTTATATCTTCTTGTTTTGACTTCAAATTGAGTTTTTTGTGCAAAATATGAATCAACATCATTAATAAAAGAGCCAAATCAATCCTTGAACTTTTCCAATGTAAGGAAATCAAATGGCCCTTTTCTCTGCTTTGTTTGGCAAAAAACAAAATAAGGGCCAAACTGCTCCATATTAAATAGGAAAAGATTGAGCATAAAATATCCTAAACTACAAAGGTACTAAATAGCAAAAAAGGAACTTGAAGCTAAAGCAAGTGGAAGGCTAGTTAAGACGATAGCACAAAGATTGTAAAACCTGACGAGTATCTAAAAATAACTAAAACAATTACAGCTTAGGTGCCCTAATTATTATTCTTTGGGTTTCATTATAAAAGAAAATGCTGAAATGCTATTTTTGCAGAACTGAATTTAAAATCAGTCCTTGCTAGTTTTAGCATATAATCATGCAAGAAATTCAATTTTAATTAACTAGAATATATAGCTGACAAGCACTTTATATCTTCTTTGTTTCATTCCAGAAAGCTTGTAAAATGTAATTTGCTCCAAACAGAAATCTAAATTTGCGCTCATTCAGTTAATAAACACCAGAGCCATATCAGTCTTTTCAATTTACTCTTCGAAAAGTAAGAAAGTGAATGGTTATTTATTTTCTAACGCAGTACGTTTCTGGGGCAGCTTCATTGAAAACAGTATTTTCCAGCTTGCATGGCAGCATAGTTCAGTAACTTGTAACCTAAGCTAATATTAACTACCTTTTGCTTAAAGCGGAGAGAAACTTGCTTAACTTTTGGGTGATTGTACATGTAGCTCAATGTTTTCCAGCCACATACTCTGTCACAATGTCAGTAAGTGTCATCTATGGACATGTGGTCTCCTCTGAAATCCACCTTGTGTGTGTTAGCATCCGAATCTAATTGTTTAAAAAAAAAGATATAATAAACAAATCCTGCATGATGGTGAAATTATTTCACTGCAGGATCATGGTTTCTTCTAGAGATGCAATAATCCTATTCTTTTCTTCTGGTAAGGGCAAAATGTAAATGGTAAAGAGTCTTAACAATGTATAATACATAGTATATTTTATTCATGTAAAATGTTACTAATATATTACTAATATGAGACGTGTTGATTTCAAACTTTTGTCGTTTATCTCCCCCCCACTGTCTAATTGATAGTTCTTTGCTGATAAGAGGAATCAATCATGGGTCAGAATTAAATCAGTATTTAAATATTTTTGACCAGTTCTGGGTGATATTTTGCCTTAAATTTGGTCTTATTAGACAGGCACTTTGTGTTTAACAATTTAAGTCACCCTATCAGTTTAGAACTGTTGTGCAGTTGTAATTAGTTTCATGAGAATGAGAGTGTGTGTGAAAGAGATGATAAATAAAACTATAAAACAGCTACAATTGTTTGGGACTTTTTTTTTTATATGTCATATTTTTCAACTAAGGGAATGTTTTTTTTTTTTTTTTAGACCTTTACAATTACACCAGTCCTGTATAGCAGCTGCCTTTTTTAACACTAGGGTAAAAATGTGTTTCTGATTTTTAGTCTGTGTATTTTATTTAGATATTGTGACACAAAAACAATCTGACGATTTTGAAGTGGAATATAAACTGTATTCGGTTAGAAATCTGGAAAAATATAGCATCCATTCTTATTCAGGCTGTGCTGTTCTGCTGTCCCTAAATCAGGGGCGGAGCTAGATGGGGGGCCAGGGGTGACCATGGCCACCCTTAGCCAATCAGATGCAGATACTTTGCAGAATGATTACTGATAAAAGTAGGTAATTGAATAGATGTTAGCCCAAAACTCAAACCTGAAAGAATTTTACCCACTATACCTTTTATCTAGAAAGCACGGATTTATGAATATATTCGTCTATTTGTTAGCAAAGACTGTGGGAAAATACAGTTTGTCTTTATTTAGAAAATATGGATATTTTGCTAATTAATTTTCCTGTTGGAACATTGTTGATTGACAGAGAGGTTTTGGTGCCTATCTGCTTTCGGCCACCTAAGTGTACATTGGTTATTGCCTGGCCACCCTTGTAAAAATGCTCTGGCTACGCCTCTGCCTTAAATAAAACCCAATTACAATCCAGTGATAATTTAATTTGTTTGTTTTCTTTAAGCGCAGGTTTGTAACAGTTGCATTTTTTATTTTTCCCACCTGACTCAATACCTTTAAACCTACTTTAGTGATAGCAACAGCTAACACTAAAGTGGTAGCCAAAGCATGTACTTAAGTGTCCACTTGGGAAACATCCACACTCAAGTGCCCTCTCAGGAGCCAAATCATAGGCTAAACTGCCTTCTTGGGGGCTAAAGGCTTGCTAAACTGCTCTCTAAGAAGCCAAAACACTTGCTAAAATGCCCTCTTGTAAGCCAAATTTGTTTTAAACTGCCCTCAAGTGTCCTGTTGGAAGTCAAAGCACTTGCCGAATGCCCCGTTGGGAGCCAAGTCGCTTGATGCAGTGCCCTCTTGGGAGGCCCTTTTTTTTCTGCCCCTGCCCTTCAAAAAGTCTATGCATGCCACTGGCATGCAACCTTTGCAAAGCAAAAAATGGTAACATTATAAAAAAGAAAAAAAAAAAGATAATGACTACAATGTTAAATTCTAAAAATGCTGGGATTAAATCAATATTTTAGTTGCTTTTTAAATGATACAAGTCAGGTTCTATATAGTCAAGTTGTAAAAATACGAAATAATATTCCCTTCATTTCGCCTTATAATGCCCTAAAATCTTAGCAGATTGTGCACTTTTAGGAACTGCTGTATATAAACCCAAACAAAGGACACAAAGTTGAAATAAATGACGAGGTTTATTTAGCAGAGTAAAATATTCTTTTGATGTGACAATCAAGTGCTTTCCATACGACTACCTGAGACAGAACACCTGGTGTTCCTGTTTGCAGCTTAGAAATATAGAAAATAAGTTTCATTTGTAGAAAATTTCATGCCCTGAATTTCATTTTCTTTCCTTGTGCACCTTCAATCTGTGGAAGAATAGCGTTTCTTTGTATCTTTGCAATACATTCAAAGTGAAGTAAAAAAAAATTGACATTACAACATGCAAAGCATAATGGCTTCCTCCTGAGTATGGCTTTAGTGGGCCTTTGAGGAGACTCTCATTGGTCGCCTTGCCTTTTGTTGCTGCAAAAAACAAAAACAATCAAAGTAATCTGAGAAAAGCAAACCAGAGCATTTGTGCAATCAGCTGTTATGACTGTGTTACCTCTCCCCTGTAGGTTTAGAGGTCATGACCCAGAGTAAGTATTCTTTGGCAGCCATGGCGTCCAGCACCTTGTTCACATCGCTGGTGAAGCTTCCATCTACATGCCTCCTGCTGAACGTCTTAGCCAGCGTGTCCATTTGCGATCTATGTACAAAAGGACACAATGTAAACAGTGCCCATCAAGGGTCAGCGACCCTTTTAGACCTACAAGCCAACAGATGTTGCTATAGCCTACATTGATGTAAGCGTTTTTATATTTGCTTCTCTCGTGTGTTTTGTGGTTCATCCCATTGCTAGCAAATAGAGATACATCGAATCAACACAGTGGAAAGGTTCATGTGATTTATTTGATCACAACAATGAGAGGAAAGGAAAAGGGGAAGGGAAACACAAAGCAGATGATTGGCTCAAGATCAGTCTGGTTCCCTTGATGGAATCACGGAGGAAGCGGACAGGCAGGTGGTTTTTCGGAGACTTTGAAGCTGCATGGAGGAGGAGGAGGAAGAAGGGATTGGCCTACTCTCTTCTGATTTCTCCAGACTTGAGCTTGGACACAAAGTCTTTGATAGCTTGGTCCTTGAGGTAGGAGCTCACATCGCTGGTGAAGGTTCCGTCTGCATGACGTTTTTCAGCACTGCTGGTAAAAAAAAGAGAAGGAGAAAAACCTGAAACTCATAAAGTTTTACATTACAAAAGGGTTTGACTTCTTAAATGTTCTGCCACCAACCCGCTTCTTTTTTCACTCATTAGCCATCGAACAAAGTCCTGGGCCTTCCTGTCCTCCAGGTATTTGCTGTAGTCGTTTGAAAACGTTCCCTCAGAGTGTCTCTTCATGTTCGACAGCTCCCTGGGCTCGCTGTCTAATGTGTCTTCCTCAAAGCTGCAGCAGATGGAAGGCATCATGTCACCTTTTGGTCATTTCTCAGACTCAGAATTTAGAGACAGAAATCGTTTGTTTTTCAACTGGTTACAGTAAACCATAAAGGGATAGCTCAGGATTTTTGAAATTAAGTTGAAACATTCAGTTTAAAATAACTCCCTCTTGTAGCTGGATATAAAACCCATTGTGTAACCGCACAAAAATACATGCTTAAAGAGAATTGATAAAGTTTGTATTCTGCTCAGTTATGCCTAATGTTGCTAATCCCCCAATAATCCCCACATTTATATCTACTCTATATTCATCTTAATATCTACTTTTTAGATTAAATAAATGATGCAATATGGCATTTGATCATTTTTTAATGCATTGGGCACTTATTTATGTAGGAGCTCTTAATTATGCACATAGGACATGGAGATAGGAGGGTGTGCACCTCTGTTAATCCTCCTGTGAGAAACACTAACAAACGGAAAAAGTTTTTAAATGCAATAGAAGAATTTAATCAAAAATTATACCTCATCAAACAGTGGCAGCATAAACCGCTGTTATGAATTTTTACGTTGGGCTTTTTTTAGATAGACCTCAAATTCTTTTCCAAATAGATATTCCTTGAGCAGAACATTTATTCTCCAGGTGCGGAATATTTATATTGTTAAAACACTTTACAGTACAGTATTTCTTTTTATTTTTTTTAACTCTTCACTATTATGTTATTCTTGTGCACTTTTCTAAGGTCCATATTTGTTTGACCATTTGTTTTTCTATAATCTTTTTGCTGCTGTACACACCAGAATTTCCTCATTGTGGGACAATAAAGTGTTTTCTATTATGTTCTATTCTATTACTCTTTATTCTGTATTGCACTCTGGTTCAGTTTAGGCTGGTTTTCGTAGAGTTGTTTTGTAAAACTAAAAGCTGTATGATCTTATAATGTAACATGTTTTTTTTTTAATCTTTATCATCACAAAACAACTGATAAGACTTTTTTAACCACTTACTAAATGCTTACTAAATACACTGGTATCAATTTTAGTCCAATTTCATGTTATAACTGTTGAGCCATTTAAGTCTGACGATGAGAGCTTAAACTTTTGCTCAGGTTTTATATATATATTTTTTCCTCTTGTATGTCACAGGCTTGTTAGAGTTAGAGTTGATCTGACTGTGCTACACCTACAGGGTTTTACCTTAAGCTGTCCTCCATGCCGAGTAGAGGAACCTGCCAGCTGAGCTGCGCAAAGCCCAGGACCAGGAGGAGGCCGGCCAAGAAGTGGATGTTTCTCATGGTCATAAGCTGCGACATAGAACAAGGCATGAATGTGGAAAACTTGTCAGCTGAAGGTAAACCCATATAAAGGCAAGAAGTTTAAACTCACCTTCTATTTTTCCCTTCCAAACGGTGCTGATAGTTCCTCTCCTGGGCGTCTCTGTATAACCACCTGCTCTTATCTTCCAGGTTTATATACTGCAAGAGGACGTCCCAAATCCTCAGGTGGACCTGTTTTACCCCCCAGACCAGTCATCTCATTACTCTCAACCCATTAGACACAGGGCCCTTCTTCGACGGGCAAGTAAACGAGCCGAGCGTTTGTTCATTTGAAAGGTGGAAAGACGCAGTTCATGCGTGATGCCTGCTTGTACTTAGGTGTTAAGATCAAACAACTGCTGCTCATCCTGTCAAACAGACAGTCAGGGAGATGCTCTAATGTGCTACTGTGTCATCACAATGAGGAGCGATTGCTACGCTGCTGTATTTGGACAATGAGTCAGTATTAGAGGCTTCTTTCCAATCAGATGCAGAGAATTGGAAATATTGATCAGTTTTTGCATCAGCGGCAGTGAGGTTTACAACTCGGACGCTCAATAACGTTCCGTAAACGGCTCATATTCCCTTTTCTCTTCATCAGTTAGAAATGAAAGTAAATGTAACTTTAATTTTTTCTGGTAAAGCACTTTATTAAACTGTGAAAAAGTTATCAAAAAGCAAGACCTTTAAAAGCGCAAATAGCTGCTTCATGTCAAAAAAAGCAAAAGTTAATGGAAACGCAACACAGAAGGATTTATTTCTTTTTCATTAATTAAATGCATTTTATTGGTAGTGCTTGGTAGACTTTTTTATATATATACTTCATAGTATTTTATTATTTTATGATGGATCAAAGCAAAGTGGTGCATTAGATATTTTTTCCTACATTTTTCACCATTAAAAAAATTTGGGGATGTTTGTATTGTTACATCAAATAATAACAGGATAATTATCTCAGTCACTGCTCTGGGTTTTAGGTCAGGGCGCCAGTCAAGCTCAAATCAAACTCCAGAAATCTATCCCCAGCAGCTCTCCAACAATTGTTCTTTAATTGATCTGGATGTCACATTAAAAGTATAAAGGAGGATGTTCTTTTTCCAGGTAAACCATCTAAATAATTGGTCCTCCTAATTGTCAATCATTCTGATGATATATTATAGATTTACGTAAGGCCGTCTTATGTGCTCATAACAAATTTTCACTTACATGGGGTGAGTGTGACATAGTAGAAAAATGGCAAATCTTCTTTTGCACAGTAAGCTTGTATAAGTGATGCAAACAGCAACTTCTAAAGTAGGGGTCACCAACGCGGTGCCCTCAGGCACCAAGGGGCCTTCAAGGACCACATGGGGTGCCCTCTTCGTCTTCTGAAAACAAAAGAACTCACTCAGTGGGTTAAGTTTAATTTTTTTTTATTCTGTTGCTCTTCTTTTTAATCATTTATGTATTATTTCATCATGTTAACTATTTCATCATATGTCAGTGGTTTCAAAATGACAATATTAAAAAGAAAATTAGAAATGAATAAAAGAATAAAATAAGAATAAAAATTAGTTTTTATGGATGAGATTTACTGTAGGTGAGCCCTTCCTATGACTCGGTAGCCATGAAGTCGCCCTCAGCCATAAAAAGGTTGGTGACCCCTGTTCTAAACAGAGCGTGCACCAGGACAGAAGGGCTCTTGCATGCATATGATAGGCGTTCCCTCTCGGAAGCGGGTACAGGGTTGTGCATGTGCACTTTTTTTTTTTTTTTTACGGGGAGTGGGCGGGTCTTTTAATAAAAAAAAAAACATTTTAATCCTCCACTGTACCTTTAAGTTTAAAAGTCTGCAGCAGTTAATGCTAAATTGGTGTCCTCTGTGTACTAGTAGCCTCCAATCCCTTGTCCACGCTCTACCAGTTTACATATCCTAAAACATATTGGCTGACCTGATCTTGTTGCGTATCTCCTCCACTTTGAGTAATATTTATAAATGAGAAATTTTAAGAACTGGATTTGTTTCACTGTTGTTCTCCCATCATGGCGCCACATTGAATTGTGACCAGTTCTTTTAAAAAATGCTTTTTTTTTGTCAAAACAATCTGCATTTAAACACCTGGGTTATAAGCCTTATATTGGTTTCATTTAGTGGTGCTGAGCCAGGGGACCATATAATAAATAATAATACAAAAAATATGACAAGTATCTTACAAAAGAATGATAAAATAATTACTTTTTTATTAAAACATATAAGAAAAAAATCAGTAACCTTATTTCAGAAATAAATTCGGTTCAGTTTTCATCATTTAATAAATGTATGTTATTTTACAAGGTAAAATACTATACATTTTAATATACAAGATAAACAGAATGCATTACATTATCTCTAAATATTGTATATATAATATATAATGTTAGATGCAAATGATTTTTTCCGATTTCATGGTGCTTTTCTCATTTTCTTGGTTGAAACATTGCTTCATATGTTACGACAACTCATTGGCCATCCACAATAAACAACCTTAGCACTGAGTAAATCAACTAAATAAACACAAATAAGTATAAAATCCTCCCCATGTTGGAGCTTGATTAAAACATCAATGTTTTAAAGAAGTCGGTTCCAACAAGCTTATATCAGCTCCAGTAGCTCTGTCCTTACAAACGATATTTAACTTCCTGTAAGCAAGGAAAGTGTGAGATCCTTCTTTTAGCCTGCAAACCGCTATTACCCAGCAACAGGTGGAGGAGGGGCAACACTGTTAAACTGCGTGTTTCAGTCTTGCACTTTGTTAACATCTGATTTGACTTCAAATCCTTGGAAAATCACAGACATATTTACCTGCTAAGTTGCCTAATTTAGGGACCAATATAGGGGATGTAGTTTACAACATAGACCTTTCATTAATTTTTAATCAGTTCTACATTTTAACTTTAAATAAAATATAGATAAGGCACATATGAATTTGACACAGAACTTAAATGATGAGCTTTTTTCCACTGGTGACTCAGATGATTTACCAAATGTGGGCAAATATGAGGTGAGGCTTGTATTTTGATTGTATACAAGGACAAAACGAGTGTCAGAATCAAAGAAAACTGATAAAATATCTCTTTCTGTTTGTGGCATTTTCAAGTTTGTTTTATCTTTAAGAAAATATGAAAAAATAAATCACATTTAAAATTACTGCCACAAAATTGAAAAACATTTAAGGTTGCACAATCCCTGCTTATTATCCAGTCTTAGATTAATGCAAGGCCTCTTTGGCACATAATAAGGAGGTATAAGTTAGAGCAATTCTAACAGTATCTTTTTCACATGAGAAAATAATTAAATATAGATTATTTTATTCAAAGCATGTATTTAGGAACTTGGACATGTGATTGTAGACGTGCATATTTGCTGAGCCTCCCAGTCCGTGGTCTTTGTCCGTGTACCACTGAAAGAGGTACATAAAAAGGAAAATAAGCATACATGGCAATAAAGTTCCCTGAATCATCATTTGCATTTTCAGTGTTACTCACCATGGCCTCAAAGTCAACCTGCTCCTCGACCAAAGCTTCTGAGATCTCAGCAGCCTGCTGGAAGTGAACATTATCTAGAAGGAAACAAGGCAAAACTTAATGAGTGAAGTTACTAGGCACCCGACTCCAGAGCTGATCGCCATCCTTCCATGATGATAAGCCTTGGTCTGTTACTCGCTGCTCACGTTTTCCATTAAACTGTTCCAACTGTAAACAAGAAATTAACTACAAAATAAGAATAATAATACATTTTATTTAACAGCACCTTTCTGGCTACTCAAGGTCTCTTTAAAAAAAAATACAAAAAATAAATAAAAAGAAAGATGAAAATACAAAAATACAAATACAGGAACATAAAAACAATTATGCAAGAGTGACTTCATTCTTCCCTAATGCCACCTGGTGCTTTACACATGCAGGTCAGCGGGCTTAACAGCATTAACGCCTCAATACCATAAAAACAGTCTTTTTTCACTCAAGGTTACCATGCCATAAAAATCTCGACGATAATGCCTGTCTAATCTGCTTGATCACAAGAGTTCAGACCCTGCTACCCTACCTCAACCTGCAATTACTTATTTCGACATATGTCTCAGGTCGTATATGACATTAAAATAAAAAACATTTTTGAAAATGGTACAGGAATCTAGTAGAGATCATTACACACCGAAAGGAAATCCATAACAACATGAGCTGAAAAGCCGCTCACTAAGGAGGAAGCCATTTTTTTTTATTAAAGCAACATCAGACAGATAAAGATGAGTAATTAGAAACCTTATTGAATAGGAACATATCCTGATGTCTGAGGATATTTAGATAGATTGCTAGCATATAATGGGCTAAAAATGCAGCAAGTTTTTAAAAAGGCAATCCTATGTTTAGTTACCATGAGTCTAAAACAGTTTTTTGAAATAAATTGTTTCATATAAAAGAAAAAAAATGTGTTTAATACTAGTCCGCCATAGAGTTGCAGTGGATCTATGCTTCTAGGGCTAACAAGCTGCGAGACTTTTCCCATCCACACTGCAGTAAACATGGTGACCATGATGACGAAGGTGCAAAAACTTTCTTTTAAATCAAGCGGGGGTACTAATAAAAGTTTAGGAACCACTGGCCTAGCATACGACATGTGAAAGCTGCTATACCAGCAGAAAACTGCATGACCTAAAAGCATAGTGGTAGTGATGAATGGCGATGTTAACTTAGATTAGATTAGATAAAGCTTTATTGATCTGACCTTGGAGAAATTCACTTGTGACATTGGCTCTTATAAATAAACAGAAGGTGCACAGAGGAGGAAAATGTGCATGAAGTATATACAATGGATGGGATTTAAACAGTATGTAAAGTAAAGTGGTGACATGTAAAGTGCGGCTTCTGGTTTGCTAAATAGTATAAGTGAGGAAACTGAAATAGTCGAAGGCCCTCATAGTACAGGATCATTGAACAAATCAAATAGTTATTGCATAGTGCATCTGTGAACATCACGTTTTGCTAGTCATCCTTTCATGAACACAATGCTCACATCACGGCTGCTTCCAGCAGGAGGCTGTACCATAGCATGAAGCCAAAATAAATTTAATTCAGTTTATTTATATAGCGCAATTCACCACACATGTCATCTCAAGGCAATTTACAATTCAACTAGATCAGAAAGTCAAATTGATTCAAAGTTTTCTGTCTGATTGCATCGACTCATTGATTTGAAGGCAATTCCTCACACTAAGCATGCTTGTAGCGACAGTGGAGAGGAACAACTTCCTTTTAACAGGAAGAAACCTCCAGCAGAACCAGGCTCAGCGTGAGCGGCCATCTTTCGAGGCCGACTGGGGTTCAAAGAGACAGAAGCAGAATCGAGTCAAATCATCTCAAACATGAAGTTTCCTGCTCCGACGGCCTTCATAGTCAGTATATTTAAGTCCATCAGAGTATCAAAATGATCAATAATGGGCGACAGTGGCGTTGGATGTAGGAGTTTGCCCTGAAATCGAAGGATTGACGGTTCAAGCCCCGGCTCTGACTTTTTATTGTCATTGTGTCCTTGGGCAAGACACTTCACCTGCATTGTCTACTGATGGTGGTCAGAGGGCCCGGTGGCGCCAGTGTACGGCAGCCCCGCTTCTGTCAGTGAGCCCCAGGGCAGCTGTGGCTACAATGTAGCTTGCCACCATCACTGTGTGTGAGATGGGTGAATGAATGTAGTGTAAAGCGCTTTGGTGAAGTCTCCTGACTTGAAAAAAGGCGCTATATAAGTACATGCCATTTACCAATAATGTGCAGCTGATAAGCTATCATAACAAAATTCACAAAATTTTATAGAAATATTTCAGACTCATTATCAAAGTTATGCTACCAAGACTTAAGATAGCTTTGAAGGCAAAAGATGCTGCAACCGTCCACATAAAGGGTGTACCTAATAAAGAGGCCGGTGAGACTATATTTATGGAGCAATTCCTTCTTGTATATACGGAAAATACTTTGGTTTGACATGACTTCGTAGTTGTCAACTCCTACTTTCCGAGAAATTTCTACATCCTCCTTTAGGTTCAGTTTCATCCTTCGGTGATACAAAAAAAAAATTTATGAGTTGATAATGTTTCTGTAAATCAAGGGAAAACTTTCAAATGAGAAAATCTCAGTAATAAATAAAACCAAAAAAAACCTACCGTCAGCTGTTCCATGAACCAGAAGATACTGTACTGATTGGAAGTTCTTGGCTCTGGCTGTTACTGTGGAGTTCTTTGCACAGACAGATTTATGGTTAGGATACAAGATAACTTGACCATATAACAGATACATATTTCTGATAGTGAAGCTTACATCATAGGCATCTCTATTCTCTGAGGGCTGCCTCATATAACGCTCTGTGTAGATGGAGTCTGGAATAAATGGATGGATACAGGTCTTATAATGTGCCACTATTACAAGGACTGGATTAGGGCAAATATCAACACCAAGAAAATACCATAATATTCCCATTTGGATACAGGAGCCACTGCCATTCCACATTTGAAAACTCCGCTGCCAGAACCCAGGACCATTGAAGATACATACCCACCATAGGACTGTGGAAGATAAGACCTCTCATTATATCACCTCATCGGTACTATAAAAAAAGACTGACGTCAAAGTGGAACATTAACTTATTTTTAGAGCAACAACTTGGCCTTTGAACTTCAAACAGTATACATCCACAGGCGCATATTATTACATAGGCCTTATTTTTGGCTACTTACCCATCCCCATATAGCAATCCTTGTTTCGTCAATAAAGCCCATTTTTATGAACTCCCTCAGAAAAAAAAAAAAACGATAAAAGAAAGGAAATTAGATCAAAGTAGTCAACAGAATGGCCTTATTGTCTTATCAAGGTTTCTCGTGTAAAGGTAGATGTTTGCGACTTGTTTAAACCGCCAATCTTCTTACTTAGTCGCTCTTATCTGATCTTCCACCTCATAGGTTCCCAGCCGTTGGTAGATTTCATGCATCAGCTGGTCGCCCTGGTAACCGCTTCCTCTTCCGTCAAAGCTGGCAACAATGACTTTCTGAGTGCTTGCCAGGTAGGTGGACCAGCCCACCCTGTACCTCATGTCTACTTTCTGACTGCAGGGACCGGCATACCTGCAAGATTTAATGTTAGTGTTGTGTGTGTATATATATATATATATATATATATATATATATATATATATATATATATATATATATATACACACGTGTGGTGGGCATATATTTTCTAATCTAGATAAATCTTACTGTAATCGTGGATTTAATCTACATTAATCTAGATTTAAATTGCTCATTTATATTCTGCCAAAGTCATTAACATATCACACATAATTCTGTCTTCTTATTTAAGATTATGACAAAGTTATAAATACTTTTTTGCTCAATTGTTACTGTGTTTTTGCTGCAAAAAAAGTGTCCCACATTAACAATATAGTGTCTCCAGACATCTGACAAACACGTTGCCTCGATCAACTTCTCATCTTTCGCGGCTTTCTCCGCGGCCTGCCTGTCATATATTCTCCACATGATAGTTCGCCTCGCAGGTAGCTTGTAAGATGGGTCACCTGTGGCCTCCTGGAGAGGGAGGGGCTGGCAGCTTGTAGCCTCGTGAGACCATCCTGATCTTGCGAGCTTTCAAGATATCACTCGCTAATCAGTCTGGAGACTCTCCGTTGAAGAAGATTTGGAGCCGTTCACCAAACGAACGTCCAATCAGCGTTGGCTTTGAGGCGGGTTAAGGTGTGACGCAACGAGAAGCGCGACAGTTCAGTCTAAAGAACATGGCGGCTTCAGCCGATGAAACTAGCGTTAGCGTGGCTATGGAGCAAGTTTTATCGGAATTACAGAGTATTTCTTCACTGAAAGAAGAGCAAAAAACTGCTCTGGAGGCTTTTCTCAGAGGAAAAGATGTTTTTGCTCTTCTCCCGACTGGTTTCGGCAAGAGTTTGATCTATCAATTGGCTCCTCTTCGTCGTCGCTCTGTTACATCATATGCTTCGTTGATCTGATTGGTTTATTTGGCCCATCTATCACCAACATAGGCCAATCAGCTAACCAGTATTTTCGCCCCTTCCCAAAATTACTTCAAGGGAAGGTTTCCAGATGGATATGTGGAGCAAATCCATCTGGCGGAGTTAGGTTAGGCAGCTTGTGGCTATCCACGGAGCGAGGGGATTGGCTAGTTGGCTGATAGAGCTGAGCCTAGGCAGACTGATTCATTCTCGCCCCCAAAAATAGATCCGCGCTAAACTATTAAGGTGAAAGTCATCATCATTATAGACCCAGCTCCCAACCCAGCTGTGAGAACAGATTAACGGCGATATTTTTTTTATCACCCAATATGAGTCTGGCACTAATGCCAATAATGTCCCACCACTAATATATGTGTATATATGTGTGCATGATTGTGTTAGTTTTCCCAGTAGATACTTACACGTCTATTAGCAGAGGATACCTCTCGGACTCATCAAAGTCTGGGGGTAAATACATCTGATACCAAAGATCTGTCAATAAAAACAAGTTTTTCATCAGATAAGAACAATTTAGACCTAACGGTTCATATCTTTATTTATTTTTAGCTTTTTATGAAATCTGACGGCTTTTCATTTGGCCGTTCTATGTCTCCTATGTCCTGATAGACTGTCACTATGTAGACTGCATGGAAATAGACATTTCACCCACAGGCAATAATTAGAGAGCTTAATAGTTAAAAGCCTAAACTGTACAGTCTTTAGTTTAAAAAAAAAAACCTTAATTTACTTGTTTTTTTAAGTTTACTGTCTGGCAATGTGGCAATAATTGTCTTGATGCCAAAAAGAGCCCAACAGATTTTACTTTCACAAGTGGAGCAGTACGGCTATCGCCATAGTGTTCCGCTTAATGCATATAAAATAGTTTTATTATAATTATGCAGGGAGTTTTATAGATTATATGGACACTGCAATGTAAGTTGAACAGGAAAGGAAAAACAGAAAAAAAGGAAAAAGGATTAAAGAAAAAAGGGGATAAAAGGGAGATAATGATAAAACATCTTCAGTCTGCTTCATCATCTGCAAACAGTGTGTAAACAAAAAGCACAACCAACGGATATAGTTAAAGAGATACAATAAAGTACCACCTAAGTGGTATTATTTAATCAGACATGTATACTGTGGTAGCTGAAGACAAGAATACGGATAAGAATAAGTACCTGGAGCCAAGCACCACTTGTTTTTTTAAATTAAATAAAAACGATATTTTTGTGGCAGATCCATAATATTTACACAAGTGAGTTTTATTCTAAATGATAACCAGTTGTAGAGAAATGAACTTACTATAATTATTGAGCTTAATGGTCCCTCGACGAACAGTAGGCATTGAGAGTTGGGATATTTCACCTTCAAATGCCTTGTTCTCTTCCAAAGTCTTCATTGCTAAAAATAAAAATATATAAAATACAGATTTTCTCTCTTTTCATGTAGTTTGATGATAAATTATGTCAACTCTAGCTTACGTTTATTACTCTTCGTATCTATAAGCGAATAATACGGGATTCTGGGACCTTTAAAGGGGAAAAAAAGCCTTTATTAGATTTGAAACAGATACAGAAAGCAGTAACATTTTCAAAACTGACCACTGCAGCTGAAACGGTAGTAGGAGGCATTGTGGCTCAGGTACGCTGAGTTATATTCACAGTCTGATAGAAGGGAGCAGGTTAGACACCTGGAGCCTTGGTTTGACCACCTGACACACAGAGACACACATCAGTTTCAGTCTTCTTAGGAAAAACAACCCTTTCTAAAGGTGCGAAATCCAAATTCTTACACGTAGACATTCCTTCCTCCAGGCTTGTTGTCTTTTTCATTACTTGAATAATACCTAAAGAGAAAATGGAATTCAGATTGGTGCAAAGTAAGAATCTATCAGTGTATATTTCTGTATAAGAAATATACAGAAAATTAAAATTTGACTGCGAAAATTTAAATTAACTCCTATAAAAAAATGAATATCGAGGCACCAGGGAACCACTTCAAACATGGCTGAAGCCTTGACATGATGTCATAATATGAACTAGGATTTAAAATGCTTTGCTCCGTCTTGGTCGGGTCCTTCAGGGTAACAGAGTTTCCTCTTCTCACTTTACAGAGCATGAAACATCCTTGTTATATTTGAAAGGGCTCCAAACTACGGAGGCAGTGGCAGTGTTGTGATAGTGGGGCGTTCTGCATCCTGATGATATACGATAACTACATCAGTGTAGGCGGGGTGGACTGATGGAAAATCCTAGCTGGATTTTTTCAGGCCAAAAAGGGGAAACTCAGGAATCACAGAGATAGCGTTAGAGATTTTCTTTTTTTTTTTGTTGCAAGAACTCAAAGTTATTTTCTTTTCACTTGATGCCTTTTCCTAAATTTGCACAAACAATCAAAGCACTTTTATTAAGTTCTGTAAATTGGAAAAAATTAGCATTATATTATAACTGAAGATGCCAGAGTGGACTGGGGTGAGAGCTAACATGGCGTAATTTTAGCCACAGAGGCTATTTCACAGAAATACTATAGAAAAAAGAGATGCGGGAGAGTAGCTCTAGCTTCCTTTAGTAATTTGGGTCTTAACTGAACCCGAATTATTGAAACCTCTCATGTTAAGGTAAGCCCTTTGCTGAGGGGCTTGCCAGAGCTTGATCTTGTTATGCAGAAAACGGCACCTGATGGCTGTTTGTTATTCACCATTAGTGTTGCTTTTTATGCCCCCTGCACACAGGGGGACTTGTATTTGTTGATTTTTTTAATACGGAATTTGAATAATAATAACTGAACTTTATTGATCTCACATTGGGGAAATTATCTTCTGCATTTAACCCATCCCTTGGGGAGCAGTGG
This sequence comes from Cyprinodon tularosa, assembly GCF_016077235.1. Classification (NCBI taxonomy): domain Eukaryota; kingdom Metazoa; phylum Chordata; class Actinopteri; order Cyprinodontiformes; family Cyprinodontidae; genus Cyprinodon; species Cyprinodon tularosa. The sequence goes on from NW_024039207.1 coordinate 1,227,553, forward strand.
ACTGCCATTGTGTGGCGCCCTGGGAGCAGTATGGGGTAAAGGCTGATTAATACTTCGAAACTAGGTTTCGAGGTGCAGACACTCTGCTGCACCTCTCCCAAATTGTAGGTGACCGCAGAAAGGAGGCCTCTGATTGGTCAAATCTAAATCCGCTCTACTCTATGCGTATTTCCTGTTTGGTACCTTACCGACTTGTTTTGTTTGTATGACCGCCATTGTGGAAAACGACTCGTTAAGTTGGACCTGTCACTACCCCATCCGTCCAGGAAGCACGATCCGTTCTGTTCATGCGCCATCAGCTCATTTGCGCATCCAAATACACATAAAGGTCACCCTCAATTTTATTTTGTTAAAAGACCTAAATGAAGTACTAAACTATTATGTTTTAAAGGTTAATAATGTATTTCCTGAGAAAATAAATGCCTTAAAATCCTGTTTTATAAGTCGTCTCTGCCTGATATGCACTGGAAATCCTTCGCTACTTATGGGAGCTAACTTTTTCGGCTTTGGATTTAAACATAAATCTAGTGTTTTTGAGTTTTATTTTTTAGTTTAGTTTTAACCTTATGCTATATAGAAATCAAAAGAAACAACAAAAATGCAGATAAACATGGTTTAATCATATTTTGCAGGACTGCTCTGACTATGTTTCGTGATAACATCAGAGAAGCAGTTTAACGAAGAAAATGTAAAAACATCAAAATTGTCTCACAAAAGTCATAAAACATTTTTTAAAGATGTGTATTAGCATTCTTTAGTGAGTTAAAGAATAATTTTAGTACCATAATTACATTCTTTATGGACACCCGGATGTATATCTGCTCGAGGATGCGCAGGACGGATCGTGTAGTGACAGGACCAGCTAAAAGAGCGAGGTGTGAGAACGCTGGGACCCTTTTTCCACCTGGATCCATGCTCTTTTTTCGCCCTCATGTCCCTCCGTTTTCAGCAGTCACAAACAGCTAGTTCGTGATTGTCCTTCTTGCGTTGTGGCGTGGAATATAACATAACGCAGACCACGCCTCAAAATTGAGCATAAATCAAAAATGTCTGCATCAAACCTGCGACAAGCTCTCTGCGACTCACTGCTGCGGGAGTATAACCAGCCTTTTAAGGGTCCTGCTCAGGTAGTTGAACTCAGAACCTCCAGAACCCTAGCACAATGCTCTAACCACTAGGCCGCCACTCCCCCGGATTTTCAAACTTAGAAGGAAACAAACTCTACTGGATAGCCAGGAACTTTATGTAAAGTCCTCTCTAAATATAACAGTATATTGTGCAAGAACTGTAGGCAGTTCCTTTTTGCAAGAACTAATTTTGGTGAATTTTATGCAGCACTAAAAAGTCTGGGAACTTGAAAACAGACATTGGTTGTGAAAATAGGACCAGATGGTTAGTTATCCGCTGACCTTTTGTCTAGATCTAGCCACACCAACAGGTGATGGTTGATAACTGGTTAGATATTTTTTTTATGTATGAAGTCTAGAAACTTCTATACAAGTTGAGGGACACTTACACACTATCTGCAGTGACTTTGAGAATATCAATGGCCTCCCAGTTTCCAGATGTGATGGCTGTAGCCTCTCCCTGCATGTTAAACCAAAGCAGATCAGTGTTCATATCAGAGAATCTAAAAAACAAGCATTGCTTTTGATTTTGCCTCATTGTTTACTCCACATTCTCACTTCTGTACAACCGTTCTGCTCACCTTATCCACATGATGGATGTGCTTGTACTTTGCACTGTCACTCATGATCAGGTAGTAACTATTTCCATCGGGGGCAAAAACCGGCTCTGATGGAGAGAACTACAGAAAGAAACCAGTAATTAAAAAACTCAATTTAAGTTAGATTTTTATGTGTGCATTGCTCCCTGTAAAAGGCTTTAATTCACCCGTACCGTAACTTGATAACACAGAGAAATTGCGTATGTTTTAAATGACCTATGGTTAAAATGAATCGCCTTGGTCTTACTGAAAAAGTTATAGTTTAGAGAAAATAATAAATACATTTTACCAAAGGGAGTGAACATACCCGCCCAATCCAGCCAGTGCTTGTCAGCTCCAGGTCCTACAACAAGATAACAGCAGGTTTATGAACACAATAAGTCACATTTCATAAAAATGCACCATATTACATCAGCTGCTCTAAGCAGAGAGACTGAGCATGTAGAAAACATTTTTTAAAAGCTTAAAAGTTACTGTGTTACTTTTAAATCATAACCCTGTGAATCCTCACAGATAATTTAGGGCTGAAAAGATGAATCGGACTGATAAAGTACTGCCCTGGTCCTCGAGGCGAGGCCCTGCATTATTCCGATGTTTCTCTGCTTCAACACTCCTGATCCAGATGTCTGCAGTCCAGGAAAGCCTGATAATCTGCTATCGATATCAGCTGTGTTGGAGCTGGGAAACTAAAACATGCAGGGTAGTCTGCCTTAAAGACCAAGGTTGAAAAACACTGAGCTAAATTTATGGTACACAGACCCTACAACAGGGCAATCTGCTGAAAGAAAAAATACAAGAAAATTTTTATTTTTAATATTAGGCCTGTAACTAATGATTATTTTGCATATCGATTAATCTGTCTATTATTTTTTCAATTAATCGATTAATAATCAGATAGCAAAACGTTCCTTAAAGAAGATTTTTAACTAAATTAAACTAGGTGATACTAAAACTTTTCCACATAGGGAGTTCTGGAATGAGTATATTGACAGACCAAAAAAGTTTTTTAAATCTTAAATTTAAAATGTTTATGTATTTTTTTTTTACAATTTTTTTTATTATAATAAAAACTATAATTTTTTTTTTTATAATTTTTTTGTAAAAGCATGTTTTAGAGTCTCTATACTCCAGTTAATGATTAATTGATTGCTAAATTAGTTGACAATTATTTAAATAATCGATTAATCACAATTAATTGTTTTAGCCCATATATATATATATATATATATATATATATATATATATATATATATATTTACAGTTAATTATGCGTAATAAGAGGTTCTTTATTTTTGAATTACAAATGTTGATTTAATTAGTGATGTTAATTTACCAGAAGTTTTTTTCTTAGATTAATAAAAAAAATAATCAATAGATTCATTAATTACTAAAAGAATTAATAGCTGTAACCCTACATTGATTGTTACACATATTAAAAATATATGATAAAAAAAACAAGGGGACAGAACAGTTAGGTGTATAATATATCAAACTTAAAATCCAAAACTGTACAGAGAGGAAAACAGAAGCATCAGACCTGTTTGCGCTGTAAGTTTAAATGAGACAGGAAGGCACTTGAATGAAACCAACATGTAAAACTAGCTGCTCATCATTCTGAGTACATCTGCTCATATTCAAACATGGTAGTGGCAGCACCATGCTGTGGGATGTTTGTCAAAAAGGCTAACTGAGGCCCACATAGATTATCTGGATTTGTATGTTGGGATTAAATTGGACACAATGGTTAATAAAAACCTTTGGGAGTCACCTAGTTAGTGAAAAATAAATGCTTTGAGTCCAAATCACACATTTTTTATTGATTTATATTTTGCTTATCTAATAATGACTCCTGCACACTGTCCAACTTGGAGGAGTCCTCTTTAAATGTTAATCTTTTTTTTTCTCTTATGCACCTGTCAAGTTATACATGTTAAATCTCTAAATATTTTAGCTCCAGCTGCACTTTTTGAATTCTCCAATCACTTTTAACCCTAAATAAAAAGTTTGCAAAAAAGGTAAGAGTTGATTTTTAAGGAGAATACTTTATGCTCCAGCTGCACATTTTTGAATTCTCCAATCACTTTTAACCCTAAATAAAAAGTTTGCAAAAAAGGTAAGAGTTGATTTTTAAGGAGAATACTTTATAGGTCTGTGCATATCTTTAAAAATTTACCTCGACGGGATTCCAGGCAGATCCGCTGAAGTCATAAATCTGAAGGATGAGGTGGTTCTGCAGTCTCTTCAGCCACTGAACAGCTATACGTGTATCAGTTACCCAGGTAACGGTTGCTAAGTAGTGGTCGCTGTTGATGGAAAAAGGCAAAATTAAATTAATGTTTAAGAGAATTTCTCAGGGGGAAACGATATGATTGAAGGTATTGTATTACATTGTTTTGAATGCAGCTGGAACAACAACTCCAGTGATTATTGTTGTGTTGTCAGTATCCACAACAAACAGTTTCACAACAGGGTTGGGAGTACCTGGCTGCAACAAAACAAGAAAAAACTATCAGATGGGCTGGAAAATGTTAAAATATGTCAGAGGACATGACAGTCAGAACAACGGTCCCACCTTAGGGTATGGAATGGAAATGGTGCTGGGGTACTGCCCATCGCCATAGAAGGAGTACTCAATATTGTGCACCGGAGTGTCATTGAACTCAGCATAGGCCAAATACTTCCCACCAGGTGACCACCAGAAACCCGCATTAGACGAGAACATCTCCTCTGGAAATGGCAAATCAAAAGTAAGTAAGTAGCTGCATGATTATATTTTTTTACTGTAATTATATTTCACTTAATGTGATGCTGCAGTATATTGATTTACATTTTATACTAAAGCTAGATTTCCTCAGAAGGAGAATAGGACTGTAGCAAAAAACCCTCATCTGGAAGAAATCAGGCTCAGAAAAAAAAGCCAGGAGTAAATGCCTGACCAAATTCTTCAAGGGAAAAAAAATACTGTTTTGACAGCAAGTTAGAAAAAGCTGCCAATGCGGTCATAGATAGGGAGGTTCCTCGTGGAAAAACTGAACATTGATATAGTTCCGTTACCCTCATACACCCAGTCTGGAATCCCGTTTAAGATCTTATTTGGCTCCCCGTTTGTAGTGAGCTGCTGCCTTGGGGACTCAGGGCTGGTCTTCAGATACACGTTGTTGTCCCAAACATATGCCTGCAAAATGAAAACATCGTAAATCAAAAAAAAAATGAACATGAAGATAAAAAGCATATTTCTTAGCGGTAGTCGCTGATATTAACTTTAAGAAAAGGCATATGGACATTTTTAACAGTGATGCACATCAAACTAAAACATTTTAACAGATAAAAAAGTGATCTCTTATTCATGATGGAATATTTATATCTGTTCTCTATTTATTTCACTCAATAGTGGCCAAGATAGAGAACTAGTGCTGTGTTTAAAACTGAAATGCATTTTGAAATGACGTCGGAGCAAAGCAGCGAGGTGCAGGTAATTAATGGCACATTTTACAAAGAAGATTGTGGCCATCTCTATAACAGCAGGACTTCTAGCAGATGTTTGAACACAAAGGCCAGAAAGATGCTTCTGGCAAGAAACAGATGGTGTTTCTCCTTAAGCTGCTGCTATAAGGCAAAGCAGCCGGGGATCCATCACTCTACATTCAGCCTGATATCTGAGATCGGATCAAAGCGGAGACGGTGGGATCACATTGTGATTTTAGGCCATCAAAGATCCGGCCAATGCTCTCATTCCAACCAATCCGATCCGATCTGGAAAGGAGACGATACAAGGGGAGCTTTCCATCTGCTCCTTCAGCTCCACACAGAATTTCTAACCTAATTCTAGTCCTGTAGGAACATATAGTCCAAAACCTCTGGGACCATACCCAGGGGTGGATTTAGGAAATTTGGGGCCCCAGGCGAAGACAGGCAGGGGGCCCTCTGAATTCAGAAGACAACACATTAAAACAGACCGATTATACAGATATATACATTTTAATAGAATATACTATACATTATTTGTTCTACAATTTTTCTTGCCCCTTTTCTTGTTGTTTTCCCCTCTATTTTTTTTTTACTCGGCTGACTTTTCATGCTGTCTCGAAAGGAATGAAAGATTTTTTCAAATCACTAAGCTCACTTAGCTGATTGCTCCTTCCTGTGTTTCCAAAAAGGCGACGGCAAAAGTAAATAACTCTGTCCTTCTTTTCGCTCCATCAAGCCATGATCTGCTTATCTGTTCTCAGTTTTTCATTTGTATGAAATAATAGCTGCATGAATCATGACCGCAGACAAGATAGAGGAGAGCAGGAGGCGGGGTTACTAATATACTTGCTCTGGAGAGCAGAGTTCGCTTCTTTTATATGTTGTTCCCAAAGTCTTCACTAGCAGAAAAAAGTCACTAGATTTGGCGCTTTTTTGTAAGGAAAGTGCTAGAGGGGTCTGAAAAGTCACAAAATATAGCGACAAAAGCGTTAAGTTGGCAACACTGCTCTTTACATAGTTGTTTTTTTAATGGTTTGCTGCTGTCAGTTTTGGACCTTTCTGAACATGTGCAGCACATGGTCTGATCCAATGTGGTGGACACTGAAGGGGGGGGCTGAGACACACTTAATATTATAAGCGTTCTGATGGCATTTTATCGAAATATAAAAAATATGCACAAATAGCTGAATTAACCATATATGTAAAAGGAGTTTTATGGGGCCCCCATGAACTTGGGGCCCTGGGCAACTTCCTAGTTTGGCCTAATGGTAAATCTGCCCCTGACCATGCCTCAGGTAGCCCTGCTGCTTCTAAAAAGAAGCGAGAGTTTAGAAATAATGCTCTTTAGCCAGATGAGACACTTGGCAAGTATGCAGGGTATATTTGATGGAAAGAAAAATGCATGAAAACATGTGTTACATACAAAACGGCCACGGAGTTGTTTCTGCAAAGGGGATTCTAAAAACTACTCAGAGGGTGTACTTAGTCTTCAGACACAGCTTTTCTATTTAGGCTTTCTTTCTTCCATGACTTTTTTAAAAAAAACTTGTCTTCTGCAGGCTTACCAGTTTGTTCCCAGTAGGAGCCCAAGCAAAGTACTGGACTATATCTGGAATATCAGCGGGGCTGACATCTTTGCTGGAAGAGATGTGAATCAGTTCTTTTTATAATTGTAAAAGTAAAGTTAAAAAAAGATCAAATTTTGAAATATCTGTGTTTAAGATTTCATTGCATTTGCAGCAATTTTGCAGCACATTCCTGGTAGCGTTTAAGTTTTAAAACGAATATTGAAATAGATGACTTACTTTGAATCTCGATCATAGAGGCTATAAGAAGCTGTGAATGAATGTCTCCACACCTGATGGATGAAACAAAATAAAGGGGTTAAAATCCATAAAGGCGTCATGTTTGACACTAAACAGGGCAGAAAAGCTTGCCGTACCTTGTTATAGTTGCTCATGAAAGCGACATATCTGCGGTCAGCAGACAGCATGTAGTCATAGGCGTGCCGTGCTATCTGCATTGTCCAAAGAAATATTAGGTACCCATGCCATTTTCTTTTAGATTAACTTTATTTATTCTGACATTTAATGGGTAAAAATTAGTAGTTTGAGAAGAATGACTTACAAACAAGTCTCTGTTCAGAAATTCTTTAACATCACTTGTCTTCACGTCGTAGAGGGAGACAGAGTCGTCGGATTCTCTGTGCAAATACTCAGAATCTGTTGTGGAGGATCAGAGAAATGGATGGAGAATCAGCCAGAGGAGTTACAGAGAAAAAAAACTTTATAGAAATGAGCTGTGCATGACTCACAATGAGCTAATGGTGCATGTGCTGTTTTTGCAGTACTCAATAAATTCAATGCCTTACAAATGGTTACACACACCCTTACATTTCACTATGTTTAAAAAGGAGAATGCATATAATATGTGTTTGTGTTGGACCCTACTGAATCAAAACCTTGAAGAAACATCAACTCTTGCAGTTTTTAACTGGCTTGGACTAGATTGAAATAGTTTATATGCCTTGATGTTGGTTTCCAGTAGGATTATATCTGAATTAGACCTGCAAGTCGATAGAAACCAGTTAACTAATAGGTTTGCTTATGTCAGTCTGTCAGCTCTTTAAGGATCGTCCATTATGGGCGAGCTTTGGTGGTGCATTGGTTAGCGAGCACAACCCATGAACAGAGGCCTTAGTTCTCAACCTGACTAACCCTGCTTCGCATCTGACCTGTGGTCCCTTGCCGCATGTCTCTCCCCCTCTCTCATACCCCATTTCCTATCAGCCTACTGTCAAAAAAACGGACCACTAGTCCCGTAAAAACAAGACAAAAAACTGAAAAAAAAGGATCATCCATTATTTATCTTGATCTGCCACTAATTTCAATCTTTTCTCCCTGCACGTTGATCTTTTTCACAATATTTTAATTATAGCATCCTATTCTTGTAATTTTAATATTTTTTTTTGCACTTTGTTTGGCAAAAAGATCACAACTAACACATCTCAATCAAGTACATTTTCCTTTTTGAAAGAACAATAAACACCCTTCACATACAAACAAAAAACTTAATACAAGACTTATTAAAATAGTTAAATAACTTAAATAGACGTAGCCACAGCCTCAGTATGTCCATTTTAAGCATTGGGGTCTGGAACTGTCCACCTTCCTTTTCTCTACTGAAAGAAACCATCCCCACAACATGATAGTGCCACCACCGTGTTTCCCTGTGGGGTCACTGTGTTCAGTGTAAGGTACAGGGTTAGTTTACACTACTAAAAATACAAGAAGGTATTTTCAATACCTTCCCCCTCATGTTAGCTGTGTCCCGTACATGTTTTGGATACATTTTGAAATTCACCAGATTAACCCCCAAAACACAATGGAACCATTTATGCTTCTGATCCGACAGATATTAAGATGTTTTGGCATGTGCAGCGATTAAAATACATTGAAATCCAATAACTGGATTTAAAGTAATTTAGTTACTCTAGATTCATTATAATGAAGAATTAATTGACTTTAGAAAAATATGAATAATTCGGGTTCAACGTTGCCTACTGCTTCATACCAATGATTTTATAAAGCTCTATCAAGACTAAAGTCATGGTCTTTAACTTGATATACTGCATATGACAACACTTGTAAAACAATTGAAAGGCAGATCAGATAAAGGTACAGGATTATAAAGTTCTTTAGAGAGTTTTACGGCTGTACAAGTACGTACACGCCTCAGTGTTATCAGTGGAATCATGTTCTGTTCACATGACGTGATTTAACCATTTCTCCCACCTGATATCCATTTCATGTTGTAGAACGCTGGTCTCAGTGAGGAGTTGAAGACGTCGGTCAGTGTGAACGTTTTTGTGATGGACGCCTCATCCTCTGAAACACAGTTTTAGTCAAAATAGCACTTATTAAGGACCTCTCGTTTTGTCTTAAAGCTGATTTGATTAGCCCTAACACACATCGTTAAGTGTCATCATTTCAGTCTCACCTCAGTGAGCGGCAATTTAAAGTAACTTGTATATATTTATGTATCACATTAGGGTTAATTAGAGAATTAGTTCTATAGTAATCTTGCATTTTTCCCATCATGGCGGAATAGCCAAAGAAGAAAAAACCCAAAACACCTGTAAATGGGAAGAGAGGAAGACATTTCTTTCCAGATATATCCTTGAACCAAATGTAGATTTGAGCATTTTCAGAATTTATTTCTATAATCAATGGAAATTTTTAACTATGTATTCCCCAGTGGTGTCAAAAGTACACACATTTGTTACTTCATTAGAAGTATAGATACTGCAGTTTAAAAACACTCTGGTAAAAGTTGAAGTATGTGAAAAAGTATGTGCTCCAAAAACTACTTAAAGAATAAAAATATAAAGTAACCTTTAAAAAAAAAACAGTCAGATGCCACTATATGAATTGAAAGCTCAATGTTTTAACTGTTTTGAAAAATTCTTTGAGATAGGGCCAAGGATAAGGGAGCTCTTGTTGGTCTCCATCTCTCGCCTGTGTCCGACCTTTCAGACATTTCAACATCTTTTTCTGAATCCAACATTGTAGCATGGCATAGACAATTCAGGTTAGCAGTTTGAAGAACACCAGCTTGCTTCTGATGATTTCCTTTAGCTAACCAATGAGTGTTTGCCTTATATGACTCATCCAATCACACTAGTTTTCACTAGATGTGGATGGCAGCAATGATCTGCATTGGATGGAGCACATGACGTGAAATAAATATTTAAAAAACATTAAACCGAAGCCAAGAGTAATGAGTAACATTTGTTTTAAAAATGTAAGGAATAGAAAGTAAAGATACTTGTGTGAAAATGTAATGAGTAGAAGTCAAAAGTAGGAAGAAAAATAAGTAATGGAGTCCTAAAAAGTGTACTTAAATACAGTAACAAAGTATTTGTACTTCGTTACTTGACACCTCTGATATTTTTAACATGCAATTCATTTTAAAATGCAAAAAACCCAAACAAAGCCACATCAGAAGTTATCCTCGTGGGAATTGATGCCATTTTATCCTGAGCTTTATGTGCTTCTAAATGCAGCTGCTGCAGAAGTTATTATTTTTATTCGGGAATCATGTAGGGTACGTGCTTAAAATATCTGTTTTGTAAGATGTGAGTTTCCACTCACAAGTTTCTTCTTATTAATATAATTTTCTGGTGAGTAATGTTGTGTTTTAAAAATGCAAGGAATAGAAAGTCTTGTGTGAAAATGTAATGAGTAGAAGTCAGAAGTAGGAAGAAAAATAAGTAATCGAGTATAGATACCTAAAAAGTGTACTTAAGTACAGTAACAAAGTATTTGTACTTGGTTACCTCTGGGAAATACTTTAAGTAGTTTTTGGAGCACATACTTTTTCACTTTTACTTGACTAAAGAGATCAAGTTGATACTTCAACTTTTACCAGAGTGTTTTTAAACTGCAGTATCTATACTTCTACTAAAGTAGCAAATGTTTGTACTTTTGACACCACTGGCAACAAAGTATTTGTACTTCGTTACTTGAAACCTCTGGTATTCCCTCAAACACTGGACATCCATGAGAGATTTTTAAAAATGTGTCCATGTTTTCCCCTCAAATCATTTTTACATAGTTGTCTTTGTGTTTATTACATAATTACAACACTTTAGACCCAGCATAATTTCTTCACGTTTTCTTGTTTTGCAGTGAAAATATCCTTGGATAAAACCGCATTCCTTCACAAAATGTTCTCACAAATCAAACTCCACAGAAATCGCGTTTCCTCTTGAGGAGAAACCAATATTTCTGCATTTGTGAGCCGAATATTTCCCTTTAAACTGCAAACATAGAGCCAATCGTGCGTAATGACGCGCGCCTCTCAGGCAGCGCCGCGCGCCGTTACAGGAGGAATAAGGGGAAACACGCACCTTTTAGAAATATTACCGTGGGGACCGCAATCAAAATGACCACCACGGCAACCCCTAGGACACCGAGCAGAACTTTGGAGACGGAAACCTGCCAAAAAATAAAAAAAGAGAGAGAGAGAAAAATCAGAGAAACGCCTTTGATGAGACAAAAAAAAGTAAAATATCCAAGTTGGAACAAATACTTACCATTTTTTCTGCGATTGTTACCCTTCCCAATCAAAACGCATCGATTTCCCCAAAGCTACGCACACAGGGAACTGTAAAGTAACGCGAAAGTCATGCTTTAGAGTTAAACATTATCCCAGCTGAAGTTTCAAAGGTGGGACAGTAAAATCTCCAGCGGTGTAAAGTTCTCCAGTGTTTGAGGAAATGGTTTCCCCAAACTGTCAACCCTGCAGCCGTCACAACACAGCAGCCTGCTGACCATGCGTTACTCCCCTGGAATTACTGATTAGTTTATGCTGACTGTAGAAAAACCTTCTTCAACTTATTTCAATGTCTAAATTGAAGCCTTTGTATTAATTTAAAGAAGTTATGTACATAAGTTTGCCTTAAAATGTGAAATCTTAGATTTTTTTTGAATATACATTATTTGATTAATTAAGATAGCCTAAAAAGGGCTTGCATTGAGCTAAAATATAAAAGATTATTATGAAAAAAATTAAATGAAAAAGGAAAAAAAAAAACACTGGAGCCACAGGGCCCTCTGACCAACAAACAGCAGGTGATGTGGGTCAAACGTGTAAACCCTTTATAGGACACTAAGTGAAATACTTTGAAAGTCTTTAGTTATTGGAATCCATGAGAAGACCCCATTACCTTTGCAACAATAAAAAAATATGGATATTTTGATCGCAAAAATCAATGTAGTAAGAAGAAACTTGCCCGAATATTTTAAGAAAATTAACAAGAAAAACACTGAGAGTAAAAAAAAAAGTCACCTTTTAGGCATTAATCCCGATACAGGCACTTACATTTTTTAGTTTATAAACCTAAATATGATTGTAAACTAGGCTTTAACTTTACTTTTTGACTTTTCAAATAGCTTTTTACCTTTTTTTCTTGACTTCAACTTAATTTACAGTAGGTAATATATCATTGAAGCACTCATCTAATTGGTAGAGTGCCAAAATAAGATGTACAGCCATGTAGCAGTATCTTTGCTAAATGACTGGATATAGATCTTATGCTTCTAGACCTCACTGAGGGACAGGGAGACTCCATTTGTAAGGGGTCTGCAAGTGATCAAAAACGCTAACTTGCCCTGTAAAGGGTTAAGGACACAACGGCTGAGACTGAAGGAATTGGCGCTCGAACCAACAACCCCTTGTTCACAGTACAGATTCCTAACTCCTGAGCCCATTGCTGCTTAAATTATGGATTTCATACATGACAGGTACAGACAAACATTTTATAGCTTCAGGATTATAGGAACTTAGAGATTATTATATAGATATTTCCCTGAACTTACAATCTACTCTCCAGAACTTTAAATGAACTCCTGAAATCTTTGGTAGCCCCTGTTTTATCAGGTATATTACAAGTCATATAGTATAGCTTCTGAAAGTACCCTGTAAATTCTGGAAAGTAACCTGTAAGTTCATATAAAGTTCCAGAAAGTAAAAGGCACATTATAGTATAATGATAATTCACACACTAATACAGACCAGCTTCTGAAAGTACCCTATAAGTTCTGGATACTAACCTGTAAGTTCCTGTAAAGTACCAAAAATTAGGGTGAATTATAGAATATTACAATTTATATACTAATACAGCCCAGCTTCTAAACATACCCTGTAAATTCTGGAAAGTAACCTGTAAAGTTCCAGAAAGTAAGAGGCACTTTATAATATAATTACAAGTCATGCACTAATACAGACCAGCTTGTGAAAGTACTCTATAAGTTCTCGATAGTAACCTGTAAGTTCCTGTAAAGTACCAAAAATTAGAGCAAATTATAATGCATTACAATTTATATACTAATACAGCCCCGTTCCAGAACGTACCCTGTACATTCTGGAAAGTAACCTGTAAGTTACTGTAAAGTTCCAGAAAGTCAGGGTATGTGAATGTTTTTTTAAAAAGTACCTGATAAATTCAATGGAGTTTCATGTATGTAACCATTGAGTACCATTGCAGTTCCAGTATCTTACATGAAGTTCTTGAAAGTATGCAGTATATTCCAAGAAATGTTCAAGATAAATGATATCTGATAAGTTCCATGGTAATTATACGGCTTAGAGGGGTTATCTGTGAAGGTTCCATGTTAGTTTTAACAAATGTCCTGAAAATAGCCTCTAAGCTCTGGGAAAGGATTATGTATTATGTAGTACTACTCGGGTATGTTAAGTTAAGAGTATAAGTAAAAAAATATCAGTGCTAAAGAAGCTGATAGTTACCCAACCTTATTAAGGGGAAATTTCAGAGAAATAAAAACGGTACAGAATAAATAATGGCACCATTAATCAGCATATTCTATTTAAAAAAAAGGACTTTGTTTACAAGTTTAAAGACTTTTTCGCTTCCCATTGAAGAAGATTTTTCAATTCAATATGTCTGGAATAGTGTTGAGTTCCAGTTTTTATACAGTAGCCCAACAAAGCCTTGTTTTTGTTTTGAAACCATGCAAATTGGACTCAACGCACATGACACTTTGAATCGAAAAAGCTTCTTGGATGGGAAGCGAAACCTCTTCAAACTTAGAAACAAAGTGGATTATGACTGAGAATCTTCACCTGCGTACTCTATATTTGCTTACTTTCAGTTTTGATGGTTAACCAGGAGATTGTGTTGCTAAAAATGACAAGAAACCATAGAATTTATCTTCTACTTGTGCATTTGTGTGAAAAAACAAAACAAAAACATACATGGATATAATATGTACACACCAACATTTAAACCACTACCAGGTAAAATGGGTTTAGCAGTCTATATTCACTCAGTAACCAAAGTGTTACTTCACTTTGACTAGTATAAACAACAACAAAGTTAGTATTTTATTTCCTAGTAGAGGAAAAAAATAGAAATAAAAAATAGAACCACTTATTCTTACTTTTTTGGCCATTTTTTGGCCTTTCAGTACCTTCTGTCAGTAAAAAACAAAGATATCCTTTTATCACAGATAGCTCTATTATCACAGCTGACACTGCATTGCTGCCAGGCTGCAATATGCAGTAGAGCACAGTATTATAAAGCTGGGACTGTAGCCAATAACCTGACTGCCATAAATGCCAGTAAATTAATACTCAATATTTACACGTTCATTAATGGTCCTCCGTTCCTGAAGGGGGAAAGTGAAACCACATACTTGACTGATAATGGTAATACCAGATGAAAACCTTAAAAAACAATTCACATTTTAGTAAAAGTACACGGCCGCCTTGAATCGTCTATTTCTGCTGTGTTTTCACAGACAGTGGGAGTTATTTTTTTTGTACATAGTCTAAAATCCGACTGTAAATGTTAACAGCCTGTTAAAAGCTTAACAAATACAGAGCCGTGTCTTTATGAGGATCAGCCATCATATTATTACGCAGTCATTCCCCTCACACCGGACATCCTCAGCAAACAAACACACCATGGATGTCTTCTCTAATGCAGCGTGGCTTTGTTTGCGGAGTGGCGCTTTGCAGATAAATCCATTTACCAGATACTTAAGCTGACTAGAGCCGTTTATTGTTGTCACTTCGAATGCATTTGGTCTTATTGGACAATCAGAGTGCTGATGTCACTGAGATCCAACAGAAAACAACAGGAAGAAGAGGCAAAATAATTGTATTATATTAATCATATATGAAAAAATACTAATGTTTAAAATGTTTTAAGATAGTTTGATAAAAAAAAATAAAAAGTTGGTGTAAAAGTATTTCTTATTTCTTATACATTTTAAATTAACCCACAGTTGTGTGCAGAGTTTTAGATTTTCAAAAGGCTATCAGAGGAATTGGAGTTCAGTATAGTTCATACTATGTTTATCATATTTATTTTTGATAAAAGCATTTTAACGCTACGAATCCTTTCACTTTACAAACATGCACTACTTACTGTTTCAGATTCTTCATTTCAGTTCACTAGAGTCACTGTTGCTGAAATGACTGAGAACCATAGATGAGAATCAGCTTGTTACTAACTCGTGCATTGCAGTGTTCAGTGTTTATTCCCAGGGATAAACAGGGAGGCTAGGCTGTCACTTCAGCAGATGTGGTGCAAGGGTCACTGCTGTAATGGTATTCTTGGCTTGGATCTTAATTATGTTTAGGTTTGGGACTTGTTAAGAGGAAAAGCGGTGTTTGTAATGAGCCAGCGGAGCTTCTGTTTACATCCTTATAGCACATCTGCATGGGGAACATTAGCAAGCAGTGTCTCCTCCTCTGCGTAAAGACGCATCAAACTCTCTACTCATATTTCAGTCGAATGATTAGGGAACAAAATTCAATTAATTTTAATGGGTTTTATGAGAGAGGCCAATAAAGTAGTGCTTGGTTTTTAAGTAGAAGAACACAATATACAATATTTATAGTTAATTTCTTTAATCCAAATCACTAAACCAATGATTACCTATGAAAGTTTTACATTCATGTCATTTTTTTAATCCAGCACAACCAACAACCACAAGAAGAAACACTAATCTTTGCTGTGAAGAACTTATTTGCATCTAGAATAACTGTCAGGGATAAACAGATGTAGTCTGCACCTGTTAGGGGGTGGAACCGTTGGACATTTAGGTGGGATTATTTACTCTGTTTAGAGTAATGAGGCCGACGACCGTCTCCAGTGGTGGTGGGATTCAACCTGAACAGTTCCTTAGCTGGATGCAGTAACTTTTGATGTCACCGAGGTACAATTTGAGATCTTAACCTGAGCAAACATGGATGTTTGTGGGGCTGAAGGAGAAAACTAGAGTTCCTTTACATAAAAAAACAACATATTTTTAGTTAAAGATGTTTCCACAAAAAAATTTGCAACAACTTCACTTTCTAGGCTGTTAATGGTTCATATCCAGGGTTCAACTGACCCAGTTGCTGCAGTCATGCATGAGTGCTGAAACCCCCCACCAATGGTGTATAGTTGATTTATAACCACAAGGATCCACAAAACTCAAGAGAACAGAAAGTTCCAGCCCACACACTCAGGAGAAGCACATTATGTACTTGCTGCATCACATTTTCATCAACTTGATGTCTTGATGAGATCAGATTGTGCAAAATGAGCTATTTGTCCGTAAGCTTTTCCATTTTGTTAAAAGTAACTAACCTAAAGGTTAAGTGGGAGTTGTGTGTCCCTTGAAAAGGACCTTTTATACTCCAAGTTTTGAAAATATCACATTTATTATCGGAAGGAGGAATAATTAAGGAATGGCTGCAAGATAAGCAAGCAGCCAAGAGGCTAATTTTATCTAGAGAAGCTGCCGTGGATCCCAGCTCAGGAGGAAGGATCTGTTAAGAGTTTCTCCTTATCAAAAAGCTGCAGTGAGGAAATGGTGGTCCAAGGGCTCCTACTATAACAGCTTCCAATAGCACCATCTAGTGGCTAGAGGAAGGCAGGATGCAGTTTTCCTTAAAAAACAAAACAAAAAAAACAAACAAATTCTAATTGCTAAAACATTAAATTAAATTTACAAGTTTAAATTTACAAGTGGAATATTTTTCTATTAAAACATTTTGTTAATAGAATTTTTTTTTCTTCAGCTGTAGTTAATGTTCCACCTCTTGCATTCAATCTGGGTTAAATTAACATGTTTCTTAAGACTAATTGTTTTTGATCAAAATGAAACATGTTTAGCCAATAGGTTTCCTCCAAATGTAAAGTGAGGAAACCTCTTGAAACTATGTTGCTGTGATTGTTTTCAAAACCATTTATAGACTGAAACACATGAAAGGGAATAGGGAAGGTGTGTAGGAGTAGTTGGATCCGAAAAACAGGAGTTTCAACTTTAACTCATGATAAAGCATATTTATTCAGACAATCAAGCAGTGCAGTTATATATGCTGTTATGGTAAAACCTAAATCAAAGACCCCAGTCTAAAGTTTTCAATAACTCAGTGCAGTATACATGTATATATATATATATATATATATATATATATATATATATATATATATATATATATATATATATATATATATATATATATATATATATATACTCTTACCCTGTATATAGCTAGCTCTTACTTATAGAAAACATATTTATTGTGCAGGAATACGGTTTTAGCTCTGTTACACTGGTAGCCAACTAATCAACATTTCGTTGTCAAGATTCACCTTGTTTTTTTTGTGCAATGACAATAAAGGAAGTCTAAGTCTAAAGCCCTCTGCAGTCTAAAGTAGTCGAGTTGTAAAAACGAAAAAGGAGGATGGTGGATTTTTTTTATTTTTATTTTTTTTTTGGAGGTATGCATATCCTAATTAATACATTCTATTAACCTAAAGCAGTATGCATGGTATGGTTGTTACATGTCAGGTACGCCGGTCATTGACCTTGACCAAGGAACCTTACAGTAGAACTGCAGTCAGTCAGTCAAGATTTGGAACAAAATCTCATAAAACATTGCAAATGAATATCTGAATCCTTTCAAGTCAAGTATTTTTTTTAGTTAAATGCAATTTGTTAAATTGAAACAGCTGAAATAATTTTCAAAATCTGAAAAAAAACTGCTAACAAATTCAAATACATTAGAATTAGCCTGAAAATGAAATAAGCCTGTGTAAAATCTAATAATTTTACTCACCTTTCAAATATTAATTTAGAGTATTTATTTTATAAAATAGACAGTTTATCAGAAAATCACTATTTCTTCTATGGGTTAATTTAAAGTAAGCTAGAATACATGCTGGCAATGAATTATAGCGCCTTTTAGGACAGCCAATGGCAGCCTTTCTTGCTGGGTAGTTGGCAACAATGGAGAAGGGAGGAGAGGAGCAGAGAAGAGAAGCTCTTGAAGAAAAATTCTAAATTTTGACAAAAAAAAAAGTATAATTAAATTGAAATGGGTCTTAGAGTCAAGGGCATACGTTTGATCTCAACTTTAGTAGCCACTATTGGTCTAAAGTTGAATTGGTCTGATGTCATTGGTCCTACTCATTATGCATGCTCCTATTTTTTTTATGCTTGACGTGATCATCAGAGCGCACTTCGTTTAGAGAGAAAGAAGCCTGTTTTGCTACATTTATACACATTTTTATAAGAACTACACAAAATATGCTGTTTATCAATGTTTGAAGCATCAGTGGCTCGGAATGATGTAAAATTAGGACAACTTAACACTTTGAAAAGGGTTACATTTGAATTTACCAGTGACTAAGATGGAAGGTAAATACGTGCCTTTTTAACCAAAAATAGTCTAAATATGTCTGTTTTTTATGTATTTATCCAGTGTTTTCTTTTGGAAAAATATAATTGTGCAGAGATAAACAGAGGTAAAACCCATTCTGCAAATACATAGGAGCGGGAACTATAAGAGGAACTCACACTGAGCATTTAAATTATCAACTTTAATATACAAGTTGTGAGAAAAGAAGCAACTGCTGCAACAACGCTGAATTGTAAATTATAAACATGTTATTCACATAGAGTTATTGGTAGGGACAAGTAGGTCGGGCCAAAATGTTGGTAGGTACATGTCCCTATGGTCCCTATGCAAAACTACACCCATGCTTAGAGTTCAAAAAGTTGTGGTTCTTGCACATCCAGTGCAGCTTAGTTCTTTCTATATTGTGGCATTTTGAAACAATTTTGTCAAGAAGAGCCAGCACCATTGCAGCCATGCAAAATTCTGCAGGCAACTGTTAGGACAGCTCAGTGACAGCACTAGTGGGGATAGTTCGTAATTGTGATATTAAAAAAATACAGTTTTGACTAGCTCAAAGTAACTGAAATATCTTGATTATAATTCCAGATTTGTGACACTTTAACTTGTAGTGGTCAGCGGAAGATTTATCACTCAGGCCAGATCCACCTCCTTTTGGTAACAATGTGAATAAACTGAGATAAATTGTTCTTTGGTTGATAATTAAACAACAAATCAGATGACGTCATTTGAGATATCTCAAGATGCATTTGACTCTCCAAAACGTGATTTAAGATTTCTTGAATTGTTATTTTCTCCCTGGACATAATATAAAATATAAAACATCATTAAGGGCAGTCAAAATTTAGTAAATAATGTTTGTCTATTCTATTAAAATCTCTAAAATGGGTCTGTATTATGAGTTGTCTTCTCAATTCAGAGGGCCCCATGTCTGTCTTTGCCTAGTGGTGAAAATTGGAAGTTCAGTTTAATATAATACAACTCAGTGAATAGTTCCGTATGAAATGAATGAAAATAGTTGTTTTAATGGTTATTGAGTCAGATATGTGGCGGTAATGTTTGATTTATCTAAAGGTTTTATCTATTACTGTGTAAATGAGTTTGGCTGTAATTTAAGGACAGATTCTAATATATCTGCAGGGTGGGGACTATAAAACTGATAGGAGTTTAATTTTTCTATTGCTGTTTTGCACAGTTTGCTTAACTAAGTATATTCTGTTGTTGAATATTAGAGATTTTGCAGATATATTTTTTATACATACATTGTTTAGATTTACTTATATCTTTCTACCCCTTTTATAGAATAGAAAATCCCTTTA
Source organism: Cyprinodon tularosa (assembly GCF_016077235.1). NCBI lineage: Eukaryota > Metazoa > Chordata > Actinopteri > Cyprinodontiformes > Cyprinodontidae > Cyprinodon > Cyprinodon tularosa. The sequence goes on from NW_024039207.1 coordinate 1,247,287, forward strand.
TTGTCCCAAAATGGGCAAATTTACAACAGAAGAAAGATTATTGAAAATGGTCACACAAATGAGGACCTTAGAAAAATGTATAAGAATAACAGGGAAGAGTTAAAATATAAACAATACAATACTGTAAAGTGTTTTAACAATATAAAACTGGAGAATAAATAAACAATATGCAGCTATGGGTATTTTTACAGTAATGGATATTTGAAAATAGCAGCAAAATGACAGCAGCATGTTATTTAACTGACTAAGGTTTCTATCATTACATTTGCTTTTATCTGTTGATCTGTTTTTCCTCAGAATTCTGATTTTTTTCTCAGAATTCTGACTTTTTTCTCAGAATTCTGACTTTAATCTCAAAATTCTGACTTTTTTTTCCTCAAAATTCTGACTTTTTTCTCAGAATTTTGGATCTTAATGTAGATGGGCACCATGAAGGAAGAGATGTGGGAGCGCACAGCTTCACTGACAAAGATGTGAGTTGTTTGAGGTGGCCAGTGACACATTGGTGGAGAATATAGGAATTAGGCAACTTTTTACGTGCCCAAGGGGTCCCCTCATTAATGGAGGAGCAGAAGGTCAATAAATCAAGAGAGCTAATCTCTAAAACAGACATGGCTGCAGCTTGATGCTAACATGTTTGTAAACTGTCTGAATTCTGAGATTAAAGTCAGAATTCTGAGATTAAAGTCAGAATTCTGACTTTTTTCCTATGTTAAACTGAAATAAAATTTAAAAAATCAGTTAACTTTTTTTTTCCAGTGGCCCTAATCATCTTCCGTATGTGAAACATGCTCGTATCATGTTGGATTTTTTCCTAAAAAGTATAATTACTAGTTTTATTTAATAAAATGCAATATGGAGGGGTACATAGGCGGGCGTCTGCTTCTCCTCCTCTCTGATTGGTTTACCCGAGAATTTCCGATATCTGTACAAAGACCGGATATGACGTAATACTCCGACTTCTCGGAAGCAGATACGCCTCGAAGCCTAATTGAAGCGAGTTTTTTATTACCTGAAAAGCTTTCAACTTGAACCTGGTCTGTGCTGACAAGATGGCTTATCCAGGATACGGCGGGGTGAGTAAATGCGTGTTTCTGTTCTTTTTTAACGAGGCGCTCGCGCTAGCCGTTAGCTAGAAAAACAAACTAGCCTGTAGCTTCCTGTGAAAGTTATGAGCTACAGCTGTGTTTTCAGAAGAAAAGATGGTATCTGGTGTCTGGGTCACTTAGGAAAAGGGGCTTGGGGGCAAATAAAATTCATCTAACTTAAAAAAAAAAAAAAAAGTTTATAGAGTCCTATTAACTTATATCATCTTATATATTTTACTTATAATCTAAGTCAGGCTTCCTCAGATCCAGTCCTTGAGGTCCAATCTTTAGATGTCTACTTCAGCACACCTGAGTCAAATAATCAGGTGATTAGCAGGAGTCTGGAGAGGCTGGTTGCACACTGAGGAAGTAAATTAAATATTTGAATCAGGTGTGAAAGACACCAGAAGTCTGATTTAACCCTTCATAGGGCAAGTTACAGTTTTTGATCACTTGCATACCCCTTACAAATAGAGCCCCTCCCCCTCAGTGAGGTCTAGAAGCAAAAGATCTATATCAGCCATTCAGCAAAGATACTGCTACAAGGCTGTACATCTTATTTTGGCATTGGACCAATTAGAGGAGGCCTTGAATGATATATTACCTACTGGAAATTAAGTTTAAAAAGTTAACAAGACAAGAAAAAAAGTAAAAAATCTAATTGGAAAGTTAATAAACCTAGATAACAATTAAATCTAAGTGCCAGTTTCAGCATTAATGCATCTAAGGTTATGTTGTACCAAAAAAAAATTTTTTGTTTCTTTCACTCTCAGAGTGTTTTTATTAATTTTCTTATTATATTAGGGCAAGTCGGCGTTTCTGGTTGACATTCATTGTTGCCATCAAAATATCCATATTCTTTGAATGTTACAAATGTAATAAGGTCTTTTCCTTGATTCCAAAAACACTATCGGCTGGAAATTTTTATTTTCAAAGTATTTCACTAAGTGCCCTATAAAGGGCTAAGAAGTATTTCGATAAACAGGAGAATTAGGGTTTAACTTTGTTTCTTAATAAGCCAGGTGGGCTTAATTAAAAGTATCAGTTCAAAGCAAATGTCTTTTTTTTTCTACTGTAAATTGTATTTTATTACAGTTTTTTTTAGTATTGAATTAACCTTTTAATTGTTCTTAGCCACTTTGAAATAGCAATAAAACATAATTAATATAATCACTGTGAAGCTTCATTATAGCAAAATGTTATTTACTCTAAAAGACCTGGTAAAAATAATCATACCCTCGATTTAAAACTTAACAAAACAAAGCAGATATTGAAACATGTTGGAGGATTAAAGAAAAACCCTAATAAATTAACCAAAACAATCAAATTACTTGACAATTTTAACCCGAATGTAAAAAGCTATGTGTGTTAATTTATATCTTGTATTTCCTTTCCTATATCTGTTTGTTTTAAACTTGTTTTTTTCTAAGATTCAGATTGTTCTATGCTTTCTTTTATTAAATGTCAAAGGTCTTGCTACAGATCTCTTCATCCGATTGGTTGTTAGCTGGGCTGTAGGTCTATGTCAGATTGGGATCTTCTCCCAGCTTCGGCTTATTACTGAGTCTGGATTCTGCATCAGGTCTCAACATGTCAAGGCAATTTTTTCCCCCATGTTCTCCCACGTTTAAACCCTTACTCCATCCATTTATTCTTAATGTTCCACCCAGGCTCAGACGGGGAATGATTTTCGTCCCTGTCAATGCAGAAATGCATTTAGCTTTTTCATAAAAGTGCAGCGAGATATCACAGCCACAAAGAATGTATGCAGATGACCACAGCTTTATAGAAACGGATGTAAAAGCTCTTTGGTTGTCCTATATTCACCCATAAACTAGAGGCTTATATCTGCTAGTTTAATGAGGAAAAATAATATATTTTCTGTGAAATCTCAGTGTGAATGCTGTATTTTGAATTCTTAAGCTGAAAGCTGGCAGAAACTATCTGAACTTTACCACAGAAAACCTATTAAACTGTAATACATTAACAGTTTGACCTAAACCAGTGTTAGCAGAACGATTAGCAGAGAACAAGGAAGACTATCAGCTAAGTACAGCTTAACAAACTGAGATTGCCTCAACAATTACTGAAATGTAATTATTGAAAGAAAAGTCAGAGAGCTGGTGAAGAATTGTGCATTTAATCAGGAACTAAGTGTTAAAACCGAAAGCCTGAATAGCTTGAGAAGCAGAAGCTTCCTCAGAAAAACTACTAGCTAGACAGACGATGAGAAATAGATGGTGCGGCAGACAGATATGCACAGATTAACGGCAGGAAACGAGAAATGGTTTTAAATACTTTTTTTGAAAGAATGGCTTAGTTTCCATATTTAGACATTTATCTCAAATCAACACTGACTGAGAGATGGTTAGAGAGAAACATACAGACAAAAATAGGCAGAGAAATCAGAAGAAAATGTTGAAGCAAATTAATGAAACAGGGAATGAAATGAAGGCTGAAACAATTAGATTAATTGATTATTGAAATAAATGTCAGCTAATTTAGTAATCAATTAATCGTTAACTGGAGTATAGTCTCTAAAACATGCCTTTAGCTGACAGAGATTCCCACTTAGAGCAGTAGTTGTATCAAAATTGTAAAAAAATATATATAAACATTTTGCATTTAAGATTTAAAAAATTTTTTCAAGAACTTCTCAAGTAGAAGTTTTAGTTACACCTGGTTTAATTTTATAAAAAAATTTCTTTAAGGAACCTTTTTCTCTCTGATTATTAATCGATTAATCAAAAAATAACCGACAGTTTAATCAATTTGCAAAATAATTGCTAGTTACAGACCTAATTGAAAGTAGGGCTGGACGATATAGAAAAAAAGCTTATCGATAAAAATAAAAAATGCATATTGATCGATATCGATAATTATTGAAAAGATTTGAAACCATATTTTATGTGCAGCTCTGCCTGGACTTTTTATGATATTGCTAAATGATTTAATTTTAATAAAGAACACAAACACAGACTTCCAATTAAATCTTTATTTAACCAACTTTTTTAACCATAACAGAATTGTTTTAAGGAAAAATAACTTAAGAGACATGAGTTACGTTATTAAATACTGACAAAGAATAAACTAAAGTGACCAAAATAAATATAACAAATAAAAATTCCCGAAAATTCCTCTGAGGATGATGCAGAGCCGTCCTCGGACTCATACAGAGCCTACACAGCTCGTACTCCTGCAGGTGTGAGCGGCTGAGATGATAAAACAAGTTGGTTGTGTTACCAGACTTCTTTTTCACTAATTCCCTACAAATTTTACAGATGACTGTGGTTTGTTTTTTGTCCGACTTGCCATAACCGAAAAAAAACCCTTCATTGGAACAATTTCCTTCGCCTCTCCTTGCTGCGACATCTTCACGCGCTCTGTGCTGTGGTTTGAGAGGGCGGCTATTTTTTCCTATTGTGCCACACGTCTATCGATCGATATATATCGTTATTGAATTATCGCCCAGCCCTAATTGAAACTATAATCTGATGCAGGGGGAGAAACCTCTACATAAGCGAGCAGGATCCTGTCAGTGCTTATGTTTCAGTTTGTCTGCGGAAGTTTATATTTTCAACTTCCAGGGTGTAAATTTCAACTGAAACATGTTGGAAAGTCAGAGCTGCGAGTTGGAAGGTTGGACGGTGCCTTAGATGAAATAAATAAATGATGTTCAAAGGTTTAAAATCTCTGTTTGATTCCTCCTCAGTACGGTGGCCCCATGCCAGGGATGCCAGCCCAAGGAATGCCCGGAGGACCCATGGGGGGGCCCATGGGAGGCCCTATGGGAGGCCCCATGCCTGGGCAGATGGGTGGACCCATGGGAGGCCAGGCGCCCCCTGGAGGATATGGGGGGTATGGAGGAGGCTTCCAGGGTGGATTCGGCGCCCCAGCTGCCAATGATCCAATGTGGGGTTACTTCACCGCTATAGCTGGACAGGTAAGCGTAGGTGGGCTGCAAGTCGTATCCATGTGAAATTCTTTAGGTTTCAGTTTTTTTCTTGGGCTTAGCTGACTTTATTGTTGCAAGCCCAGACAAGTCTTTACACAGGATGTCAGAGCTCAGAGATAACTGGTGAAAAAAAAATCCAACCATTTTCTTCTTTTCAGTTTGATTTTATTCAGAGAAATCTGACAGGAAAATGGGTGAAATGTTTAAAAGTTGGAATTTAAATCCCTGACAGCTGCATGGCAGACTAATATAGAGCATATGTACATGGGGCCCTCGCTCTGTCTAAACTCTGAAACATAAATCCAGCATGGTGTCAGTAGTGACTGCTGGTAGCGGACGCCGATGACACAAATGTCTGTCCCTGATCTGTGCAGGATGGAGAAGTGGACGCAGAGGAGCTCCAGAGGTGTCTGACTCAGGCTGGATTCACAGGCAGCTACAACCGTAAGTTGACCTGCTTTTCTTGTGACGTGGAAGAACTCGAACGCTGAAACCAAATGAACTAGAAAAATACACATTTAAATAGAATAAACATTTCCTGTTCTAGCTTTTCTAATTGGTAGATGACAGACCAATGAGTTTTATTTATGTTTTTACACAATAAGATTACTGTAACTTTTCTTTTTAAATGCATGAGCCTAAAATATGACGACGATAATCCTATGACGTCTGATCGAGTCATGCATAACATTTAAGTGGAATGAAGACTCACCTGTTGTTGCATCTAAAGAAGCCGTTCCTTCAAAAACAAAACAAATCGTTTTTCAACTTCTCAAGATTTTAACTTTAGCTGCCCATCCCTGTCGTCTGATGGAACTAAAGCGGAGGAGTTTGACTATAAATGGGGAAGCTTGCAAAGCTTTCTAGTTGTGAAGTACAGGGGTGGCTGCATGATGTTGTGCAGGTTAGGAACTAGTGCATTTCACAAAAATGGGAAGTGAAATAAAGCAAGAGCTCAGCAGATCAGCCTGGATGTTTAGACACAGATGAGTTTCTTTATATTCAAATATCCTACACCTCATATCAGGTTACTTAGAAAGTCAAAGTTTAGCCTTCAGAAGTGCTCATTCCAGGGGAAAATGGTGGCCATAGATTGGTCCAGTATTCCAAACATTACCAGATGCTTATAGGAGGAATACCAAAACGTTTGTCAGAAGTTAGAATATTAAAGAAATGTATGGAAGGTTTGGGAATTTTAAAATGGTAATAACACCATTTCTTATTATTCTGGACTGTAGCAGAATTTTTATTTTTAACCGACTTCAAGAAAATGAGGTTGGTCAGGCTCTGTCAGTTTTGAGGGGGAAAAAAGGTTTTTTTTCGTACACTCTATGTAAATATGTGGTTTGAGCTTTAGACTGCAGTTAAATCTTGTGGTTTAGTGGCATTAGATATTCTCAGTTCCTCCTCTGCATGAAAGAACAATGAATTTGAGTCTCTAACAATCCAGGAACACGTTTGACCTGTTCTTATTAGGTATGTTTACCATTCAGAAGCCAAACATGTGATAAGCTAATCTTATTGAAGGTATAAAACCATTAAAACAAACAGTAGACAGTATAATAAAGATAATATCAAATCATGATTGGCTACAGACACAGGTTTATTACTAACCTGAATCTGCACCTTTAGTGATTAAAACAGTTAAATGATTCAGACGCATCTTCTGGTCATCTTGGTTTCCTGTCCCATTAGATTGTTTTTAACTGACTCTACCAATCAATGAAACATGGTAGAGGCAGCATTATGCCCAGGGGTGGATGGAGCTGAATAAAGGAGAGTTATTTAATAAAGTTTTAGAGTGGGTCAGATGTTCACCTTCCAGCTGGAAAACAACCTTAAACATCCAGACAGCATTTTCATCCCTTCTGTTAGAGTCGCCTAGTCAAAGTCTGGAACTTTATCCAATTACAAAACTGCAGCAAGACACAGAGATGTTGATTTTCACCTGATCGGATTGAGCTTGAGCTGTTCTTTTTATTTATTATTCTGAATATACGCCTTAAATTACCTGGATGTTAATTGTGGTCATAATAATCTGATTTATGGAGCTAAATTGGGGCCAACAAAGAACTAACTGACCTAATTAAGGTTTTTTTTTCTTTTTTTTAAAGAAAATATTTTTAAACTTTAAGTTAAAACTACTTATTTCTTTTTCCTCTCGTGGCTTTAATCGTATGACCTTATTTTGTGTGGTAGGCGGGGCCTTAGATGACAGGTGTGGAAACATGACTAACAGCTAAACATAGCGACAGAATAACATGTTCCCAGCTGATGCGTTCAAGGACAGTGGGGACCGGAAATATTTTTAAAACCTCAATCTTCTACCTGTATGTGACTAGTTTTAAAAAATAACATGTTTCAACAAATAAAAGCAAATTCCATGAATACATTACCTGAAGATTTGCAGCTGTTATTTTACCAGAAGATTATAAAAAAAAAAAAAAATAGAACTAGAAGAAGAATTAAGGATAAAACCAAATAATGATTACTAGCTAAATTATTATTAATGTAAATTGTTTATTCACCAGGATTCTATGACTTTTACATAAATGTTGGACTCCTAGTTTGGCTGTTTAAAATCCAGTTTCCTTTCGCTAATTTAGTAATTTAGACCATAAGCAGAATTATTAATCACCGATCAAAACATTGACTCTTTTCATTCAAATGCAAACAAAGGAGGGTGGTTCTGGCTCTGAGTGATAGATCGTTCATTGCATAAAATAACAACAAAAGACCAATGGTACCTTTATTAGCCATTGATCAAACAGTATTATTGTATCTAATAACTAAGCAAACATTACACCATACTGAGAATAAGCTCTAGTAATAAATGAAACAAAAAGAGTATGTTCAAAAGCCTCTGACTTTTAAGGCCTAATGCATTCAAGATTGCCTTAAAATAGCAGCAGATAAATGTGAGTAACTCTGTAGCTTTTTCAATTCAAAATGTCAGAATCGGCGTTGAGTTTAAAGCTTTATATACTAGCACTTAAACTTATTTTGGCTTAGAAATGCAACATGCAAATTGAATCTTATGAATGGGAAGTCGTTTTTTGGGTCCTTTGTTATTTTGGCTTCTTTGACTCTCCATTCCTAAGGCGCCGACCTGTTCTTCTGGTTTAATTTGCATGTTTTCCAGCCACTTATGTTGAAATACGCACTCTCCCCATTCTCTAGCTTTTTCTCCGCTTCAGACTTCTTTTCTGAACATACGGCTTTACGATCAACCGGAAAAAATATCGCGATATAATATATCTGACAAAAAAGTACATTTATAAAAACAATTTCTTTTTTTAATAAAGCATTTTAAATGCCACGATAATCACATTTAATTAATTTTAATGCAAATTAATGCCTTAATTTAGAAAATAACGTAATGACCTGTGGAAACCCTGTATATGGACCCAGTTTATCTCCACTGGGTTTGAATTGACTCAGCAGGGTGGGATGAATGGAGCTTTAGGAGTTACAATGATTCATCCAAAGTCCAGACCGCGGCCTTTGATAAGATATTTGCTTCAAGTTGTGAGCTCATTATGAGGTGACCATGGCGTTTTCAGAAAGTCCTTCAGTTTAGTTCTGTTAATATGTGACTATAGGTGTTAGGATCACTTCTCTTAAGCCTCCAGACTCTTACTGTTGAAGTTGATGTTAGAAAGATATTCGGTTACTCTCTGATGAACTAGCTAAATTAATCTTAAGTGTAGCATGTCTTTGTTTTCAGCTGTAGGTGTAGATGGCTCTATGGTGCAGCATCAGTAAATGTCTGCCACCTGTGTGTAATTTAAGCTCAGTATAAATCTAAAGTGGTTGAAGTGGCAGCAGGTTGTGGTTGGTTTTTGAGAAAAATATTTTAGACTACTTTTTTTTTATTTTCTTTTTGAGCATCAGTGATACATTACGTTGTATCAAATACAAGTGACACATTAATATTTTAAACCCCGATCCAAAGAACATGTTGGACAACAATCCAGTAAGAGAAAATAATTTAAGGTAATGCAAAAACAAATAACAATAAAAAAGAAATACTGTGGAGCTGTGCACTAAACAAGAAATGGTTCACATGGATTCAATCATGATGACCAATGCAAATGACTGCTTGGGCACAGTTTTAAGGGGGTCATCGAATGATTCTATAGGGTATTTGGTGCTGGTCCTTAAGGTCTCTGAATATGCTGTGTAACATTGGTTGGGCTGAAAATGGCATATTTGCTGTTATGAGCCCTAATGCAAGCCTGGTTAAAAGCACCAGAATGAAACGACAGGTTTTCTTCCTTTTATGGTATGATCATTAATATTTAGATGAGCTGTGTGCTGATTGGTTGGTTTACAACGAGCGAAGCTGCTGAGCAAAGACTCATCATAGCAACAAGCACTCACTCACTGAAACATCAAATTGTTGATATGGTAGGGTGACCAGATGTCTTCTTTTTTACTTACATGTCCTACTTCCCCAAATCCAAATGGATTCGCCCATTTTATGGTGGAAGTTTAGAATTGTGAGATTTGCAGAGAAAGGAGGCGTCGATGGGGTTTGAACTTCTCTGTACGTCCATTTCACTCATTGAACTATCGTTACTCCTCTATGACAATGGAAACTTGGTTTTGCTTTCTGTGAGCCCTTTAAGTTTACCTAATTGCGTCAGCATTTGTCCCTGGACCCCCTGATAGTATATTTTATTTTCTCTAATTGTATGAATTGTCAGGTCGCTAAACCACAGAGATAATGTGGGTGGATTATTTAGTTTCCAATGCAATAATATCTTCTAAGTGCATACAGCGTTGTGAACGCAATTATGTTTTTATAGCTTTTCCTTAGTGTTGCATGTCTTCTGTTTTATCAGATACGGCAGTACGTTGGGTTGAAGATTAGTATTTAATGCTTCTGACAAGGTTTTAAAGATGGTTGACCAACAGGTTGCCAGGGCTGAACATGACCGAAACATCTGCGCTCAATCAGCAGGAGTGTTTTGCCACCTGTTGCAGCTTGCATCTGTGTTAGGATATATTTGAGCCAGTATTGCTTTGGAGTAATGGATGCGATGTAGGGTTTTGAAGTGTATAATGCTTAGCTTGGCACAGGAAGTTCTGTTGTTTACTCTTAATATAGCGCTCTCCCAAGTGTCCTCTTCCAAGTCCTCCCCAACTCATCCACCCAGTGTGCTCTAATTCTAATTCTGGAAACCAGTCTTTTAGAATTGAACGTAGATTTTATTAGATCCTTTAGATGAGAAGGTGATGTTATGAATGGAAAATTGGGATCATGATGTTGAAGGAGCTGGCGGACTTGGAATTATCAAAATAAGCTAGATAGAGGGAGGCCAAATTTGTGAGACAGTTTATGCACATGTCTCGTCTTTGCCAGAGAAAAAATTCAGAGTCTACCTAGATGTTGGTGTATTTTCAGAGAGAGGGGGGGTAGCTGGAAGTGAGCAGGGCTCTGAGAGAAGTGGAGATGCAAGATTCACCTTCAAAGTGGAACCAGTCTGCATCGGGAGTGTGGATTGTCACCGTGCTCATAGACAGACCCCCGTGATTTTAATAGGAGACATTCTGTTTTTTCAGTTAAGAGCAAATTATATTGTTTGGAGGTCCAGCTTCCTCTTCTAGAGCTCAAGGGAAGGAGAAACAGTATTGAGCATCCATCATAGATATTGCTTTAATAAGCTCCTCTTGCTTAGCTCTTTTCATCATGTTTATATTAGCTGAGTACGATATGCAGCTTTTAGTGTTTTCCACAGAAGAGAAGGAGAAATGTCATCCTTTTTGTAGGAATTTATAAAGGCATCCATTTTTTTTGGGATATCATTTCACAAAAGCTCTCATCAGCCAAAGTTTCCATGGGATGAAGGTAACTGGTAGAGAGTTAATGCAAGTTAGAGTAATACAGGGGCATATGAGTGATATATACATTAGACAAGAAAGAGAAGAAAAACTGATTATAGTTTGGCTTATATTAGCGTATTTTGAACTTTATTAGAGGACTGTACAGTAAACTTAATCCTCCTTTTTTTTGTATCTTTGCAGCATTTAGCTTGGAGACCTGCAGGATCATGATTGCCATGCTAGACGTATCCTTTCCCAGGACGCCTCTCTGGGGTGAATGAGTTTTAAACCTCCTCTGTTGCAGTTTAGTAAACCTTAGCCAGACTCTCTCCAGCGGGACTTCACAGGGAAGATGGGTTTCAACGAGTTCAAGGAGCTGTTCACGGCTCTCAACGGCTGGAAGCAGAACTTTATGATGTTTGACCAGGACCGCAGCGGAACAGTAGAACCTCATGAGATGTCCCAGGCCATCAATGCTATGGGTGAGGGAAAGAACTGTTCATGATAATGGATCCCTGCTAAAGGACGGCTCCTGATCAAAGTCATTTATTAGTTAATGAGAGATCTGCTGACTGTGACTGGATTAAAGCCAAATTTTGTTGATTCTTCTGCATCAGGTTACCGCATCAGTCCTCAGGCTCTGAACGTCATCATAAAACGCTACAACAAAGGAGGCAGAATCTACTTTGACGACTACGTGGCGTGCTGCGTTAAACTGCGAGCGCTAACAGGTATGAACGCAGCATCTGATTGAGCCTTTAATAACTGAAATTATGACGGTTGAATTCCTGTCTTCACCGCTTCCTTTTCCCATTTCAGACAATTTCAGGCGGAGGGATACCATGCAGCAGGGCGCTGTCTCCTTCCGATACGATGATGTAAGTAGACTCCTTTTGTCTTCCTCCTTTTTCCAAAACATTCATCCCGCCCCTATTTCCCCATGTTCTCATCTCAATGCCCAATATTTCTTATATAACGACACAAAACATAATTAAGGTGAAGGAGAATGAGGCATGGCTTTTAAAATATTTGGAAAATATAAATCTAAGCCCCTTATTAAAAGCTAACATGAATTCTCATACATCGGATTAGTTTTAAACGTTCTCTCTAGATCAGCTCGTCTCTGTAAAGTTGAATTTTTCTTTTGTATTCAAGCTCGAGCTCCATGTTTGTTTACAGGTGCTGGTCATAAAATTAGAATATCATGAAAAAGTAGATTGATTTCAGTAATTCCATTTAAAAAGTGAAACTTGTATATTATATTCATACATTACATACAAACTCATATATTTCAGATGTTTATTTTGTTTAATTTTGATGATTACAAATGACAACAAATGAAAATCTCAAATTCATCATATCAGAAAATTAGAATATTACTGAAGACCAATAAAAACAAAGGATTTATAGAAATGTTGGCCAACTGAAAAGTATGAACATGAAAAGTATGAGCATGTACAGCACTCAGTATTTAGTTGGGCCTCCTTTGGCCTGTATTACTGCAGCAATGCGGCGTGGCATGGAGTCGATCAGTCTGTGGCACTGCTCAGGTGTTATGATAGCCCAGGTTGCTCTAATAGTGGCTTTTAGCTCTTCTGAATTGTTGGGTCTGGTGTATTGCATCTTCTTCTTCACAATACCCCATAGATTTTCTATGGGGTTAAGGTCAGGAGAGTTTGCTGGCCAATTAAGAACAGGGATACCATGGTCCTTCAACCAGGTACTGGTAGCTTTGGCACTGTGTGCAGGTGCCAAGTCCTGTTGGAAAATGAAATCTGCATCTCCAAAAAGTTGGTCAGCTGCAGGAAGCATGAAGTGCTCTAAAACTTCCTGGTATGTGGCTGCGTTGACCCTGGACCTCAGAAAACACAATGGACCAACACCAGCAGATGACATGGCACCCCAAACCATCACTGACTGTGGAAACTTTACACTGGACTTCAAGCAACGTGGATGAAGTGCCTCTCTTCTTTTCCTCCAGACTCTGGGACCTTGATTTCCAAAGGAAATGCAAAATTTACTTTCATCAGAGAACATGACTTTGGACCACTCACCAGCAGTCCAGTCCTGTTTCTCTTTAGCCCAGGCAAGACGCTTCTGACGCTGTCTGTGGTTCAAGAGTGGCTTGACACAAGGAATGCGACAGCAGAAACCCATGTCTTTCATACGTCTGTGTGTGGTGGTTCTTGAAGCACTCACTCCAGCTGCAGTCCACTCTTTGTGAATCTCCCCCACATTTTTGAATGGGTTTTGTTTCACAATCCTCTCCAGGGTGCGGTTATCTCTCTTGCTTGTACACTTTTTTCAACCACATCTTTTCCTTCCCTTCGCCTCTCTATTAATGTGCTTGGACACTGAGCTCTGTGAACAGCCAGCCTCTTTAGCGATGACCTTTTGTGTCTTGCCCTCCTTGTGCAAGGTGTCGATGGTCGTCTTTTGGACAACTGTCAAGTCAGCAGTCTTCCCCATGATTGTGTAGCCTATAGAACTAGACTGAAAGACCATTTAAAGGCTTTTGCAGGTGGTTTGAGTTAATTAGCTGATTAGAGTGTGGCACCAGGGGCCATCAATTTTGAACCTTTTCACAATATTCTAATTTTCTGATATGATGGATTTGAGATTTTCATTTGTTGTCATTTGTAATCATCAAAATTAAACAAAATAAACATCTGAAATATATGAGTTTGTATGTAATGTATGAATATAATATACAAGTTTCACTTTTTAAATGGAATTACTGAAATCAATCTACTTTTTCATGATATTCTAATTTTATGACCAGCACCTGTATACCAGTATGTTGGGGTGTCTCGCTGGTCCATAAAAGTGCCGTAGATATTTATAATTGACACGGCGGTAGGTGAAGTGGAAATGCCGTAAAAAGAAGAGAAACTGTTGACATCACATTTCCAAAATGGCAGCGAACAATAGTGTCAATGATCATGAATAGGTGGTGTGCTTGTGGCAGAATGTGCAAAATATCTTTTAGATAAAAAGTTTTGATTAAAAAAAGAACAAAAAACTTTGCTTTATGACTCACTGCTTTAAATACTTGATTTTACTTTGCATGTAATGGAAGGAAAAATCAAAATCCAGTGGCTGTTTGCGACAACAGAACAACGTTTCTTTAGTCCTTCCGCTTTCAAAGAGGTCTATGACTCTTTGTTTTAACTTTGTGTTCTGCCACCCGCTGCAGCTGGTGTTCTGTCAGATCAGCATACCCATAGTCGATACGCATACGCATATGCTAGTCTGACACTACAAACGTCAGATCAGCATACCCCGTTTATCCCTTTAGTTTTGTATGAAAAACAATTTAATTACTTACTTTTTGAAGCGTATGGTGATCAGACCTGAAATTGCTTTTTTTTTTCGTACATGACTAAAGGGTTACATGTAGCCTAATAAACTAAACTAAATGTGATATTAAATGTGTGATTTAGTCTGGCCCGGATGAATGAGACATCAGAAGATTGTTGATAAGAACAACTCGTTGTTTTTCAACCATGTCTGTGCCTCTTGACCAATACTCTGACCAATGAGCGGAACTGACTGTGATGTAGTAAGCACGACAGAAAGTAAACAAGCAGCCTGACGGTAAAACAGCGAATACGTCCTTTTTAAAAAAAATGAATGAGCGTAGAGCCTCTTCCTGCTCACGTTTAAACGAAAACCCCAAGTCTAATCCTTCCAAAACTGATTCCAAAGCTGAGTCAAACGAGAACTGTTCAATAGTGGTTGCCATCTTCCTTGTTTTGCTTTATCCATGCCCTCAAAACCCCGCCCACTTTGCATCCAGAAACTCAAAACACATCTCTGCGTTGTGATTGGCCCGCCAGTTCCAGGGCCTGGGGCATTGATCGAGGGTAGACCACTCGCAGGCAAACATGATTTTGGCCGCTGGCGGGTGGGACTAGTTTACTGGGCTAGGATACACGGCCATTTGAGTGTATTTTTTTGTACAAAACTAAAGGGATAAATGGGTATGCTGATCTGACTGTTTGTATCAGACTAGCAAACGCATATGCATTCTGACGTCTTGTGTATTGATTATGGGTATGTTGGTCTGCTGATCTGAGGGGCGATTCCTCTGAGCATATTAGCAATGGTATCTAGGGAGAAGGACTGGGAGATTAATCAATTCAATTCTCTTGTTAATGAAAATGTTTGGAAAACCTGGACTCCCCCCCCCCCCCCCCCCCCCCCCCCAATCTGCGACTCAGGCTTTTGTAGCTCAGAGGAACATCAGTGAATCGATCTTTGCTTGTTCAGGTGTTTTATAAAATATGTGAATCAGGAAATCGTCTATATACCCAAATGAACGATTGTTGTTTTCTACTTAAACAACTTTTTAAATATTTTTTTATTTAAAAAGTCAGTGAATAACGGATGCATAAACACCTAATTTCAGTGTTAAAGTAACAGATTATAATTTAAAAATGTCAGATTTTCTTTATTCGGACCCCGCTGATTTTTAATTGGTTACCCCTGATTCAGAGTATAGAGTGAAGTCAACATGTTTCTGTCAAGCCATGCTCCATTTTCCTTCTACTTTATATTTATATGTAGAATATAATTAAAATAAAAGGCATATATTTTCAAATTTGCTGTAGCTCTAAATTATCTATAAAAAAACCCATCTACTTTGTTTGTAGTCATTCCCAGCTGTTTATATCCAAAGGACTTTTTATTTACAAGTACTTTCCAGAATCTTCATGTTTAAACCTGCCGTTATCTTATGGCGCTGCACTTAGACTTTGCGCTCTCGTTAAAGACCAGATTTATTTTTTTCCCTGTCAGATTGCTGATTCACCAGAAAACTAACACTTTCTTGTTCCCTCTCTCTCTTTAGTTCATCGTTTGCACGATGTCGGTCTAAGCAGCGCCCCCTGCCCCACACCAAGAGGTCAGAGCGTTCAGGTCAGTGCCTCACAGGAATGCTACCGGAGGCCAGTATACGAGACGGCAGGAAACGACTCCATGTTTGTAACGCTTCAGTGTGTTCCGTACTTCTAAAGCAAATGCAGCATTATTCACAGCTTAACCTTTAAATTAGAACCTAAATATCTGTATTTAATAATCTACCTGTAGTTTTCTTATTGTGGGATATATATATATATATATATACAATGAATTTATACATAAATAATCGTATACCTGTTGTGCCATTATCTTAATATGCTCGTATTCAGATTTTTCTTTTTATATAAAGTTTACATGTACAATAATGCTTGTAGAGGAAACCCTGAACTAGTGATTTAAATTAGATTTTTAACAAATTAATGTTAGATTTACCTGTCGGTGCCTAAAATACTGTGCTCCCAAAACAGCCAAGCACTCACAGCTCTGTAAGAAACTCCTCATTTTTTGTTACAATAAAAAAAAAAGACACATTTTACTCTGTATTCATTTTCTTTATTCATTTATACAATTGTGCATTTTTCCAGTCTATTTACACAATATATATATATATGTAATTTCTTTAAATATAGTCAACAGAAACATTCAAATCAGCTGTTTAGTGTCGCGTTGTATAAAATACAGTGGCAAACGTTTAAAAAAATGCATAAAAACAATTGAACAGCACTAGATTTAAAAAGTGACGTTTAGATCCAGTACAGCAAAGGTTGCTTATCTCTGTGCAAAACTTTGCAAATCGCACAAAAAGTTCAGCAGAGTCCGACTTCAGGAACGTTTGTTCTGCATCTCAAGAAAGAAGAATCCTCACATTATTTTGCGTCTTTAATTTAGAGTTTTCTTCTAGGGGAGGGTCTGCATGCACAAACTATCAAACCGTGTACAGGAAATGCAACATGCATTTCTGCTTACCCCACATCCAGCTTGCTACAATAAGAGGCAGTGCATCCAGCATCATCATCAGGCTTAGAAACCATAGAAAACTGACAACCGATGAAATCTCTAGGTTTTAGAAAAATAGGTCTATGGTCCTTCCATGTGCCGTTTCCATGCAAATAATGAGCCGTTATTTGACTAAATTTGTTCACAGAACTAAAAAAAAAAAAAAAAAAAAACCCCACTAACTTCCTCATGCAGTTTGATGTAAAATGACCGAGTAGACCTACATGTGACAGCAGAGGACCTTTTAGTTGCATTGCACTGATGCTATTTATAAAGGCTAGAGCAGGTGAGTAAAGCTAAGGCTGTTGGAGGCCAAACTTTTTTTTTCTGATTATGCTTTCTTTTAGGAAGTTGTAGTTTTTCAGGATATAATGGAAGACCTAAAGCATGCACCAAATCCACCGTCTCCAGCAGTTCCTGCTCGCTGTGAAGATAAATGGGTTGCTTCTGGCTGTAGAGTTTTGCAGGTAAATGTTAAAAGGGATTCATGACTAGTTTTAACGATAGACTTTCAGATGTAAATGCAGTTAAAATACTCTAAGCCAGTGTTTTTTCAACCCTGGTCCTCAAGGCTCACTGCTCTGCATGTTTTGGATGTTTCTGAGCTTCAGCACACCTGATTCAGATGATTGCAGTTCAGCAAAGCCTGATAATCTGCTATCAATTGATAACAGGTGTGTGAAAGCTCAGAAACATCTTGAGGACCAGGGTTGAAAAACACTGCTCTAAGCTGTGTAGTTATAAGATATTGGCCGTTTCTCAATTTATAAGAACGTGAGTACGGACTCCTGTCCTCGCCAAGTACGTTTTTGATAAGAACACAGGAAAGTATGGACTCTGGGAGAACGGGAACTCAGAGCATAAATCTGGGTCAATAGGAGGTGAGAACAACATCCGGAGGCTGAGTTTGATGACGTTGCACATGTCCACATATTGATAAACGGCCATTGTTCACACAGATGTTCACACAGAGTATAGAGTGAAGTCA
Source organism: Cyprinodon tularosa (assembly GCF_016077235.1). NCBI lineage: Eukaryota > Metazoa > Chordata > Actinopteri > Cyprinodontiformes > Cyprinodontidae > Cyprinodon > Cyprinodon tularosa. The sequence goes on from NW_024039207.1 coordinate 1,265,006, forward strand.
ACATGTTTCTGTCAAGCCATGCTCCATTTTCCTTCTACTTTATATTTATATGTAGAATATAATTAAAATAAAAGGCATATATTTTCAAATTTGCTGTAGCTCTAAATTATCTATAAAAAAACCCATCTACCCATCAGATGTTGCTGCAATGCATTCTGGGTTAAAGATGTATGCTAGCTCCATATAACTAAATAAACCTTTTGAGTCTGAAGCGCTTGTCACTACCTGATCCGTCCCAGAGGCACGATCGGTTCTGCGCATGCACATCCAGATATACTTCCGGATTGTCCTCAATTTTATTTAGTTAAAAATACCTTAGTGATGTTTTCCCTCCCGAAAAACAGTAAACGTACTAAAATATAATGTATTAAATATATTTCTTGAGAAAATAAATGCCTTAAATTCCTGTTTTATCACTCGTCTCTGCCCGATCTGCACCAGAAATGGGATCCTACGCCACTTCTGGGAGCTTTGGAGTTTTATCCTTATGCTATATAGTGCGTAATCTAAAGAAAGAAACCACTAAAATGCAGATAAACATTGTTTAATTGTATTTTGCCCGACTGCTCTGAGCATATCCCATGGTGACGTCAGAGAAGCAGTTTAACGGAGAAACTGTAAAAAGCATAACACATTTTTTACAGATGTGTATTACTATTTTTTTAGTAAGTTATGGATAGAAATAAGTCGTTTTAGTACCATAATTACATTATTTATGGAAACCCAGTATATCTCTTAGCGCATGTGCAGGACGGATCGGGTGGTGCAGCTGCTGCTAACCCAGATGGAGAGCTATGCTACCTAACAGGTTGTTTACAGTTAGAATCAGGATCAAAACCGTTTCTAAAATATGTGTTATGACTTACTGTGTGTCACTTTAAGCAGTTGATTTGATTACGCATTAGCGCTAGCTAGTACTGTAAAAAAGATCCCAAGCCGATCACATTTGTTTCAACAAATAAGTATTGACTAAATTTACAGCAGTTAAATGCTGTAGGATAAAAAACGGCTCTAATAATGTTAGCCTTCCTGTGTTTACAATACAGTTAAGAACTAACCGCATCATTAACCCATCATGCATTGCATAGGTGAAAAATGGCGACCTCTGTGGATGTAGAATACTACAAACGAGCTCTTACAAAATGTTAAACTAGTCGTGGATCCCTTTACGGACATGTACACCAGGGCAGCTCGGATGCTTTTCTGTTTCTTTGACAAAAAGTAAAAGGCAAACAAAGGGAGAGGGTAGATGCAAGACATGACTACGTTGCTAAGGCTAAACCACAACAGTGCAGCTTTAAATGATCACTTCAGGCAGTTTCCTGAGGCAAATTAATAGAACAAACCTTTATCTTTTCAAAGCAAATTATTCTATGCTGTTAGGAGTGCCTTGTTAATTTTATTGAAAATATATTTACCACTTATTTTTTCCCCTCATATCTGCTGTTCAGAAACACCGAGACCCAGAGGGTTACCTTCACTGGTCCGTCGTTATTGCTCTCAAAATGCCCACAAGAGCGGTCAGTGTGCTGAGCGAGGCCTCCTTCCAGTTGAGGGTTTGGAAGAAGTGGTTTAGTTTAACCTCTTGTGGACAGTAGGCACGCTAAACATCCAGACAGATCTTCTCCAGAGAAAGGTCAGAACCTAAAAGCCATGGAGTAAATCTACAGCAGTTAAACTCATATTTTCTCTGAGGTTACTTCCTGGATCTGGGCTGATAAGTTCTAGAAGATGCCTTCAAATACAGCCTAACTTTCCTGAAAGTAGCCTCCAGGTTCAGAGAAAGCTGTATTATTTCACGCTGCCAAATAGAGTAATGCCTCAGTGATTGTTTCAAGTAGCTTTGTCCCCTATGTAGAGGCAGAAGATGCAGGAAATGAGAGCAACATGCCAATAACACCCGAACGCCTCGTGAGCTGCAGCACGTGAGGAACATGCAACAGAACAGAAAACATGAGTATGGAAATCATGCATATCTAGAAATAGCACATTAGGTGCTTTGTGTTGCTGGCAGTGGTATATTTGAACTATGTACAGGATATAGATGACTTTACAGATGTTAATAATATATAGTGTATAAATACCTTGGTATAAATAGATATGTACATCTAGATCAGTGGGGGAGGGGAGGGTTCAGATGTTCTCAAAAGGAATGGAAGAAAATCTACAGTTTTTAATCCTTTGCATATTCAGTCTCTTTCTTAGACCCTGAGTCAAGCTTAAGAGAAGACCTTTAGTCTTTAAGGGTTGGAGAGGGGGGGTTACTGTCCTGGAAGACCCGGGTCAGAGCCAGGCCTGTGGAGTCCCAACATCCCCGAGCTGTTGGGGACGTCGGGCAGAGAAGCTTGTCGCCCTGATGGGAACCGCGGCGACCATTGGTGAGGCAGCTCTATCGCGTGTCTCTGATCGGCGTTGGAGTCGCTCTCCAGCAGCCCCGCAAAGTTCCCATCTGGAAGAGTCTGTGTGCAGACGAGGACTGGAGAGGTTTCTTTGGATTTCGGAGAAGAGCTCTCCGAGTCGGGGCCCTGTGGAGCATCAAAAAGGTTATCCTCTGATTGCAGATTCACATTTGTGACAGAATAAGAGAAAACAAAGAAGGGTGAGAAATTTTTATGCAGATGACAGAATTTAGATGTTCAGCAAGTGTGAAAACATATTTTAATACATTTTTTTGTCAGAACATTACTCCTATTTAAACTTATTCAAGTGTTATTGATACCCACAGCTACTAAGTTTTGCTACAAATTTAAGGGGTATGTTTAAGTAAGGTCCACTCCTTCATACCCCTTTTAAGACTAAATTATGTTTACATGCGTCTGTGAAGACTCATCCAGGTCATAGTCATTCCAAAAAACTGTACTTTGAAGATGTTTCGCTTCCCATCCAGGAAGCTTTCTCAACTCAAAATGTCTGGAGTAGCTTTCAGTTCCAGGGTTTAGAGAGTGGACCAAAACAAAGCCTAGTTTTAGCTTAGAAAGCATTCAGCTTTAACTATCACCCCTTAGTAATGGGGAGTCGTTGTTGCCTTGGCTAAACTGGTTTTGAAAACTGAAACCCGAGTCCACCCCCTCTGTTTAAGGTTGGTTTTTCTCTCCAACATCCTTCAACACCCCTTTCAAACCACCTGTCTTCTTTGTCCAAAACGTTTACATTTTGGTCCTCAAAGTGTCGTTAGACAGCAGGGTCTTGTCTGGAAGAGGTCGCTCTCCTTTGAGCCATGCATCTGTGGAGAGGTTGTTTGGTTTCTCCGATATAAAGATCAGAGCATTAATTGAACTACTTTCACCACTCCGCTCATATTTTTGTCTAGTGGTTTTGTCTTTCGGATGCACTAGTCTCTAAGGGTCTTGTTTGGATAAACTCCTCTTGAATTTTGCGTTTAGTCATCTCATCGTTATGTTCTGCTGCGTGTCTTTCGGTTTTCCCTGCTGGTTTTACGAACGCCCAGTTGGATACCCACAGGTTTGGAGAGCATCTGTGATGTGTTTCTGTTCTTTGTGCTTCCACTTCTTTTAACTGGATTTTGACGAACGTGTCATCCGCATATCTAAACCAATGGCTTGGTGGTGTTCCTCTGAAAGTGTCCTAAGCTTTCTTTTCTATTTCTTTCATGTAAAGATTGGCTACAACTGCTGACACGGGGGCAACCGTGCTCCTGTCTGTAAATCCTTATAAATCTTTACATTGAGGAAATGGAAAAGTGAGCTTTGGACCCTTTCACCAGAATCCAGCAAAAAGAATCAGAAAGCTTTCAAAAGACACATTAACTTGTTGGGCCACAACTAGCTACCTTTTCTGAACTGTTTGAGCATGGAAGGGGATGGAAATCCACTCACACAGACCAGTATCTTCTTTTTGACTCAGGGAAGCACAAAGAACAGAACCACGTCAAATCAGCAAGGAAATCCAAAAGACACGCAGCAGAACTTAAGAATGAGACGGTTAAATGCAAAAAAAAGAATCATCCAATACTTTGCTGGAGTCTCTGAAAAACCCAAGCGGATTTTCTCCAAACACAATATCAGTACATTTCGAACCAAACAAGACCCTTAGAGACTAGTGCATCCGAAAGACAAAACCCTAAGACCAAATATGAGCAGAGTGGTGTATGCCGTTCAATGCAGAGAGGAATGCTCTGATCTTTGTATTGGAGAAACCAAACAACCTCTCCACAGACGCATGGACCAACACAGACAGACTACCTCCTCCGGACAAGACTTGCTTTCTACCTACACCTTAAGGACAAAGAAGACAGGTAGTTTGAAAAGGGTGTGAAGGAAGCCATTTGTTTAAAGAGATAAAACAACCTTAAACAGAGGGAATGGACTCAATTTCAGCTCTCAAAAACCTATAATGCTGCATTAGAGTTGATTCATTCCCACTATCCTCTCAATCCTCATCGCCATGCAGGAAATCAAGACAACTCGCCTGTTTAGCCAGGCCAACAACGACTCCCATTCACTAAGGGACGGACCAGTTTTCTAAGCCACAACAAGGCTTTTGTTGGGCTACTCTATAAAGCCTGCAACTCAACGCTACTCCACACATTTGAATTGATAAAACCTCATGGAATGGAAGCGAAAGGTCTTCAATTTTGGAAAACAAAGTCCAGTGATTTGTGCTCCATCCAAGCACATTTCTGGAAAGTTAAGTGGAAGGAAAACCTGTGGTAGAAAATAGGTTCAGAAGCAATAACCATACCTTATCTAAAGGTTTGAGTCTTTAGAGCCACATAGGATAAGCACTACAATGAATAGAAGTTGTTTAAGGTGGAATTTAAGATGTATACACTCACACACACATCTAATACATCTTAAATTACACCTTAAACAGCTTCAATCCATTGTAGTGATTATCCTATGTGGCTCTAAAAACTCAAACCTTTATATAGGTATGGTTATTGCAGTTAAAACAGAAACAATAGAAAATGTTGCATCACCTCACAGGGCCTGGAAGAAAAGTAAACTATTCTCCATGGACATATTTAATACTATGTGGCCCCAAATGTAACACATTCATAGCTTGGCTTTTTAAGTATATGGATAATCTCCTCCTCACGTTTTGACCTGTTTCTTCCATCTGAGGACGGAACCAAACATAGAAAGTAAACTACCTGTGGCTTTTCAGGAAATCCCACCTCTACTGTTTTCATCTTAGCTACTAACATTAGCAAAGCATCTTTAGGCTAAATGCTGTTCTCCTAAAGTGCAGAATTCTGACTTTATATCTATTAAGTGATTACCATATAAACAAAGCTGGACACAAAAGGAAAAAAAGCTGAACAACAGACTGTATTCAGCCATAAACTACAGTTCATTCAAGTCTCACTTTCTTAATTTAAACAGCGAAGCTAATGTTAGCTTAGCTCATATGAAGTTCCAAACTAACCAATCATTTAAGACAAATTGCTACTGCTGTAAGAACACATTTGACTGTGTTAAAGTAATTTAAGGATGACATCACTGAACCATTTAACCCTTTAAGAGGGCAGCAATTAGCCTAAAGATGCTTTGCTAGTGTTACTAGCCTGAAGATAACGAGTGGCAGGATTTCCTGAAAAGCAGCCAATCACAGGTAGTTTACTTCCTTCGGTTTGTTCCCCCCTTAAAGTGGTAAAAGTTGACACGAGAACACAGAAACAGGTCCAAATGCGAGCAGGAGAGAATCTAAAGTAGCACAAAAAACAAACTAGCGCAGAGGAGTAGCATGGATGTCAATGTGATATATTTGTGGCCTCATATTAAATCAGGAAAAGTTTACATGCCTGAGTGGCAGATTTCTGACTTCATAGGTCTTTTTTCTTAAATCCTGCCATTTGGTTTTGTAATCTCTGCGACTCTAGGTGCAATATTTGCAAGGGTTACTTTGATTGGATTAAAAGGGCCTGTGTTTGATTGGTCGGTTGGTGAGGTTAATTTACATGCACAGAGATGCTGGTCTGCTGTGTTTTATCAAGCTTAGATGGTAAGGAAGATAAAAAAAAATAAACACTAGAGTTGACCCTGAATAGCACCTGAATATGTGAGAAACTGAACTGTGGGTTTTTTTAGCAACTGTGAACCTCAACAGCAATAAAGTCTCTACATTTCAATGTGTGTTGGTTTGCCTCTTAAAACTAACTGACTTGAATCTCAAGGAGTCTAAAGGTTGCATTTCTCTTAAAGGGGTCATAGATAAATAATGATAGCTCAGTGGCTGAAATGGACGTACAGAGAAGTTCAAACCCCATAATCTCACAATTCTAAACTTCCGAGGGTGGTAAGGGCATGTGGGTGGAAGCACGGTGTCCAGGCTACTGTCACCGGTTGGGTTCGGTTACTCTGTCCCCCGCTGGCTCCCTGCATCTGTCCACCAGGGTTCCCGGACCAGACCCAGAGCTGATGGCTCGTTCAAATGCCTGGTGTATTTCGACTACGTGCTGCACTGCAGTCGACTACAATCCTGGATGATTTTGGAAATTCCGTAAAAATTCAAAAAAAAATATCCACTGGACTTGAAGACGTTTCGCCACCTCTCCAGCCGGTGAACAATACCTCCTTAACGACCACCCCTTAAAGGTACACTATGCAACCGGTGTTGATTTTCCAGTGAGGCTCCCTCCAGAGGGCGAAAGTAAAAGTGCACTGTCGTAAATATGCACAGCTGTTCTCCTGGTTTCTCCGTCAAGCCAGGCGCGGTTGTTTTGAGCTTAGCAGCTGCGTTCACACTGGACGTAGCTGGCGCGACAGAAGCAGCGAGTTTACATGCAAAGTCAATGGTTGACGCGCGTCAAGGCGCAGCAAAAGGTCCCGCGGCGCGTTTTGAGCACCAGGCGCAGCACGTCTGATGCGTTTAACGCAGGGAGAGAGACACAGCGCTGATGATCACTCCTCTTAAACAGTTTATTGACGCCTAAATTAACTTAAAATGCAGAAATCTGCCGGCAGAATATGCAGTTTGGATTATTTAGATGAAAAACACCTACCAGCTGCCGTGGTGAACCGCTGCTGATGAAGGGATCCATACTGTCGGCGCCCCGCTGGTATGTGGGGGTCTGAGCGGCTCCGACAGAAAAAATATTGAAGGCAGGATAATAATCTGAATGAACTGACTGCACTAATTACGTTTTCAGGTGTATTTTCTCACTTAAACACATATTAAAACGACTTTATTCCCACTGATCACAGCAAATATAGCTGCAAGGCAGAGAAAGGATAGTGAAGCTCCGCCCAATGCGCCTCAGACACAGCCAGAGCAGCAAAGCTGCTCCAGCCACGCGTCAGAACTAACTGGTACAAGCAGCAAAAAGGAAGCAGCAGACGCGATTTTGGTGCTTTTGCTGCGTGAACGTAGCATAACTGCACAAAGATTGCCACTGTGCTAGCAACGAGCATGCTTTTAACTGGGGGGTGTAGCAGTTCTCGCCGTAAAGCAAGACTGACTCTCACGAGACTTCTGAGCCTGTGGGTGCGGGTCGGTGCTCCTGCAGTTGCAAGTGCAGTATTTCCCCCACAGACCACCAGGGCGGCCGAGAATACCTTTGTTCAACCTGAAATGACTCATTTAGTCATCCATAACGTTATGGAACACATTAATTAACTGAAAAATGTTGCATAGTGTCCCTTTAACAATCATAGACAGGTTTCAGGTATTACAGGCTAACGATGGAACTAACGACCCATTCATCGGTTACCATTTGCATGTTTCCAAGCGATACAAGGCGTTGTCTATATAAGACTCAAACTCACTGCGGATACAGACATTTGAATTGAGAAAGCTTCCTGGAGAGGTGGCGAAACGTCTTCAAATCTTGAAAACCAAGTCCAGTGGATATTTTTATTTTTACGGAATGACTATGACCTGGATGACTGAGAACCTTCATCAGCATTTTGGAAATTAGCCGCTTGTTGTAAACCAACCAATCACCGCACAGCTCATCTAAATATGAGCATACCAGAAATGGAAGAAAACCTGTCGTTTCATTCTAGGGTTTTTAACCAGGCTCATAGAACAGCAAATATGCCATTTTCAGCCCAACCAATGTTACACACCCTATTCAGAGACCTTAAGGACCAGCACCAAATACGCTATAGGATCATTCTATGACCCCTTTAAGATTTCCCCTAATCAGGAAGCATAATATGTTTGCCATAACTGGTTATTAGAAGAGTTGGGCATCGTTGGAGCCCGGTTTACCTGTGGCTGAGGTGGAGGCGGGTCGAGGCTGAGCTCCGTCGGGATGGCAGACACCGGCTGGACCCGGATGGTCGGGCTGTGGTACTCCGGGCTGGAGGTGACGGTGCTGTAGGCGGGGGGGCCCACTGCCGTTTGCCTTTGGAGGAGCTGCAAGATGGCCTGGATGTCCGTCGACATCTGGGACTCCAGCCTAAAAAAAGATATGATGACACAAAGATGAGTTACCATGGAAACAGAATGTTGATGCTGCATGCAGGTAATTGAGTTAACCAACTCTCATTCTGAAAATGATTTCTGTGGAAACTCAATTAGTCAGCGAAATGAGAGTAAACCTGGATTTAAAAAAAACAAATGAGCACATCTGTCCTAAAACAAGCCGCCTGGTTGTAATTACTCTAGAGAGGTTCTGCAATAATTAAACTCTTCAATGAAGCTAAACATTAGCAGAGATGATTGCAAGTAGACCCATCAGAATAAATGTGATTTGGAGGAATGCATGTGATCTGCTCCGACTGGCGTATTTAATCAAGGTGATGTAAGCACCGACTTTAAGCACTAGGGGGAGACTATGGGCTTCCTACAGTAGCCATCTACCACTATAACTAGGAAAAGGGTCCCATTGCAACCACAAACTGAAATAAATGGAAAGAAAAGGCAAAATGAAAAGAAACGGCAGATAGTATTTATATTCATCCCACTGGAGAACTACTTTTGGTTGCATTTAAACCTTTAAAAGTACAACAGCATATAGAATAGCTTCTATGTTGAAACTGAAGCTCTGGCTGTACGTTCAGGGTTGCTGTTTTCCAGATGGGCTTAAAATCAGCCTTTTTTTTCTCCAGCTTTCATCAAAGTAGCCAAATGTGATGAAGCTGCAGCTAAAAATAAATCCAGCAGGAAAAACTGTCACAAGCCCGGTGAAGTGAGGTTCAGTTGAAGAGAAGAAATTTTTACCTACGACATCCAAACTGCCAAAGAAAATAAGACTGAACATTCTATGTAGGGCTGAAACAGTCTGATTAATCAAATAATCGTTAAATTGAGTAGTAGAGTGACCCACTTACAGCAGTAATTATATCAAAATATATTAAAAATTTTTATTTAAAAACTTTATCAATGTGCTCGATCCAGAACTGTGGAAACATTTTAGTTTCACCTGATTTAATTTGGTTTAAAAAAATCTTTAAGGAACCTTTTTCTGTCTGATTGTTCAGTTAATCGAAAAAATAATCAGCAGATTAATCGTTTTGCAAAATAATCATTAGTTGCAGCCCTCATTCTGTGCACTATTTAGCGTTTCACCTAAAAATCAACTCATTTCGGTCAAAACTCTAAAGTTTCTGACCATATGTGATGGTTAGGACGCAGAGTAGAAAAGGACAACTTAGGAAGATCTGAAGATGATAAAGACTTCCAAAGCTCCAATGGTGACGTCAAAGTCTGTGCCATGCGTCTGCACCCCCTTCTATAAATAGACGGCCACTGACTGGCCGCCTCCCCCTCATCTAGAACCATGCAAGCTGCTCACATACAGTAGTTCTCCCTCTGAATAACACGGCTGCAGCGGGTGTCTGGCCTCAAATCTGTCTACGACTTCCAGCCAATTATAGACGGAATGACGGCGGATATGATCGCCCCTCACCTGTTCAGGTGCTGCTGTAGCAGGTCCAGCCGTTGCTCCACCTCCCCGTAGGTGAGGTCTGTGTCGCTGTCCTCCTCCCCAGCGTGCATCTCTGGGCTCTGAGCCGACTCCCCCGCCCCCTCGCTGGGATGTGGACCCACCCAGTCTTCTGCATGGAGCTCTAGATAAAGATTTTGGTTAATTAAAATGGAGAAAAGCACACCTTACAATTCTGTAAAACATAAACCAGCATCTCCACATAATACTGCCACCACCATGCTTTACTAATACATTCAAAGAGATTCCATTTGTGCCTCTTTTTTAAATCTGTGCTGTTCAATCACAAAAAAAGTGGAAGTTTGGGTTTGTAATGTGAGGTTAAATGGATATAAATACTTTCCCCAAGTACTGAAGGCCTTATAATAAAACACACATGCGACCCTGACAGGCCATCAGTCTCTCTCTGGGATATTTCTTCTCCTCATTCCAGAAATGAATAGCCAGAGATTAAATCGACATTCCTCAAACGTCCCCGTATGTGGGCTGTAATCAATACCCCAGCGTTCTACTTCGGCAGTAATCCTCTCACAGCTGTTACAGCTGAATTATGGGATATTACCACCAAATCACCGCGCTGACACTGCTTCTATATCTGACATGCAGCAAGTGAGCTGTAGCTTTACTCACAAAGAGTAAGACTCTGAAAATGACACTGCAGACACAATCCAGGGATGTGAAACGGATCCCAGTTGACCAATGCAACTCAAACATCAATCCTCCCAAACAATGAAACATTAAAGATGTCATTTGGTCTAAAATATCAGGGATAGTTTACATGTTCTGTTAGTGCTACTGTCAGTAGCTTTCTCTAAGGAGGGGATATCAGCTTAGTTAAGGTGCTCCAATAAATCATAAAATCCCTTCATATTTAGCTTTTTTCAAGTATGAAAAGGCAACCATGAGAGAAAAGTTTCTGAAACTCTTATCCCTTGTGCAAACTTCAAAAAATGTCCTCAGATTTGCTGTTTTATTCCCTCCTCCTCCCTGGATTCAAGAAAAGTTGGCTTCATTCTTCAAGGAAAAAACGCTGCTGTCTGCAGCTGCTAATGCTAACCATGCTAATTGTTTTTATCCCTAATATAAGATAGTAAAAAAACTGCTTATAAAACTTATTTGTTTTGTAATTGATAAAATGCTGTTTTATAATGACAGCTTTTTCCAGAGGCAAGGAAAGAAAAAACATCCTAAACTGTTGATAATTACGGAAGAGGATTAGTGCCACTGGAAAAAACTGTTTATTTCATTATAATATGAGAAAAAAAGTCAGAATTCTGACTTTAATCTCAGAATCTCAGAAAGAACCATGAAGGAAGAGATGTGGGAGCACTCAGCTTCACTGACAAAGATGCGAGTTGTTTGAGAGGGCCAGTAACATATTGGTGAAAAAAATTACAGAATTTAGCGACTTTTTATGTGCCCGGGAAATCACCAGTGATGGTATTTCAATAATGGAGGAGCAGAAGGTGATTAAAACAAGAGAGCTACTTTAGTCTGTAAAACAGACATGGCTACAGCTTGATGCTGAAATGTTTGTTAGCTGTCAGAATTCAGTCAGAATTCTGAGAAAAAAGTCAGAATTCTGAAAACAAAAGTGAGTATTCTGAGCTTAAAGTCGAAATTCTGAGGAAAAAAAAATCAGAATTCTGAGATTAAAGTCGACATTCTGAGATTACAGTTAGAATTCTGAGAAAAAAATCAGAAGTCTGAGATTAAAGTTAGAATGCTGAGAAAAAAGTCAGAATTCTGAGATTAAAGTCCGAATTCTGAGAAAAAAGTTTCCCATAATATTCTGAAATAATATTTAAAAATCAGTTAACTTTTTTATTTTTTCAGTGGCCCTAATGCTCTTCCATAGATAATAGACCATCATAGAAATCAGCTAAAGTTAGAAATCTTACATAAAACCATTGAGATGGTGCTTCTCTAAGAATGATGTCATTCCCATTTGCACTGAGAGATTCTCCTTTTGTAGCTCAGGTGTTAAATATAGAAACTATTTATGGGAAAAGTCTTGTGAGATGTTAAAAACAAAAGCTTTTATTGCCCCACGTTTCTGTAAACATTAAAGTCTATTTACGGTTCAAAGTGAACCCATCAGCTGACAGACTCACCTTTATACTCCTGGTTCTGTGGTGGGTCTCCAGCCTGTGCCTCAGGAGCACTGCTCAGCCCCAGGTCCAGCGTATGGTCCCTAACCACCGGGTAGCCTAGCACACCAGAACACAAGGGCCTCTGCTCCTCTTCCTCCTCCTCCTCATCCTCATTGTCTTCTTCCTCTTCATCAGACTCTCTCCTCTCTTGAACCGGTGACGAGGCGTAGACGTTCCTGCTCTGCTTGGCGTCGCAATGCGGGGCCGCTGGTTCCTTGTGCGAGCCTGTGGGGGGAAAAGGTAATCAGGAAATCTGCAGAGAGAACAGCAACTCCTCTGCTAAGACTGCCTTTGGGGATGTCAGGGTTGCCTAATTGTCTCTGACAACAGGTAGAGACTACCTTACTTTGAGGGTTAAACTGAGGACAAGTAGATTTAAAGAAGAAACTGTAAGCCCTTAAACATCGACTGATTAAGTTTTTTGAACTTAGGTACATTATTTGTGATGATAAAGCTCTAAATACTTAAAAGATTTTAACCAAAAACAATCTGGAATAACATGGTGGTCAACTGAACTTAAAAACTAGGCAATAGATCAACCATAAAACACTTAAGCTGAATTAATCAATTCCATTTATTTCTATAGCGCCAATTCACAACACATGTCATCTCAAGGCACTTTACAGTTCACCAGATCATACAGTCAAAGTGATTCAAAGTTTTCTATCTAAGGAAAACCAGTTGATTGCATCGACTCATGGACTCGAAGGCAATCTCTCACACTAAGCATGCTTGTAGTGACAGTAGAGAAGAAAAACTCCCTTTTAACAGGAAGAAACCTCCAGCAGAACCAGGCTCAGTGTGAGCGGCCATCTGCCGAGCACATCCAGCCAGTCACAGTCAGAGAAACAGGACAACACTGGAAAAAAGGCTGATCTCCAACATCTATAATCAAAGGTGTTGATGGCAGCAGCACAGCTGATATTTCTCTCCAGGATGGAGTCACAGCCAAACAGGAACAGACCAGATGAAGGTACTATGAGTGATAAAATAAAGGATTTTAATGCATTTATTTTCTCAGGAAATACATTATTAACCTTTAACACATTATAGTTAAGTACGCTTCCTTATTTAGGGAGGGAAAATGTAATTTAGGTCTTTTTACAAATTAAAATAGAGGTAGAGATGCATATTTGGTTGCACATGTGCAAATTAGCTGATGGTATGGATTGTGCTACCAGTACAGATCCGGTAGTGACATGCGCCACCTACTGGCCTGCAGGAGTTAAACATGTAGCAGTCACCTTAAAAATAGTGTCCTAATTTTGGTCTCCAAATTCTCCAGATTTATCTCTGGAGTCTGAGGTTAAAATGGCATCACATCCTAAATGGAGGTCGGAGAACTCGATTAGCAGGACATGCTAACAAAGGAGATATCTTTATGTTATGACAAAAAGGAAAAGCGGTTTAAAAAGATGTAAAACATCAGAAAGGCTAGGGAGCCCAGCAACCTTCACTACATTTTAGTGTGTCGGTCATATTGGATTTGCAGCTGCTCCAACTTTTCCATTGGGTGTCCTTGTTTAGATTTATGCAATTACGGTTATGTCGCTGTAGAAATAATTGTCAGTTTGTTTAGCTCAAAGTTTCGATGGAGGAGACGGATTAATAATGACAATTCGCTAATCTTAATTTTCACAATTATCTCTACAAACATCTAATATTTACTCCATATTTTCCATTTAACATCCAGAGTTTGTGATCACTTCACAATCCCAGCCAACTGTTACAATCAGAACCAGCAGAGTTACATCAGGCTTTGTTAAAGCCACCTGGGGATATTAAAAAGGTATTAATTAGTACGCACATTTGTTACTTCAGTATTAGTATACATACTGCAGTTTAAAAACACTCTGGTAAAAATTGAAGTATCAACTTGACCTCTTTACTCAAGTAAAAGTGTAAAAGTATGTGCTCCAAAAACTACTTAAAGTATAAAAGTATAAAGTAACCTTTAAAAAAACAGCCAGATGCAACTATATGAATTGAAAGCTCAATTTTTCGACTATTTCAAAAAATTCTTTGAGATAGAGCCAAGGATGAGGGATACGCTCTCGCCTGTGTCCGACCTTTCAGACATTTCAACATCTTTTTCTTTCAAACATGAATTGTCTATGCCAGGCATCCCTAAACTCGGTCCTCAAGGCCCCCTGTCCTGCAGGTTTTAGAAGTTTCTCTGCTTCAGCACTGCTGGTTATAATGATTGCAGTAGACCAAAAGCCTGTTAATCAGCTTTCAATTAAAATAAGCTGTGCTGGAGCAAGGAAACCTCTAAAACCTGCAGGACAGGGGGCCTTGAGGACCGAGTTTAGGGATGCCTGGCATAGACAATTCATGTTTGCAGTTTGAAGAACACCTGCTTGCTTCTGATGATTTCCTTTAGCTAACCAATGAGTGTTTGCGTTATATGACTCATCCAATTACACTAGTTTTCACTAGATGTGGATGGCGCCAATGATCTGCATTGGATGGAGCACATGACGTGAAATAAATATTTATAAACATTAAAGTAAAGCCAAGAGTAACAAGTAACATTTTGTTTTAAAAATGTAAGGAATAGAAAGTACAGATACATATGCGAAAATGTAAGGAGCAATCGGAAGTAGGAAGAAAAATAAGTAATGAAGTATAGATACCTAAAAAGTGTACTTGTACTTCGATACTTGATACTTAATTTAGATGTTTTGTATAAATGTGGTCTGATATCACTATCAGTAATAGTTCATTTTTACTCATCTTCCTGTGAGCTTCCTTCATTGAATCCAGAAATGAAAAGATATATAATTTTCAAGCGTTACAACCTGAACATGAGTGAAAATTAGGCTCGTAAGAACGCAGAAGAAAATAATCAAAGGAATAGGTTCTGTCCAACAGACACTACATTAGGATACATTTATAGCCTGCTGTGTCTCTGCTTTAGCTCAGCAATGGCTACAGGAATAAAACCTCCACATGATGCCTCTGTTCATCCAGCCTTAGCTCATGTTGCAGCTCTGACCTGCTAACGGGGGAGGTGAGCGGCGTGCTGCAGGCCTTGGTGTACTGTACCATTTTCAGGCCCACAGAGGAACATCTTTTTTTGACTCTGCTCCACCTGTTCTCTCTGCACAGGTGCAGGCAAATGTCCTTATTACAACAAACATAAATGTGGCCACAAAAACTCACTGACATACGGTTCTTTAAAGAATCTGAATTGTTGTCGCCTTAAAAGTAAGTTTGACTTAAGAGCGCCTCAGATTTGATGCAACAGAAGGTCACGCGTTACTCTGACCTACTATCTCTTGATATTTCAGATCACATGAGTCAGCAGATAAGTTGTTTAGACAGTCTGCAGGGAAGCTGCATCCAATTAGAGTGAAAGAGATGAGGGGAGGGGTCATTAAAGGGAAATAACCAAAAATAAACCCAACAATCCAGAGGACAGCTTAAAAATAACGCTGGTA
The DNA here is from genome assembly GCF_016077235.1 of Cyprinodon tularosa. Lineage (NCBI taxonomy): Eukaryota > Metazoa > Chordata > Actinopteri > Cyprinodontiformes > Cyprinodontidae > Cyprinodon > Cyprinodon tularosa. The sequence continues at coordinate 1,280,455 of NW_024039207.1, forward strand.
ATTAAGTTCTATGCACAAACTTTCATTGTTATAAGCCTGCTGTTTGGATTCCCCTGGTTGATTCATATAAAGCGTCGGAATACTATTGACGCTTCTGTGGTTTAATTTGAAAACTAAAATAAAGTGGGGGATTAGCATTTATCATTAAAATATTATTTAATATGAAGTGTCAAGTTTACCTGTGGAGGATTTTCTCTTATACGAAACCCTTCTTCGGCACTTCACGTCGACCATGTTAGAGTTACTTTGGTAGGTTGTCTGCAGAGGAGGAGACAAATGATCAGGTTAAAAAGCACCATAAAGTTTCCATGTAACCGTGAGCAATGCATGTTAAATTGAAAGAAAATAAAAATCTGGATAAAACTCTGAAAGTTTTGTAGAATCATTTTTCTCTGCAGTTGGAGGTAAAAGATGAATCTCTGCTGCTGTAGAGAGCAGCAGTAAAGTAGAGTAGCGTCTCTGAAACCCCTAAAATAATTTTTCATAGGTTGAAAAGTATTAACTGTTACCAAGCAGCGATATTTTCACCTTTTAGACTGAAGAAAGGATTAAATTAGGGCTGCAACTAATGATTATTTTGCTAATGATCAATTAATTATTTAATTAATAATTGGATAGGAAAGGTTCTTTAAAGATTTTTTCCTGCATAAAAAAAAAAGAAAAGTTTTCACTTGAGGAGTTCTGGATAGAGCATATTAGAGGATTAGAAGATATGAGACAAAGGACAGCATCCCTCTCCTTGGACATCTTGTGCAAAACATTACCTATTGTCACTAATGTGCAATATTCTCTCTTACTGTGCAATAACACATGCCAACTATGTTGTAGCCTGTGTAATTTTTTACTTATTTATAAGGTCAGTGCATCTCTGCATTGGAAGTGCAATAACACAAGTCAACTACTGTGTGGTCTTCCATTAGCTCTCTACTGCGTAGATATTTTTTATATCAAAGAGAAACATATTCCAGGACATTACAACTTTTTTCTTTTTGTTATGCATTTTTTATACTATATATACTCTTTTTATACTCTGTGGTATTTTTTTTTATCTTTAATGGCCTCTTGCTTTAACTCGTTCTACTCTATATAAGCTAATGGAACCAGAATTCCCCTGAAGAGGTAATCCCAAGTGATAAAGTTGACGAAAAAGTGATGATTTTGATCTTAACCCTGTAATGCCAAATGTGTCGTATTTGATACATACGGTTTCTGAAATGTTTTGCGTCTGACACCTTTTGCATAATTTAATGGCTCCAAATCCTATTGTACACAATCAGATATACCTGATAACAGAGGGCAGAAGACTACACAAAAAATAATCATGACTTATCGCATAGTGATAAATTATTAATATCAAAAAAAAATTTCTGTTTTTTCTTTTTACATATTTTGTTAAAAGGCCAAATAAGGACTTCAAACCAAAGAAAAATAATTTTCTGGTTTGTTTTATTCTTGGATCGGGCTCTAAAGGGTTGAATGCAAAATATTTATATATATTTTTAGAATTGTCATATAATTACAGCTCTAAGTGGGTCGCTCTGTCAGCTAAAGGTATGTTTTATCTCTTTTACTTCAGTTAACTATTAATCGACTATTAAATTTGTTGACGGCTATTAAACTAATCAATTAAGCACGAAAATTCCTATGAATTTTTAGATTAAACTGAACAACTTTGGCAAAATTTTTTATTTTTATTTAAACTAAAATCCCTCTGAGATCAGGCAGCTTTTCTTCCTCTAAATCAAAACTCAGAGCTTCATATTCAGGACATAATTATTGTTTCCTTAACACTGAAATCAGCTCTAATAACCAGAGTAAAGGCTTTGAAATAGATTTAACTCAGCTACGTTTTATTCAGGGTCATTAAACACGAAAAAAAAGGCGACACATTTTAGCATTTTAGTTTAAAAAATCCACAAAATCTCACTTGTAAAAAGATCCAACTAAAAACTCTCAGCAGTAAAGGACATTAAAGGTCGTCACCTTTGCTTTGTCTTTTTTAACTAAGTAACACAAGTCGCTGCTGGTCCTGTTAGGGCGCCGTGTTTCTCCTGTTCTCGCCGTAATCTTAGCATGTTTCTCGAGTGTCTGATCTCCTCTGAGAGCGGCCCGGTCTAAATAAATAACTACTGACCACAGCCTTCAGTTCAGCTTCAAGGAAAGCTGAACGATGTAGAGTTATGATCACATTACGCCACTCTTACACTTTATTCATCATGCTTACTGGGAGCATGCTTGCTCTAATGTCCGCCTATAAAGCTCCAACAAATCTTGCAGTAAAGGGCAACTAGAAAATAAATATCCGACTCAATGATCATTTTTTATTCCTACAAAGCTGGAGTATTAAGTAAAGTGGGGCTAAGCAGGATTAATCAAGAAAAGCCTTAATTCAAATGAATGATTCTTTTAAGTGAAGCAGAATCGCTGGCTTTACTTTAAAGCCCTCGATCCACTTCAGTGCCTCTTTGATCAGATGGAGTTTCACCTTCATGCTGGTTACCTTTGCGTTTTCATCCCGGAGATCAAAGGTCAGCTCCAGGTTGGTGAAGAAGTGGTCGGCGAACTCTGGGTACATATCGAGCACCTCCAGGATCTCCTCCCTCTGAATGGTGTGTAGGTCGCAGTAACTCAGCGCCCGTACGTCAGCGCAGGACTTCCCCGGCTTGGAAAACAGGTGGATCATCTCGCCAAAGATGTCGTTTTTACCTAAAGGTGAACGCAGAGGGATGATGAAAAATTTAAATCCTGAGGAGAAGCATGGACAGGAGGAAGGATCTTTCCTGGTTTGCTGTGGCTAAAGCCACTGCACTCTGGTTTCACCCAAAGTGATCACATCCTGTCATCTGATAGGTCACGCCATGTGGCTGCCACCATAATTTGGATGCAAATCATGGTGATGGTTGAGGAAAGAAGGACGGATGTGGTCAAAGCGCTGCACAGACGTACCGATGTCTGGATCCTACCAAATCCCTCGACACACATTTCATTTATTAGAACATTGTAGTAAAAAAAAACAAAAGCAGAATCCAAATTCCTTAAAAAGGAAAACTAAGAACACAGCTGCTGGTTTTATGAGAGGAGGGAAAAGGAAAGCAAATGACATATAGTCTAATTATATTTGAAAGATGTCGATGGAAATATATGCTTCGGCTGTGACTGTGGTCACGCTCGGCATCGCAGTGCAGAGACGACCACACAAAACCTTTTATCTTCTGTCATTTTACCTTCTCTCTTCATCAATTCTTCCTCTAGCTTCTATTTTTATCACTTTCTCTCTGCTCTTTGTTCCCATTTCTAAACACACTGTATCTTCTGTAACTTTCGTGTTTATGTGTCCGCCCACACCCCTGTATTCTTCGCTGCATCTTGGGAAACTTTACACAAAATAGCAGCAGACGCAGTCATATTGCAGCGCAGCACGCCATCAGTACTTTAGCACTAAAAGAAGGGAGTTCAAAGCTAAGCAGGCTGCACTGATGGGACCGTCAGTTGGACCGCTTCCTGCTTCTTTTGATGTGTCCCAGTGACTCATTAATAAGGCTAATTAGAAATCATACGCAGTTCTGCTTTCATTTATGCATTACGAGGATGTGTAGCTGACCGAGGCCTCACTCAGCTGCTAAGTGGAGGACTGCAGCTCCCAACATGACTTCAAACCATGGCTTTCGGTAGAGAAACACAGCAGCTACCCTCTGTTACCCATACAGAGTCACCGCCATGGACAGACAGCGGTAGAAATACACGGTCATTAGCAGGCTCGGACTGGGAACCATTTTTGGCTGTGGCATTTCTCCATCTACACCTGCCCACTGGTGTAGATATATACCGTAAATCCTCTAATATAGGACAGGGCCTTTATTTCACTCAGGTGCATCTTGGTTCAGGCCATTATTGGAAGGAGGCCAGAATTAGAGGCAGGCCTCTATTTCTATTTGATCAAAACAGACTACCGGTGGAATGAATGTGTCTTTTTGATCCTATAAAATATTAGGTTCATTTATTGAAAAACTACAGTTACCATAACGGTATACAGAACATTATTCAGACATCTTCCAGCAGCTGTAATTTTTTCTGCATGGCAATACGAAAAAAAAAAAAAAAAGGACACAGAATGGAATCTTGGCCAAACGGACTTGCGAAACAAAGTTTTTAAAAAAAAATTCTGGAAACTGTTCTGCCATCACAGCGAAATTTTATTTGAGGCAGGCTAAGTGGAAGTAGGCTACCAGTATCGTATATTTCAAGGGAAATTCAGAACAACAAAGGCCAACGAAATTTTGTCATTTTAACGCTGTCTGGTTACAACCAGACCTGCCGGTAATCACATTTGTCTTTCAGATCAGAACGATTGTGTAAGGCCACTACGATCTCTGTGTAAGGATGGGACTTCCCAAGCTAATGGCCTGGATTCTTTAGCAAACATTGCCCCCCTGTAGTACTTGTATGTTACTATCACAAGTTGTTGAGACCTAGATAAAAAGGCATATAGACTTATTATCCACTTAGGATAATAAATGTGTAATTTTATTGTCATAATATTTTCTGTGTTCCCTTTTAATATTTTTCCATTTTACTGAACATTTTTTAAATGAAGATCTGAATTGTGCTGAAATTTTAAGACACACTTGGAGTTTATCAGTGTAACTTGTTTTATCAGGCATGTAAAAATCTAATTGGATGTGATGTGTGAAGCTGTTTTAATTATTGGTTTAGTTTATGTTTAAATAACTACCAATCCTTTCCACAGCTCTGTGATGCACCGGCCTGAATAAAGCAAAGAAATGACCATCCTTGGTCAGTCTATTTGCCATAATGGAAGTAAAAGCTATTCCAACTACTGTGAAGGGTGTGGATAAGTGTTTTTATAGGGAATTTATTGTTAAATATTTCAATATTTAATAAAAAAAAGGGGAAATACTGGAATTGTGAAAATATTCTAAATATAAAGAATATCTGTTTATTTTCTTCCTGAATTATGCATCAAATATTACCCAAACCTGAATATTTACTTTAATATATAAAAATTACTAATAAACTGTTATTCAGCTGTTATATTAATCTATTTCTAAAACAATATATATATTCATGCAGAATGTGAGAAAACGATATGAACCCATTACTTTTATATAGAATCGGTAAGAATAAAAAACTTCTTTCATCACTTGATGTTAGCTTTATGCAGGAAAATCCAACTGAGAGCAAACTAATCAAGCTAAGCTAGTGGTGAACTCACCCAAGATGGCCACCACAATGTCGTCCTTCAGGATCTCGATGGAACCCCGGGACACAAAGTAGAGCGCTGTGAGCACGTCCCCGCTGTGGACCAGCGTGTCTCCAGGAGGAGCATGGGTGGTCTTGAACCTCATGGCCAGGGCCCGGAGGCAGCCCTTAGTTGCTCCTTGAAACGCCTTACACTCCTGGAGGAGGCTCTTGTTAAGGTGGAGGCAGATATCAGCCTGTAGGCACTCTGGGAAACCCTTCAGAACCTGAGAAGGAATTACAGGTCAAAGCAAACATGAATGGATTTGGAAGCTTCATAAGTTCTTTTGCTTTATGTTAATGTTGCATGTCAATTTCCAGAGAATTTTACTATAATTGCCACTTTTGTTCTTCCCTTCTTCTCAAAAGCTAAACCACGCAGCTGAATCCTCAGCTATATTCAGCAGCACAGGTTGCATGATGGAAGTTAACACCTTCATGTTCAGTGCCACCTTTCCACCTTTAGTCAACCTTACAACAAACTGACTTTAATTAATCTAATTGTGGGTTTTCTTTATTTCTTTTAAATTGATGAAAATCTGAAACCAAAAAAAAACAACAAAAAAACAAAAGATGTGTTTGTGATGTGATAAAACCTGAAAAACGTCAATTCAGTCTTTACATCTCTAAAAAAAAAACTATTCTAATAGACTGTGAATAAGGTGGTTTTGTTGCCTATCTGGTGCTTTAAAGCAATAACACTTACCAGTTAAAGACAAAATGTAAGTGAACACAAAGCAACTAATGTTCCTCGGACAGCTTGAACTGACTGTAAATAAGCACCACATTGTCAGACACTGGAAGGCAACAGGTAAGTGACAGTTCAAATGAGTCTTATCTTTATTATCATTATTTAAAATTAAGACGAAGAGAGCAAAGGAGATGTTGCCTGAGTCTGAATCTTTTTTTTTTGTGCTCATTACCAAAACAAAAACAAAAAAAGCTTTAGATTTGAAAAAGAAAGACTGAACAACATTTGGCGAGCGCAGGTGCCACCGCAGCGTGCACGGCCAAGTCTCCCACAGTGGGAGGGAAACCTGGCAGTGGACGGCGAGGCAGTGCCCACTCTAACAGGAATGACTCACTCCGTCTCTGGTACCCAATGGATATCATGGGGTTGTGGTTGGATACACAGATTTCATGCAAAACCAGACCTCCTTTAGGCCGCATGCAAGCCTATCAGTGATAGACTTATTAGTTGGTCTATTTCAGACCATCACCATTGGGTTTTAAAAACAGAAACATGCTTTAATCAGATGCTGCAAACAGTAAAATATACATTGAAAGCTGTGTTTCGACTTTTTCCTGCCATGATCCTCACCTTAAAAACTGCTTTGCATCCCCTAGTCTTGCGGCAGAAGACGCTCTGCAGTGTGTTTGCATTAGTCTTAACATATTTAACCTTAACAATTAAAGAATTGTCAGAAATTCACATTTTTTGAGCCTAGAATTGTCATTGAACATTCGTACAAAGACAAAAAAAAAAACATCTATTTTAAATAAATGAAACTAGATAAGTAATTCTAGGGCTGGGACTTTAACGCGTTAATTTTGATTAACTGATTAGAAACATTTTAAAGCATTAAAAGAAATATGTTTTTTTTTCTTGAGTTTTTATGGCACTAGTGGCTCGTTTTTAGGACAGTAGGCTGGCTGGAAAGGGGAGAGACATACGGCAAAGGACCACAGGTCGGATTCGAACCCGGGTCGGCCGCATTGAGGACTAAGGCCACTGCGCCACCTGCACGCCCAGAAATAACTTAATTAATAGCATTTTTTTAATATACATACTAAAATCCAAAGCAGAAACCTTTGTTCTTGTTGTTTCTTATACACCAGCTAATGTGAGGCATAAGTGGCATCGCAGGAGCTGGTCCATGGGGGATATTAAAGCTTAAAAAGCATCATGGCTCGATCCAAACACCTCAAATCGATATCGACATCTAAGAAACAATCGAAGTGTCTCTTCCGTCATAATTTCTGGCAGTTAGGAAGAAACTGCGCCAAAGAACATAGATTTTTTTTATGTTAAAGGAATAGTACACCCAAAACATGATTAGCCTTCATTTTCTACTCACCCCCATGCTGAACAACACTCTGGAGTACTTTTTTGATATCTCAAATGCATCTGGAGATCTGGGAGGCTTCTTGCTGTCTGCTGACATTCAAATAATGGAGGTCTATGGCGCCCGAGGCAGAAAGGTCCATAAAAGTCCACAAAAAACGTGTCAATATTCCTCCATACTGCTCGTCCAATGTATTCCAAGTGTCCTGAGTGGGTAGGGTCCATAATTTACTCGAAACAAAGTCATTTAGAATGTTTTTAGAGCATAAACAGTAGCGTATATGCTGTGTATATTCTACGGAAACCGCGGCAGACCAAACCAGATGAAAGTGCACATTCAGCTCGGCAAAGAACTCATGCTCTTCCTCAACACTGAAGTCCTCAGACATTTTTCTTTCGTTGTTTCTTTCTTTGCACAGGTAAACAGCACATTTCTTCTTCTACGCTTGCATTATCAAGAGCAGACGCTGAATGCGCACTTTCATCTGGTTTGGTCTGCCGCGGTTTCCGTAGACTCGTGAGCGCGCTTTTAGGAAATCCTATACACTACTGTTTATGCTCTAAAAACATTCTAAATGACTTCGTTTCGAGTAAATTATGGAAGCTACCCACTCAGGACACTTGGAATACATTGGACGAACAGTATGGAGGAATATAGACACATTTTTTGTGGACTTTTATGGACCTTTCTGCCTCGGGCACCATAGACCTCCATTATTTGAATGTCAGCAGACAGCAAGAAGCCTCCCAGATCTCCAGATGCATTTGAGATATCAAAAAAGTACTCCAGAGTGTTGTTCAGCATGGGGGTGAGTAGAAAATGAAGGCTAATCATGTTTTGGGTGTACTATTCCTTTAATAACTGGCTTAATGAGAAACAGTCGCCTCAGTGGTAAATGTTTTAATTGCACTAAATGCTGCACATTGAATAGCAATTGTTAAGCAACGCTTTACGCAGACGTCAACTCTCAGTTGTCTGTATAGAACTGAAACATTCTTTTTTTGTGTATTTTTTACAGGGAGTATTTTATATCTCGTTGCTTTATAAATATATTTATTTTACCATATCTATGGTAAAGAATTGTCCACACTCCTATAGAAGTAGTTTGCATAAAATATCAGTATTTCTCCAATAAGCTAAAATATAACTTTCAACCAATCCGATGGTAAAACAACCTAAATAATCTATAAGATACAAGAAATATGTGTTACTATGCTCATAATTGGAGAGCAAGAAAAGTTTTTTTGAATTAAAAAGTGGGTAATAATAATTGAACTTTTTCGATCTCACAATGGAGAAATGTACCTCTACATTCAAGCATCCCCTTGGGAAACATTGGGCCGCCATTGTGTGGCGCCCGGGGAGCAGTTTGGGGTTAAGACCCTTTAATCAACCCCATTAAAAGCTAACTGCATCCCACCAAAATTAAAGCCATTACTCTAAGCCTTTTTTACGCAATTTACTATAGATATTTTATTCACTCTCGTGTGTCAGATTGTAAAAATCAGGTATTTGAGAAAATATAATAACTGATGATTTAACATCCTAAAAACTCATCATATGTGATACAATTGGTATTAAAGGATTAAAACCGCTCCAAACTTAGTGAAAATATATAATTAGATTAGATTTAGATTCAATTAAACTTTATTGTCATTACACAGGTACAGGGCAACGAATATAATATATAATATAACAGATATTAAGTGAGTAATGATGATAAATACTGTATTGCAGGGTTCTGTAATGTGGTTACACTCTAAAACATGAGTGAAATCATTGCTAATATGATCATTATAGTTATAAAGATTAAAATATCCCTGAAATCACAGAAAATTTTTGGTGATAAAATATTATGTTTACTTTTCATATTACTCACAAATGGTTTAAATGTCAGCCCTGAACGAGCTTTGGAAACAATCCCATTTTCTATGAATAGAACTTTGATGATTGGCTCATAATACTCGACCAATCAAAATGCTTCGGCGCCATCGAGGACTCTCCCTTAAAGGTTTAGTGTACGTTAGAAGCTCTGATTACCTACAATTAAAAAATACTACCTTACTAATCTTTTTGGCTCAGTGTCATATAAAGTACTGAAATCTCAGAGTCAAAAGTATAAGTACCTCTACAAAATATTACTTTGGTAAAAGTCCAAGTCACTGACTGAAATGTTACTTGAGTAAAAGTCCTAAAGTATCTGAAATGGCTTGTACTTAAGTAGAAGAATTACTGTTTGATGTACTCAAGTAATGTAGTGAAAAGTATAAGTAAAAAGTAGTGCAGTTTGAATGACATTTTTTAACGTTTTGTTAAACTTTAAAGGTTAAATTCACTTAAAATAATGCAAACAACCAAGTGTAGGATAAATTTAGACTGGCTTTGCGAAACAGGCGTATCCTATTGGTGTTGATGAACAAGCCCAGACAAGACCCGACTTTGTAGTCAGTAGGTGGGGTCAAAACACTTGCGTTTCTCTCGCTAGTTCTTTTTTTTTTTACTTGGTAACTAAACCAAACATGTATCTAAATGTATCGGAGTAAAAGTATGCAATTCAGTTCGTAAATGTAGTGAAGTAAAAGTGAAAGTTCTCAAAAAAAAAAAAGTATACTCTTGGAAAGTATAAAGTACTCCAAAATATACTTAAGTACAGTAGTGAAGTATTTCTACTTTGTTACTATACAACACTGGTCATTACACTGCAATGACTTTCAGTCGAAACGCACCTCAATTTATGAGAAAGAAGTAACAGAAATATTTCAGGACCATGCATATGTGGGACAACAATGAAAAATGTCTCAAAACAATCAAAAAAAACCCTTGAAGCATTCCGCTACTACTGTGACACACAGCTAGATGAAGCTCTACTACTGAAGGACATTGAGAAAAACATTAGGTGAGTTGCACATGTACCTCCTGCTCTTACCAGAATGGCGGGGTCATTCCATTTGACATGGCAGACATGGAAGAGACAAACTTATATAAGTACCGAGAGCATTATCATGATAAGCAAAGCCCCAGTTACTGTCTGCATCCAAAGTAACTGTGACTGAACAGATGAAAACATTACACTATGCCAGGGGCATAGCTAGGCAGCTTCACACTGAGCTGGTAAGAGCATTGTTCAGGACAGGATAGCTGACATTCAGCAAAAAAAATGGTGCTCGTAACACCCAACTAACAAATGATACTAGAGGAGAGAAGGAAGAGCGGGAAGCAAAACAAACTCAGTTCTTTGTGTATTAAACGTTAAAAAAACACCCCAAAACACTCCAACTCCTACCATATTCATGTCGATGCCGTTGGTGTACGTCCAAGCGTGTTGGAAGTACTCCTCCAGCCTCTGTCTGAGGGGGTTGGGGATCTGATGGAAGCGGATGAATTCTTTGACTCGCAGCATCTGGAGGTGATACCTGGCTGTGCTCGAGTACAACCTCTGGATGATGGCCGACACGTTCCCGAAGATGCTCGCGTACATCAGAGCTGGCAAAATGGACCACAGCTGGGTGTTGGATACGGGCGGCTTATGAACGAAACTTCAGAAAACGGCGTGGCGACTTACATCCGATGAGCATGACGCAGATGGAGAAGATCTTCTCAGAGTTGGTGTTGGGGGAGACGTTTCCAAAACCCACGCTGGTCAGACTACTGAAGGTGAAGTAAAGAGCTGTCACGTACTTATCTTTGATAGACGGGCCTGAGCTGGGGTCGCTGTAGTTGTATTTCTTCCCTTGTTGGAAAAAAAATTAAGGATTTTAATGTTATTGTGTGTTATAATCATGCGTGGCGTCACCAGATTTGGTCATCAGAAGGTACCTATGGAAACTCCGAGGTTGTCCAGCCAGCCGATCTTATGCTCTAGGTAAGGCTTCTCCACGTTGCCGATTGCATACCAGATGCAGGCTAACCAGTGGGCGATAAGGGCAAATATACACATGAGCAGCATGAGAACAGCAGCACCGTACTCAGAGTAGCGGTCCAGCTTACGAGCGACTCGCACCAGGCGTAGCAAACGGGCTGTCTTCAGCAGGCCGATCAGGGTGGTGGTCTGGGAAAGAACAGAGACAGGATTAAGACAGCTGGAAAAATTACCTTAAAGTTCATCGATGGTTTCTGATTATTTTAGTTCACTCAGGTTTCTTCAACCTGTACCGTAAATACAGACACATCTCAGAAAGTGAAACCGATATAAATTCCTCAGGAGGAGTGAAATATTTCAACCTTCTAATGGTCTTATATAGAATTTATAGAAAATGTAATCCCAAATCAGCTCCATCGTATCTGGAAATGCAAGAAAGTTAAACTATTCTGGAGGAAGATTAAACAAGCTCTGGAGACCATACTGGGTATAAAACTAGTTTTTGACCCCAAATTGTTCATTCTAGGTTTATATCCTGACAGACATATGTCCAGAAAAATTTGATTTATGTCTACTACTGGCAAAAAGAGTCATAGCACTCTCATGGAAGAGTACCAGTAAACCAAAATGTACTAAATAGATTAAGGAAATATTCACATTACCAATGGAAAAGATTACTTTCATTTTTAAATGGAAACTCACTTTTTCAAAACATTTGGAGTCCTTTTATGGAATATATAGAAAACATGGATGCGACGGGTGTTGGGGATGAGTTATAGTTGTAGTTGGTCCCCTGCAGTGTCCTAAGATAATCTTCATTTGTATACTTGACGACTTTGGATTATATATTTGAGTTTGTATTTTCTGAACCACGTACAATACTAAAATAATACACTGGAAAAAAACAAAATCTAGCTAAGCAATTTTTTCTTAAAGTAAGTGCATTTGTTCTTGGATTGAGGAGATAAAAGAGACATTTTGCCAATGGAACAAGACAATTTACACTTAAAATAAGAAAACACAATTACATTGTCTTATTTCAAGTGCATATTATCTAATTATCTTATTTTAAGAGTAAAAATACCAATTCTATTACCAATTCTAAACTCTCATTTACCTACTCAAATTAAGGGTAAATACACTTAATTTAAGACATTTTCACTTATCTCCAGATTGTTTTTGCAGTGTATGGGCTAATTTCTGGAAAATAGAGAAACCGTTATTATTGTAACTGTTGTTTCTTCTCAGGGGGGTTTGGGCTTGGGGGTATTGTGTTTTGTTTTTTGTTCTTTTTTTTATTTGTTTGTTTGTATTTCCTCATATACTCTGTGTGTCATAGGTGCTGCTCTAAAATACTCCGGAAAGACAAGTCGAACGCCGGACAATAATTTAACTACCCTGGACTTTTCCTTCGATGTGAGAGCTACTTATGTCCCGACTATTATTGAAAAATTGTTGAAAAACCAATAAAGATAATGTTGGAAAAAGAAGGGTGATTTTAAGCAGAAATGTCAGGCTAAGCTAATTTTTATGCTTTGAGTTTTCAGCTCACCCTCATTTTTCCTGCATTTTTCATCTATTAATGTTTTATAACAGCCATATATTTGGTCTGTAAAATCACAAGAAGACTGATTCCCTGATAGATGCCCATAACCATCAACACTGCAAGAAATAAAGGCTGGAAATATTTTATTCTGTGTAATGAATATTTATGATCTGATAGTCTTACATCCACATAAATACTTTTTTGTGATGTACTTATTGCCTCCAATCTACTGGGTAGAGCTGCAATTACTGATTATTTAGCAAATCGATTTATTTTTTGATTATTTTTTTTATTAATAATCGTATCGCTGAAGGTTCCTTAAAGAAGATTTTTCGCAAAATTAAACCGCGAAATTGAAACTTTTCCACGTGAGTTCTGCAAGATGTTTACATATATTTTTTATAATTTTGGTATAATTACTGCTCTATGGGTCGCTCTGTCAGCTAAAGGCATGTTTTAGAGTCTCCATATGCCATTTAACGATTAATCGATTACTAAATTAGTTGATGATTATTTCAATAATCTATTAATCATGATTAATTGTTTAGCTGTATTAACAGGACTCTTTTCCTCAATAGGAGCAAACATTTGGATCTCAGTAGTTTGATGTCGACCAACTTGTATGACTCTATACCACCAAACTGACGTAAATGTTTAGGTGTGAGACGACAACTAAAGGTAATGCAGATTTTTTTTTTTCAGTTAGGAATCTTGACCCAAACAGCGCACAGTTAAAAGGTGCTCAAAGAACCTTGTGGATGTTTCTCTTTAACCCTTTAAAGCTTGGACCATGAAATAATTGACAGAACATTTATTTTTTTTATTTAGAGTTGTCATTGAACTCTGAAAAATGAAAGAAAAAGAATATATATATATATATAAGTAAAATTAAATCCTTTATTTGCATCAATTTTGATACATTAGTACATTAGGCATTTCTGTAGAATATTATATATCTTTTCTGTTCACTACATGTGTCTGGTTTTGTAAGTCAGGGTTTTTAAGATAAGCAAGATCACACTGATGATGCAAAGATCTCAAAAGCTCATGTATCGAATATAATACAATTGGTTTTAAAGGGTTAAATGCTATCTGTCGTTCTTCTTTGATTTTAACCCACTGGCTGCTTATTGATAACCTGACTCCGCCAGATGGATTTGTTCCGCATATCCATCTGGAAACCTTCTGTTGAAGTAATTTTGGGAAGGGGCGAAAATACTGGTTAGCTGATTGGCCTATGTTGGTGATAGACGGGCCAAATAGACCAATCAGATCAACAAAGCATATGACGTACTAACAGATCTACGACGAAAACACAACCACAAGCCAGGCTACTCTTGCCAAAACCAGTCAGGAGAAGAGCAAAAACATATTTTCCTCTGAGAAAAGCCTCCAGAGCAGTTTTTTGCTCTTCTTTCAGTGAAGAAATACTCTGTAATTCCGATAAAACTTGCTCGATAGCCACGCTAACGCTAGTTTCATCGGCTGAAGCCGCCATGTTCTTTAGACTGAACTGTCGCACTTCTCGTTGCGTCACACCTCAACCTGCCTCAAAGCCAACGCTGATTGGACGTTCGTTTGGTGAACGGCTCCAAATTTTCTTTAACGGAGAGTCTCCAGACTGATTAGCGAGTGAAACCTTGAAAGCTCGCGAGATCAGGATGGTCTCACGAGGCTAGCTTATTGGTGCAAACTATGCTATCACTCCATAAATACTTTTCATACTAAGAGAATGTAGGTGTCCTATTCCTTTTTTTATCTTAATACCAGATTGTTCAGTTCTTTTTTTTGTCACATCTCATCTTTAAACATGATCTAAATATAATAGAAGACTAACCTCCCTGTAATTAGAGAGTTGTAGGTTCAATTCTAGCTTGTTTTCCTAACCACGCGTCATTGCTCACCCTAGGAAAGCTGCCAACTGATCTGAATCTGTCTCTAGTGTTCAGATGCTATTAGTTCATCTCACCTGGGGTGTTTCTACCAGGTTAAAACAAGGTCCATTAAAGGAAAACATTGTGGGAACAAATAGAAAAATTTACCCTTGAGCCAAGAAAAAGAAATCAATTCGGTCTTACTGTTGCATTCTACAATCAGACCATCACACTACTGCCTCCATGTTTGCCTGTTAGTTTCACACCAGATGTTAGAGGAGGCTCACCTTCATAATCTCATTAATCAATGTTTTTTTTTTCCTCCTTTAAGTTTGATAATCAAAATTGCAGACTATAGTTTAAAAAATTACCTTTTATTCAAAGGCCAACTTTAAAGCTATGAAAAATACTGTAAAATAGCCATGTTTCCCTAGCCTGGGTGCCATTCCGAACTTAGTCCCGCCCACAACGTTTGAGGTCGGGAGGTTCGGTCTGGCATTGCTCAATAGTTGCGCAAGTATGCTCGCACAATATCTGGTGGGCTAATCAAATTGTCAGGGCGGGCTTTATACGATGATGGACAGATGATCAACAGTAACGTAATCAACCGCGTGACCAAAGCTCGCTTGGGTGACAACAACAATGGCTGCCGCTGGAGAGTTGAGTTGTGTAGATTCTGCTATTAGGTCTGTTCCAGAAGATATCGACAGCAAATTAATTTTAAAAGAGGAACAGAGAAATGCGATCAAGGCTCACCTTCTTATTCTAGGCGTGCAACTGCACGCTTTGATTTTCGTTGACAACAACTATGCGTCGCTTAACATACGTCACGCACTCTGTTGCTCTTATTGGTTGTAGGTCTATCCAATTGAGTGCAGAGGCATTTTTTTTCCTGGTTCGTTTGAAACACGCCCCATAATCACAGCTCTATGGAGCAGTATCAGACTCATATTCTGACTAGAATTGAGTAGGACTACGTCAGGCTAATGTTTCCCGACAAATAATCAAAATATATCACAGTAAATGTTTGCGGCTGGTGGTAGGATACAGCCAGCTAGTTTATGAACTGATGTTTCTGTGGTATGGAAAATATCTGGACCTCAGACTTGATGGGGAATGTCCTTTGATAGCAATTTTCCAGCTTTGCAACAGATTGTAAATCTTTTTCTTGCTCCACCAAGTCTTCATCAATCTTACTCCGAACTATAACCAGCCTCCTCGTCTCTGCTAATAAAAATGGACGCCGCATGGCAGGGATTAATGCGACCCATGTACAGAGGCCTTAAGGTGTCAATGCATTTCTTGTCTGCACAATTTCAAAACTTACAAAAATAAAAGTCACTAGAGCCCAAGTTAAAAAAAAAATCTTCCACCCTATAATCATGAACTGTTTTGTTTCGGTCCAGTAGAGGAGACATGCATTGATTATATACAGAAAACTTCAATAAAGCCCCAAAGTTAAAGGATTGCAGGAGCTTCAAGCAAGCAGACATCGATGGATTTGCTTTCTTTAGATTGTGGATCAAAAATGTCGGCAGCCTGGTTAAATAAAGGCCATTATGTGAACTAAGTAGTTGAGTCGAGTTGATTTGAGTAGAAGTTAAGGGGACATACAGTACAGTTATGACACTCATCCGAATTGATTAGTGTCACCCAGCTGCAAACACAAAAAGAAAGAGAGCTAATTGGTCCGACCACTCCTTATCACGCCTGACAATTACCCTAATATCCTGGGGGAAATCAGTAATCCACAGTCTGCAGCGGCAGCAGCGCTTCTTCTCATCTTTGCTTGTTTAATTACACCTCCTTTACATGCAAGAGTAAATATGACAGATTATTCCAACTATTTATGAGTGAACCTCAGTTGGTTAGGAGGGAGTGGTTGTCTGATGGATCCATTACGGAACCGGCATCCTCCCAATCACCCTGCGTTGAGTGATTAGTGTGATCATGATGCTCCCCTTTTGGAAGCGAGACCGAGACGCCCCGTCAGACCCAGCGGTCCTCGACTGGAGCTCCGCCGGCGGTCCTCCGCTCCGCGTGGCAGCGGCAGGCCGTCCCCGGCGGCGACCTCCAGAGAGCAGCAGCGTTTCTCACGCCCTCCAGAGCCGAAACTAGACGCGGGGAGGAGGAGCAGCGAGAGCCGGCCGGCGGCGGTTCCCGTTCCCGGGGTCCCTCCCGTCTCCCGGCCCGAGCGGCTCCGTTCCTCCCCCCCCTCAGGGGGGAGGAAGGGGAGCATCATGATCACACTAATGTGTGATCATGATGCTCCCATCACTGTGCTTTAATATGAGTTTGTTACACTCAGGGTAAGATTTAGTGCCTTCTAATGATGCTCAAATGCTGTATCCACATTTAATTCTAATTTGGCATGATATCTATATTAAATTCAAGTGTTTTCATATTTTTACTATTGTTAATTTTATATTTCTGGATTATTTTCACATTAAAGAATAACACCTCAAGAAATCTTGATTTATTTATTTATTTTCTCATGGATTTGTATACATTTAACTAATATAATATATGATTCTTTTGTGAAAGCATGTACCATTTTGAGGTTAAGAAAAGGGGAGTTTTTCCAAGTAAGCAAATATATTTTTATGCCCTTTTTTTGCCCCCATGATGGAGTGTCGATATTGAGTTTGGGATTTTGGCGTCATCTTAACGCTAGAGCCTCTGAAGTTCTGGAGTTTCCTTTTTGGTTTCAGAATAAAGAAAGGTATAAATAAATATTTTGGGATTTTTTTTTTCTTGTGCCTTTAAGAATTTCCATTCTTTTTCCTTTCACTTTGTTATGAACAACTTAGTGAAAACTTTACAATGGCAAATTCTTTGCGTTCTTTGCACCTTCCGTTGGAGGCTTGATATTCCACTTCCTTTATGCCGACAATCTGAACACTGAAGTGAATTTCAACCCAGCTCACTTCAAATAGTCCTCAAAATATCATCAAATATTCAATATTTCGCTAGCTGGATCCTGAGGTCTATTGAAGAAAATGGTTGATCTCAATTTTACCAAACAAGTCATGGGGCTGTTTGTAATCTGAAAAGCCAAAAAAATTATGGCGCCCGCGTCCCTCGGTCTACCAGATCCATTCTCAGTTCTACAAGAACCACCTCCTACTCCACGTGGTGTCTTCCAGCAATATTAAAGCTTCATTACCCTATGTCTTGACCACACCTAGTCCCTGATTGGTCAACGTGACACAAGTTGACAGAAAAGATTTGATTTGTGAACTCCAGGAAACTTTGCTCCACTTGCTAACATACCCATCTCCACCTTGCTTTGCTCCAATTGCCCAATTTTAGCCCTTTCCATCGTTCCAAATGCATCCTTTGCATCTCCAACTGTTAACAAGTAAATCACTTTGCAGAGTTGAGTATAAATGTCCCTGAAGGGACACTTGTATTCATTGTCCATAAAGGTTTGTGGTTTTCACATGACGAGGTTTCCATCCACAAACATCAGTAGAAATGCCTTCTTCAAGTGGTGCTGAAATGTGTCGAGTCAACGTAAAGAGAAAGGCCTGGTAACCTCTTGTTCATCTTGATTATCTAAAATGTGTAGCTTCTCTTGGTCTGTCCAATTGTTTTTTGTTTTGAAAAGACATGCAGTTCTACTGTAAATGATCCTAACTTTTTATATCACAGCTTCCTGTAACAGCCAGAATGGAAATTAGAGTCGTGCCTTTTCCCCCCATATAGTGCTGCTAATGGCCAAGCTCTATCTTATCTTGGAGACATCATAATACCATTGCACACCAACAGAGCATATCACTCAGGGAGCAGGCCTAATTCTGTTTCCCCTCAATTTCTAAAGGTGGAGAGAAGGCAACCTGATCTGCCAATAAAACATGTAATACAACAGCCGGAAACGACTCACTTCCACATCGACTCCAATCATACCTCTACTAAGAGGCTGCTCATGTCTAGCTATGCAATAGAGTCACTTAAGCTAGTTGGTACCTTTAAGAAGAAACCATATCAGAAAAGTTGAGCAATCAATTGGACATTAAAGTTTACAAACCTATAAAAGAGACAACATCAAATCTCTCACATTACAACTACCCAAGCTATAAATAAATTACAGGAAACAAACCGTCCTTCATTTTGTTGATCTCAAGGTGGATAAATTCACTACTCACCTTAGCTCAGTTTATTGCACAGGTTTTTGCACAGGGTATTAAATAGGTATTTATATAAATAGGTTTTATATTTATGGTTATTGCACAGGGTATTAAATCTAAACAGCTTATTGCACAGGGTATTAAATAAGTATTTATATTTATGGTTATTGGACAGGGTATTAAATATAAACAGGTTATTGCACAGTGTATTAAATAGGTATTTATATTTATGGTTATTGCACAGGGTATTTAATATAAACAGGTTATTGCACAGGGTATTATATAGGTATTTATATTTATTGCACAGGGTATTAAATATAAACAGATTATTGCACAGTGTATTAAATAGGTATTTATATTTATGGTTATTGCACAGGGTATTAAATATAAACAGGTTATTGCACAGGGTATTATATAGGTATTTATATTTATGGTTATTGCACAGGGTATTAAATATAAACAGGTTATTGCACAGGGTATTATATAGGTATTTATATTTATGGTTATTGCACAGGGTATTAAATATAAACAGGTTATTGCACAGGGTATTATATTGGTATTTATATTTATGGTTATTGTACAGGGTATTGAATATAAACAGGTTATTGCACAGAGTATTAAATATAAACAGGTTATTGCACAGTGTATTAAGTAGGTTTTTATATTTATGGTTATTGCACAGGGTATTAAAAATAAACAGGTTATTGCACAGGGTATTAAATATAAACAGGTTAATGCACAGTGTATTAAATAGGTATTTATATTTGTGGTTATTGCACAGGGTATTAAATTTAAACAGGTTATTGCACATGGTATTAAATATAAACAGGTTAATGTACAGGGTATTAAACAGGTATTTATATAAATAGGTATTTATATTTATGGTTATGGCACAGGGTAATAAATATAAACAGATTATTGCACAGGGTATTAAATAGTGATTGCACATTAGTTATTGCACAAGTTATTGCGGTTGTAGTGCCACATAGGAAAGTCTGATGCCAGTAGGGATGAATGAACTGCGGTAGCGCTCCTTTTTACAAACATGGTGTAAAAGTCTTTCACTAAAGGAGCTGCTCAGCTCTTCTACACTCTGGTGCAGAGGGTTAGAGGTGTTGTCCACGATAGATGTAAGCTTGGACAGCACCCTCCTCTCAGCCACTTCAGCCACATGAACAGTTAGCTGTTTGAAACAAATAGATTCAGGTACATCTGAGTGCTGATTTAAAGAAAATACAGAAATAAAACAATAATGACATGTAAATGGCTAAATTAAACTAGCCTGTTAATGGAGAATAATAACCAAACTGAACAAACGGTTCTAATCACAGAGACCAAAAGGTTAGGATATCTACAGATAAGATACCACTGCTCGTTATATTAAAAGAACCCTATCTTTAAACAAAAGAAGCTATTCTTTAAGGATGTCACTACAGTAGAAATAGACAGATAAATTGGCCAGCTAACATTTTTAGCTGATATTAGCCTCTTTTTTTCCTTGTATCAGCTGATACCTGTGCGCATTTGCCAATTAATTAGCTCCATCATCAGCCTTGCACTGAGAACATGCAAAGCCTTCTCATAGCTGTTCTTTCTCTCTGCTATCCACTGTTATTTGATTTGTTGACTTTGTTTAGCTAAAATGAAGATTTTTAACATTTGCTATCATTATAACATTTATATCGCCTGAAATAAAGAAAAAGCTACTTTGGCCTAAATAATGTCAATAATGATGTCACCATAATCACCATCAGTCTTAAAAAGACCTCTATTGTTTCATCTCTAGACCACACCACACCAATGATGGCAACACCATTTAACACCAATCAATAAATTAAAAATTATTTGTTTTTAATGATCTATAAACTGTCTGAGCAGCAGTTCTCTGCGTAGCAATGATTCATTTCTTTAATTATAAAAATTCTGCAATTTAATCTTTTCCTGGATCTGTTTACATAATTTTTTTCATCAAACTTAATATTGATTACTGGTAAAAAAAAAAAAAAAAAAAAAAAATCATACTGATTTGGCCTAGTGTTGTACTGTAGGCTCAATACTCTGACCTCTTCTGTTCTCCCTGTAAATGGTTCCCTTCAATTGCACAAAACTTCTACATCGTAAAAGAAATGTTTTTCAATTTTTAATTTTTATGTATTATCAAACAAGCAATCAAATTAACTAACAATTTAATAAAAACTGCTGTTGTTATCTACGAAATATATCCTCTGCCATTTCCTCAACAGCTAGAATGTGTTACTGATCCCTGTTTGCTTGCATCCCAAGACTGCTGCAGTTCAGCATCAAGGAATGTTCGCATTGCTCCAGTTCTCAGACCTTCACCGGGTGCAAACTCAATTCAGGATTCAGTGCAAATCATGTCTATAAAGCAATAACTAGCCCGTCTCCTTCGTACGTCATTGATCTTCTGATGCTAATCAATCTACCTTTCATTAAAGTTTTCCTTTCTACTACAGTCAGATTAAGAATTGACTGAATAATCTTTTCCTAAACTAGAGAACAATCCGAGTTGATCGCGTGAAATCCTTCCAAATACCTGCTTCTTGTCCAAATGCTTTTTATTTAGATGCATTTTTAATTTTCATTCATTATGTGATTCTTTTAATTGCTGCTGTAATTTATCTTTGGTTTATAAGGTTTTCATTTTAAGCTCTTTGTAAAACATCTTTTGATAAGTGCTGTATAAATAAAGGTTTTCTTTTGCTTTTGTATTTACTGCAAGTTCCTTTCTGTATGAAAATAATGCCAGCTGATCAGGAGATGACATTGATATGAAAATAAGAGATGATTTTACCAACCTCCTGTAGGTAAATTTACTACTACAAAATGTATTTTCCATCAGGCAGTCTGCAGATTAAAGCCCATTTCTGACTGTCAAACTCTCATATGGTTCAAACAATGCTTTCGTGCCTTAGTAATGAAACCAGTCATACATAATAAGAGCCACATGTTTTCAGGTATTGTTTCCAGGCAACACAGGTGCATTAAATGTCTATAAATAGTCCAAGTTTCTGTATGAAAAGCTAGAAAAATAAATAGATAACCCCGAAGCTCTTTGTGGATGTGCTATTTTTAGTTCCTGCTGATGATTGGAGGAGCTAAAAATACATCTCTTGTCGTTCTCTTCATCCTGACAGTGAGTGTTGAACACAAGTTGTAATGGGAACACATTTTTTCACTCCACAAATCATCCTGCAGTAGGATGATGACCTGCATCACGCCATGGCTTTGCACAGATGTCTGCTCATTTTTGTGCACCTTTCACTCACTCCAGCCCCCTAGTAACAGACTCCTGTGAAGGATCACGTTGCTAATTGTAAATAATTAGGACTAAAAACCATTTTCTGCAATCACAATGCATTTTGTGTGCACTGAAATACTAAATTAAATAAATTGCCTTAACAGTTTTATGTGAGCTTTGATTGGAGACTGTTAGCAAGATGCTGAGCAACATATTTGTGTCAATGAATCTTATTCTTAGACAAGACAAAACTTTAGGGTTCTTTTACAGGTGAAAAATAAATAAACCTTAAAGGTATAGTGGAGGATTTTTACGAATTTTAAAAAACACCCGCCCTCTCCATTTTTAAAAATAAAAATGCACATGCACAACCCTGTATCCACTCCTGAGAGGGAACGTCCATGAAATGCGTGAGAGAGCATGCACGAGCCCATTTCTCCTCGTGCACGCTCTGTTTAAAAGTTGCTGTTTGCATCACACTTTACAAGCTTACTTTCCAAAAGAAGATTTGCAATTTTTCCACTATGTCAGACCCACCAGCTGTAAGTGACCTCTACTATACCTTCAATGGCTAATTAGTCTCCAAAATAAGCAAAGCTGAATCGTATGTATTCAGGTCTGCCTTCCACTGCTGTGAACTTTAATCTACTTTAGCAGATTTTTTT
Organism: Cyprinodon tularosa; assembly: GCF_016077235.1. Taxonomy (NCBI): domain Eukaryota; kingdom Metazoa; phylum Chordata; class Actinopteri; order Cyprinodontiformes; family Cyprinodontidae; genus Cyprinodon; species Cyprinodon tularosa. The sequence continues at coordinate 1,303,113 of NW_024039207.1, forward strand.
TTTTCTGGATCAAATCAACATGTCTCACAGATCAATATAACATCTCATTCCTGCAGCCAGTGCCTGAGCTTCACTATCTTGTTACCTTCAGAGGTGGAAAAATTAAATAAAAAATCTCATGTTAAAAAGAGACTCCTTAATAGAAGTACAAAATAGATTAAAGTTTTTACCTTAAATTGTGTACAATAAAATAAAAACTATTAAGAAACAGCTTTATGTACAGAAAGTAGGTTAGTTTTCCTGTTTTGCTCACCGTGTTGGTAGAGAGTAGGGCTGGGAGATTAACTGCATTTTGCAATATCATCGCATTTTAACAGAACTTCAGTTTTTATTCAAAGAGTCACTAATTTGAAATTATATTTAACAAGAGTAAGACACAATATTACTGGCTGCAGTGAGGCTGCAGGAACACTCAAAGCGGGCTTACCGCCACAAATAAGGAAGGAGAGAGTAGCAGTTAAGACGAAGATCCATGCATGCATGCAAGCGGGAAAAAATACTTTTGCACGCAAAATTTACAGTACATCCTATAAAAATGGACTCCTGACAAGGAAGCTTTCAAGGTCACAAAAAGACTGAACCTTGAAATGAAACATCTACGAGGTTTTTATATAAGTACGAAGATAAACCCAAATAAAATCGTAATGTTGGTGAAAAATATTTGCAATTTTGATTTTTTTAGCAAAAATCATACTGTGTGAGAGAACATAAACTTTACTCTGTCCAGTCTTGTTTTAAAAAGACCTTTCAGATTTCATAAATAGATTGAACTGCATATAAGTTCTACATAAGCAGCTACAGAGCTCTGGTTTTCACAGCATTAAAGTTACAAATAGCTCTGAATTCAAATATTCTTTGAAACAATCAACATCTAGATTTAAAATCTAATTAAGAGGTGAAGAATTGGAAATGTTTTATTACAATCTGTTCCATCATTTGCAATGATTCCATCCCCCCCGTCTCCATCCATGTCAGAGTCTTTATAACCTAACTGGGCTCCATCTGGTCAGATTCTTCTTGTGTTTTTGTTTTTTTATGTCTTTATCAATTGGTACAGAAGTAATGAGCCGGTTTTCAGGAAGTAAGGAGAAGCAAGTACAGATATTTGTGTTCAAATATAATAAGTAATGTTCAGAAAAAATAAAATAAAGATACTTGAGTAGAGGAACATAGTATTTATCCTTAGTTACTTTATAAGTATGAAATAAATCCTATTTGAAATTCAAAAATCATTGAGTTGATTTTAATTTAATCTGAACTTTTAAAATTAATTGTTCATGGTGTAAAATATTTGAATATAAATCTATTGAGAAGGTATCAGGCACCATTTCATCATGTATAATGTCTGGGATCAAAATTTTGTTTTATTTTTACTTTCTTTTTTCAATTTTAGCAAAACACAAAAATAATCCAAACAAACAAACTCAGGCTTCTGAGAGAATCATGAACCATTAACGAATTTCTTTTCTTTTTACTTCGGCAAATCTCCAAAGCATCTGGTAAATAGTTACCTGAATCAGTTATAGTAGTGGCTGGATTAGACCTGGAATAAAAAAATAGAACTTGTATTGTTTTTGTGGCTGAAACAATCAGATTAATCTTGATTTGCAAATTAGTAATCACTGACTGGAGTAAAGTGACTCTAGTTTAAACAGCACCCCACCCAGAGCCCTAATCACAATAATCAATTATATCAAAATTGTAAAAAACAAAAAAAACAACAAAAAAAACTTTTTAAATTCAAGATGTAAAACCTTTTCTAATCGGTGAATACGTTTTATCCAGATCTGCACAAGTGACTTTGTTTTAGATTCACTTGTTTACATTCATTGTAAAATTGCCTGAATTATTTGTATTCATTTCGTTTTGCTTTAATCTGGAAAAAAAATCCTAATTTCCTTATTCCTATTATACATATGTTTGCATCACCAAACAATAATTTAACTGTCAATCATTTCATTTAAAAAAATGTATCAATAGAATAACCTATTAAATTATCATTATCATCATTTTCTTTTAATTATTATTTTGTAGATTTATATTTCTTTCTTTAAATTTTGATTTTTTAAATAACATATTTTATTTATCTCTCATGATAAATATTTTATGCAATGTTTTTTTTATATATATTAATAGGCCTAAAGCTAATGATTTAAGGAAATAAAAGAATGAAAAATACCTTTAATGTTCCTTTTGTTGCCTAAACATTACCATTGAATCAGCAAAGCCTTTTTCTCAAAGCGCACGTTCTGTAAATAAATCCTATAACTTTGTCAGGTTCAGGATTACAATTTATTTATTACTAATGATTCTCCATTGTTGTGGCAAATTAAATTAAATGCTCCCTGAACAAAAAACATTCATCCCTTTTGCAGTTTTTTTCCATTTTATCATCCTGTAATTGCTCTCTTTGAAAGTCTGATTATCTCCCTCAGACATTCATGGACAGGAAAGCTTCTGTGCTGCAGAGTCATCAGCAGAAGCCAGAGACCTTTTAACTGACTTGCTTAAGGCGCTGCGGTCTCACTCTTAAAAAAAAAAAATCAGAGGGAAGCAGATTTGACAGCCGATTGTCGGATAGATTTAGGAGGGTAAACATTTAAGATTTACTGCTCAGGACCATCAATGCTGCAGCGAACGCGTCATAAACCAGGATAAATAAAGGAGAAGTAGAAGCGTTGGGTCATCAGTTTGGGCCTGAGGTGAATATAGTCAGAGCAAAAGGTCCCGAAACATGGGACAAAAACTCTGCAGACTGACATAAGGGATAAAGCTCTTTATGTTACGTAACTCTAAATGAATAACTGTCAAACAGGGGTGAAAATATGAAAAAGAAAATGCTAAATTTTATGGAAAAGGACATAAAACGCCTACTCACAAATACTTTAATTTATTTATTTTTAGTTGAATCAAAATTGTTAAATTTACACGAGTAGTAGTGCTTGTGACTACAGCACCATCATGTTTTTCAGTTCGTCATCAAGTCTTTAAAGTTACAGTTGTACAAACTTTAGATTAGAGCTGAAGCAATTAATCATGAGTAATCGAATCTTAAAATTTAGATTTTATATATATATATATATATATGGGATAGGACCTGTTCATTAACTCATGGGGTTCTTCCTCATTTTGATTATGTCTTTCATCGCACGGTAATTAGCTGTTTTCCAGGTGCTTAAGACGTTATTATTCCAATAAATGGTCATCATTAGCATTTATCAGTCCCATAGAATGGCTTGAGATTGTGCCAGTAAGCTCATGTCGCTCAAATTAAACAAACTAAAAAAAAATAGATCTCATATTCTGTCAACTGTCAATCCTATAAAAATATTTTATTCTGTGAAAAAAATGCAGATTATTCTTTAATAAGATCCTCATCAATGCAAAAAACTACATAGAAATCTGACTAAATGAGGAAAGAAAACAGCATGATTGGCTATAAGTAGAGTGGAGCCTGAGGAGAATGAGTTTACTGAAGAAAACCTGCTCCCAACCAGGTTAGCTCTGGGGAGAATGTTACTATGGTAACCAGTGATGGGAGTAACGGTGTTGAAAGTAACGGCGTTACTAACGCCGATAGCTTTATTGAATAACGAGTAATCAAAATGATTACTCTTACTGTAACTATAACGCAGTTACAATTGCCGACACACCGTTACTGCACGTTACTCAGGTAGCAGAATTAACCTTTTTTCAGGATAGAACTCGTGCGCGGATTTCAGAATTAGACATCCCCAGTTATTAATTTCACACACTCGCAAAAGTAAAGCAATAGTTACTTTTACTAGTAACTAGTTACTTTTATTGTGGAGTAACTCAGCTACTAACTCCGTTACTTTTTGGGAGAAGTAACTAGTAACTATAACTAATTACTTTTTCAAAGTAACGTGCCCAACACTGATGGTAACTGAAACAGAGGTTTAGGAAACTCTCTTTGTGAAACGGAAAAAAAAAGTTTCCCTGATTTCAGGTTTGGAAAACTGAGTTTTCAGTAAAACTGATTTGTGAAACGGACCCCTGATGTCTAAACTTTTCATGCAACACAGCTCCTGAAACCAAATCAGCATGATTACAGGTCGTTCTCTGTTCTCACCTCATCTGATCCTGAGCCAAAGATGAGCAGGTCAAATGGGATGGCCGCCACCATGTCTATGAGGAACCAGCCTTTAAAGTAATGGATGGCAATCTTGGCTGGATGGCTGACTACTTCCTCGTTGGAGTTGACGTAAGTGGTTCGAAAGTTTATTAGGATGTCAACTATAAACATAATGTCCACCATCAGATCGACCACGTTCAGCGGAGAACATGAGTAGCCGCAGACCCGCCTTTTCTGCTCCTCCAGGTCATTGAGGAGAAAGGCAGCGGAGTACGGAGTGAAAATAGCGGTGTAGATGACCAGCAGCAGGATGAGCCAGTCCCACACTGCTTTAAAAGGGCTGTAATGGAGGATGGTCCATTTGTCTATACGTGGAGTCTGCAGTTTATATTCAGGCAGCACATCTGCACCCAGGGAAAGAACCTGCAAAAAAAACACATTTATCAATTTAGTGTAATATGTTATTAAAATAGATTAATTTCACCAACATTTCACTGGATTTAATTACATTTTTAATGATTGACAGGTAATTACAAAAACGAAGATTAGTTTAAAAAAAAGACATTTTATAAAGAGATTAAAAACATTGAGGAATATGGCAGGAAGTTTGCAGTTTTTATGTAAATTAACATCATCTGGCAAGTGAATGATAACCTTATGTAGCAGACTAAGCATGATTTCCCTTTCATATATCATTCATCCTTAAGTATTTAAAAATATTCAAAGCAAGGCTGTAACAGTTTTTTCTATAAGTACTGCATTATTGTCAAAGAACAGGAGTGGATGCATTGCATAAAGCATATTCCCAAATAAAAGTCTAAAAGAAGAGGATATACATTTTAATTATGGTCATTTTTACTTCTTATTGGCTCTCACAAAGACTTCAGGGAATGCTGTAACATTTTTAAAAGATTTTAGAGGAATAAAACCAATGTCAATGTTTTTTCTGAGAGGTAGTTCTAAATGTAGATTTTTAATGAAAGAATGTAGAAAAAAAACTAAATTTGTGGGGGAAAAAAAGAGAATAAAATATCTATAATACAGAGATTTAATATGAAGAGAGGTCGATCAACATTGATTACCATCTTTCCCTGTCAAAAAAAAAATCAAAATTGGATAAACCTTTTCACATTATGAAAATCTCCTATCGTATCCATTTAGTAAAATGTCAAATGTTCATTAATTTATATATCCAGAGTAGGTTTGTGGTTTGATAACCCTTATTGGTAACATCTTTATACTTGAAATAGATGGTATATTCATTAATTCAGGGTATAGAACCAATATAAAAAGTTTTACTCTGTAAAGGAATATCTATATATGATGATAGGTATTCTGATTTGCACCATTTCTTAAAGGCTTCCATCATAATGATTTATGATTTGGTGCAATAAATAATCTTTTAAAATTTTTCTACCCAAATTCTTGTAATTGTAATAAATGTGTTGCATCAATTAATGATTCCTAGGTTTCCTTTATTTTCCCCATTTTGCGTTAACTTGAAGAGTTTAGTTTTTTTTTTACAGAAATTAAAAAGAGACTTTTGCATGAAGATTATATTTTTTTTACCATTAATAATTTAAAACTTTTTCAACAAGGGTTTATTTTGGTAGGAATGGGGCTTTATCTTTATCTATAAAATATATTTAATGTCAAATCGGAGTTCTGTACCCTCTATTTTTAGACTGTAATACTTCCCTCCAATATATTTATCTGTATCATTTTGGGAGGAAATTAGCTGAATAACTTGCTCTAACCAGATGAGACTGCATGCTGACTTTTTGGGCTATCCCCACTTTTCAGCAGGGTTAAGGAAGCTGGTTTTGACAAAGAAGTCATAACATACACATACAGTGGGATGGTTCAGATCATAATACCATAATAACCTGTTAAAATGGCCCAGTTAAAGTGCAACAAGATTTATATGGTAATGATGAGATTAAAGGAGGACCTTTTTGAAAATGGGAAACATTCAAAGTGTTTGAATATTGTTTGTTGCTCTGTTTTTTGCGCAGAGTAAAAGGGACTGTGATTTTTATTTTATTTTTTGACCGATCTGGAATCCAGCAGGCCAACACCAATATTGGGGACTATATATACCAGCCAGAACATGGACATATAGAGGATATGAACTGTCCAATTGTAGTCCAACCCAAATTCTCATGAAATCCAAAAATGTGACTGAAGACAAAGAAACAGAACATAGAACTATAGAAATAAAATAGGAAACTTTAATTAGAACAGTGTCGAAATTTTGTAGATGTTGCCAGCATTTTTGACCTTACTGATGCTGGAGCCCTGACTAAGTTCAACTCTACAGATCCAACAGCTGTTACATCCTTCATGAAGTGGCTCCAAACCTGACTGTTTCCCTCTGACTGGTAAAATAATATCGATACATTTAGCATGTTTTGGTAATTAAATTTAAATTCTACAGATTAGCATTTCAAGATTAAACCAAGTAGCTGCCCACAGTGATAACAAACAGGCTAATGGGATTTTTTTTATTTAAAATCTGATATATTATTAATTGAATCATTCATAAAATTCACATTTGTCATATTTATAAGCTAGTGGAAAGTTCCCTCCTCCACCGAACACAGGTGAAAAAGGGGACGAGCACGTAGGACGGCCTTATGCAAACATTTCGCAATGATTGGCAATTAGGAGAACCATTTATTTTGATGATCCACATGGAAAAATAACATCCTCCACTATAACTTTAGGTAGCAATGCTACAACTTATAAAACATCCAACCGGGATGTTAAATGCATGCTGAACTAAATGCATGAGTTGGAGACTTTGTTGCGGTATGATACGTGGGTCACAATATTATATTATCGCGATTAGGCAATATAACTATATATTGCAATATTTTAACCAGCTATCAAAATAAAATGTATAGATAAAAACAAGCAAGTTCTGTATATGTTCATTAGAAGGTATTGATCATTCAGTATTTTTTTTATTATTGATGTTCTTTCGGGTTTGAGTCCAAGTATTTAACTGTGACTTTCTCAACTACAGAAATGTTGCTGCGGCGCACAGCAAAGGGGCTCCTTGGCCCCATCTGCCAGAGTGGCGGTGCAGAGGTAGCCCATTTTCCCCTAATTGTTTCTAGGTAAAATGTTTTTTGTTGTTGTTTGTTTTTAAAAATCAGTACTAAGAACTAAAAGATCTATTGCAGATATACTGCAAAATAAAAATTTTCCCACATCCCTACATTACAGCTTCTATATCAGCATAAAGTGTAGTGAGACACAATATAATGTTATTTCCTTTTAAAATTATGTGTATTTGACATGGAGCTAAAACTTACATAGAGCTAAAATGCTAATATGTTGGCCAAAACTAGCACATATGGAACTCGTATGCACCCTAATAGTCTGTTTGTTGTCATTGAGCACTAAAGTGTAGTTTTATAACTGCTTAGTTTCTCTGTCCACATTGTTTATCGGGTTCTAGCAGCTGTTTTACTTCCCTTTCATAGCATTGCACCACTTCACAGTAATAGAATATCAATAAACTCTTGTGTCTATATAGTTGCAAGGCTCTATACTTTTCCATGACTTATTGTAGGGTCTTAGCAGAAAAGAATAAATAAATCTGAAAGCCGAGAGCGGTTGTGTCCCTGAGACACTTTGTCACGGTGGTTTTCTCAAGAAAACTACTTAACGTTCTCATTATATAAAGATAAAAAAAAGCCATTTTCTCATGGTAACGAGGCGATTGGTGTGTTAAGACTAATTACATCCTTCAATACCACAACAGCAGGAAAGGATAAGTCATGGCAGCCTATGTGTAACGCTGTAAATAATTCGGTGTTAACTTTTAGGTAAGGAGACAACGTTCAGAAGCAATCAGACCTATGTTCTGTCGCCTGGTGTTTTCTGCACAGCCCCGGTGTCACGCCTGTAAGTTATAAGATGCATTAACCCCCAAAATGAGTCCATATTAAAGATTTTCATTAAAAAAGAAAGTCAGATATGTTTCTACTGTATTCCACGCAATCATCCACCACGACCTGACAATGAGTAAAAACAAAAGAAACTAAAAAATTGATTATTTGTGCACACACGATAACGCGACTGCACGACTACGGGCACCGCAGGCATGGATGGACTGGGAATCCAGGGCTGTTGGCCAGCCTCATTCATAACTCATACAGGTTAATCATCTCGTTATCTCAAGAACTCAAAAACTGTTTTTTCATGATAATGAGACAATTATTTTGTTATCCAGAGAAAACAATCAAAGGTTTAACCATGATGAAGAGAGTTATGTCATTATCTTGAGAAGGCAAAAGAAGAAAAAAAAAGTCGATTACGACCATTCTCGGCTTCTGTAAATAAAAAAATGAAGACTTTGCATGAAAAAAATGCCAACCGATTAAAAGTGCATTTAATTTTACTGTTACTATTGGCATCTCATTTTGTTGGAGATAATTTTCACAAGAAGGAGATTCAGGCTTGGACTCCTTTGGTAGTAATTATAGAAGTCCAAAGAAGGATCAGAGAGAGAGGGAATGGGGGTGGGTACAAAATGTGGAGTGGAAGGACACAGAGAGCGTTTCTGTGAGTGATAAAGCTGAGAATTGAAACAGAGTAAATTTGGTATTCATCATCTTTGGATGTTTCCTTATCTCATTCCTGGTCACCATTCGAATCCCAGTGATTATAAAGGCAGGAAGGTCGATGGAGAGGGGGATGATGTATAACACCAAGACGGCTGCAGTGCTATTAACTGAAATGGCCGTTAGAAAGTTCTCCATCCTGAGTGCTGGACAGGGTCAAAAGCTATTACCCTCTGTATGGAATAACCTTTGAAATCAATCAGAAACCAAAAGGACGGACTAAAGTGAAGGCGTTCTATTATTCATCAAACTTCCACTTTATTAAACGTTGGAGTGTAAAATGGCCATTTTGATCATGGTCCAACTAAATAAAAATATAAGCTATGCTAGAAAGAAAGGATGTTTCCTATGTTTAGCATTATATAAATATCATAAAAATAATTTCTCCACTTACTAAGATCATTTAAATCTAACCCCAAGTGTAGAAGCCAGTAGTTCTGCAATAAAGCCAACATTAAAATGCAGATTATGTTGTATAACCACTTCTAACTGGTTATTATTAGTCTTATTTTGTTGTTTTTATGTTTTCAATGAGTAGTACTCTGAAATCGTGTGAATCTTTTGGATTGCCCCTAAATGATACAAACGTCTGAAGTAAATTAATATTTATAGCATTTAAGTTTTAGTGACTCAAAGAACTTTAAGAATTTTGGAGGAAGAGTAATACATCATCATAAAGGCTAAGTATAATAATAAGACTGGATTTAATTCCAACAATATGTTTGTCAACTTGCGGCTACTAGGAAAAAATTGTACTGAAATCCCAAGTTTTGCAATAATTATTACAATTTATCAAATCAAAAAACTATTCAATCCGATAAGAGGTGTGTTATCAAATCACCAAGTAGAGATTTCTGCTCTGAAAAAATATAAATAAACTGCTCTCAGATTGGGGCCTCACATTTGACTCAATATACACAGGGTGCCCAGGACTTTTTGCTGCAAAGCAAGCCTGAATCATAACCCCTTGGCTACTGTGTTGGAGAGTTATGAGGCATATCTTATATTAGTTAGTATTATCCAAACATGATTCTTCACATTTTAACCAAAATAATACCTCTGCTGCCATATTTTTAAGATCTCTTTCAAGGTCAGCAGCCCTCCAGTTACATTAAAAACAATGCAAACTACTGGTTCTACTGCTAATACAAATTGAAAATACCATTTTCCTATGGGAAGAGGCTTTGCAGCTGGAATTCCAGCAGGTTTCGCAACAGCTTTTTTCCCTACTGCCATCTGACTGTTAAACTCTTGAAAGTCTAATCAAGACTCTGCATCTCACTAGTGAACATATTTCCACTACCAACATGGCAGATTTTTTCATAATCCCTTTAATACAGAGGTCTTCAACGGGTCCACGAAGGGACTGCATGAGGGTGGCGAAAGTTTTTTTTTTTATATATATATATATATTCCCCTTTCAATTTTTTCCACTAATTGAAATGTCTTTAAATACACATTAAAACGAATTCAACAGACTGTATTAAATAGTCTTTCAGTCATCAATGCACACATTCAGCGAGACACAGGAACTCTTTCAATCTGGGCACCGTTTCATTTAAAACACCTGTCCCATCAACCAGGAATCAGAATCAGAAATACTATAATAATCCCAGGGACACATTACTTTGGTTACATTACTTCATCTGTAATAGAGTGACTATAGGACCAGTTTGATATAATACAATTTCATAGAATGTATATAATTAGGGGGTCCCCGCCCCAACTCGCCATCAGTTTGGGGGTCCTTGGCCTGGAAAACTTTGAAGACCCCTGCTTTAATGATAAAGTCCGCTCACATTCAGAATACAAAGTTCTGAAAGTACTTTAAATATGAAATTATTACATACTGTTCAATAAAGGATGTGTTCATTGAATGTGATTTACCAGAGAAATCCATGTTTGCCAAAGAGCACTACTGCCATCTACTGGTTTGTGACGTCACAGTGTGGTGCGGTAGCGGCTGTTGATCAAGTCCCAGTACTGTATCTGGTCTTTGTCACTGTGTGCTATTATCCAAGTCATCTTGAAAACATTCTTCTTCCAAATGTTGGCTACATATTACGTGTTTTTTCTCTTGCCAGAAGTTTGAATCCTCCCTCTTCAAGCACAAACCCGTTCGTGGTGGATCATGAATCGGAAAGGTGAAATAACTAATTCCACCTGTTTGGGCAGCGGTAAGCTTGGCCTCACGGTACCTACTTGCTGCTTCAGGAGTCCCACAACCCAACAAGGTTGGAGAAGTCTCCTTCCTTAGCTTGAAAGCATCCCTTACTGCTGGTGTCAACAACCAGCTTGGGGAATCAACGCCAAGACGGGCACCACAGACCTTATGGCCACAGCTATGGACAGCCTAATTGAAAATGGAGTCAAAGTACATGGTCTACTCAGACTTCATGTCTCCAGCTTCCCTCAGAATCTGGGAGAAGCTCTCCTAGAGGTGGGAGCTGAACACATCCCAAACCACTCCACCAGACGTTTCAAGGAGCCCCCCACTACTCACTTGGGCCTGCCAAGTGTGTCTGGCCTTCTCCTCTTCCAGAGCGGCTCCACTCCTCTCTTCACCCAAGTGTCCAAGATTGCGGCCGAAGGTCAGATGATATGACTACAAATTCAATCATTGACCTCCAGTCTAGGGTGGCCTAGTGCCAGGTGCGCTGACGGACATCCTGCTTCAACATATTGTTCATTAAGGACAATCCGTGACTTGGACAGAAGTCTAATAATGAAAGTTCGTGTTTAGATCGGAAAGTCTGTTCCTTCTGATCACGCGCCTCCAGGCGTCCCCATCATTTCCCACATGGTACTCTTATTTGTAAAGGATTTTCTAACTAAGGATGCATCATATATCAGCACTGACATCCCTATTGGCCATTGTTTGCCATTTATTGATGCATCTGTAGCAGTTTTAGAAGTATTCCGCCTTTAATTGAACCATAGAAGCACTGTCCATGGATTGGTTACTTTTTCGCGGGGTTAAAAAGGTAGGGTTATATATATTTATAACATCTCTATCAGCTATAACAGAATAATCAGTGAAGGAAAGATTGTTTCTCCAAAAGAACTGCTGGTGCCTCTTTATTCTGACATTTTAGGAAAAACACCTCTACAAAACAGTCCAATGGGAAGCGTAAACTTCAGCTTTTATAGACTTGGACACACTTGCTGATTAAATTTAAGAGCCCGGTAAAGGTCAGACAAGCTTCATTATGTTCGCCTACATTAAACCCAGGATTGAATTTCTTCCAACCATCATTGTACATTACAAAAAGATTACAAAGCAAACAATCATTTAAGTCAAATCCTGTAGTTAATGAACGACTGAATGTAATGGAGACAACATGAAAATTGTGTTTTACTCCCCTAGCCATCAGTATATATTGATATATTATCCCTTTGCCAAGCAGAAACTGGTAGAAGTCAGATTGTTGGCAGAAAGTCAGCTCTAGATTACTGTGCTGTGGCCAATCTGTGTCTAAATCTTAAATATTTATTGTATCTAGTTTAGCTTTGCTCATACTCTATGGTGTGATAATGGACAGCTTCTTTAATGCACTTGGCTTCATATAAAAATGCTAATGAAGGAGTTTTCCTTCCTGTTTTTGTTCTATGCGAGTTCCTCTGTCAGAAAGTAGGATTCTTAGGATTTGAAAGTTTCATGCTGTGGCTTCCGTAATCAATGATTCAGTTTGAGACAAACCAAAGGCATTTAAATTAAGACGTAAATGGGGAGGAGTGGGCATCTGAAGCTCATGTGGGCATAAAACATGAGCAGAAATATTTTAAAATGTAGGAAGCATGGAGCGTAGAGACACCTTTTTCTTTATGCCTTAGCTTCCTGGGTGAAACCTACATCCTGAGTGTTCAGCAAGGGGAACAAGAGAAGAAAAGGTCAAAATCGGAGTGTTGATCGTTGCTTAAGATGTAAAAAGAAGTCCAGAAATGGTTTGAAGGTGTCCCATGTCTCCGTGTTCTTCATAGCAAGGATTTTTGAGAACTGAATATAGATTTAAACACACCACCATCTCCCTCATAGTGAGCCGCCTTATGCAGCAACAGTGCTTTGCAAATATACTCATCATACCCCCTAATATTTTCCAGATTTAGTCCAATTTCAATCCAAATCTCAGCTTTTCTTATCTCTGTCTTAAAGTGTTCGACCTGCACTAATTATAACTCACGACTGACGAGTTTGAAGCATAGTTTTCAGTCTTTTTTTTTTTTTTTTACATTTGCTTATTTACATCCTGGTTAATTTAATTATATAAGAGATTATTTTAATTTTAAATACTCTCCGAATGTGTTGATTTAATAAAATCTCATAAGTTAACATCAGGGGGGAGCTTACACCTTGAGGCTCTCTCTCTCCGGTTCTTTTTCCTAAAAAGAAATCACTCAGGAAAAACTCTTTAAATAACACTTCCTAACGTATATGCAATAAATAAGCATGAAACTTCCATCCATCCATCCATCTACTTCCGCTTATCCAGGGTCGGGTCGCGGGGGTAGCAGCTTCAGTAGGGACGTCCAGATGTCCCTCTCCCCAGCCACTTGGGCCAGCTCCTCCGGGGGAAACCCAAGGTGCTCCCAGGCCAGCCGAGAAACATAGTCCCTCCAGCATGTCCTTAACCTGACTCCGCCAGATGGATTTGCTCCGCATATCCATCTGGAAACCTTTCCGTTGAAGTAATTTTGGGAAGGGGCGAAAATACTGGTTAGCTGATTGGCCTATGTTGGTGATAGACGAGCCAAATAGACCAATCAGATCAACGAAGCATATGATGTACCAATAGACCGACGACGAAAACACAACCACAAGTCAGGCTACTCTTGCCCAAACCAGGCGGGAGAAGAGCAAAAACATCTTTTCCTCTGAGAAAAGCCTCCAGAGCAGTGTTTTGCTCATCTTTCAGTGAAGAAATACTCTGTAATTCTGATAAAACTTGCTTGATAGCCACTCTAACGCTAGTTTCATCAGCTGAAGCCCCCATGTTCTTTAGACTGAACTGTCGCGCTTCTTGTTGCGTCACACCTCAACCAGCCTCAAAGTCAACGCTGGTTGGACGTTCATTTGTTGAACGGCTCCAAATTTTCTTCAACGGAGAGTCTCCAGACTGATTAGCGAGTGAAATCTTGAACGCTCGCGAGATCAGGATGGTCTCACGAGGCTAGCGTGTCCTGGGCCTCCTCCCAGTGGGACGTGCCTGGAACACCTCACCAGGGAGACATCCTAAACAGATGCACGAGCCACCTCAACTGGCTCCTCTCGATGTGGAGGAGCAGCGGCTCTACTCTGAGCATGAGCTCCTCACCCTATCTCTAAGGAATACTTGACGATTTTGATAGAAATTATAATCTTACTCAGACCAGAGAAGTTGCTTAGGGTTACAGAAGGCTTGCCAACCGGGCTCACATCTCGTTGAGTGTTCACAACTCACAGTTAAATAAGCATTTTATGCAACGCCAGTCTGCCACGTCATCACATTATTACATCATACATGTTTGCAGATGAGGGAATATCCACGGCTCCAGCCTTATCAAGATATTACACTTTGTTCGTAGATCAAGGACACAACTCTCATTCCATTCCCAAATCTTTGCCAGTTACATAATGAAGATGATAACTGTATATAGATGGACAGAGAAACTGGCCTAATTAGATAAACTCCTGAGGAAAAGATTAGGCAGGTTATATTGGGGTACAATAGACTCGCATAACATCAATGATAATTATCCTAACATTCGACTGAGGTGTGGTCTCCCTTATTCGCATTTGACAAGTGTTAAGATTCAGACCCTGGAAACAACCCAACCATTTCAGATAGCGATAAGGAGGAAAACTGTGCATCATTTCATTCACCTTAACAACACGCAAGGCCTAAGCAGCAGTGTTAATAATGTCCTAAAATCCATCTTAATTTACCTCTCAGGCATACCTGGATTCTCTAAGCTGTGCTTAGCAGCACTGTGAGGTAAGTCAGATAAAGTGCGGGCTGCTTCCACTCTGCCTCTGGCTACTGTCTGAGGCCTCCAGCAGAGGCGGCCTAAGAGTGCAGATAGGGGTCAACTTCTTTGTCCTCTATCTGTTACTCTGGTAATGAGTGAATGTAAAACTGAGATGGAATCAGTGGTTTGGAGGAAGCTCTGACCTACCCCTGGGAATGCATTACTTTACAGTGCCACTCTAATAGGTGTTTGGTCTCAGCCCCGCCAGGAGCTGAGGTGATGACCTCCATACCTGACTGTAACTCTAGAAACCCACCTGAAGCTGTAGACGCCGTCTGGCAGCTGTAAGAGTATCCCAACTTCTGCACCACAGGTGACAGACACCTCCATGGTTTTCACATATTAGTATCGTCAGACTCCGAGAAGACAGATGAGACAGTGGATTCAATCTGCCCACATCAGATTACCCACTGTAGTCTGATTTGATTCCTTCATCCTACGTCCTGTAGCAACCTCTGTCAGAGGGTATAACTCTGGCTAATGGTGCTTTCTGATACCTCTAACTGGATGATCTATTATTAAATTCACATTTTAACAGAAAATCTGTTCATTTCATTTTATTGAAGTCACACAAAACAGTCCAAGTGTGAAGTTAATTTAATAAAAGACAATTTAGGGTTATTTAACTTCTAAACAGATAAGACTGAAAACAGCGACGGTCAATACTATTCATATAAAATGAACCCAAATGCATGAACCTACCTGTGTGACCTTGTCTGTGACGTTGTGTGTTCGGTCTTTGACCTTTGGAGCAATGATGGTCTTCTCAGAGGAAGGAGGGGAGGGGCACTTCTTTTCGTTATTGGCTTCAGAGAAGTTGAGGGTGATGAGGGGGATCTTGTTAATGGTGCTGTACCTGTTGAGGTTGGAGTCGGAGGTGGAGCCGAGCAGGCTGGACTTTATGTGGCTGAGCGGGCCTGAAAGAGAAGGCGGTAAGGCGAGGATATCAGCGACAAACGGTGACCCGTGCTTTTTATGATTGTGAACTGTGGACATCAGGAAACAGTCAGATGGTCGAGTGTGTTGTGACAGAGAATGGGAACGGAGAGGCCCCTTACTGTTGGTGTACGCCGAACCACGACACAACACTGATATTACAACAGACACTGAAATACAAACTCCACACCCGCTGAATGAGCCATCTCAGATTAACCGGCTGATCCTCATTAAAACATAATGGAAACTCTGTGGCTGAAAGTAATGAGTCAGGAATAAAATCAAAGGATGCAACCAAACACTGAGAATATTTCCCCGTCTCATTAAGCTTAAACAATTATGGTCAGAGGTTTACACAGACTCATCCTGGCATCAAAGTTCTCTTCAATTCTGTTTTTTAAGCAGATTTTTTTCGGAGATAGAATAAAATACAAGTATTATAAAAAAAAAAAAAAAACTGGGTTTATAAGTTTAAATTTTAGACTTGTTTTTTGTTTTAAACAATGATTCCCTTTTTTATTCAATGAGGATAAAGGTTATTTAAGTACTTTAATTGAAAAAGAAAAAAAAGGTAGAGGTACTCCTGTGAGGCCATTCAGTCGTTCCCTTTTTCAGGAGGAATATGCTTCAACCAGCATATAAAGCTGCGCTAAGCTGCAGCCTCCGTTTGCTACACAAAAGCGGCAGTTCTCAATTTTAGTTGAAGAGTTTCAGTTATGTTTAAAGTTATAAAGGGTGAAAATAATTTTTTTTGTCTGAACTGACAACGAATGGTGTGTTGAAGGGTCTGCAACTAGGGCGTAGGGAGCACGCCTTCTAAGTAAATATTGGAAAATAAGAACATTTCCAAATGGAAGCTAATTTTCGCCATTCTGATGAAAAATAAAACACAAACCTAACTATCTCATAATTATGATATATCTCATAATAGTGATTTAGCTATCTCATAACTATAAGATAGAATCTTATAATTATGAGATACTGTCTCATTACTATGAGGAAATGTTCATCAGGCAATATTTCAAATAAAGTATTTCACTAAAATACAGGTGCTGGTCATAAAATTAGAATATCATAAAAAAGTAGATTGATTTCAGTAATTCCATTTAAAAAGTGAAACTTGTATATTATATTCATACATTACATACAAACTCATATATTTCAGATGTTTATTTTGTTTAATTTTGATGATTACAAATGACAACAAATGAAAATCTCAAATTCATCATATCAGAAAATTAGAATATTGTGAAAAGGTTCAAAATTGATGGCCCCTGGTGCCACACTCTAATCAGCTAATTAACTCAAACCACCTGCAAAAGCCTTTAAATGGTCTTTCAGTCTAGTTCTATAGGCTACACAATCATGGGGAAGACTGCTGACTTGACAGTTGTCCAAAAGACGACCACCGACACCTTGCACAAGGAGGGCAAGACACAAAAGGTCATCGCTAAAGAGGCTGGCTGTTCACAGAGCTCAGTGTCCAAGCACATTAATAGAGAGGCGAAGGGAAGGAAAAGATGTGGTCGAAAAAAGTGTACAAGCAAGAGAGATAACCGCACCCTGGAGAGGATTGTGAAACAAAACCCATTCAAAAATGTGGGGGAGATTCACAAAGAGTGGACTGCAGCTGGAGTGAGTGCTTCAAGAACCACCACACACAGACGTATGAAAGACATGGGTTTCTGCTGTCGCATTCCTTGTGTCAAGCCACTCTTGAACCACAGACAGCGTCAGAAGCGCCTTGCCTGGGCTAAAGAGAAACAGGACTGGACTGCTGGTGAGTGGTCCAAAGTCATGTTCTCTGATGAAAGTAAATTTTGCATTTCCTTTGGAAATCAAGGTCCCAGAGTCTGGAGGAAAAGAAGAGAGGCACTTCATCCACGTTGCTTGAAGTCCAGTGTAAAGTTTCCACAGTCAGTGATGGTTTGGGGTGCCATGTCATCTGCTGGTGTTGGTCCATTGTGTTTTCTGAGGTCCAGGGTCAACGCAGCCACATACCAGGAAGTTTTAGAGCACTTCATGCTTCCTGCAGCTGACCAACTTTTTGGAGATGCAGATTTCATTTTCCAACAGGACTTGGCACCTGCACACAGTGCCAAAGCTACCAGTACCTGGTTGAAGGACCATGGTATCCCTGTTCTTAATTGGCCAGCAAACTCTCCTGACCTTAACCCCATAGAAAATCTATGGGGTATTGTGAAGAAGAAGATGCAATACACCAGACCCAACAATTCAGAAGAGCTAAAAGCCACTATTAGAGCAACCTGGGCTATCATAACACCTGAGCAGTGCCACAGACTGATCGACTCCATGCAACGCCGCATTGCTGCAGTAATACAGGCCAAAGGAGGCCCAACTAAATACTGAGTGCTGTACATGCTCATACTTTTCATGTTCATACTTTTCAGTTGGCCAACATTTCTATAAATCCTTTGTTTTTATTGGTCTTCAGTAATATTCTAATTTTCTGATATGATGAATTTGAGATTTTCATTTGTTGTCATTTGTAATCATCAAAATTAAACAAAATAAACATCTGAAATATATGAGTTTGTATGTAATGTATGAATATAATATACAAGTTTCACTTTTTAAATGGAATTACTGAAATCAATCTACTTTTTCATGATATTCTAATTTTATGACCAGCACCTGTATTTAGCAACTATTAGTTTGGTTTTCTAATGAAAAAGCCAATGTTGAAGTTTTACATTTGTGAATTTACAAGAGTTATAAATTCAGTATGTTGGTAAGGAAGCAAGATCAAACATTTAAACTTGAGGGGGGAGAAGGGATTAGTAAGATACAGAGATAATAATGTTACAAATTAAAATACATTTTCAGATAACTTTGTACATTTACAGATAAGGTACACAAATATTGCTTGAAAATTACAAAGAGCTGTGTTTAATAACAGAGCAGGGAAGAAGTGAAAATTGTACAAGCCATCAGTTGATCATATAGAGGCCTTTAAGTAGAGGTATGGAGAGACACGCTATAGCAGGGAAAACACTTGGTAAATTATGAGATACTTAAGTCTTAATTATGAGATAGTATCTAATAATATCTCATATTATGAGGGGGGGGGGGGGGGGGGGGGGGGTGTCCCCTCTTGGGCGCCTTTACTTTGGGGGTCCCTTTGGGCATGTGGGGTTTGGGTCCCCCTGCGCAGGCCTCAGTGCTCTGGGGGGGGCACGTCTTTGGCTCTTCACAACCAGTATTGAGCATTTTTCCTTTGGATAAACTTTACAAGAACAAGTGCACTCTCACAAACAACCACAGGTGCTTGGCTCCAGGTACTTAGAGATTCTCTTCCATACAGAAATCCTATATTTTTATTTTCAGCTACCACAATATACATGTCAGATTAAATAATACTACTTATATTTCAGCAATAGTATTAAGGTGATACTTTGTGTCTCTTATACTATATCAGTTGGTTACTTTTTTTCCCCTTCAGAGTGGGGGAAATGGGCTTCCTTACTGTCTTATTTCAGTTATTCAGCACTTTATTTATATTTAAAGCTCCCTCCCCACATTTCATGATTGATTATATCTAAATTTGTTATCTATATCTATATACCTATGTCTGTAGCAAATATCGATACATATATGTCATATTTATATTTAAACTATAAAGTAAAATCTTCAAAACTGAGTAGGAATACTCAGTCGTCCTCTTTATCTGGAACCAGGTTGCAGGAGTGAGAAATATATTAATAATGATGAGGATTAGATGAGGACCCCCAAGCATCCACTAATGGGCCCCCCACTGAAAAACTATAACAGGCAAATTAGCCATCAGAGCTAATTTTAATCCGTAGTCCCATGACTTGTTGAAGGTAAAGAAAAAGTGAATATTAAAGGATTTAGATGATTGTGTATCAGTGAGAAAGCCAATACAGAAATGCAAATAATAAAACTTGTGCTTAATGTTTGTTTTTATATTCTATTAAAACCAGGTGTATAATATTCTAACTTAGAGAAAACCATCAACAACAAAAGAGCTCAAATAAAGCCTTAAAGGTTAAAGGTTAAATGACCAAGATGGGGTTAATGTAAACCTGTGACCAGAAATAATTTATCAACAAATGCTTTCTTCCAAAAAGGGTTATGCTTTCTAATATTTCTCAACATAAAAAGACTGACAACCTCCCCGCCTCCTACAAGAGTAAACAACTCTTCAGGAATAAAAAACATACACAGGCATGTGGCCCAATGAGAATGATCAAAAGTGAAAAACAGAATAGCTGATTCAGCTGCCTGAGCCAGCAAAGGAAGGTTGCACTGCTTTACCTCCCTTTTCAACAACAATGTTACAGTGATTGAGAGTCAAGGACGGGGGAACAGACGGCTGAGGATGAGAGACTGCATGCGCAGCTTCAATACATGCCACAGTCAGGGTACATCACAGCAGTCATAAAGAATAACTGAAAAGAAAAAGCTAAAGCCATACCCCCAGCCATCCAGGAGCGCGACACTAGCAGACAAGGGGAGAGAACAAATAGGAGGTAGAGGGGAAAGTGGGATTATGGAAGGCTGCTTGGATTGTAGGGTCAGGGGTGTAAACAACATCAACATTGCGCCATTGTCAAACAATTGCTTTGGCAGCTTAGGGAATAGATTAGAGTATTGAGGAAAGATTCTGCGATGGGAAGGTTAGCGAGCCGATGCTGCCAGATACGCTTTTATGACTCAGTCTTAAAAGAAAATAATGCCTTAGACGATTTGGCTTCATGAAAGCATTCATCCCCCTCTGACTTTCCTACACTTTGCCACATTACAGCAACAAGCTTTTCTTTATTTTAATGAGATTCTAGGTGACAGACCAAGTTGCAGTAGGAGGACACATGGTCGTTAGCGTGAGCCAAGGTGTGCTGTGAGGGTTTCTTTAAGGACACAAACAAAAGACCATGCATGAGGGAAAACTAGCACTCCATGTTACCCTGCATTGAACATCCCCGTGTTGAGATATGGTGGTGGGAGCATCATTATATCTCTATAGTTATGCTGCTATAGGCTTATACACATAGGGACATAGGGACCCTATTTCATCATTCCATCTCTATTCTCCCACTCTGCAGAATCTGTTAGTTCAATCTCTAACGTTATTCTCTCTCTGCTTTTTCTCATAGAGGCTTTGCCTTGTCTTCCTGTTTGGCTGTGACTCCACCCTGGTGAGAAATATCAGCTGTGCTGCTGCCATCAACACCTTTGTTTATAGATGTTGGAGATCTGCCTGTTTTCCAGTGTAGTCCTGTTTCTCTGACCGTGACTGGCTGTATGTTCTCTCTTCATCCTCTGACATGGGAGCTGGCTCAGAGCTCGTCTGCCTGGCTGTGTGTTTCCTGGACGGGGCCGCCTTTTACAGCTGCTTTTTTGTATCTCTGCTTCTGTCTCCTTGAACCCCAGTCGGCCTCAGCAGATGGCCGCTCACACTGAGCCTGGTTCTGCTGGAGGTTTCTCCCTGGTAAAAGGGAGTTTTTCCTCTCCACTGTCGCTACAAGCATGCTTAGTGTGAGGGATTGCATTCGAGTCAATGAGTCGATGCAATCAACTGGTTTTCCTTAGATAGAAAACTTTGAATTAAATTGACTGTATGATCTGGTAAACTGTAAAGTGCCTTGAGATGATATACGTTGTGAATTGGTGCTATAGAAATAAACTGAATTGAATGATATGGGGAATGTTTTTCCTTAACTGTTTTTAGTCTTTGAGGTTTACATTTCTTAGACTGTAAATGTTGTGACAATGCTGTAGGGCTGCCAAATTTGACCCTTTTTTTCAAATTAAAAATTGTAATGGCACTTTTATCTAGATGTTTTACTCCAATTAAACTGTTTTTATGAACCAAAACGCTAGCTTGTTCCAAATTAATTGTTGTAAGAATTTACTGTTACCGTTGAGTGGAAAAGTTAATCTACCTGCATGCATGGATCTGCTTGCTAGCTACAACTCTCTTCCATTTTGTGTGGAGGAAAACCCACTTTAACCGCCATCAAAAGGTCTGGAGCAAGAAAGTCGGTGTTTTAGTCTCGTCAAATTAAATCTGACTGCAATTGAAAGCCTCTACGATATAATAATTGGGTTCTGTAAACATACAGTTCTATTGCAAACACAGTCAGTTGTTTTGCCCAAGATGGAGAATGATGAACAAATAACCTGGGCTGCAGGTAAATAGTCTGGATCAGAGTTAGAATCAAATTAGAATAACCAAGTACAGACTTAAAGCAAATTGCTGCTTACAGTCTTAGTTAAATCCTACTAAGCTGAAGTTTTTATTAGAAATAATGACGGGCAGAAAATGTAGCTTAATTTGGAGAGAAAATTTTGTTTTCACATATGATCTACAGGAGCATATTCATGCCTCACTTTTCAGTTTGTAACAAACATTTGAAAACATCAAATGTTTCCCCCACTTAATTCATGCATTCCTTTGTGTGGGTCTATCATATACAATTAAACATGCATTTAAGTTTGTAGCTGTAACATGGCACAATGTGGAACCTTTAAGGGGTGTCAATTATTTTGCAAAGTAGTAGCATGTCCTAGAAAAAGCAGAATAAAACTGCATTCGGTTATATTTATTAACTACCAAGTTTAAGTGTTAAATCTTTGAATGGAGACGGAATCCAGGTTTTTATTCAGATGTGGCAGCACAGATTCAGAGGGTGCACAGGTTAAAGACAGTGGGAGGAATCACCGTGGAAAGCTCCACTGATCGTCTTCAGCAGACAACAAGCAGGAGAGAAACAAAGTGATGCTGCAAACATGCGCGTGCACAGGTCAGTGTGTTGTCTTTACTGAGCCCTCCCTGAGCGACTGGCGAGGGGGTCAGGCAGGTCGTTTACACTCACACTACATCAATTAGTGCTGCGCCAGTCTGTCGAGAACTTACAAACACACTGTCAGTGATCCACAAAGGCGTTCGCATTCAAAATTAACCCTCTGTGGAGAAATTCATGCAAAGAAGCAGGCTTTTGCATTAGACAAGTCTTATCCAACAGGCGTGCCAAAAGAAGCGCAAGTCCAGGATGCAGCAAGCTGCTGTTGGTTACCTTTGATATTGCGACCATTGTCTGTAAGGAGGAAAAAGACAGGGGAACTGCAGATGAGTGATTTTCTGGTTTTTAATCATGATAAATGAGCCATTAAATGTGCAACTGGGGCCTGTAGAGTTCATTAGAGGGCAGCTGATATTAGACATTTTCAGTAATTATGATATAAATTGTACTTAAGTGGTGAAGTAAACTTGATTGAGCTGGAAGAACATTTTACCATCCGCTTAAAATAAACTATATATGGAAAGAACATCAATGGTACAAAGTATGGATTTTTATACATTTAAAAAAAAAAGAGAGCAAAACTAGTTCATTAAATATTGTTTTGGTTGGGATGAGAGCAGTTAAGATAGCTTTATTTCTATATGCAATATGGTCTAAATAAATTATATTTTGGATGCTCTCTGCAGGGAGTCTCCAGTGGATCATTGGCCTCCAACTCATCTGCACAACCAAGGACCAATTTGTTTCTACTCTGTACACATTTTTGCAATAAATGAACAATGAATTATCCTTTATTTTAGAGCCCTACGGTCTGAATACGTCACTCTAAACATTTGATGCGTACAGGCTGGGGAAGGCTTTGTTTGGTGTACAGGTAGCACAACATAAGGAATATACCAATACCGGTATATTAGGCTTACAAGTCCCTGAAATATAAAGATTTATGATGGTTTGATGTTATTTTTTTCTAAAGATTTAAAATTAAATTTCCATCTGGAAAATTATCACTTTTTCACTGTTATCTTTGAAATCTCAGTTTTACCTTTTGAGTTTTCGTTTCCTGCAAATATTCAAAATTAAGGTAGAGATTTTTTTTTTTTTTATCAGAACAAAAACGTTTCACAACTTACATATAATTAACATTATCCATAGACCTTCTCTCTGATAACCGTATTAAAGATCCTTTGACCACTTATAAACCATTTGTTCTCTTAAAAAATCCAAACTATTTCACCCTAAAAGTGTTTTAAATCTTTGCAATTTCAGCTTCAGCCTTTCTTCTTTTTCATATCCTTTTCTTAGTCCACACAGCGGCTCATTGTGACGTCTTTTATACCTCTCCAGCAGCACTAAACTAAAACAAGACGTCTATAAAGCTCTTCGTCTTCGCGAAACCAAGCTGTAGCTGTTAGATCAGCATTTTTCTTCTAGACCTAGTAGCTGTAGCCGATCCATTTTCATGTTATGACTTAAGTTACTTTCCTAGTTTTTATGAGAGCTTCATCGACTACAACCAACAAACTTGGAGGATATAAGAAAGACGTCCTTGAGGAATACTCCCTACCTCTCCTTAAATGGTGTGTTTGCCCAACCAGAGAAAGCTCCTGCAGCTCTACTTGTATGCATTTACAAACGTACTTTAGGTAATGCTCTCACAGAAGAACCCCGACAGCTTTACTCTGGTGATTACACCAACTCTCAGGGGGGTAACTTACACCAGCAGCTAATTGGATTGTGATTGGGCTGGTTCACAGTTCAGGCATTAAAAATCCAGCTCATATTTAAGCGGATAAGTGAATGTGAAAGCAGTCTTCATGTTCATCTCTACAGACTGCAGCTATGGTTGACCTACCTTCACTGGCATGCCTGTCCCTGAATGTAGTCTTGGGTTTGGACCCAAAGCCTTCGATGTCATGAACGGAGGAGGCTCTGCGGATACTGCACAAGCTCTCTCCGGAAGCAGTTGGAGTAAGGCCCGGGATTGACGGAGCTCCAGCTAGTGTATCCTCTTGGCTCTGCTGTTGGGTCTGTGTGATAGCCTGGCTCTGGTACGTCCAGTTCCAGGGACCCTTGGGGGACGAGTGGTCCAAGGGGCCCGACACTGGGGTTGAGCAGTGGCTGGGTCCGATGAGAGCGGCGGTGTCGTTGGCATAAGAGGGACTGCAGCTCTCTCGGGTGGTGGGAAGTTGGTAGTCTCGTGTGGCCACCGAGCCATCGCTGTGTCGGGGAGAGTCCACCATGACTGCGTCTGGGTCCTCTTGGGGAAGGGACTGCTTGCTGAGGCCCAGGAGAGGCAAGGCTGGTAAGCGGAAGCGGAAGAATCTCCCTCTACCTGATGGAGAGAAGCGTAAAAGTGACATGGTCAGAATCCTTCGTGTTCTGGCATAAAATCTTTGCCAACTCCAGATTGCTCAGATGTCAAGATGTTAAGCAGAGCAAAAAATGTCATATTGTTACTGAAGATAGACCTGAAATACCTTACTAGTACTAAGCCAGGAAGAAAATTGCTATTAAACCCTTAACCCTTACAATTTGATGATGGCCATTATCTAATTCTAAAGCATTGTGATGGTGATCTAAGGGTTTAGGAAATTATTGGTTTATCATCTGCTCCTACCGTCTCCGTCTGAAAAATGTCACCTGCTAATATCTATGCGACCAACTAGGGGGCAGTCTTGCAGCTCTGTTCTTATTCAATCAATCAAATGTACAGCTTTACGGCAGCCCAATGCCTTCAATATTTATACAACACTGGCTGATGATCACGATCATAGAACACTGATGGATCTCGGTGGTTTATCTGATGGCAGAGTGCACAAGGAAAACCATCGTCTAAAGAGGAGAGAAAGAGAAAACCCAAGTCAGACGGGGAGAGTGGATTTGGGCAAGACGTTTACTCCATGGCCTGACAAACAAAAGTAAGGATGTAAAACTGATGGAGGCATCACAATGTTATAATTGTCAAGACATGTGGGTACTGTCAATGATAACCTCTGTTAGTGTTACTAATGTGAATTTAGAGGGATCGATTTTGGGCGAAATACTATAAAAACATTGAGACTAAATCAGTGTTAATTTCGTCAACCAGGACGATGACGAAAATATTTCGTCAACGTCCCATTTTCCTGTGACGATGATGAGACGATGACGCACCAAAATTGTTTCCAGAAAAAAAAAAAATGAGACGAGAATGAAAAATTATTTTCGTTAATGAGACTAAGACCAGAAGAAATTTACAAGCCATGGACGAATGGACATTAAAAAACGTTTGTCCCTACACAGCGCCTGTCCCACAGTGCCTCGCGCCGCTCAATAAGTAGTAGCAGAGGTCTTATACTCCTAGAATCACTGGTAGTAGTTAACCGTAGCTAGCTCAACTTAGCAGACATGGCGTCGGGCTCGGATACCGGTCTACGGTTTGTTGGAGGAGCTGGGCGAAAACAACGCCTGGATGTATTGAGCCATTTCTTTAACAACCGATCATGCTGCCGATACCGGTGGCGGCCAAGACTATAATGACTAAAATGAGACTAAGACTAAAATTGATTTTCGTTATTAAGACTAAGACTAAATAGGAAAGGCAATGACTAAATATGACTAAGACTAAAATTGATTTTCATCATTGTGACGAAGATTAAATTGCAAAAGGCAGACGAAATTAACACTGGACTGAATGAGAGCAATTAAAAAACTGTGCAATGAAGTAGTCTCACACTTTGCTGAACTGTAAAGTAACAATTTTTAGAACAAAGGCTATTCTACTCTAGGGATGGAACGGTTTATGAAAACCGTCCGAACCTTCTGCTCTGGAGTGTACACTCCAGGTGGCAGTACTGCGACCAAAGCCAACCACCAATAGTAAACAAGAAGAAGAAGCGAAGCAGCTTAGCCGGGTGTAGCAGAAAAAAATCAGTTGTTGTGGAGAATTGTGTGGGTATGGCGAGTGGGAAAGAACAGGAGTTGGAAGACGCGCCAGCAGCACTTTATAGGTCTGCTGTATGGGACCACTTTGCATTTAGAGTGACCTACGATGACGGCGGAAAGAAAGTTGTGGATAAAAGTGCAACAGTGTGCAAGCATTGTGCAACACGTTTTGTTTGTGCAAACAGCAACACGAACACGTCAGACTAACAATCAACATATACCGAACCGAACCGAAAACCGTGACCACGAAACAGTGAACTGAACCGTGGATTCTGTGAACCGTTCCACCCCCATTCTAAACCAATTAAAAGGTTATATATATATATATATATTAGCTACTGTACAATGTAATAAGTGTTTTCCATCTGCTTTGACAGAGTGCTGTAGCTGCGGGTCACATGGAGGGCAGTCTGTGTTTATGACAGGATAAACCTTAACATTTAGGGCGTTTAAAAGGGTCCTGTAGGGGGAGCTCCATCAAAAATTACCTGGTGTTGCTTTAAAATAAATGTACGCAGATGTGCTCCATCTAATCTGACTGAGCTTTGGGGCTCAAAGAATGTATTAAATAATTATTCTACTCTAATTTTGATATTTACCTTGTGTTGGTCAGTTACATAAAACCACAAAGAATTGTGTAAAGGTTCAAGTGGAGCAAATACTTTTGGTTTAGAGACGAAGAACTGAGAAAGTTATGGTAATTCTGCGCACTATTCGACTAATGAAAAAACACTGGCCTCTTGACCTTGTGCTGTGTTTTCAGAGTGTGCCTAGAACAGAATCTGAAATTTGAGGTATCTGCTAATGGCACCGAAAAGCCTGGTAATGCAGCAATCTGGAAAACTCTGTCACATCAAAACAAATGCATATTGTGCCTCAGGCTCGAGTTCAATCTTCAATTTCCTTTTAATTATTCATAGGGGAGAACATTTGCTGAAATTTTATATTGCAGAGCCGCACTGAGATGGGGATCCTTTAAAGGATTATGTTCAGTGTTTTAATGAGTGACTGGATAGCCTCTGGAGAGATACAGCCCAATGTAACAAAGTCATAGAGGATAATTGTAAGAGAACCCTGCGCTCAAACACTTATGCAGCATGACACCAAGTTTAATACAAATGCTGAGCTATCTATACACAGACTTAACCAGATTCACAAAGACACTCCTTGCTGCATTATAACATTACATGCACGCATGTTATATCAGTAACGCTTAGAGATTTCAGCATATGGACGACAAATTCGTGGCTTTAGTTTAGTGAATCATTTAGCCATATGAACATATGCCATACATATTCCATTTCTGCCTGAGCTTCCAACAAGCTGCGAGGATGAAAATGGAAACCATTTGTTTTCAAAGTAAGAAAGTTAAAATTCAGGCGGCACAGAGAAAGGGGAACATTTTCAGTCTTCCCAAGGATCCAAAGGCTAGACAGGCATGGATTTTTTTCGTCTATTAGAAGATCCCTGCAAAGTTTGATGCTCAGCTGTTCATTTGGTGGGTGCTGACTGGACTGGACTGGGCGTTTGAACCGAGCCATCAGCACACAGCTCCGGGGCTGGTCCGAAGCCAACCCGGTGACAATATGCTCTCCGCTACCTAACCCTACCTTACTGTGCCTCCCGCCGTGCATGGTAAGGCAGGCAGGGGGAAGCATGGGGCCGCCGGTGTCCAGGCCACTGTCACCGGGTTGAGTTCGGTCGCCCAGTCCCCCCAACTTCTGCTGCACGGTAGTCAACCAAAATCCCGGACGATTTTCAAATTCCCCCCGGACATTTTATGAGGTCTCATTTTTTTCAATCTCTATAACGCCTCCCTCAAGTGATTCAGAACCCCCTCCCCCCGCGTAACTGACATTTATGCACTATTTTTGCACGCCACTTATCACTTTACTTGGATTTATCACTTTAGTTGGATATTCACTTTATTTGGATTTAGTTTTTACATATGCAAAGATATACTTACATATATATGTACAGAAGAGCTATATGTGTATATATTTTATCTCTTAATATTCTTATTTTTTATCTTTATTATATTGTGTAGTTGGATGTGTGTATTTATATGTAAAACTGTAACTGGAGCGTGTAACAAAAGCAATATCCCTCTGGGATTATTAAAGTATTTCTGATTCTGATGTCAATGAAAAAAGAAGACCATATCAACAATCTCGATGTTTCAGTGAGTGAGTGCTTGTTGCTATGATGCGTCTTTGCTCAGCAGCCTCGCTTGTTATAAACCAACCAATCAGCGCACAGCTCATCTAATTATTCATGAGCATACCATAAAAGGAAGAAAACCTGTTGTTTCATTCTAGGGCTTATAACCAGGCTTGCATTAGGGCTCATAGAACAGCAAATATGCCATTTTCAGTCCAACCAATGTTACACACCCTATTCAGAGACCTTAAGGACCAGCACCAAATAGCCTATAGAATAATTCTATCACCCCTTTAACAGGCTTCATCACGCTACATAATAGAAATTATGCTGAAAAAAAAAATACTTTTTAAGTACTGTAATAAAAATGAAAACCTATTTTATGATCGAAAATTAAAACAGGAATCTTGGGTAATGAAGCTGACTGAAAATGTTTTGTCATTGTCTCCTTTCTATCTCCTTTCTTTAATCATCTCTTTTTTTTCTTTTTTTCTTTTTCATCTGTTTTTCTGCTCTATTTACATTGCAGTGTCCATATAAACTGTAAAACCCCCTGCATAATTATAATAAAGCAATTTATATGCATGAAACAAGTGGAGCAATATGGCAATTGCCATACCGCTACACTTGTGAAAGTAAAATCTGTTGGGCTCTTTTTGGCATCAAGACAATTATTCTTATTGCCAGACAGGACACTGTAAAAAAAAAAACAGGAATCTTTGTTTGAGTGAAAAAGCAAACAAACAAAACAAAAATAAAACAACCCCCACCCTGAAAATAAAGGAAGACTGTCTTCCAAGTCTGTAAAAAAAATACTAACTCATACACTAGTCAAAGGGATTACAAAAAAACACAGCAAAGAAGAAAAAGCAAAATATTGATAAACTAAGGTTGTCAGCCGTCAGTGTTGTTGGTGGTAAACCAATCGCATCACATCTCTCCTCTGTGTGACTAACCATTACATTGTGATAAAAAAAAAAGTACTCTGTTACTACCCTGTTATTAAGTAACACCATTACTCTTAACACTGTTAACATTTAAGTGATTGATGTTATTTTTTATGTTCTTGCACACAAATGAGGGTCAGATCGTACACATTAAATGCTGAGTCATTGTTTTTTTTTTTCTTTTTCATACAAATCATTAAAAGGTATGAAGGACAATCTTATTTTATTTCTGGGTGGTCTTTTTAAAAAATCCTCCACAATACCTTTAAGAAACATTAAGTATCACATTCCAGAAAGTTTGTGTCTCCAGGAGAATCGTTGGTGTCTATTTACATCTATTTGCATATTTAAGTCTGGTAGTCCTCCGCATCCATCGAATGGAACAAAAGAAATCTGCTTTATCTGGTTTTTATTTGTTTTCCATTTTCCTGCTTTAAATGAGATCAGTTTTCTCGATTTGGGAGCATGCTTTGTTAAAAGCAACAAATTCCTGCAGGTCTTTTTAAACAATATCAATATAAAATCCTGAAACACAAAGCCTTGGAGATTTCATGTATTATTTTGCTTCCATTTCATAGTATTGCATCCAAGATTTGCCCCACACCAACAGAAAAAAGCTTTTCCTTTATTCCATAACTGCAAAAAAATGTGTCAGGAAATCAAATTGCCAAAAATAACACCTTAAAATAATAATTAGATCCATGCTTAGAGCATTGCTTCTAATAACAGTACTTAGATAATAAGCTATAAGTATTGTCCTAAAATGTATTTTAAATTAAATTCCAATTCTGTTGTACTTTGGTGGAGTATGGTTTCAAAAAATGAAATTAAATATATAAAGCAGACTTCTAAAACAAGAGAAACAGTTCCTGGGTTAGTTACAAAGTGTAGAGCGCTTGAATGTCCCTTCCCTCTTCTGTCCTCTCATTCTTTTCCTGTTCCGCCAGGCAGCTCTACACCACCAGTGGACACACAGTGGCCCTTGTTGCTATGATACCAGAGAGTAATATTTGCATTGAATATTAATTGGGTCCTCAGATCCCCCAGCTGGGAAGAGAAATGTCCTCCTGTTATGTGAGAATGATTCGGACGACAAGGGAGACACCCAAAAAAGAAAGCAGATATAACGGATGTAGAAAAAAAAAACTCAAATTGTGTTCAATTCTGCTGATATAAGATATAACTAAAGCAGTCGTGTAGTTAATGTGCTTAAATGATTTGCATGAAGCATTATTTTACCTAACAGAGTGATTACTGGAGCTCCCAGTCCTCCAATTACACAGATTATTGTGCTGCATCCCTGCTTTGCCCCACACTCAATCAGAAAGAGAATAAGGGTGTTATTGCAGTGAGCCTGAGGTAATGGGGGCTAATCTTCAGTCTTTTTCTTTGATTATACATTTCTTAGAGGAAGGAAAACCAGATGGTCATAAATCAGACTGAATATTTGCAGCTTTAGATAAATCAAAGTTAACCAAACTAGCTTATATTTGCAAAATCCAAGAAGACCGGCTGTTCTTTTTGAACAGTGGTGTTTGACTATAAATTTTGATATTCCCCTTTAAAGGTTCTAACAATGGTTAGCAGGAATTTTGGCCTATTCTTCCAGAAGTTAGGAGACTTGGCCTGATTTGTAGGTCGCTAAGTTAGCACAAATCTTTTCAGCTCTACCCGAAAACATTCTTGGACCTGAGGCCAGGGCTTTATGATGGTCAGTCCAGAAGTCTGGTTCTGTTGTAGCTGGGCCACTTTGTAAGTAATATTGTGAAAAGTTTAATGCCCATGTCCATTTGGAGAGCCGGTTAACACTCTGTGAATGGATAGAGCAGACTTTACTTATTAAAGTAAAGCTTGAATTAAACAAGTTGGAGTGATCCTTTAAGTGCCACGTACCTTTAAGTACCAGAGTACCACACCAAGTTTTCAGACCCTTGTTGTGCCCTTGTTATTCTACGTGGTACTCTGTGCAAACATGTCTTCTAAACAGAAGTAGTACCAGATCAACTGACTTAATCTTCCGTACACCATAGAGCTTACCAATGATGTCAGGAGCATCTATCTTTAATATGGAAGTCAGGTACCAAACATTCTTGTTTTGTACCGTTTTGTTTTGTCTTCCAGTGTTTGCAGCAAGACGGTGCACATCTTCTAAACGTCCGGAGACTGCGAT
This sequence comes from Cyprinodon tularosa, assembly GCF_016077235.1. NCBI lineage: Eukaryota > Metazoa > Chordata > Actinopteri > Cyprinodontiformes > Cyprinodontidae > Cyprinodon > Cyprinodon tularosa. Next base: position 1,334,774 of record NW_024039207.1, read on the forward strand.
CAGAGCTATGGCGTAAATAGCAGTAAGCAGCGACAGCAGTTGCTTACAGGCCAACGGCCTCTTAGGGGCCCCGTCACTGACATCTGGTTGGCCCCATACGCAATTGTAGACTAGGACGTCTATTTTTTTTTACACTACGACTTGGAATTATGGGTAACCCAGGGCGCAGATTAAAACCATAACCGTTACGTACAATGTGTTAGCGACGATGGATACCAAAAAGAGGTACCTTAAGCGGATTCCAGAAAAGAAAAAGGAAAGAAGAGCTGCAGGAAGAACGGAAAAAACGTACCAAAATAAACACGTTCTTTTTAAGAACCGATGAGGGAGAGGTGGAAGTTGCTGCTACAGTGAGTAAAGATTGCGACCAGGAGATGAATGGAGAGTGTGGGGGTGAGGAGGGGGGCTGTGAAACTCAAGGTAGACCGATGGGTTGTTGTGCTAACTTGTGGTGGTGCACTGCCACCAATGGTTCCATTCAAGGTGCGCGGTCATTTTTCCATGATGTGTGATCATATACTACTAAGAACTGCATAATTTTGTCTTCTTGGCCGATGTATGGAACTGTCACCGTATCCTGAACCTTTATCACGTGTTGTACTTCATAAGGGCCCCAGCCATATAATGTTGCTTATGTAACAACAAGAACATTATTAAAGCCATCTAATTAATTTGCACAAGAAAAAAAAACTCAACATCTAAAGGAGCTTCTTGAAAATCCACTAAAGCCCCATTTACACTACCCTCTAAAAACTGATCGGTGCCATATTGGGACCGAGCTTAATCAGTTAATCGTGCCGAGCTCAGTTCCTAATGACCGTTTACACACCACACTAGCACGGTTCCTCGCCTCCTAGTGATGATCTACGGTACTACTGCTCTCTTGAGGGAATCAAGCAAATCAATCAATGCATAGGCTACAGAAAAATTAAAGCTAGCCTACTTCTGTTTTGTGTTGTGGATCTGCTGCGCAGCATTAAGAAATCACTTCACATTTTTATCCATGGTTCCCTGGATCAGAGTGTTGTCCAACACTGAGTTCACATCTTTTTTAAAACGATGTAAAAGTTCAAAGTTTTTGAAACAGACATGCAGCAGACCAGTCTTTAAAATGGAAATTGTACCGCGAAATTGTTCGCGATGTACACATAATTCTAAAATTATTTTTGCACATTTACAACCATAAAATGGCAAAGAATTAAGACTATAAGTGGATTTCTTGATTACTATAAACAAATGATTTAAACATTGTTTGTATAGAAATGATTCTGTCTCAAGCCTTTTGATCTATATAAGCAGTTGATTACTGTATCCGTGACCACTATAAGTAGCCTCGTGAGACCATCCTGATCTCGCGAGCTTTCAAGATTTCACTCGCTAATCAGTCTGGAGACTCTCCGTTGAAGAAAATTTGGAGCCGTTCACCAAATGAACGTCCAATCAGCGTTGGCTTTGAGGCAGGTTGAGGTGTGACGCAACGAGAAGCGCGACAGTTCAGTCTAAAGAACATGGCGGCTTCAGCCGATGAAACTAGCGTTAGCGTGGCTATCGAGCAAGTTTTATCGGAATTACAGAGTATTACTTCACTGAAAGAAGAGCAAAACACTGCTCTGGAGGCTTTTCTCAGAGGAAAAGATGTTTTTGCTCTTCTCCTGACTGGTTTCGGCAAGAGTAGCCTGGCTTATGGTTGTGTTTTCGCCGTCGCTCTGTTAGTACGTCATATGCTTCGTTGATCTGATTGGTTTATTTGGCCCGTCTATCACCAACATAGACCAATCAGCTAACCAGTATTTTCGCCCCTTCCCAAAATTACTTCTACGGAAGGTTTCCAGATGGATATGCGGAGCAAATCCATATGGCTGTGTCAGGTTACACTATAAGTGGATTCCACTGTAAAACCTTTTAGCAGTTTAGCAGCTCAAAGGGTATGTAATGGATCTATATAAAATATGTTTCACTTTCTGGAATGACAGGGGGAAAAAATGAACTTTTACGCATTATTCAGACTGGGACGCAGATTTTTATAAACTTTTTATCAGAGTCTGCGCTAAAATAAAACAAAACTATTGGATTATACAGTGAGCTCCGCCTATTTTCTACCCCCCAATAATGCCGTGCTGCTTTTTCCTATTACAGTCATCCTAAGGTGACCTACCGTCCTCCTTACTGGGGCTTTAAACATAAGAGATGGAGAGTGGAAAAAAAGAGACAGGCTTTAGAGGTGGAGAAGTGAACCTCAAGGGGATGGCATTGTACACATTTAACAACACACCAACTCTCACTGCACTCTTCAAGTAGTTCATCAGGCCTTCCTGGCAGGGTATGAGCTATAATTGGGCCAGACCTTGGTGATGATAGCAGGCAAACATCAGTATCCACTAAAGACTGGTGTCAACATGCCAAAAGGGCTGTCGGGCAAGCAATTCCCTGCAGCTGCACTTATTACACCAAAGAGAGGCAAATTTAGGAGTGGTTCAACATTAAGGCTTTAATATCCAGATGATTAGTTCCTGCAGGATGAGCTAAAAACAATTAGAAACTGAAATGTTTGACCAGTGTGACCCTGGAGCCTTTTCTGGCTCTACTCACGCTGGTTAGCTTTGGAGGGAGACGTGTGGTTGAGTCTCTCCAGCGAGTCGCAGCTGACATCGTCCAGGACGTAATCGAAGTTCAGGATGAACATCATAACCACGCCCTCCTCGTTTTTTACAGGGATGATGTGAGTGGTGCAGGGGAACTTCGAACCTAAAACAGAAGATAAAAATGTAAAAAAGGTGTTGGTGAATACATCTCAATTCCTTTTATTGCTCCGCTTTTCACTGCTCTATAATCTCACACAACGTGCATAAAGCTTGTAGTTGCATCGTCATTAAATTAAAATTCAGGCACTTTTATACTATAAAACATAAACAACTGAGCAGTCAAAGCACAGCCTGACCCTGGAGCTTTCTATTAACACTCTTTGACATTCAAATATGCTACTTCCGATGAAAGCTGGTGCTGAAAGGCCTGGCAGAAAAACGAGGGTGAAACAGTCATGAGGTCTATGAATAAAACCCTTCTTGAACTGAATAAATAATGCGCCAATTTGGCCTGAGTCTGTCTGTACGGCGGAGTAATAAAGTGATGGAACAGGAAGGAGGAGACAGCATGCTTTGGAGATGCTTGGAGCGCCAATTTGATCCCACTTAGAAAAATGGAAGAAGAACGACAGTTTCCTGCAAACTCTTTCCATATTTCTACCTGAGGTATAAAGCTCTGCAGCTCCTCCTGAGTGACAAATAACATCTTGGCTGCTTATCTGGTTAAAACTAGGGATGCACCGATCCAAAATTTTTATCGGTATCGGTTCAGATATAAGGAAAAAAACTAGATCGGTATCGGTGACAATTGACTCGATATAGGGGCCAATCTATTAATTCTAGGGATGCACGGTACAATCGGCCCCCTATTGGTATCGGCCTTAAAACTGAATATCGGACATCGACCACCCCACCGATATTTAACCCGATATTTGATCAGCTTCTGAGTTTCTAAAGTCTAAAAAAAAAAAAAATATATATATATATATATTTATTAATATTATAATATTATATATTTTAAAATATCGGCATATCTGATATCGGCCAAAATCCCAATATCGTGCATCCTTACTTAATTCCAACTCTATGCTTTGCTCTGCTGTCATGCGGCAGCACAAGAATACAACACGGTCATATTGTTTATGATGGAGCGAGCGAAAGGTGTGGAGGTTTTTCACGCTCTCTCAGCCTACTAGCCCAATGGCTACGTGCAATATTTGTGGAAGAAATGTTCCGAGGGGCGGTGTTAAATCTTCAAACTATAACTACACTGACTTAATGAAATACCTTCAGAAGTTTCATAACAACATGCTGAGATTATCGGACTCGGCAAACAAAAAGGAAGCAGCTAACTTCTGTGGAAGCAAATATAAGAAGTTAAATTTTTCCATGTAAAAAATCACAGAGATGATACTTGATAATAATGAAACTTTTTTTTTTTTTTTTTTACATGTTGACCAAGTCAGAGAGCCTTTGGTTTAAGATTTTGTGCACAGTTGTTAAATAAATTAGTCATAACATTTATACTTGGGTTGTTTCCTTTTTTTTTCTAAGAAAAGGGAAGTCAAATCATATGCACAGAAGAATGATCCGTTTTTTGTTTGAGGTGCTGCCGATACAAACCAGCTGGAGGAGGAAACCTGGAGCATACCATTCGTTTTTTTTTTGAAAGACTGACGGGGGGGAGACTTGTTTCAAGTTGCTTTTAATTAGTTAATTTTGTCACTTGAATATTAACTTATTATTGTTTCTGCTAAGTAAAAGTTAGTTTTGCTTTATTTGTTTCATAGAATGCTTTAGTTAATTTTGTATTTATTGGTTCTTTCGTTATGTCGTGCCTCCCTCATGTGGTAGACTTGGGTTACTCCATCCCTTTAGTTCTGTGTTTGCAGGTCAGTTTTTTGTTTGAGTTGGTTCCTCAGTTGACCTCAGTTAAGCTGGGCCCAGATACATGTTATTTATTATTTCAGTTATTTTGTGTTGCTTTGGAGCCTTTGTAACCATTTTTGACACAATTAAATGAAAGTACTTTTTCAAATTCTGAACACCTTTTGTCCTTATTTAAGTTTGGTCCTTGACGGGTCATATAAGGCAAACACTCATTGGTTAGCTAAAGGAAATCATCAGAAGCAAGCAGGTGTTCTTCAAACTGTCAACGTGAATTGTCTATGCCATGCTACAATGTCGGATTCAGAAAAAGATGTTGAAATGTCTGAAAGGTCAGACACCGGCGAGAGCGTATCGGGAGACGGAGACCAACAAGACCTCCCTCATCCTTGGCCCTATCTCAAAGAATATTTCGAAATAGTTGAAAAATTGAGCTTTCAATTCATATAGTGGCATCTGGCTGTTATTTTTTAAAAGGTTATTTTATACTTTTATATTTTAAGTAATTTTTGGAGCACATACTTTTTCACCTTTACTTGAGTAAAGAGGTCAAGTTGATACTTCAACTAGTTTTTAAACAGCACTATCTATACTTCTACCTAAGTTACAAATATGTGAACTTTTGACTCCACTGTATGACAGCAGTGTGAAAGTAGTGGAACACGTTGAATGTACGGTTGTAGCGTGACTGTTTGTAATTAGAGGCTCCAAAAATCAGTTGAGCTTTGCTGCGTGTGCAGGTGTTACGGCCAGATTTTTCCCTAACAGAAAAATGTATGTCAGGTTTAAAAAAAGAACCCTACACGGACATCTCTGGAAGATGCTCCCTCTCGCATTACGCTCTAAGCCTTACTGTCACCACAGCGCTATTTATAGCTCACCCAGCAGGCACCCCAGCTCACTGCGATTCTTTTAAGGGGGGGGGGGGCAGACAAAGTACTGCACACACGCACTCCAACTACATCCCTTCTATGCATATGAATACACAAACATGCAGGCTGAAGCCTCATATTTCCTCTGGTTGGGTGTCTGGTTTGGTGCTGCGCCCTAAAGCAAGCTTCGCCAGGCTGGGGTTTGATTTATATTGGAAGGAGCTGCACTTCTGCTGGGCCAAGCAATTTGCTGGTCCTAATAGTAAATCATTGCCACCATGAGAAGATGAGGCCATTATTTCAGTCCTTCAGGAAGAGTAAAAATCCTGGTACACCCATAGAACCCATACTAACCACAGCACATGCTTTAGCCATATACCATATTCACATTTTTTCACTTTATAATAAAATTTTCTTTAATAGGATCAAAGATTAAAAAATAGAGAAACTTATACCTGTGTTTATTCAAAGGAAAAACCCGGGGGAAACCCAGATTCCTAAGATTAACAGTTTAATGTCAGTATAAAATAAGCAAAGCCTTAGAGGTTTGTGGTGGTGGCAGCATCATGCTGTGGGAATGCTTTCCTTCAGGTCATACAGGGAAAGCTAATGGAGCTGAGAACAGGGTAGTCCTGGCAACGGTTACCGAATTTTTATCTTTATGCTTTTTATCTCTGGATCTCTCCAAACAGGTTCCCTTAATCAGGGTTCCTACAGCATAAGGCAAGTTAAATTCAAGACTTTTTAATGCCACTTGAAATAAAAATTTAAGACCAAATTCACAAGAACAACCTGCTTGTGACAACTTAACCCAAAGGTTTATTTTAACATAAACCACTGCACTAATGTTTCAAATTTTGAAAAGCTTCCCATACAGGAAGAAAGCTAAAAACACACAAATGACAGATATAATTTAACAATTATTTAACTGAATTCACAAACTTTGTTTTAGCAGGGAACAAAACAAATCGGTTTTAAAGCCACAACATAACCAGTGCTAAGTCTTTTTTGCAGCTATTTTTCTTTGTATCGTTTTCTTAGTATGTTTGATTTGGTGATAAGTGGAGGCGTTGCAGAGACAAGGGTGGAACAAAACTGAGAAATACCGGCTGTTTCTCGGTAACTCAAATTTTGACGCTTTGTGTTTCGTGCTTCGCATGTGTGACGCCACTGCCTTAATTCCCATTGTTCCCAGCTTGAATGACTTCTTGCAAAAAATACACTGTGCCTCATATATGTTACTGGTACTGGTTTTAGCCATGGAGAAAACTCTTGGCTGGAGCCAATTTTGGTTACATTTACATTTGCTCATATTTTCCAGACAAAAAGTTAATGGTGCATCTCCCAAATGTCCCGGCCGCAACAACGCTTTTATTGGTTCCGCTATCGGGACGAAACCAATAATGGCGAACCATTTATTTATTTATTTTTTTATAAAAAAAAAAATACTTTTTATTGTCAATTTTACCATTTTTAATTATAAAAAATAGATCGTAATAAAAATAATCCTATTTATGTTTTAAAAATTAAGACCTACAAAAGACTGATTTAAGACATTTTAATACCAATTAAGGCCTTGGTTTTATTTTGAAGCATTCAATGCCTTTTAAGACTTTTTAAGGACCCGCAGGAACCCTGTTAATAAAAGTACACTTTTAAAGATTTAAATAAAGTTACTTTATTTAGTAGAAGAGGATTAGCTATGAGCACAGCTGTAAGCAATGGCTGATAGTGAAAAAAAAAACAAAAAACTACCAGGTTGTTTTAATGTCCCCGACATTCCTGATAATGCTTTGTCTTTTTACATTTGTAGTTGATTCATCCAAAACTGAACAGAGAATGATGACTCTGATCTCCATGGAAACAATGAGGCGTTAAGCAGAGAAGCAAATGCTTAGTTATTTCATTTGGCGGCGCCTTTCCAGGATAACAAAATAAGATCTTTATCCAGTTTTTAAATCACTAACAGATGCACCAACCGCAGCCAGAGAACATTTTACAAGAGCCAGTGCTTCAAGGAGCCAACCAGCTTCTTCTGCTGAGGTTTAAACCATGGGTCCACCTGTGCTGTCAGACATTGTTTGCGGGCGCGTGCACTCACACAACTCCACATTTGCATGGACAAGCCTGTCCAAACAAATGCAAAGTGGATTCTTTTAACCTGGCATTTGCAAACACAAGTCTTCATAAAAGCAAGCACTTCAGTTGCGGATGGAACAACGAGAAAGGGCCCTGTCAATATGAGTCTCCTTAGAGAGCAATTTGATTTTTACATTTTTACTGACAGGGCATTTGGTAGTGAATGTGTTTGATATTTCTGCAGAAATATGCATCATAAGTGCAATTTTTAGCACTTATCCAGTAATGGTTGCCTTATATCAACAGCCAAGTTTAGTCAAGATGCAAAACAGCAGTATGCAGGCAGGGGTAACTGAAGATAACAGCAGAGCTTATATTGTAATCTACGAGAGAACCACTTATTGTTCATATTGGGATTTTAAATGAAAGGCAAAACAAATAGGAGATAATTAAAGATTACGTTTTTTTTAATAAATAAAAATCTGAAAAGTGTGGCCTGCAACCCAATTACTATGGAAACAATAACTTATAAGAGCACTTTTGCTGCAGCTCTAGCTCCAGGTCTTTTGGTGTATTCTTCATGAGCTTTTGAAGAGATAAAAGCATCTTTTTGTTCCTTTCAAAGCTGTTCAAGCTCAGCCACATTAGCTGGGGCTTAAAATGAACACCAGTTCAACAAATACTTAATTTGTCTTAGGTTTAGATTCAGAATTAGACAAACTGTAAACAACTATGCAATAAAATTAACTACAAACTCCTTTAACTCATGAAACCACCTTCCAAATGTAATTATTTTAAGTTTAATTGTTTAACAGAATTGAAAATTACCGTATGTATTTTTATTTCTCAAAATCTATCATTTATGCAGTTAATTTCGCCCCCTGCAATCGCACTGATATTTAATAGGGAGCCTGTCGACCCAACTTTGGGAACCATTGGCTTAGGGAGTGAGACAAAACTTTCTTATAAGATCAAGTTTTTATCACCTGCGGATTTTAGGCCCATACTGGCCTCTTTATATTGGCTGCCCGTCTTTTATCGAATAGATTTTAAGATTCTTTTATTAACTTATAAGGTTTTAAATGGATTAGCTCCTCCCTATCTTCGGGACCTTTTAAAATTCACTCTGTATCCAGAAGCTTACGATCAAATAATCAGCTATTAATGACAGTCCCTCGGACCCGACTTAAGAGGAAAGGAGATCGGGCTTTTTCTGTTGTTGCTCCAATTTTATGGAACAATTTACCTTTTCAAATTAAATCTGCCCACAGCCTGAATCATTTTAAATCGCTTCTTAAAACTAATTTTTATTCTTTGGCATTTACTTGAAGTGTCTTGATAATCTGTTTTTATTAATTAGTACTATTTTTTGTCCTGTACAACACTTTGGTGCAGTTTTATACCTGTTTTAAAGTGCTAAATTAAATAAATTTGACATTGACATTATAATGGATAAATATAATAAATCATGACTTTTTTTTTATTAAAAGTTTACTAAAATAAGGGCAAAAAAAAAAAAAAAACCTTCATCAAAATTGGGTAATGCACCATCTGCAGAGATGGGAAGCAACAAAGTACAAATACTTTGTTACTGTACTCAAGTAGATTTTTCTGATATTTTTACTTTACTACTTATTTTTATGGCGTTTTTTTACTTCTACTCCTTATATTTTTACACAAATATCTGTACTTTCTACTCCTTACATTTTATAAAATTGGCTCGTTACTTTAGTTTTGAATCATTTCAATGGAGTTACCGTTATTTTTCACGTCATCAATACCAAATTCAATCTAATTGGATGGGATTCTACGTTGCGTTTGACGCACCACTACAAGATGAATCGACAGATTTGGCGGTATTCATTGGCGGCAAATCATTGCAGCTTGGTGGCGGTGGCGTTAGCATAGTAGCATGGACGACGAGATGATTGAAAATGAACACAACGGAGATCTAGTCCTATTGGCAGACATCCATTTAAAATGTAGGCAACGGCATGAAAAAAGTGGTTTCTACTTTTACTTTTATACTTTAAGTAAATTTACACTTACATTTTTACTCAAGTACGGAAAGTCAGTACTTTTGCCATCTCTGACCATCTGATTGTTGTAGTATAATTATTTGATCGTTTGTGTTCGTCACATGACCTAAAATCTATTGGGGGAAACAGAAAATAAAAAAAAATATAAAGAAAATGCATCAATATTTGACACAAGAAAAGACATGAAAGGTATTATTTTTTGTTTATTAAGCTTGTTTGCCTCGTTTGAATGCTCAATTAACTAACTTTGCTCACTAGGTTATGTCGCTGTAAGTGCTAGTGTGCCGATCACAGCAGAGACTTCAAGGTCCTCAAGCCACACACTGTAGCACCAAGCCTATTATATCCCAAAAAAATTCTTCGTCATATGTCGGGGGGGCTTTAAGGTTTTTAAACATCAACTGACGTTTATAAAATCTTTCCATGTGAACCAGGCAGGTTTCCTCAGCTTTGTACCATTTTGAGTTCACTGCAGCTTTGAGACACGTTTATATGACTGAAATATCAAATAGGAAAAGTCTCTTGTTTCTTAAATTGTTACAGGACTAAAAATGCACTTTAAGGTCTGCCACAAATCTAATTTCCTTTCCCTGACATCAATGGAATGGTGCTGAGTTTTGTTTCAGAGCCTTAGATTTCAGTAAAAAGCCTGGGTTTGTTTGCAGGAATTACTTTGAGCTCTGAGCTCTTGCATAGAAACACACCATCCTTAAATAGAAGAGTTGGAATCCATCCACATTTATAATTCATAAGTGCTAAGTATTATGTTCTACAAAATGTAAGGGCTGATCCTCTGCAGACAATCCCTTCATATCATGTTTTGGATTATATAAAGTTCACATTCAGTGACCGCTGATGCACTTCTACATGATTAATTATACAATTTAATATTCTACTGTAACACCTTTTAATTATAAATCCAAGAAGTCAATATATTACATTTTTTAACTTTAACAAGGTTTGTCTGCCAATATTTTTAAAGGAGAAATTTAGCAAGGATGTGACAGAGAAACTTTTAAAACTTCTGGAAAAATGGTTGATGGCAAGGCCTGGAACAGCTTTTAACCCGTTTAACAGGCGCACATTTCATCACAACCAAAAATAGAAATCTAATTTTGTTATTCTTTTTATAAAAAGACCATGCATGATGGGAAAGGATAAGTCAGGGGTTGACACTAAGGATTTTTACCACTTGCCTTTCAGGCAAGTGACTTTTACATTTAATTTGCCTAGAAGCTATTTCTACTTGCCCAGTATGTTTGATAAATATAGTTCCTAATATTCATTTTTGTATATATATCAATGAAACATGTTTGTTTTCTAAATGTTTTTTGTAATTCAGTATTTTTTAAGTTTCCAGGTTCCTGGTGTGTATCTGCATGCGTCAGATAATGAACTCAAGCCTACATTACCGTGTTAACATGCTTTTCATCCTTCCTGCACATTCTTTTCAAACTAAACTTTGCTTTAAACTGTTGTGTGCTTGGGAAAAATATACATTATAATGTTAAAAATCTAAAAAAAATCTTGACAGGTTAAAAACTTAAGATAAATCACAAGACAGAAGCCAATGTCACAAATGAATAACTTTTATTTTAGAGTCACGGGATGTTTATACAAGATGATACTATTAATATAATGTGACTTTTCTAGAGAATCATTATACATAGTTATTTTATACAGGGTTTCCACAGTCTTACATAATTCCAGAATTCCCTGACTTTTAACTGACTCAGGATTAGTTTTCCCTGACAAAATAAATGCAGCCATTTGTCGTTTTGGTAACTACATCAAAATTACCGCTAGTTGGAAAAAAATCCGCCATCTGGCGGAAAATCACTCGGCTTTTTCAAGTCATGCGAGAATGTGTAAAAAACAACAAAGATGGCGCCGGCAACGCTTCGGGGTCGTTTTCATCGAATGTCGATGATTTTAAAGTAATTTTGAGTGATACATAATTTTTTTTTTGCGATCATTTTTGTAAGTTGTTTTAAAAATTTAGGAAAGATAAATCTGAAAAGTGTAATAAGGAGTTGGAGTAGCTGACTTTAATATTGTAACCCTAAAAATGTATTAAATCTATATTTAGTAGCACTCACACCCATCATCATGAAGTGCTTCGAGAAACTGTTACGGGGTCATATCATTTCACACCTGTCCCCCACACTCGATCCCCACCAGTTTGCCTACAGGGCCAACCGGTCCACGGTGGATGCCACCGCCACCGCCCTGCACACCACGTTGACCCACGTGGAGCAGCGGGGGAGCTACACAAGGCTGCTCTTCTTAGACTTCAGCTCGGCGTTCAACACTATAATCCCGAGCCGGCTGGTGAGCAAACTGGGAGACCTGGGTCTCCCCAACAGCACCTGTAGTTGGATTATGGATTTTCTGACAGACCGCTCCCAGAGGGTGAGAGTAGGACACCACCTTTCCTCTCCAGTGAGGACCAGCACGGGTTCTCCACAGGGCTGTGTGCTGAGCCCCCTCCTCTACACCCTCTACACCCATGACTGCACCCCCACCTACCCGAGCAACACCATCATCAAGTTTGCAGATGACACCACGGTGGTGGGGCTCATCTCAGGAGGGGATGAGACAGCTTACAGGACGGAGGTGGAGCATCTGTCAGCATGGTGCATGGACAATAATCTGACTCTGAACACCTCCAAGTCAAAAGAGCTCATTGTTGACTTTCGGAGGTGTAAACAGGACACACAGCCCATCATCATCAACGGGGAAAGGGTGGAGATGGTGCCAGTCTTCAGGTTCTTGGGCACCCACATCAGCGAGGACCTGACATGGACTTCCAACTCCACGGCGATCCTGAAGAAGGCGCAGCAGAGACTGCACTTCCTGAGGACTCTCAGGAAGAACAAACTACGACCAGAGCTGCTGCGGACCTTCTATCGCTGCACGGTGGAGTCGGTGCTGAGCTGCGGCATCTCGCTGTGGTTCTCCAGCTGCACTGCAGCAGAGAAGAAGCAGCTCCAACGGGTCATCAACACCGCCCAAAGACTGACTGGCTGCCCTCTCCCCTCCTTGGAGGAGATTTACTCCACCCGCTGCCTCAGGAGAGCCTGCAGCATCATCAGGGACCCCTCACACCCCGGTCACCATCTCTTTGAACTGCTCCCATCTGGGAGACGCTTCAGGGCAATAAGAACAAAAACAACCAGACTGAGAAACAGTTTCTTTCCTAGAGCGGTTGTTGCCCTGAACGCCTCACGTACAATTTAACAACGGTAACTATCAATAATGCTACCTCACGTGCAATAACCTGTACCCGCTACCTCAGGAGAGCCCGCAGTATCCCTTTTTAAACTTTTTTGTATTTATTTATTTATTTAATTTAATTTTTTTATTTTATATTTTTAAATTTGCACTGATTGCTTGTACTGTGTTTTTTCTTTTTCAAGTAATTTCGTTGCACCCCTGTGGAGCAATGACAAAGAATTCAGATTTTCTGATTCTGATTCTATTTAGGTGTCTTCATAAATGGATGATTTAAGTTTAACCCTGTGCATTTCAGCTTGAGCTATAACTGCAATAACTTGTGCAACAACTAATGTACAATCACTATTTAATACCCTGTGCAATAATCCTGTTAAATAAGACCCTGCAGCTGTTTTATATATGGCTGCACCATATATACAGTATATATAATATACTGTATATAGCACCTTTTCCTTCTTTTGGCACCTTCTTTTTGACTATTGAGCTGATGAATAAAGTCTATCTTAACTTTTTTTGAAGCAAACATGGAAAAAGGTTTTATTCACTGATAAGATGAATGTTTTACCTTTAAACACAAAACAAATCTGACAGGAAAACAATCACTCTGAACCTGCATTATTCCCCCAGCATGACGGTGGCAGTATTATGCTGTGGGGATGGTTGTCTTCAGCAGGAAAGCTGGTCAGATATTAGGGAGCCTAGTCCAAGTCCAGACCTCAATCTAAGATAACCTTAGATGTTCTCCAATCAGTTGAGCTGCTAGAGAGTATTAATGCCTTTTGCACGGTGAATGGGAAATTATATAATAAATGGATTCAATAAAGTTTACTCATCAATAAAACAGGAAAATACGTTTTCCTCTCAAACAGGCATTGCTCAGACTTCTGTTCTCCGTCATATTAAGCTCCTAACAGCTGAAAATAGGCACTTTGGAGTAAAACTCCAACTGCTAATGTGATTTATTTCCCATTTCCTTATTTTTTCTTCTAAACCTTCTTTTTGACTCCAAGCTCTCTTCCTCTCTCGGCCTGTCTGTCATATCCCCATGTTGTTAAGCTACCCTTGTTTTATTTATCTGTTGTTATTCCCCTCACTTCCCAAGCCTCCCCGTGGGCCCCAGTGTGCCTCCCCTTCATCTTTGCACATCTCTGTCTGACAAATAAAATAGCTGCTCAGGTTTTCTGCAGGAAGGCTGCCTGAATTGTTAAAACTGGACAGATCAAACAGCTCCCCGGTGCTGCTGCTACCCATGCAAATTTCTCTTAGCCTGCCTGTCTGCATGCATATCCTGCCTCGGAGTAGGGTCTTAGCCAAACACGCGCACGCGGAGATCAACATGCAAACAGAAACGCATTTACATTTCCCTGCCGCACACCGAGCGAGCCTCATACACTAACGAGGCCCGTGCATCTCGGCTCAGCTTGGCCCAAACCGAGTCACACACAGCCTGCCAGCAGCATTAATTAGCAGAATGTTCCCTGTCCAAGTAAATCTAATAAGCAGGCGATGGAGCTGGTTTACATGCTGCTGCGTAATGAGAGAAAGCACCTCTGAAAGGCAGTGAAACAACTTCAGTAGGGGCATCTTCACCTTGGGAGATGTTTTAATGTCAGACATCGGGCGTTAAAAGTCTTAAACAGTTTCAAAAATTTAAGAGAAAGGGGGCGGAAAGCACGCAATCTACCACATGCTCAAACATACAGTCATGGATGGATGAACAATACCACAAACACAATCTGCTCTCCTCTGGTCTCAAAGCCTCAGAGGATGGAAGGAAGTGTCTGACTTCAGGTTCCTTTAAGAGGCACAGAAACTTTTAGCAAGGTGATAGTCGGATGATAAACACCGAGCTGCCAATCAACGTGCGTACGCTCCGTCCTGGAGTAGCAGAAAGGAACCCTATACGTGTATCAGAGAGTAATAAGTCGCCTGCAGTGCTGCTACATTGCTGTAGTCATCTGGTGTGTCAAGGTCAAGCTTCAAGCTCGAGAGGAAAAGCAGGACTTATCGATTTAAAAATTTTCCGCCCGGCTTCATTTCCTTGCTGATGCAGTGCTTCCTACCTGGATTAACAGGGCTACCTGGTAATCTGTTGCTACACAGATGGCTCGGCAGGATGACAGCACAGTGTGTTATCAACTGCAAACACTAAATATGCCAAATCACAGCAGGTTGAGGAGCTCTTTGATGTTTGTAGAGCTAAGAAGTTAGAGTCGTCTCCTAAATCTATTACTTTCAGATACTTTGGTGACTCCATTTTTATCCATACAAAGCAGAGATTGTCGTTTTGACCCATGCTACTGGAGCCATCTTGGTGGTGGCAGCATCCTGTGGTGGAGAGGCTTTTCAGGAGACTTTGGTTGGATTTTATGAAAATCTGTTAGAGGTGTTTAATAAACTTTACTGGGGTGAATGTTCACAACCCTAAATATACTGCCAGCGCTAATATTTAATAAAGATCTGGGTTCTGCCATCTTTATAGTCCATTAAACGTTGTTTAGAGTCATAGATATTACCATCCATCTATTTTCTGTCACAATTATCCCAAGCGGGGTCATGAGGGGTGCTGGTGCCCATCTTTAGCTGTCTTTGGGCTAGAGGCGAGGTACACCCTGGACTAGTCCCGATCCGATCCACGTATCGGATCGGGACGCCGATATTGGCAAAAAAATGCGTATCGGCAAAGCATGTAAAATGCCGATCCAGTTTTTAAAAAAATAATCCGGTCCGTATTTTCCAGTTTCGCTGATTGAAACGATCCATTCCACTATTTTGCGCCAGTGTTTCCCTGTTTTGCATTTTTACTAAAACTTACAGTAATACTTACACCTTTAACTGTTTACGGTTTTACTGTTCACTGTGCAATTTCAGATTGCTATTCATAATTTTGTCCAGTTTGTGTTTATCTCTTAATAAACAGGTAAGTTTGTTGTTACCAAGCATTGTGTTTTATTCAATCTCACCTAATTTAGCTGGCTAGATGTTATCAAGAGTACTAAAACCCTTTTCAACATGAGTCTTACAACTAAGGCTTAATACTTTAACTTAAACTTAAATACATGCTCGGATAGGCTGGTATCGGCCAGTATCGGTATCGGATCGGAAGTGCAAAAACCTGGATCGGGACATCTCTACCCTGGACCATTCACCAGTCCATCTCAGGGAGACAAACAACCATTCACACACACGCTAACACCTAAGGAGAATTTAGAGAAACCAATTAACCTAACAGTCATGTTTTTGGACTGTAGGAGGAAGCCGGAGTACCCAGAGAGAACCCACGCATGCTCAGGGAGAACATGCAAACTCCATGCAGAAAGACCAGGATTCAAACCCAAAACCTTTAGATATTACCGTATTTTCACGACTATAAGGCGCACCTAAACGTCTTTTTTTCCCCTCAAAATGTGGGGTGCGCCCTATGGTGCGGTGCGCCCTATCTGCGGACGTTGTTGAGACCACCATGAGTATGTGAGAACCTTAAAGGGGGAAGTGTGGGCGTGGCTTGTGTATAAAAGAACAGAACAATTTTTCCATCCGGACCAGG
This sequence comes from Cyprinodon tularosa, assembly GCF_016077235.1. NCBI lineage: Eukaryota > Metazoa > Chordata > Actinopteri > Cyprinodontiformes > Cyprinodontidae > Cyprinodon > Cyprinodon tularosa. The sequence continues at coordinate 1,351,017 of NW_024039207.1, forward strand.
ACTACAGTTGCTCAGCGACGTCCGGCGGATTATGATGAAAAGCTGGCGAGCTTCCACTCTTTCTGCAGCAAACACATAGCTGACAAAGTCATCCAGCCAAGCCACATCACCAACATGGACGAGGTGCCGCTCACTTTCGACATCCCGGTGAATCACACCGTGGAGAAGAAGGGGACCAGCACTGTAGCGATACACACAACGGGGTATGAAAAGGCGTCGTTTACTGTTGTGCTTGGCTGCCACGCAAATGGACAGAAACTGCCGCCTATGGTGATTTTTAAAAGAAAGACTTTGCCTAAAGAGACTTTTCCAGCTGGAGTTGTTATTAAGGCGAATGAAAAAGGCTGGATGGACGAGGAGATGATGAAAGCTTGGCTGAGGGAGGTGTATGTAAGGAGACCAGGTGGTTTTTTCCACGCATCACCATCTCTGTTAATTTGTGACTCCATGCGTGCCCATCTCACAGCCGATGTGAAAAAAAAGTCAAAGAAATGAACGCTGTGCTTGCTGTTATTCCGGGAGGTCTGACAAAGGAACTTCAACCGCTCGACATCGGTGTGAACCGGCCGTTCAAAGTAAGGCTGCGAGCGGCGTGGGAGCGATGGATGACAGACGGAGAGCACAGTTTCACTAAAAGTGGAAGGCAGCGCCGGGCAAGTTACGCCACCGTTTGCGGATGGATTGTAGATGCTTGGACTAACGTTTCTGCTGGGACTGTTGTTCGAGCTTTCGCAAAAGCCGGCATCATTTCCAAGGAGCCGCCCGGCACGGAAAGTGACTCTGACAGCGAAGAAGAAGGGGAAACTGGCATGTCGGATTTAGCGCAGCTGTTTAATTCAGAAACAGAGGATGATGACTTTGAGGGGTTTGATTAATACTCTGTAATAAATACTTGAATAAAGCACAATCATACTCAGTTTTGCTCCCGCTCTATTTTTCTACCTGAAAACTTAATTCAACAGCAGCCTCTGGGCCGCGGCGCATCCGGGCTCACCTCCGCAGGTGTTTTTTAGTCTAAATAATCTAAATCTTTTTAAGTGAGAAAGTCCACCTGAAAATTTAATCATTGCAGTCAGTTCATCCAGATTATTATCCTGCCTATGTTTTAAGTTAATTTATGCGTCAATAAACGAAGAAGAAGGGGAAACTGGCATGTCGGATTTAGCGCAGCTGTTTAATTCAGAAACAGAGGATGAGGACTTTGAGGGGTTTGATTAATACTCTGTAATAAATACTTGAATAAAGCACAATCATACTCAGTTTTGCTCCCGCTCTATTTTTCTACCTGAAAACTTAATTCAACAGCAGCCTCTGGGCCGCGGCGCATCCGGGCTCACCTCCGCAGGTGTTTTTTAGTCTAAATAATCTAAATCTTTTTAAGTGAGAAAGTCCACCTGAAAATTTAATCATTGCAGTCAGTTCATCCAGATTATTATCCTGCCTATGTTTTAAGTTAATTTATGCGTCAATAAACGAAGAAGAAGGGGAAACTGGCATGTCGGATTTAGCGCAGCTGTTTAATTCAGAAACAGAGGATGAGGACTTTGAGGGGTTTGATTAATACTCTGTAATAAATACTTGAATAAAGCACAATCATACTCAGTTTTGCTCCCGCTCTATTTTTCTACCTGAAAACTTAATTCAACAGCAGCCTCTGGGCCGCGGCGCATCCGGGCTCACCTCCGCAGGTGTTTTTTAGTCTAAATAATCTAAATCTTTTTAAGTGAGAAAGTCCACCTGAAAATTTAATCATTGCAGTCAGTTCATCCAGATTATTATCCTGCCTATGTTTTAAGTTAATTTATGCGTCAATAAACGAAGAAGAAGGGGAAACTGGCATGTCGGATTTAGCGCAGCTGTTTAATTCAGAAACAGAGGATGAGGACTTTGAGGGGTTTGATTAATACTCTGTAATAAATACTTGAATAAAGCACAATCATACTCAGTTTTGCTCCCGCTCTATTTTTCTACCTGAAAACTTAATTCAACAGCAGGCTCTGGGCCGCGGCGCATACGGGCTCACCTCCGCAGGTGTTTTTTCATCTAAATAATCTAAATCTTTTTAAGTGAGAAAGTCCACCTGAAAATTTAATCATTGCAGTCAGTTCATCCAGATTATTATCCTGCCTATGTTTTAATTAAATTTATGCGTCAATAAACTGTATCAGAGGAGTAATCACAGCCCTGTGTCATCAGCGATGTGTCTCTCACGGCCGGTTCCCAGGTTTGAATAATACTTTGTAATAAATACACCTTGCAGCTTTATTTGCTGTGATCAGTGGGAATAAAGTAGTTTTAATATGTTTTTAAGTGGGAAAATCCACCTGAGAGGACATGTACCTGTATATAAAAAACGCGCCCTATAGTCCGGTGCGCCTTATGTGTGTGTTAAATACAGAAATGGCACACATAACTGAGACTGCGCCTTTTAGTCCGGTGCGCCTTATGGTCGTGAAAATACGGTACATAACCTTTTAACCCATTTAGGCCGGGAAAGCATTACCGCATTTCTACCATTCAAGCCGGGGGCGCTGTTGCGTAATTCTACCATTGACGCCGGGAGAGCATATAAGTCAAGCAAGAAGAAAGAAGTTTTTTTTCAAGCAAACATGGAGGAGTTTGACAGAGAAGAGTTGTCGGAAGGCAGTGATTTTGAGGAGTGTGTCGGCTTTGATGACGGTATAGATGAAAATGATGACTTTGAACGCGCTGAACCAATCGAACTACCACCGCAATGCACCGCAGTGTTTTCAACCGCACACCTGGAGTGAAAGTTGATTTGCCTGCAGACACCACACCGCTGCAGGCATTTGAGCATATTTTTAATGAAGAACTTTGGATGCATCTTGTTACCGAGACGAATAGGTACAGTGACCAAACAAACCAAACTCCAACAAGAGCAAAGATGGCAAAGTGGTCACCCGTGACTGTGATGGAGATGAAGACATTTATTGGGCTGTGTATGGGCATAGGACTTCTTGTGTTGCCAGTACGAAGAGATTATTGGCGACAGAGTAAACCTCTCTTCAGGACGCAGTTCCCCCAAAATATGTCCCGGGACAGATTTGTGGCCATCTGGAGGTAAGTTGTATTGCAATTTATAACACAGACATATGCATTATTATGCATAATAATACTGTTAATAAGTAATCATCAGATAGTTATTTATGTAATGTTTGTTCTTTATTTTAAAAACGTTTTATATTGCACATTCTCAATGAAGACATGATCACATATGGAAAAAATAAAAGGTTGAATTTTTTTTTTCTTTTTGATTACTGCTTTTTACTTTTTTTTTTTTTTTTTTTTGAAGAATTTCAAAGATAAAATATATTTTGAGTTCTATCTGCTACAGAAGCTGAGATATCAATAATTTACTAGGCGTTGACACAGTTGCTGAATTTACAGAAAAACTTCAGGTTTTAGGGGTATTATTTTTTAAATCGGCCATATGTTTTTAAGGTGTTTTTTCCAGGCGTTTTAGGCCTAAATGGGTTAATAAAACACAATTTAATAATAATAGTAATATCTACTATAGGAAATATGTTATTATTTACATATCTAAAACAATCTATTATTGTTCTGTTGTGAAAAATCCAATCAAAGATTGCTTTTAAAACTCTAAATCTTCCAAGGCTCCTTAGAGCCACTTGCTGAAGTGAAATGTAAAGATTGATGCTCATAGCGGCTCTCCATGCAGCATAAAGACGAAAAAGAAAATACCAACTAAACATTTTTCTCTACACTGTAAAATGCATTGAGGTGGCTTTATTTAAAAAAAAAATGTAAATATTTTTAGTCAAAATAAAAATGTTAGCATGTACAAGTTTTACAAATCAAATTTCCAAACGGAGTTGATTTTGAGCAGACCTAATTAAGACGGTGAGCCTTTAGTGCTCACCTGCTTGCAGTTAGCATCCTGTTAGGATCCTAAGCATTATTTCCAAATCATTTTTTATTTCCATTTCATATACTTATAACACACATTTGGACTATCTGAGTGAAGCATTGATGTTTGATACACCAAGCAAACAACAGGTCACTGTGTTCTATCTCTAAATGTCAGCAGCTTTCGTCGTGCTGCATTTTGGCCACACCCACTGAAAAACAGCCAATGAGATCATGCACCTCTTTCTAATACTTTGTTTTCATGTTTGGCCTAAACTTAAATATTTTAAGTTATCCAAAATTTTTTAATAGGTTCACAGATTTATTTATTTATTTATTTTTTACCAGGTTTGGTAACTTTTACTCCTCTTATGAATAAAGTCCCCCAGTGAAGTCAAATGATTTATATCCAGCCAATCAGCAAAGCTACTGCTATGTTGCAATACATAGCAGTATTGCTATACATAGCAAATTTTGGCGTTTGACCAATCAGATAAAACTTCAGATACAGCAAAATGTGCTAAGTTACTTACAGTTAATAAAGTCAAGTCAAAAAGGCAATAAGAAGAGTTAAAAAGAAGAAAACTTAGAGGGGCCTGTATCTGCATTAATACTCTGGGGTTATGTTCTAGCAAAAAAGATGATTTTTCACTCTTTTTTTCTTAATTTCTTGCTGAAGCACAAAGGACTGTTTTTTTAATTAAATTAACATTGATTTTTTTTCACCATAAAAATTATGTTTTAAGTGTTACAAAATGTAAAAAGGTCTTGTTCTGTCCTCCAATAACACTATCCTTAAAATTATGAGTTTTCTCACAGAGTTCCCTATAAAGTGCTCTATAAAGGTTTAGGAAAGTTATAAACATGATAACGAGATGAGATTTGAGTTTTGCTCATTTATTAAGTAAATATTTACCAGGGTTCCCATCAGGATCCTGAGGCGTGTTGGTCAGGTAACAGACTTAATGGCGGAGGGTTCATTCTTTCACAACGCTTCCCTCATGAGCAAGTAAGGAGGTAAAATGTGTTTAAAAACATTTCTGTGGATTTTACACTCATTAAAAGTCAGGGTATCGATAAAACGCCTTTGTAATTCGGCACAACAAACATCTGTGCCAAAATGTGCTGGGAAGGAAGCCCATATGTCAGTCAGAGGGCCGTTCGAGCATATCGACCTGAGTTTGAGAGTGACAATGACTTTGGCTACGTTCACACTGCAGGCCTTGATGCTCAATTCTGATTTTTTTGTGAAATCCAATTTTTTTGCATTGCCGTTCACATTTCCAAATATATGCGACTCCTGTGTGAACTGCAGTCATACAACACAATTGTCCTGCATACGCAGTAGAGGACGCAATGACATCACAGGCCGGTAAATATGGAAAAATCTTTTTCAACCATAAAAACACAATTTTTTCGAGATGGTTAAACATAAAAACTGCTCTCCGCATCATCGTCCACCATGGTTGTTGTTTTTCTTGTCACTTCTGCATAGCAAGACCCAGAATAGTGACCTTTGTCGGGTATTAATGGTGTTCAGGTCGGATGAATGCGACCTGCCCGTTCACACACAGGTCACATTTGAAAAGATCAGATTCGTATCGGATTCAGGACCACATAGCCAAGCGGCCTGGGTCGCATCGGTGAAAATAGGATCTGTGTTGTTCAGACAGTCATGAAAAGATCAGATACAGGTCGCATATGGGCCAAAAAAAAAAAAAAAAAATCGGATTTGGGTCACTTCAGGCTGCAGTGTTAAAGACTTAGTTAAGCACGAAGACCCGAAACGTTGAAATTCTCTGGTTAGAAGCCCGTGCTACATTTGCAGAGTAGATTTTCAAAGCTGGGTAAACAATACAGGTGCTGGTCATAAAATTAGAATATCATGAAAAAGTAGATTGATTTCAGTAATTCCATTTAAAAAGTGAAACTTGTATATTATATTCATACATTACATACAAACTCATATATTTCAGATGTTTATTTTGTTTAATTTTGATGATTACAAATGACAACAAATGAAAATCTCAAATTCATCATATCAGAAAATTAGAATATTGTGAAAAGGTTCAAAATTGATGGCCCCTGGTGCCACACTCTAATCAGCTAATTAACTCAAACCACCTGCAAAAGCCTTTAAATGGTCTTTCAGTCTAGTTCTATAGGCTACACAATCATGGGGAAGACTGCTGACTTGACAGTTGTCCAAAAGACGACCATCGACACCTTGCACAAGGAGGGCAAGACACAAAAGGTCATCGCTAAAGAGGCTGGCTGTTCACAGAGCTCAGTGTCCAAGCACATTAATAGAGAGGCGAAGGGAAGGAAAAGATGTGGTCGAAAAAAGTGTACAAGCGAGAGAGATAACCGCACCCTGGAGAGGAATGTGAAACAAAACCCCTTCAAAAATGTGGGGGAGATTCACAAAGAGTGGACTGCAGCTGGAGTGAGTGCTTCAAGAACCACCACACACAGACGTATGAAAGACATGGGTTTCTGCTGTCGCATTCCTTGTGTCAAGCCACTCTTGAACCACAGACAGCGTCAGAAGCGTCTTGCCTGGGCTAAAGAGAAACAGGACTGGACTGCTGGTGAGTGGTCCAAAGTCATGTTCTCTGATGAAAGTAAATTTTGCATTTCCTTTGGAAATCAAGGTCCCAGAGTCTGGAGGAAAAGAAGAGAGGCACTTCATCCACGTTGCTTGAAGTCCAGTGTAAAGTTTCCACAGTCAGTGATGGTTTGGGGTGCCATGTCATCTGCTGGTGTTGGTCCATTGTGTTTTCTGAGGTCCAGGGTCAACGCAGCCACATACCAGGAAGTTTTAGAGCACTTCATGCTTCCTGCAGCTGACCAACTTTTTGGAGATGCAGATTTCATTTTCCAACAGGACTTGGCACCTGCACACAGTGCCAAAGCTACCAGTACCTGGTTGAAGGACCATGGTATCCCTGTTCTTAATTGGCCAGCAAACTCTCCTGACCTTAACCCCATAGAAAATCTATGGGGTATTGTGAAGAAGAAGATGCAATACACCAGACCCAACAATTCAGAAGAGCTAAAAGCCACTATTAGAGCAACCTGGGCTATCATAACACCTGAGCAGTGCCACAGACTGATCGACTCCATGCCACGCCGCATTGCTGCAGTAATACAGGCCAAAGGAGGCCCAACTAAATACTGAGTGCTGTACATGCTCATACTTTTCATGTTCATACTTTTCAGTTGGCCAACATTTCTATAAATCCTTTGTTTTTATTGGTCTTCAGTAATATTCTAATTTTCTGATATGATGAATTTGAGATTTTCATTTGTTGTCATTTGTAATCATCAAAATTAAACAAAATAAACATCTGAAATATATGAGTTTGTATTTAATGTATGAATATAATATACAAGTTTCACTTTTTAAATGGAATTACTGAAATCAATCTACTTTTTCATGATATTCTAATTTTATGACCAGCACCTGTAGAGACTGACATTTTTTCGGGAATCCCACGGGTCATGTGATTCCCATGGGATTCCCGTGGGATGAGAGTCAGTATTAGTAACGATCACGTGATTGGGACGGTACAGGATTAAACATTAACGGGAGCAGACGGGAGCGGGAGCAAACCAATAGTAACTAAAAAAAACTAGGATCGATGCCAAAAAATAAAATGAAATAGAAAGAAAAAAAAATCCAGTACTGGAGCCGCCATTTTGTAGTCTTTTTCCTTGAAGCCTACACTAATATGCGATTCAAAAAAACTACACGACCCAAAAACCAACAGTGCTTCCGCTCTCAGTTTTTCAACCACGCTCAAAAACAACAAGAATGGGAGTGGTGCAGGAGCGGGAGTCATTCTGAATGGGAGTGGGAGTAATTTCACCAGGAGTGGGACGGGACAGGATTTAGATTTCTACTCTGGCCCGGGATCGGGACACAATTTTTTTCTGTGGGAGTGGGACGGGACAGGAGTGAAAATCCACTCCCGTGTCAGTCTCTAGTACACAAAGATGAAACATGCAGTATCAAATGTCATAAAAGCCTTCAAGAGCCCAGTTAAAAGGAGCCAACAACAGATGATGTCCAATTGACATCTTGACGATGGATCTCATCTTCTAATGGAATATCTTAAACCAGTTCTGTCCGTAAATCAGTGGGACACATTAATCGCAGCAAATGTGGCCTTTATATAGGTTTAATAACTTCATTGATTGCATTTTTAAAAGGCAGCAATTGGTCTCATAGATTTCCATTACATTGCCCAATATCACCTTGGAGAGAGGATTAACAGCCGTACAACTGTTGGAGCGGGGGACAAAGTTCAGATGAGGACACGGTCACCTCGGAAGCCAACTGTTCCCACAGAGCTGCGTCTTAATTACAGTTCAGGCGATGATGAACTCACCTCCCCGATTATCTCACACCGTAGCATTTCTGCCTACCTCCCCGTTCTCTCTTTGGGGTTACATTAACTTCACTGCAGGATGTTTACGCTGCATTTTAAGATTGAAGACGCACCATTTTCTTTTTTTTTTCTTATGCCAAGATATAAATAAGGTGATGATTCAGTTTTGTAATTGCACATCATGGAGAACAGTCTCAATGTAGTTAAAGGAATTGAAATAAGACGTGTCAAAATATACTGTGCCATTTTTCAGGCCCCTTTACTCTGATTCTACCAAATAAAACTCAAAACAAGAGATTACTTTCAGAACTCGACCAATATGTCTGCCAGCTTAAAACTTTAACTTAAAAATAAAAAAATGTTAAAATCTTAAGACAATTATTATGAATCAAGAGACTTCTGGCAGTTGCTTGCTAAAGTGGATTTTATTTAAGCTTACCAGAGAAGAATTTATCAATATTGGTGTTGGTTTTACACATAAAATCCAAGTATATCACATAAAACACACAGATACCCTTTATTTTATTGAAAATGTATATATATGAGCGATTGTTAGAGCTATTTAACCTCATATGGTTTCCTTTTATCATCTCTAGAAAATATTCATTAAGAAAAACATGACATTGATGTTTAACTTTAATTATGAACCGTTACAAATGAATACCATCCTTAATTGATTTAGTTAAAATCTATTCATAGAAACTACTTCTTCAGTATCTGGATACAATTTTTGTTAGGTCAAATACAAATATACTCCAAAAGTATCTAATAAACGTGTTTAAACTGGAGGATAGTAAAGTTTAAATAAAAAAATGTGCTTCATATTCCTTAATCACATTTCATTGCTAGTATTTTTGGTGGTGTTTAACTAAAAAGTTGCCACTGAGATAGCTTGATCAGATTTGAGCTGAAGATTTCTTCATCCATTCTTGAACTTTAGCAGAGCACAGCAAGGCTTATGTGTATATATGCGTTGTAATGTAATTATAGTAAAAAGTTAAAACTGCTGCAAGAGATGTAGCTTAGGAGGTTTCTGGGTTTAAGCTTAAATTTGAATCCATTGGTACAGTCTTTCTCAGACAACCTCAGTCCTCGCCGAGTTCACTTGTGCCATATGCTAGCAAAAGCCGCACAGCAGTTTTCTGTATATCTTGTAGTTTGGCAAATCTTGACTGAGTGACGGCGCCAATGATGTCCTTACGGATGCAGTTCTTCCAGTACAGGACTAGTTTGTGAATCCCACTAGAATGATGCGCTAACTAGTAGTACTGTTCTGGCAGTCTGTTAACATCATGGAGACTGGAGTGTATGTGCGTTTGTTTTTATGTTGGCCATTATGTAATGTTGAGAGGTGTTTTTGGAACTATACATAGCCTAATTAATATGATCTATTAACCTAGAGCAATATGCATGGCATGGTTGTTACATGTCAGGTACGCCAGTCGCTGACCTTGATCAAGGCACCTTTCAGTAGAGCTGCAGTCAGTCAATGGACTGGCATGGCTATCTCTGCCCCTACATTTTTAGGGACAAATGCAGAAGCAGGATTGTCGGAAGCACTATGAGCAGTAGTTGAAGCACTAGCCACAGCAAACGAACAGTCTATTTTAAAACATCCAGACGCGTCAGCTTGTAGAGCTTTTGCTTTTTGACCCAAATCTTCTCCGCTCCCCCTTTCTTCTTTTTGCCAACTCTTTCCATGATTTTTAGCCCATCCACTGAAACCAAAATATAACCGAATATCCGCAGCATCCGTATTCCTATGGACCAGCCAGAAAAGGTTCATAAACCTCCTGAATATAAGAAATCTCTGCCAATTTGAACCAAAGTCTATTGATCTTGTAGGCCAGAGATCTTCAACAGGGGTTCCGCCACCGCTAGGGGGTCCATGGGGGTACTACTTGGGGGTTGTGAAAGTTTTGGTTGATTACATTTGTTTTTTTTATATCCCCCCCTGCAATTTTTTCCACTAATTGAAATGTCTTTAAATCCACATTAAGATTAATTCAATAAACTGTAGTAAACAGATAAATGGAGGCAGAAGATGTCTTTCAGTCATCAATGCAAACATTCAGCGTCATACAGGAGCTCTTTCAAGCTGGGCACCGTTTCATTCACAACACCTGTCCCATCAACCAGGGATCAGAAATACTTTAATAATCCCAGGGCGAAAATACTTTCATTACATTAATCCATCTGTAATAGAGTGACTATAGGGCCAGTTTGATAGAACACAACTTTATACAATATATATATAATTAGGGGGTCCCTGCTCCATCTCGCCATCAGCTTGGGGGTCTTAGGCCATAAATGTAAAGAAAAGCGTTTTTTACCCATAAAGGGCCATCCTAAACTGCCAGATTGGGAAACATCCAAACCTGGCAACAATGCACGTAAGACTGGAAACATTAGCCTTTAGATGCCGCAACATTTTTTTGCAAAATATTCTAACATAAATTCACCAAATATAAGAGGATGATTGTAGTTTGGTTTAGAGAAAGCATTTTAGTTTTATTATAATTTAGTTTTTTTTGCAAGGATTTTACAGTTTGCGGAAATTGAAAATTACACCATATAGCAACCGTAACAAGGATATGAATGACAAGGAAGGGCTATATATACTGCATGCATCATTTAGGTAGTTAACATTGGATTAATTCTTGAGCTCCTTGAGTTATTTATTGTCACAGGTAGGAGCTTCAGCAGGAGAGTAAGTGTTGGGACAGGTATAATTTGATAGAAATTTTACACATTCAGTAAAAAAAAAATGTCACTGGATGGTCTTTAAGAAGGGGGATGATTTTTAAGATATTTTTAAGATTTTTTTAAGAAGGGGGATGCCACCCCCGTCACCCCCCCTTCGATCTCGATTACTGGATAACATTATGGAGTAGTAAAAGGCACTCAGCAAGACTGAAGAGAAAAAGAATCTTATTGGTTGGTTGATTTAATTCAGTTTGTTCGGTCAAATAATTAGTTTGAACTAATCGATAAATTGTGCAAGATTATTCATCTCATCACCTTAAGGGCAGCCATTGACGATGAGAAGCACATCTCTGCTGCAACAAAGTTTAATCTCCATTGCAGTAAGAGATATGACGTAAATGAAAAACCAGTTTACTTTTCAACTCTTTTCTACGGTCATTCAATATGTCCATGAAATGGAAATAAAGAATGAAATTGTTTTATTTTCTGTTTACCAAAACAAATAAATAAATTCAGATAAAATACATTATTTTAATACCTAATATAGCCCTGATACATTTTAACAAAATATATTTTAACTTAAACTCTACAACATAATAATAATACAAAACTACATAAAGTATTCTGTGTTATACCAATTTGATTGATGAATTACAACAGTTATATTTAGTGTAAAAGTACTAAAAAATTAAGCTTAAATTCAAATAAATGATTATGAGTACAAAGTTAATTTGTTAGATAAACTCATGGAAAATTCTGAGGCTAAAGTCCAAGTAGGGCTGGGTCAACACAATCTATCAGGGATAATCAAACTCCTTTATTTAGTACTGGGTCTGTTTTAATATTATGTTTGCTTAGCAGCTTCCACCTTGATCATGTTCCGTTGATAACTGCCAGGTTTGTTTGAATTCACGCTGCATCAGTGAAGATAAATTAAACCGTGTCGTATGAGCGAACAGGTTATCTCTGCTGCTTGTGTCAGGCCTGTTAAAACAATATCAGGAAATTATCGCAGGCTCCTTAGTTGTTAATAGAGATAGGTTTAGGCAGCTCATTTATATTAACCAAAACCCAATAAGAATATATAAGAAGGGCCAGAGCCGCCTCCACCTCCTGATGATGCTGAGGTCCTATGGAGTGAGCAGTCCCCTGCTTAAAACCTCTATGACTCTGTGGTGGCATCAGCCCTCCTCTACGCTGTCGTCTGCTGGGCCCCTGGCAGCGCAGAGCGGGACTGAACAAACTGGTTAGAAAGGCCGCTTCTGTCCTACGCTGCGCTCTGGACTCAGTGGAGGAAGTAGCTGAGAGGAGGGTGCTGTCCAAGCTTACATCCATCATGGACACCTTCCACCCTCTGCACCAGACTGTAGAGGAGCTGAGCTGCTCCTTTAGTGAAAGAGTTTTACACCCTGTTTGTTAAAAGGAGCGCTACTGCAGATCATTCATACAATGCGACATTGTATATTGTGCAATTTACTATTTGATACACTGTGCAATAACCTGTTTCTCTATATTTGATAACCAATGCAATAACTATATATATAAATATTCATCTATATAAACATCCTGTGCAATAACCTGTTTCTCTATATTTGATAACCAATGCAATAACTATATATATAAATATTCATCTATATAAACATCCTGTGCAATAACCTGTTTCTCTATATTTGATAACCAATGCAATAACTATATATATAAATATTCATCTATATAAACATCCTGTGCAATAACCTGTTTCTCTATATTTGATAACCAATGCAATAACTATATATATAAATATTCATCTATATAAACATCCTGTGCAATAACCTGTTTCTCTATATTTGATGACCAATGCAATAACTATATATATAAATATTCATCTATATAAACATCATGTGCAATAACCTGTTTCTCTATATTTGATAACCAATGCAATAACTATATATATAAATATTTATCTATATAAACATCCTGTGCAATAACCTGTTTCTCTATATTTGATAACCAATGCAATAACTATATATATAAATATTCATCTATATAAACATCCTGTGCAATAACCTGTTTCTCTATATTTGATAACCAATGCAATAACTATATATATTAATATTAATCTATATAAACATCATGTGCAATAACCTGTTTCTCTATATTTGATAACCAATGCAATAACTATATATATTAATATTAATCTATATAAACATCATGTGCAATAACCCATTATAATGATCCTAGTATAAAAAAAAAAAAGCTTTCATATGTCGACACACTGTATATATCCCATGCACCTTTTTCTTCCGTTGGCACTAGGGGTGGGTATTTGCAAAGAAGTCATGATTAGATTCAAATCATGATTCACATGCCACGATGCGATTCTATCACGATGCATCACGATACTTGACATATTGCGATGCATTGCGATATTTTCACTGAACACTGTAAGAAAAAGATACAGCCCTTACCAGTGGCTGACTGGCTGTGTGTGATCTGGATCGTGTCTTCAATTGATACATGACTGAAAGCAACTGAATTCATACATAGCTGTATTTATTGAAATGACTTTTGGAGTTGTTGCCATGAAAACAAATACTGGACAGAAATATTACTATTACTGGCGTGGACACATTGACAAAAAGATCTTAGGATTCATCAAACTTAAAATAACAAAATAAGGATAATCAATGCCGTTTACATGGCCTCAGTGGTGCTTTAAACCAATGAAATGAAAACATTCAAATCTATATTTCCCCTTTTGCAAATTACGTGCGTCATATCAATTTCGTTTTTACCTTCTTTGTTTTTAAAGCCAAAATGCATCCAAGCATCTGACTTGAAACTCGTTGCAGTATCCCACGGCCGAAAATTAGAATCGCGATGTATCGTCATGACGATTATTTTGCACACCCTTAGTTGGCACCTTCTTCTTCTTGACTATTTGAGCTGATGTGACGAGTAAATTCTCTACTATGAGATCAATGAAGTCAATCAAGAGATTTTAACAGCACAAACAGAGGGGTTGATAAAAACATTTTGCACGCTAGTATGAATCAACTTCTATGTTTACGGAGCAGGTCTTGTCATCCAGACCTGGATGTTAAAATATATGCTTAATTTGCACATGCTCAGATAAGCAGCGACTACATGCATAATGTTAGCTTATAGGTTCTAGTGCAGGGTAAAAGTTTCCCAGTAATATCCATAGTTTATCCTGCAACACTTTGTATACCAAGCAAACTTAAACCCACAGGGGTAAAATGATTGCTTTTCAACTATTACAGCATGTGCTCAGGTTTCAAGATAACAGACTCCATTGGATTTTATTTATACAACCAATAATTACAGTGAGGGTTTGTTTACTAAGTCAGGGGAGCTGAAATGCAAAGAAAAGCCCCTACTGTATATAAAGTCTGACATGCTGCTTTCCTTTTCTTTTTTTAACAGCCTCTCACACAGAGATGATTGTCACATTGCTGACTGGGTGGATTTCGGAGCGATGTGGGATAATGACATTTGGGAATGTTGACAGTCGTCATTTGGGGAAGTCTCTAAGGGAAACACTGCTGTCACAATAATTTGAAATGGCAGCTTTTAAGACCCGACAGTGACTGTTTAGGTATGAGTAAGTTTCCGAACGTCTGCCACCGGTGTGAGCTGTGCCCCGAGCAGAGTAGGGCTGCCGCACTTTGAGGTGTTCCGGTGAAATCTCTCATCATGTAGCCGATCCGTCCTCATCGCTCTCTGCCTGGGAAACATTCAGCATGCTCAGCTCGCTGAGGTTAATAGTCATCAAATCAATGTCTTCAGCTGGCTCTGTGTCCCTGTGTCAGAGTCAGTCACCTCTGCTGGCAGCGGGTGAGAAACGACTTCAGTTTATGAGTAATCAGGCCTTGCAGCGCTCTTGATATGAAAACTGCAAAAAGCTAATGGAAAATAACCAAGTCACAAAGTCTGAGTGTAAACCTAATTGCACGTATGCAGGAAGATGAGTGAAATAAAACCTAAACTAAGTGGAAACAGATACTTAAAGGAAGTAAACTAGACTTTAGCTCCTAGTCTAAAGCCAGACTGTTAGACAAAGCAAGAAATCAGATTGGTTTAACTGCCGGGTTCATATGGCTATATCCCTCCCTCCCTCCCTCCCCCACTCACTCCATCCATCCATGCATCCATCCATCCGAAGCGTGGAGCAGCTGGATAAGCGTTTTTTTTATAACTGAGTTTTTAATTTTACTTAATTTTTTTTAGTTAAACTAGGAAAACCACAGATCTAAAAACGAAGGTTTCCAAAGAATAGCGGGACATAAAATTTTTTATAAAACACTGCAAAAACTTTAACTTCCCTTAAATCTCTGAATATCTGTCCGTCTGTCCATCCATCTATCGCGTGGAGCAGCTGGATAAGCGTTTTGTGCTCTGACTAGACGAGCGCATCACAAAACGCGGAGGTAGAACAGTTTCCTCTCAGCGACTTTAGAATAGTGTCCATATAAAAACGGGCTGTATCAAAACATCCAAAAAATATTTACTAAAGTAAAAAAAAAAAGATTATACGATTTTATCAAATATGTATAACTACATTTTTTTATTTTAGGTTATTTTTTTTAGTTAAACTAGGAGAACCACAGATCTAAAAACGAAGGTTTCCAAAGAATAGCAGGACATAAAAAATACATTTTTATAAAACGGTGCACAAATTTTAACTGCCCTTAAACCTCTGAATATCCGTCCATCCATCCATCCATCCATCCATCCATCCATCCATCCATCCATCCATCCATCCATCCTCTCTGCAGGATTTCTGGTGTCCATCTCCAGCCCTTATTGGGACAAAAGCAGTGAACAGGTCGCCACTTACTAACAGATTTATTGAAGATTTTGCCAATTAAAACCAGTTTTATTTGACCACTATGATTTTCATGAAAAAAAAAAGATTAATTCCATTGAAACAAATGTATATAATATATATGGTTTGAAAATCAGTATAGCCACCTCCATTGATTAGACTACAGCTCTGTCAAATAAACTGAAGACTAAGCAGAAGTTAGAATAGTAGCCATTCAAAATTGACCCACTTTCCTTGATGGGCCCTTGGCTAGTTCCATAAAATTCCTTTTTAAACATCAGTCTTTGTACTAAAATATCCTTTCTGTCATGATTTGTGGACATTCAGATCTAAAGAGAAGCCTCATCAGAACCTGTAATTCAGTAAGAAGGTGCAGTCAGAGTAAAAAAATATGCATGCCAAGCAGAAGGAAGGGCCTTTTTGAATGGTTGCTACTGTAAGAAACTTAGTGGTCAGTAACACCTCAGACTTTGAATAACAGCACTTTACATGATAAAATCTTCCTACCGCAACCAATATTGTTGCCACATCTAAGAATTAAAAAAAGAGATTAAAAGAAAAACCTCCAAAATCTGCTTATTAGTCTTGTTCAATTCAGCAAACTGCTTTAAAATTTCTATATGGTAACTATTTAATCTAAAAACATGCACGAGCCATCATGGTTCGATGCCTTCACAATACCCTGGTTCTGGATGGTTATAATATCTTTTTATGACACAGACCAGAGCGCTCGTTAATTCAGCCTCCATCAAAGTGTTGCCTCTGGCGAAACAGAGTGCTGATCTTGGCCTGGTATTTAGCAGACAGCAAGTCTACAGGGCCTCGTTCCTGAGCGTAGGATTTCCCAGGATGTTTGATGCCTCGGAATCAAACAGTCAAACAGACTGCTGGGCAGCAGCTGACTGAAATAACATCAAAACATCCAGGGCTGTGAAAAACTGTTAGCGCCATAGAGATTCAGTTTGTTTTTACTCGAGTTAAAAGACTGCAGAATATCACAAAATCTGTAAAAACAAAAGCCAAAAAAAAATACAAATATTGATTAAATGGCTCCCTTGTTTAATCACATGTAAAGTATGATCAGTTTAATATTATGCAGCCACAGAATGGCCTGAATAATGCCGAATCTGTTGAAAAGCAACAATAATTATCATTTAAGAAGTACTTTCAGGCCTTACAAAATTAAATAAATTTAAATTTCTGATCAACTAAACAGTCTGTGATGAATTGAACTCCAGTTCTAAAGCTGGCAATCAATTTAACCAGTGAATACTCTTCATAAATAGAGAAAACAGTTTCACATTTCCCTAAAAAAATAAAATAAAAATCAAGATTATCCCACCAAAAAATTGGCAGGTGATTTTAAAACTGTTTTGAAGTGGCCTAGTTAAAGTCCGGATTTCAGTCTGATTCAGACACTGCAGTATGACCTTAAACAGGCTACGTTCACACTGCAGGCCTTGATGCTCAATTCCGATTTTTTGTGAAATCCGATTTTTTTGCGTTGCAGTTCACATTTCCAAATGAATGCAACTTGTATGTGATCTCCTGTGTGAGCTGAAGTCATACAACCCAAGTGTCCCGCATGCGCAGTAGACGCCGCAGTGACATCACAGACTAGCGTGCTCTGTGTTCAGTGTTGAGGAGTAACGGATTACATGTAACGACGTTATGTAATTTAATTACAAAAAAAGAGTAACTGTAATTCGTTACGGTTACAATGAGAAAATATGTAACGCAGTTACAGTTATTTCAGAAAATATTAATTACAAATTTAGTTACAATTTTTAAAAAATATAAATAAAAACCTTTGCGAAATATGTAATGATATTTTTATTGCTTCGCGCCCTGTATCGCCGTTTCCCACTACGGCACCTTGTCTCCATCATATCTGCCACTCTGATGATCCATCCTGTGCTGGTGGAGCCTCCTTGAGGAACAGCAAGCGAGCGGACGGTTCTATTTCAGCTCAAGCAGCGCATCCAAAATGACAGGAAATTTAAGGAGCATTTCATTTACATCTGTGAAAATGGCTCACATTTAACCGTGCAGTGCAAGAAGTGTTTGCCGGTGTTAAAGAAAAATGATTATTTTTAGCTTTTAATACAGTTAATCTTATGGCATGTTTAAAAGGTATGTTGAACACTCTCATTTTGAACATATTTCTTAATTTTGAACAAGTTTGTGAAGATAACCTTTCCTTGAACCAAATTACTGAATTTAAGTTTGTTCCTGAGAATTTATGGCGGGAAGAGGCCCCGCATTCCACAGCTATTTTGTGAAATCTTATCTTAGGTTTTCCTTAGCCAGATGAACTTAAAATTCCTGGAGGCCAGGCCGTACATTAGGGGAAGTTCTAAGTTTTTCTGAGTGTCCAAGATAGCTCCTGGTTGGAGGAGCAAAAGCCAGCCTTATTTGAATAAATTAAATACAAGAGGATAAAACCTTCTACATAGAAGTAACAAATCAGATTTGCTCTTGCATCTCTCCAAAGATGTCTTTGTACGTCTTTGCTTTCTTTCCTTCTCTCCATTTATGTCAGGTAAATGAATGTATGTCTCCGTTGTTCTGCAGTTTCTGGTGTAAGTTTGTGCATTGTCTTACTTCTAAGTTTATGCATTGTCTTATATTGGATTAAACTCTGTAATTCTGTTGGTTGTTGGTTTTCCTTGTGGCCACAAGCAGCTCGCCGAGAGGACCTGGGATACAGAGGAAGAGAGAGAGCCAAACTTTTTCCAAAGTTAACTATTTTAGAATAATTTCTTCCTTAACACCGGTTATCAAGAACTTGTCCACATCGAAGCAATCTATGTCAAACCTGAGGAAACATTTAGAGGTAAGTGCAGCTCACTGATAGACGAAGCCTGTCAGCAGTTCCCTCTCAGCTTAGTGCTTTTTTAAGGTTCACATTCACTTCTCAAAAATTAAATGATGAACATGGGTCAATACTCATTAAAACCTTAAAGTAATCAAAAAGTAATCAAAAGTAATTAGTTACATTACTTTTTAAAAGTAATCGAAAAAGTTACGCTACAATTACACTTTAAACAAGGTAACTTGTAACTGTAACGGATTACATTTTTAAAGTAACTTACCCAACACTGTGTTTACTTCCTTAAACGTGGATGGTAGCGCTGGAGCGCACCTTAACAACTCAATCTTTCCAAGATTGGTAAACATAAATACTGCTCTCCGCATCGTCGTCAACCGTTGTTGTTTTTCATGCCACTTCTGCATAGCTAGAAGCAGAATAGTGACCTTTGTCGGGTATTAATGGCGTTCAGGTTGGATGAATGCAACCTGAACGGGCAGGTCGCATTTGTGAAGATCAGATTTGTATCGACCACATTTCAGGACCACATAGCCAAGCGGCCGGGGTCACAGTGGAAAAAAAATCAAATTTGTGTTGTTCAGACAGCCATGAAAAGATCAGATCCAGGTTGTATATGGGCCAAAAAAGATCTGATTGGGGTCACTTTAGACTGCGGTGTGAACGTAGCCATAAAATCCCTGAGGTCAGAGGAGGATGCCAGACTGTTGACTCTATAGTTGATGTAAATTCTTACCGCTTAAAGCTGGGGTTTAACTGAGAGCTACTGTAATTGGTGCTGTAGTTTAGACACAGAACATATCCCTCATTACAGTTAGCCTTAATTTATACTTCTGGAAAAAAATAAAACCATATTCTATTTTTGCATTGGAGCCAAACTGAAATAAACCCAGAAAAATATGGGTATGCTGCATCTTAAATATAGCATAGCATATTTTTGTCTTGTAAATTTTCTAGTAAAGATATATTTTATTGCGTGTTGCATATCCAGTAAATCTATTTCATCTTTAAATCTGCAGCTCTCCCTACTTCTCTGTGCTCTGTTTGGAAATATTTATGAACCTCTTTACTAATATAATGATGGCAGAAACAAAATTTCAAGATATGTAGAAGCTCTGCAGTCTGATTCTATCTGTACAATAAGAAAACATTTTAACCTGTAACTGGGAGTCATGGCCTCTGAGAAGCAAAGATTTTTTTAACTAGTAAAGAAGAACAAACATGTATTCTCAAGATTCTTGCATTATAATACTAACTTGTAAAAAAATGTATAATTTGTTGCTATTTTTAGCTGAAAAGCTCCAAATATCAACAGATTTTTCAGTGGTTTGATCTCTAATTGTTTTAGCCAATCCGTCTCCTAACTTTTACTTAAACATCAAAGTAGCTGCCAGTTAATATTCACTGAGTGCTGCTGTGTGTCTCTCCTCCAACCACGTAGCTACTTGGTACGCAGTTAAATGCGACCGCAAATCAGATGTCTCAATGTGACAGATCCAATGATGTCACACCGAGAGGCGGGACACGGGAGCAGCGGGAGAGAGGGAATAAAAACACGGACTCATCCACACTTTCAAAATACATCCTGAAAGACTGAGCAGAATTGCATGAAAATATAATTTTTTACCAATTTATAATTGTGTGTATATATATATATATACATAAATAAACCTAAAAACCATTTAATGCACCAACACAAGCAACAACTATAGGTTACCTTCAGTCAGTGTACTCACCCACTGCAGAATTGAACTACTGAACATTTCTAAGTGCCAAGAAAACCAAAGAAGGAAGCAGTTTTAAAGTTGTCAGGCCCATAGGAGGAGGAGTTTTGGTCGGATTTGCATGTTTTTGACTGGTTTTATTTACAATCTGCATGCTTGTTGGACCGGGCCTTAAAGTCTGGGTTTAAAACACATCCATCCATGTTTCTTTGAAACTGAGCTCCAAACCTGATAAGAATAAATATATACATTGGTAGGGCTTGAAATCAGTTTAAGATGAGGAATGGGATTTATATCAGACTGAATTAATGTTAGGCAAGATTATATCAAAACAGTTTATATAAATGCATGAGACAGAATAAAAAATGTAACTAAATTATAAGATGTCTCTTCTATATTTCCATATTTTACCTGCAGCTCTGGGAGGATTTCAATGAGCAGGTTGTTAAAATATGAAGGTTTGTCTGTTTTATTCTGTTCTCTTTATTTGAGCCAGAATGGTAGAAATTTTAGGGGGAATGCAGGAGCTCCAATGATCCACCGTCGCTCCTGCAACGGTTGCCAGGACAACACTATGCTGGACTGCACAAGAAGACTTTCTGCAGGGATTGAGAAGTGATGGCGTGACAGACTGGGAGGTGTTCACAAAATGAAACAAGCACAGCTTCTGTGCTTACACGAGCGCATGCTGCGAAACCGTTCGGGTTTACCCAGCAATGAATTTCTCTGTTTTATAAAGATCCGACTCATAATCGAGAGGCTTTTCCATTTTCCCTGCAGCACAGAGAGAGCCTTCAACTCAGTGCTGATAAGATCCAGAGAAAACAATCAAAGCAGCTTTAAAAGCACAGATATGCAGCTGTCACTGAAGATTTAAATAGAAGGCATGCTACTATATTCCACCTTTTATATGACATTAGTCATATTCATCTTACAAGCAGCTCCTGAATATTCATGAATAACTTCCCTTTGGCCCTAAAAAAAAGCCAATAATCATTCATATCTGTGGGTTAAAAAGGCAACGGCTCCCTGAAGTGAGAAAGGCTGCTGTTGTTTGCAGATGCAGCCCCATAAAGAAGCAGCTCTCAGTCCAACAATGGAGAGGAAGAAAAAAAAACAAAAGCAGCTCATTTTCAGCTGCACCCGATTTCCATCTTTTTTCCTCATCACACCTCACCGCTATCTGCTCATTTTATTCCTCAGACACAAACACTTAAAGGTGAACGCTCACTTCTTCATTCCTTGCATTTACCACGAGATCTGCTCGTCAATTTTCATTCGTCTCCCTGTAGGCGTTTTAGCAAGATGAAACAAAAATCAACCCAAAACAATAAGGATGAAACAAAGTAGAGCTTCTAATACTATGCTAAGTACATCTAGGTCATTAGGTGCGTCCTGATGGTGCAACTAGAGCAGAAACTGTTCAATGAGAATAAATATAATATAGCAACATCCATACAAAAGAAAGCTAATACAACAAAAAAAATTACATTAAGACGTATCTATTGCGTTCTTGTCATCCTTTATTGTTTCAGCTTAAAAGAATTGTAATATTTGTAAAAAGATAAAAGGTTACAGATAAATTTAGTTGTTCAAACAAACCTGGAGCCATGTTAAAATATAATTCCTTTCTTATTTAATTATTAACTACAGCCTTGATTATTGCCTAGCAGGTAGGATAGAATATATATTTAAAAAAGGATACTATAAGTAAGAACAATTATCTAGAAACTAGAGCAGAGGTAAACTTGGATGTGGGATCTAGGGGTGAGTCATCCCACGTGGAGAACTTTTTTGTAATTGGCTTATATTTTTTATTTTAAACAGGTAATCGGGGGCTTCCCCGTTTAAAAAAATGCATTTGTGTTTTGAGGCACGTCAAGAGAGTCTTAAAAAAAATCTACACACAAATGCAATGAAGTTTAAAGATTACTGGTACTTTGTAATTTAATTTATAATTGTTTATGGACCAGAAATACTTTGCTGAATCTTGTTGTGTACATGTATGAATCATATATGTGTATTAGTGAAAATTGAGACCGATCTAGCTCCACACAAGAGGGTCCGTAATGAGTCATCCAGGAGGTTACACAAGGATATCATCTAAAACCCTGCAAGTTATGGTTCGATCATAAGGAGAACAGACTGGGCAAAGTGGGATGACATTTTCCAAAAACATCTTGATGACTGAAAGACTTCTGTTGATGGAAAAAAAAAACAGAAAAACTAAACTTTCTGAAGCGTAATCTAACCCCAAAAAAAAGAAATTAAAAACAATTCCACTGGAATTTGCTTCCAAGTTTGAAGACGTTTCGCTTCCCATCTAGGAAGCTTTTTCAATTCAAATGTCAGGAGGAACATTGAGTTCGAGGTTTTATACAGCAGCCCATCAAAACTTTGTCTTGAAAACACTTAAACTGAAACGGACGAAGGGCTCCACCCCTTTGTAATCCTATTGTTACTTCTGGAGTAAAAGTAATCCCATTTTAGATAAAGAACATCTTCTAATCAAACATGGTGGTAATAGTGGGTAAATCTGAGCAGGACAGTTCTAACCTATTCCCGTACTCATCATTGTACGCTGTATGAACTGGTAGGCTGGCCTTCACTAAGTCTACGTAGACAACTTCATTTGTATATTTTTCTATACAAGGCCATGTTGGGTAAACTGCCGGCATATTTATGTAATCTCCTCAAGCTAAATTCCAGCCATTTTCATCTCCGTTCCACCAGGTGGCGCTCTTACCAGGTTCCAATGGTTTTTACTGAGCTGGGGAAGAAATCCTTCTCTTACTTTGCTCTATGGTCTTGGAATAATTTGCAAAACTTGCTCCATTTAAATGATCTAGTCCCATTGAATGAATTTAAGGTCATGTAAAATGTCATGTAATTCAAAAATGTAACTGCCCTATGTGACCTGTCTTGTCCGCTATGTGAGATTTTGTCTATGCTGTATTTCTGTTTGTATTTTAACTGGTATGCCGTCTTGGCTAGGTTTCTCTCGAAACAGAGATTTCAATCTCAAGAGACTTCCTGGTTAAATAAAGGTTAAAAAAATAAAAAAATTTTAAAAAATAACCTTGGATGAATGAACCATCAAGTTCTCCACTTAAACCAAGGTTTATGCTTGAGGTCCACATCACCTAATGACATCTATTTTTTCTTCCACACCACTTAGCACGGCGTATTTACAGATAGAATTTCTGCATCTAAAAAATGTGTAACTACGCAAACAGATCACACAGAAACATGGCGAGAGAGAAATGGCTCCTACTGACGACGGTTCGCAAATGTAAACACCCAGAGACATCCTATAATTTAGCCCGTTAAAACCACTACTATAAAAAGAATCTGGGAAATATGGATATAAATTACTTTGAAAAAGTTGTAAATGGCTGTGTTTTCAGCTTCCTTGTATAGTGTAGTAAAGGGGCAAAAGCTACACAGACTATAAATGTAAAAAAAATTAAAATTAAAAAATTAAATCCCTTTGTTGTTCCACAATGGGGATATTACGACGGAGTATTAGGGCCACACATGAAGAGAAAAAATATTTTTGCCATGACGAGATTAAACTTGACATGTCGAGAATAAAGTTGAAATGTCATGTTGAGTTTAATCTCGACGTGTCGACTTTAAACTCGCCCTGTCGACTTTAAACTCGCCATTTCGAGAATAAAGTTGATATATCGTGGCGACTTTAATCTCAACATTCCAAAGTTTGGAGAAAAGAGCAACCGCGCTCCACAGCTGCAGTCTGCGTTTTAAGAGTGAAGGTAGTCTTTGACGTGCTGCAACTGTATAATCATCACAGGAAGCGGTGGCCTACCAATAATAACGTACCGGTAACATCTTTCCCTATGCTTTACCCAGGCTCGCAGTTCTGAATTTGAGAACATGTCAGTCATTTCAACTTTATTCTCGAAATGGCGAGTTTAAAGTCGACACGTCGAGATTAAACTCAACATGACATTTCAACTTTATTCTCGAAATGTTGAGTTTAATGTGCACATGTCTACTTTAAAGTCGACATGTTAAGTTTAATCTCGTCATGGCAAAAATATTTTTTCTCTTCATGTTTGGCCCTAATACTCCGTCGTAGGATATTCACTCTGTGCATTTATCCCATCTCCAAAATGGCAGCAGTGGGCTTCCCGGGGAGCAGTGTGGCGTTAAGGGTCTTGCTAAGGGACCCAGAGTGGAGGCTATAGGGATCGGACCAGGTACTTGCAACCTTCTCTGCTGTGACCACTAGGCCAACACTCCCCCATAAATGCTGCAGACATTGTGACGGGCGGCTCATTTTCTGCTTGGTTTATCCTTGCATATTGCATAACCTGACCCTTAGGGAGAGCCATTGCTAATCTGAGATAAAGCTGCGTTTAATTTTTAACTTTAAATTTCCCAATTTGGCAGAGTTTGTGATTTTAGCTATAAAGAGGGTAAAATTTCACTGTTAATGATTATCGGGTCATCTCAGGATCAAAGCGAAACCATTTAAATCCTGAAAAGGTCAATTAATTAGATTAAATAATTAATGGTGTGATGGTAAAATATTTATCATTTGGATGTATTTTGGTAGCAGGTAGAAAAGCTCTTGGTAAAGATAAAGAAATAGCTTATCTTGTTTGTACAACAGGGCGACTACTTCTTTCCTCCATTACGATGCTGTGCCAATAAACAAACTACTTCAGGGGAACAACCTGAGCTGTTCCATCACTCATCATGGTGGCGTCCTGAGTGGAAGATAACACTCATTCTAGCAGCTCCTAAATATTCCAGTCACCAAGTTCATGATGTGAACGAATGAGCAGAACAGCTCTTCAGGTTTAAAATGACATTATCTCAGCCATCCAGAAAATGAGCCCAAACAAATGAGATCATTCCTAAACTATAAAACAAATGTCATGCCCTACACTGAGGATTAGGCAGCAGACTGACTGAAAGTAATGGCTAACAGGTGATTCTATTTTAAATCTGCTTCCTAGTTAGCACCTTGTTAACACGTAGTTGCTGGAGGAGGAATAAAGTGTGAAATACAATCACTATGCGTGTCTGTCCCGACACTTTAGAGAAGTAATGGCAGCCGCAAGACCAAGGCTGAATAATGAAAAACATCTGAACCTGTCCTACAAGGAGGTAAATTACATTTAATTGGGTTAACCAGTTTGGATTTATTTAAAAAGAAACTAAAACATTAAGTCTGGTAATTTGAAGAAAGGAGAATGTGTCGGATAAGTTTGTTCATTACATCATATGTGATTATTTGAGCTCCAAGCAAAAAGAGAGTTTAAGGCGGTTACAGTGATTGTAGAGCAACAGGTGTGCTGGTTAGTTAAAACACTTAAAAAAAATAATAATAATAATCATGGAATAAGGAGGCAGCAACATACTGGGAATTGGTCAGAGATGGTAGAAAATCAGTGAAGACTGCTGTTTCCAATTTTACGTTTTCTACATTGCAAGCAAATGAGGCCCAAATTGGATTCCTTGGGCCTTGGACTTGGGCCTGATTCCTTTGGGGTCAAGTGACGAGGTCAGGTGTGTAAAACGAGAGTGGACACTCAGATCTGGCCTGTATCTGACTTTTGAGAGTCACATTTGCGTCACATTCGTATGGGGTTCAGAATCTGAACCGTATCCAAGGCAGTGGTGTAAGGGTATACGCATGTATAGGCCGTTTACCCGCTTATTTTCCTATAGGTATTGTGTAAACGCACTTCTAAATCCCCCATGATCCACACTATTAAACAGAATCTCCAAGCCAAATTTCCCATTTTTCCTAGGACAGTGAAGCCATCACTCTGCTTCTAATTGGCTAGTACTTACTGCGTTTACTGATTACCGTAAATCCTCTAATATTGGCCTGTATTCCATTAGCAGCTGGGTCTCTAACAATGGCCGGTCTCGCTGTTGGCAGAGGTAAATAATGGCCGGACTCATATACAGGCCAGGGCTATAATTAGAACCAACGATGTTTCGCGGCAGTCCTCAACAACTTGTGAAAATAACATACAAGTACCACAGGGGGGCAATGTTTGCCAACGAATCCAAGCAATTAGCATGGGAAGTCCCATCTTTACACAAAGATCGTTCTGATCTGAAAGACAAATGTGATTACCGGTAGGTCTGGTTGTAACCAGGCAGCGTTAAAATGACAGAATTTTGTTGGCCTTTATTGTTTTTAAATTCCCTTTAAATATATGATACTGGTAGCCTACTTCCACTTAGCCTGCCTCAAATAAAATTTTGCTGTTATGGCAGAACAGTTTCCATGAACTTTTTTTGTTTAAACTTTGTTTTGCAAGTCAGTTTGGCCAAGATTCCATTCTGTGTCTTTTTTCTTTTCGTATTGCCGTGCAGAAAAATTGCAGCCGCTGGAAGATGTCTAAATAATGTTCTGTATACCGTTATGGTAACTGTAGTTTTTCAATAAATTAACCTAATATTAAAATATTAGGATCAAAGACAAAAAATCTTGTTTTTATTCATTCCACTGGTAGTCTGTTTTGATTAAACAGAAATAGAGGCCTGCCTCTAATTCTGGCCTCCTTCCAATAATGGCCTGAACCAAGATGCAAATGAGTGAAATAAAGGCCCCGTCCTATATTAGAGGACTTACGGTACATTGGTTAACAGTAGGCATGACCATAAGTGAGCCAATGGGAGATAGAGAGGGCGGTTAATGCTGAGGTTAATATTGCTCACATGTTAAATAACATTGATAAGTTTACTTTAAATGATTTGCCTTTAGGGTTTGCAAAGAATCAGTAATGTGAAGCAAACTAGTCAAATAACACTTTCATTTCCTTATTACAAGTGTCATCATGAATTAAAATTAGCCAGCAGTTCAGCTAATGTGAGATCAAATAAATTATATGAAATTAATACTACAAATTAATTTTTTTGGTAAACTACACAGAGCGGTCTGACATAAAAAAAAAAAAAAAAGTGTGAGTATACCCACTTATCCAGGGACCACTACACTACTGATCTAAGCTTATGTCCAATATGAACAACCAATACGGATTATATGTGACTTTGACGAGACTTTCCACTCAACTTATAGTTTCTGTGCTTCCCAGCAGGAAATGGCATCAGTTGGCAAAACAGAAAGAAGCTGAGGTAAAAACTTCGGAATAAATGCATTTTTTTGGCCCTAATTTAAGCAGGTAAATACGATTATCTGCCAGTGGAATAAATATTTTAAATCCTAAATCTCAGTGGGCATCAGCAGGTAACAGGCAGCTATGATCTATTTATAGTGTGGCATTTTCAGTTTTATCTGCTATTTGCAACCGGGAGCTTTCACCATGTGTCAGATTTATGGATCACCGTTACTCTAAAGACTGAAAGATCGCCTTCAGGTAGGACAAACGCAGAGCGAGGGGAATTTGACTAATTTGAAAATATTTATTAGAGATGGATGTAATGCAACATCAGACATATTGAATGTATAAACAGTTCCTTTGGAATATTTTTCCCAAACGTTTTAATATATCTGATTAGTCCTAAGATACGTCTTTTAATCAACTCAGTAATTTTTTCTCTGTGAACAGCAAAACAAATAAGCATTTGAAATCTTTCCCCCTAATTATTTAAATATAACAAAACATTAAAGCCATTTGTTGTGTCGGTGGCAGACTGGCTCCTATGCATCCATTAGTGGAGCACTTCACAGATCAGGCTTTTATGGTGGATTGGCTGTAAAGAAGAACACTGAAAACATAGAATGCCTTTGTATTACAAAAGGATTATGAATTTAGATAGAAAGTCTAAGAGACGGACAAGAAAAGTGGCTTTGAAGAAAAGCCTTTTTACAGATTTTACAGCAGGAAAGACTAATCTTTTGGTTGAACATTTTTATAGCAGGACCTTAAAATCAATTTTAAATGTATTATGTTTGGCTGCCTGTGGAAGCTCAGTTTTTGTCTTGAGAAATTTACATTGTTGATAATACCAGCGCAAATGGTAAGATGTTTACAGGATACTTTTATATTTTTGAGTGGTTGAAACATGTTTTGAAATATCACAATTCCTCTGTGACTTAACTATAAAGTGAAACATTGAAAAACTCAGCTTTGTGGATTTATATTTGGTGCAAAATATAACCATCCCTGAAAAGCTACTGTGTATGTGAATGTGCAATATCTCTAAATATCGGTTATCAGCCTTAAAAACAATAATAATAATATCGGATATCGATATCAGCCCAAATTTTCCTAATTATACTTAAAGCAAAACAGCTTTTTAGCAAAAGCTTAGTGAAAAGCATCAACTTAAATATGAATAGATACAAATTAAAGCAAAAACCTTTTAATTCTGCATGTAACGGTCATTATTGTCAAAACTTGGCCCAAACTTTCGCCTCTACTACAACGGCGTCGCCTCCTGTAGAGTTCACACAGACCGGCAGGTCCAAATCCGAGTGCTTGGGTTGAGGTTTAAATCATAAAGCATTCAGTACTGTGCCTCAGATTGTGCCGGCAAGCAGAATCTCCTTGAGGGGCGTTAAAGGACAGCGGTTAAAAAAGCTCCGCCGAACTCGAGTCTGAGGATTAAGAAGAAAAGATTGCTTCACAGACAATCCTGCAGTTCACGGTAAGGAGAGGAGTCAGCATGCTGAACACAGTCTCAAACTTTCAAACAAGGAGCTGACAGAACAACTTCTGCAACAACTTCAACAAATGCTATGAGGATATTGTTTCTGGGATTATTTTAACATCTGGGTTTCACCTCTAGAAACTGCAATGATGTGCAGCCAGGAAGGGTAACTAACCCTCCATGGAGAAAAGGTACTGTATGAGGACAGAAATGAGATGTTTGGGGGCACAGAAGCGAGGAAGACAAGGAAATGTTTTCCCTGGTGGAAAGGTCTGACAGTAGGAGGTGATCTAGCTCTTTATTCAAGTTCCCTGCAGACCAGCCCCTCTGTCCAACGCAACTGTGCTTAAGATTTATGCAACACGAGGGTATCCGTGTCCTCATTATTACTGTTTGTTCAGCAGATCGACTGAGGCCAAACATTTTGCACACAGATAGGATTGCTGTACAACAGGAGATGAACCTGCTAAAGTTAGGTCAAAAAAAGCGTGCCTTAGTGGTGCGGACTAGTTAATGTAAACATACAAAGAATTTAAAAAACTGAACACATGTTCACAAGCAAAAACATGACTAGATTCTCCTGATTTAAGACAGAAAAATATTTTTAGGCGATGAAAACCAGGCTGTGCCACTGTCCTGGAGCTTTTGCATTCGTGCTCCATCACACCTAAAAAAAATTATCTTCTTAGCATATCAGCAAATAAACCATTTATTTGTTTCAGGTGTTTAGGTGTCTGATGTCCCAGAATCTCCTAAAAAGCTGGCATACGCTGAACTTTCTATGTATTTTTTTCAATTTTGGGCGTAAACATAACGTATTCATGAAGTGTCCAGAGCGTATGTCCAATGACAGCCCAACTTATGCATGAGCGTAAATGATGCTTGTGCATCATTTCATGGGCATTACGTAGCATCAGTTAAAGCTGCTCCATCAGGAGGCGCCCGGCCTGCATAAAAAGATGCCTTTGATTGCGGTATTAACCTAACTGCTGTTTACCGCCTGCCCCAAAAATAAAAAATAAAGAAAAAGAAACAAGGTTTGCAGTCGCAACAGATTCAGCATCATGTCTGCTAGGAAGCTTGTTGGTTGTTGCCTTGGGCGCAAACGCAGTGAGGATCCATCACTGCGTTTGCGCATTCCTGCTCACCCTATGATGTGGATGCTATCTGGAGGACAACTTACGGTTTCCTCCTGCGAACCCCCTGTAATACCAAAATGCTGCCAATACGCCATTATACAGTAGCTGTAAGTAATAAACATGTTCAGCTCTCATCTGGAACACGTCAGACACACTGATATGCGTTGGAGATAAGTTACGCATGCCCAAGTTGTGGATAAGCTAGACACTACGACTTATGAGTAACTTACACTTAGCGTATGTCACGATCAGACAACTTTCCTGTAAAGGCCAACTTATGCTTCTGACGCATAGCCTCTGCAACCGTAAAATCTGTCTGTGTGCTGCAACCGTCGTCATGCACCTAAAACAAAATCCTGCCTACACGTCAGATGATCGCAAACCCACGCAGACCTCAAGCTTATGTGCGCAGACAAAAAGTAGCTGTGATTGGTCCTTGGTATGCCTTTACGGCTGTGTGGTCGTCCTTCTCGATTCGGTGTCGGGGCGCGCCATTTTTAAAAACGGAGAAACAACTTCAATGGACAACTACGACGAAAGGTTAATCGAGGAGGTTCGGAAGTACAACCACTTTTACGATGCCTCAAATTATATAAAGTTGTAAAGGTCCTGCCAACTCCTGGAGGGTGATCAGCCAGAACCTGTTCCTCTTCGATGTCTAGCAACTCTAGATCTATCTCCGTGACCGTAATATCTTGCAGATGTGCCATTGTTGTTTTGGAAGATAAACACTCCCGCCGGCGCCTACGAAGTTGTCATGATCATCCGCCGAAGTTCTCGCGAGTTCTCGAATAGGCTCCATCTTGCACTTTGGCGGGAAACTGCTGTGCGTCCCTAGAAATTCCAGACAGACGGTGCAGAAGCATACAAGCAAAACTGGTTCGTGACCAGACCCAAGCGACATTTGATGTGTGCGGTTGCAGAAGTTCAATCTGCCCTTAACTTCTGGCCCACGTCTTAAAGTACTTGCTGTATGTCGACGTGTGCCAGCGTGCTTCAGCATGCTTCAGTGTTCTCATAACTTACACAAAACGTACCCATAACTTATCTGACGTATGCCAGCGTTTTTGCCAGATTTTCGTATGTCAGGCGTAAGCAGGTCTAAATCGTCAAGGTGTGACGAGGGCTTTATGTCCAAGCTGCAGGGCAGAGGCACTTACTGTAAGGATCGAGGTTGACTTCCAAAACTGTCTTTAGCATCTATAGGTAGCAGTTAGCATTACTAAGCAGAGAATGCTGACAGACTTCAGCTCTAGAAAAAAGTCAAATAAAGTCATGCATAAACAAAAACTATACTGCCAAAGGAACAAATGAGATTCTACCACCAAATGCTAACTTATCTCTGTGTTTTTTCTGAGTATTTTCAATGCATATTTGCCTGATTATTTACTCCAAGCAATGTCAACAGGCAGATTCATTTGAGTAGATCTTGAAGTTCATATCTAGAGTTTTAGAAATAAGGTTGAACTGTAAAAAGGACAGCAAAGACAAGTGACTAAGCTCTTCAAATGACAGTCTAAGTTTATTAAAGACATAAAGAGAGACTTCTGCTGCAATTCCACTATGTGAAAGTGTTCAGACTAAAGCTTGGCGCTCTGAACAGAGCGTACCCATTCCCTTAAGCATTTCTGTCTTTATCAGACTCTCAACCTTCGACCCCTGGCTATGTCTCCAAGGATACCATCATTTGGAGTCATTTCAAACCAAACCTCCCCTCTCACTCTCTGGGTTCTACTAAACCAGCCTGAGAGCTGCACTCAGAGAGAAAAAGCAAATCAGCTAAGTCTTTCATGGAAACAGAAATTAAATCATTAAACCGTTCTGTTGAACATCTATGAAAACCACCAGATAAAAGCTTTATAGAGTTAGCAACTATCTTACCTTATACCATTACAATGTCTGCACCTTTTAATGAGAGAAACTATAGCTCTGGCTGATTTGAAGCATCATCCCCTCCCAAGCAGGGTGTGTTAGCCACATTATCTGAGGAGAACCTTTTCCTCATGATGGCTGACAGCTACTGCAGGATTATTCTGAAATTTAAAGCAGGTGTGGTTAATCTGGAAAAAAATAACTAAACGTTGCTATTCCCCACTTTTCCCAGGAGTTTTGCACTTGAGTTTTCCATCAAGAGTGACAAATCATCTCCAGAACAGTGTTTTTGATCAAACAATATAAATAAACAAATTTCTGTCTACCTGTAGAGAATTGTTGATCTCATTTTGAAAGAGAGACAACAGGAAGCTGTTTAGATGAGACCAAAGTTGTACTTTTTGGTCTACATATAAAATGAGTAATATCAGAAAACCATCATTTCTAAACAAGGTTAAACACAGAGGTGGCCACATCATACTGAAGGACCTCAGGATACATAGAGTTAGCCTCGTGAGACCATCCTGATCTCGCGAGCTTTCAAGGTTTTACTCGCTAATCAATCTGGAGACTCTCCGTTAAAGAAAACTTGGAGCCGTTCACCAAACGAACGTCCAATCAGCGTTGGCTTTGAGGCGGGTTGAGGTGTGACGCAACGAGAAGCGCGACAATTCAGTTGAAAGAACATGGCGGCTTCAGCCGATGAAACTAGCGTTAGCGTAGCTATCAAGCAAGTTTTATCGGAATTACAGAGTATTTCTTCACTGAAAGAGCAAAACACTGCTCTGGAGGCTTTTCTCAGAGGAAAATATGTTTTTGCTCTTCTCCCGACTGGTTTCGGCAAGAGTTTGATCTATCAATTGGCTTGTGCCTGGCTTGTGGTTGTGTTTTTGTCGTCGTTCTGTCAGTACGTCATATGCTTCGTTGATCTGATTGGTTTATTTGGCCCGTCTATCACCAACATAGGCCAATCAGCTAACCAGTATTTTCGCCCCTTCCCAAAATTTCTTCAACGGAAGGTTTCCAGATTGATATGCGGAGCAAAACCATCTGGCGGAGTCAGGTTAACATAGAGTTGCTCTCCAGTAGGGAGATCTAAAGTCAGATGTGTTGGAATGATCCAGTAAAGGCAGGAAGGGCGATTTTTCTTTTGGGTCGGTGCGGATTCAGTTTCATCCAGCATTGTCTAGTATACAGGAGGGTAAGGAGACGCAATTATTTTCTCACAACCACCTCCAGATCAAGAATCGTCTGGTCAGATGATAATTAAATTAGGGTTGCAACTAACAAGTATTTAGCAAATCGATTAATATGTTGATTATTTCAATTAATCGACTAATAATCAGATAGCAAAAAATTCCTTGAAGAAGACTTTTTAAGAAATCAAACCAGGTTAAACCAAAACTTTCCACTTGAGGAGTTCTGGATAGAGCATATGGACATACAACATTTATTTTTTTTTATCTTGAATGCAAAATATTTAAATTTTTATTTTACAATTTTCATATATCTACTGCTCTAAGTGGGTTGTCAGCTGTCAGCTTAAGGCATGTTTTAGAGTCTCTATACTTCAGTTAACGATTAATTGATTGCTAAAGTAGTTGATTATTTCAACCAAGGGTGCAACTTTGTGATGACGGTTGGTGGGGACACTCTAACGGTTACTCAACCCGAACGCTTTCATTAGGTTTTTGTATTTTCCAAAAATGAGCTCAAACATATATTTATTGAATGCTTTCCTATTGTTTAGAACACAAGAGAACCATAATACACTAATATTTATATTTATAGATCACTAGAGATGCCTTTTAGTGCATTACATATAAACAACAGCGGATTCTGATGCCAAAAACGATATATCATGCATCCCTAGAAGTACCATTTCAATTTAATCCATCCATCCAGAAAAATATGGAGATGCTGCACTTTAAATATAGCATAGCATTTTTTTTCTGGTAAACCTTCTGATAAACTTGGAGATATATTTTATTGCATGTTGCATATCCCAGTAAATCTGTTTCATTTTTAATCTGCAGCTCTCCTTACTTCTACTTCTCTGTGCTCTGTTTAAAAAGATTTATGAACCTCTTCACTAATATATTGACACCAGAAACAAATTTCAAGATATGTAGAAGGTCTGCAGTATGATTCTATCTGTACAATAAGAAAACATTTTAACCTGTAACTGGGAGTCATGGTCCTCTGAGAAGCCAACATTTTTCAACCAGTTAAGAAGAACAAACTATGTTTTCTCAAGCTTCTTGCATTATAATACTAACTTGTATAAACTAACAATTTGTTGCCATTTTCAGCTGAAAAAGCTCCGTATGTCTAACAAACAGATTTTTCAGAGGTATGAGGTCTAATTTTTTTAACAACCTGTCTCCTAACTTTTACTTAAACATCAAAGTAGCTCCTGGTTAATATTCACTGAGTGCTGCTGTGCATCTCTCCTCCAACTACGTAGCTACTCTTTATGCAGTGAAATGCGACCGCAAATCGGATGTCTAAATGCGACAGATCTGATGATGTCACACCGAGAGGCGGGACACGGGAGTACCGCGAGAGAGGAAAAAAAAAACACTGACTCAAAACGCTCTGAAAGTTATACTTTCACTTATACGTGAAAGTTATACGTGCATCAGGAGATAGCTGCACCCAACTATGTTACCTTTGGCTAAAGTAAACAAGTGGAAAGGGGGAAAAAAATAATTTATTGGCAGGGACATGTCCACACCACTCCTTCAGAAAGTTACGCCTATGATTTCAATAATCAATTAATTATAATTACTCCAATTAATTTTTTCAGCCCTAAATCAAATGTATTTGAAATTCATTCAGTCCTTGTAAAGTGAGCAAATCCTGCTGTTGAAGCAGAGCTACGAGCCGATCTACCTCAATCTTTCACACTGTGCAAACATGGGAATCCTGACTGTATGGAGGAGTCTGGCATGTGGTTGAACAATGAGATAAGAACAGATATCAGGAGCTGTCAACTCTTAAACCCTTCAGTTTCACTGTAGAGTTTGAGAATATTGTTCTAAGATCTACATTCACCGGCCAACTTATTAGGTAAACCTGTCCTACAAGCTTATCAATGCCAATTTCTAATGTGTTTAAGCATGCAGAGACAGCCAAGACAATCTGCTGCAGTTCAAACAGAGCATCAAAATATGGATGAAAGGTGATTTAAGCGACTTTGAGCTGATCTACTGGGATTTTCACACACAACCATCTCTAGAGTTAACAGAGAACGGTCAGAGGAAATCCAGTGAGCGGCAGTTCTGTGGTAGCCATCGCCTTGTTGAGGTCAGAGGAGATTCAGCAGACAGGTTTGAGCTGATACAAAGGCAACAGGAAGTCAAATAACCATTCATTACAACAGCG
The DNA here is from genome assembly GCF_016077235.1 of Cyprinodon tularosa. Classification (NCBI taxonomy): domain Eukaryota; kingdom Metazoa; phylum Chordata; class Actinopteri; order Cyprinodontiformes; family Cyprinodontidae; genus Cyprinodon; species Cyprinodon tularosa. Next base: position 1,386,389 of record NW_024039207.1, read on the forward strand.
GTATGCAAAAGATCATCTCTCAACACACAGCAGGTCAAACTGTTTGGTGGATGAGCTGTAGCAGCAGAAGACCACACCGAGTGCCACTCCTGGCATCTAAGAACAGGAAACTGAGGCTACAATTAGCACAAAACTGGACAATAGGAGAGTGGAAAAATGTTTGCTGGTCTGATGAGTCTTGATTTCTGCTGCAACATCCAGATGGTTGGGTCAGATTTAGGGATGGATTCACCCAACCTTGTTTCAACGGTTCATGCTGGTGGTGTAAGGGTGTGGGAGATTTTTCTAGGCACACTTCGGGCCTGTTTGTACCAATTGAGCATCATGTCAACACCACAGCCTACCTAAGTACTGCTGCTGACCAAGTCCATCCCTTTAAGACCGAAGTGTACCCATGGCTACTCCCAGCAGGATAAAGCATGAAGTCATAAAGAACCAATCATGTCTGACTGGTTTCCTGAACATGACAATGAGCTCACTGCACTCAGATATCCTCCAGTCACCACATCTCAAACCAACGGAGCACCTTTAGGATTTGGTGGAACGATGCGATGCCACCATGTCAATAAGGAGTAAACTCTTTGATGTATGCTTCCAGTACCTCGTTGAATCCTTGGCAAAGACGATTAAAGTAATTCTGAGGCAATTTCTCAGATAGAAAAAGGTTTCTTAAAGAAGACTGTTTGCGAAATTAAACCAGGTGAAACTTTTCTACTTGAGGAGTTCTGGATAGAGCATATTGTCAGACAAAAGACATTTTTATCTTAAATGCAAAATGTTTACATTTTTTATTTATAATCTTGGTATAATTTCCAGTCTAAGTTGGTCGCTCTGTCAGACAAAGGCACGTTTTAGAGCAGGGGTCACCAACCATTTCAAGGCTGAGGGCTACTTCATGGCTATTGAATCATAGGAAGGGCTACCAATACTGACCTATGAACAAGAGGGGTCAGCCTTCACCTAAACTTCATCCAAATTAAACACATTTTTATCTTTAACTTTTAATTTTTAATTTTCCTTTAAATATTATAATTTTAAAATCTCTATAAATGCTAAAATGCCCTATATGATTACTATGATGAAATGCTCTATAAATCATTAAAAAGAAGAGTCACAGAATAAAATAAAATTTAAAACTTAGCCCACTGCTGAGTTGCTGTTTTCAGAAGGCGTTGAGGGCCCACCATGTGGTCCTTGAGGGCACCTTGGTGCCCCGCGGGCAACGCGTTGGCGACCCCTGTTTTAGAGTCTCTACACTCCAGGTAACGATTAATCGATTACTTGTTACCAATTATTATTTCAGCCCTAGTGTAAATCATCAGCGTCGATGATCTGCGTTGCCTGGGGAAATGATTTTTTAGCTAATTAATTTTCAGCCACAGCTCCACCCTCACAGCGGAGTTGAGAGAGGAGAACTCTAGCTTCGCAAAAATTAAGCCGACACCAGTGGCGGCTGGCCAATAGAGAGCGCTAGGGCGCCGCCCCACACCTAATGACCCTGAATAAGACATACAAAAAAGTTTAATTTTAAGTTTAAATGAAAACGTAAAATATTTCGAAAAATATATCTGTACATATTTTTTTTAGATAAATAAAAAAATATTTAATATTTAATGACTAGTAAAGCGTCATTCCATTTTTCGTCGGATCTGTGAAATCTTTGCCCATAGACTCATTAAAAGTTGCACATTCGCAGCTGTGGGGTGAGTTGAGACGAAGTGTATCTGCTCACCATCTCCCGCCGCAGCGCAGACATTTTGCGGGTGATTGACCCGGTCGAGGCTCAGGAGTACGAGACATATTGGAGAGAGAAGGAGAGAGAAATGGTGCAAGAAACTTTTTCCAGGACCTGGTTAACAAGAAGACTTGGCTATCAGCATGTAGCTTTATTCATCTTTCTCTGCCTCCTTTTTCTGACTCAGCATGGATAAAGACAGTTAAGACTGATTTAAAGCACTTTGTAGAAAAGGCAAAGAAGAATGAACAATCTGGGATTTACATGGAAAATAATATAACAGTGTATTTTTTCTAGATCATTATTAATTTGCATAATGGCTCCTAAATAAACACATTCTCAGAAAATAAATAGTTTTTATATATTTAAAAGAATATAAAGCTGACTAATATAATCTCCATTATTAAACTACATTAATTTTTTTTAGGTTTGTGACATCATATTGGACCATGTAAAACACAGATTTACCTTCACAAAACCTCAGAGGGGCAAGATTTATGTACAAAATATAAAGCTGTTCATGAAATTTTGTTTGGTTTTCATATAAATATACTGGTCCGATAAGTGATAACTTAGTGTACATTTGACTGGTTTTTGGTATACGTCTATTTTGAATTTATAGCCTCCCCTGGAGAAAACTTTAACCGTTTGCTGTTAAAAAAATGAACATCCAGCTCTCCCATCTTTCTGGCAATGATATCCACACCATAGGATCATCACCATCACACCTTCATAGGATGGGCTCAAATAGAAATGATAAACACAAATTTTACAAATTTTCAGTTTTCAAGTTCATGTTTGCTGACAGATATTTAATGAAGATAAATTGCGCCTTCATCACTAGTGGATTAGAGATACACAGATATAAAGTTCACAAGTTCAATTCAGTTTGGTTCAGGTAGATATTTAATGACGCAGAAAATAGCAATCTGATTGTACAATTTGTTTATGACGCTTAATAATAATAAATAAGTGCTATAAAATATTTGCTGACGTGTTTGCATTAATTATCTGTGCCCATGCTTTTTTAAAATAAATAATGGCCCAAAAATGTTTTTGCTTGCGTGCTTTGCACACTCGCATTTTTTGGTGCCCTATTGTGCCCCTGTATAGCATTGGATCAGCTGACGGCCCTGGTGTAAATCCTATTTTAAGCACCACAAAGAGCTGAAACTTGATGTAAACAAAGTTCAAAGCAGGGGTTTAAGAAACATAACCCTAAAAACAGGCAAGCCACCTTTTTAAAAATGAATCAATCTCCTTTCAAATGTCTTTAAGTAGTTAAAAAAACAACAACAGATAATCCTTCAACTTCATAATTTCGCATTCTCGTATTTCTTTGTTGTGTCTCATTAAATTTCAGAGGTTTGTAGTAAAAACATCATCAAATCATATAAATTGCAAGGAAACTTAACACCTGCAGGGCACTGGATGGAAAATGCAACAGAGGGAATGCAAATTCATTAATCACAGCTTATCCTGCAATACTATGCATAATAAAACATTTGGGTTAGCTTCTATAACCCAACATTAACCTCTGAGCTGTAACACTGTGATATAACCAGGGTGTTCCACAAATTTCAGAACACAAACTTGCTGTCAAATACATCCGATTACCTAAAACAGACCCCATCAGCCACAGACTGCAGCTCTAACCTCACAGAAGGGCATCAATTCAGAGCTGGATTGAGGAACCTCCCCAGCTGCTCCCCCCCTTGGGGTTCAAAGAGAGTAGACTTCTGCTCCAGATGCAGCTGACTCAACCATAAAAGATCAACTAAGAACTGAGCAGCAGCGGTGGGCTGCTCCAAGTATGAATGTAAAGATTTTATGCGACAGAAATTGGGGAAATTTCACTTTTCCTTCATCTAAAGCTGCCTTTTGAAAAGTAAAACCCCATTTCACCCAGAATGTATTTTAAGATCAAACCACTGCAGCAGGGCACATAAGCCTCTCTTTCCGTCCCACTGCACTCACCATCCTTGCGGTGGTAGGTGATCTCCACCTTTCGTTCCTCGGAGCCCAGAAGTGCCTGAGCCACCTGGGCCACCGCGTGCCGGCTGGTGAACTGGCCGTGCAGGAAGTCGCACGTGCACGGCTTCTGCATGACGTCCGGCCTGGAGAAGCCTGTCATCTCGCAGAAGCCGTCATTGCAGTAGATGATTGCACAGTTCTGCACGCGGGCATTGGCTATGATGAATTTCTTATCTGGGAAATCATGGAGGAAGAGAAAGCATTAGATGTTCGCTGGGGATTGGAGTAATTTCCAACAGTAATTAACAGCAAATATGAAAATACAGCATGAGAAACATGTATAACGTCTTATTGTAAAAATGAAGGGAGATAAATATGGTTTATATAAGTGGGGAATGTTGGGCATTGGTAGTAAAAAAAAAACCTTCCTGCTTCCATGTTGGTCAGACAGATTTATAAGCATAATTTCAAAATTCCTTTAAAAACTGTGATGTCATTTTAAAAGAACATTGCAAGAGACTAATTACCATTACTAAAGTTCTCAGTATCCTTTTTCGCTTTATTCTACTTGGAAAAAATAAAAAGGAAAAAAATGCATTTGAGCAAAAAGACTAAAAAGCTGTCCAACAGCATTTAGTGTCATTATTATTATCACAATCTCTGTAAATCAAACAGAATTTTTGTTTAATCTTTGCTTTTTGAGTAGATCTTTACTAAATATAAGTTGGTTTTCAATTATCATATTGTCCTGTGGTAAAGTAGAAAACAGTGTTTACAGTTATTTAATAGTCTACATTTCTTTAAAGCTTCCTGTGACTAAACATCCTGCAAGAATTAATCCCAAAGATCACAACTGGAAAATCAAACATTTGCGCTCCTTCAGCTGGACCTTAATGGAACGCTGGGCTTTGGTCAGATACGACTAATGTTGACACTGATACTAAACAAGATATTGCAGGCTAATGGAAGAAAAATCTAAGATTTTCTAATCCCAAGCTAGTTCTAGGAGACCTTAAGGTGTTCCCAGGTATGGTACCTCTGGTTGGGCCTAGGTTCTTAAGACATAGATGGAAAACCTCCAGAGAGAGAAATCCAGATCTGGATGAAGGGGCACATGACTGTAAATGTAAAGCAGAGTTCTGTAACCCTACATGGAACCATTCTGGTAGTTTGTATTGAAAATTGTCTCTAATAAAGAATCAAAATCCCAGCAGACTCGATCATTTTCATCTTTATAATCACTACTGAGCAACAAAATAATCTTTTTGACCACCAAAAATCACACATTAGATGGCCTGCATGCAGATTTTAAGTATCGATTTGGGCCTTTGCAAAATAAGTTATTGCCACTTAAAGCTAGAGAGAACCTGTGATCATCACAGGACCAGATTAATTTAAGGAAAAAATGTAAAATGAAAGGATCGTTTTTTCTTTGTACTGCACCTGCTGTGTCTGGACACACATCTATGTAGTCCTAATTTTGGCAAAGGTGACAAGGGACTTTGTGTTCTTTTTACTCAGCAGTGGCTTTAGCCTTAAAACTTTCCCATTGGTGCCATTTCTTTGGTCTTCTATTGCCGAATAATGAAAAATAATCTGCTTTTTTAATTGAGTCACCTGTGGGAATATTTACCAATGTTCCATGTTTTCACCATTTGCAGATAATAACTGAAACCACAGAAACAGCTTCGTAACCATTTCATAAATCACCTGAATGCAAGTTTTTTTTTTCTCTCTTTTACAATCCGTTAGCCTACTTCATTCTGTCAGACAGGTTCAACTGAAGTCATTTCCCGATAGTAACAGTCAAACCCATTTTATCACATTTGATTTCTGATTCAAGCTGGAATTCCACATGAGGCAGCTCATTTTGAACAGCTTTTTTTCGTTAATACAAAAAATATAATCCTTTTAAATATCATTTATATATATATATATATATATATGAAAAGAAATCCAAATATTTAAGTGTAAAAAGGGAGGAAAAAACAGAAGAAGGTGGGGATACTTTTGCATTAACTTGTTTATAAAGTATAGAGGCTGTTCAATTGGCAAAACTGGTTAATATAAAGCAGAGTTTTTCCACCCTGGTCCTAAAGGCCCACTGCCCCTCATGTTTTAGATGTTTCCCAGCTCCAACACACCTGATTCTGATTAATTGATTGCAGTTCAGCAGAGCGTGATATTCTGCTATTAGGCTAATTGATATCAGGTGTGTGAAAGACAGGAGGGCAGTGCGCCTTAAGAACCAGGGTTGAAAAAGAAAAAAAAAGAAGTTTTTTAAATAAATAAATGATATAATTTAAGCTTTAATTTTTCCCCAATGTTTTCTTTGTAAGATAAATCTGCTACAGTAAAAGATGGATACAATATGTATTGCCTTGTATTGTGGATAAATATACAGAAAAGGAGGATAATTAATATAAATAATATCTAAATAATATCTGAGAGCTGTTTTCCTGTAAGGAACTGCTCTCACGGACACAAAGAGAATCAGCACAGTTCTCCACATTGGACAGGTACTCACTTTGTCCTTCGAATTTCCGAATAATCACTCCAAGAAATGTGTTCTGTGGCGCAACATGACCTCTCCGAACAGGCATGGTTTCCTTCCCCCCTCCCCCCCAAAAAAGAAGCCTTATTAAAGAAAAATAATAATTAAAAAAATAAATCTTTGGCTGAGCGTAAAGCGCGTGCCTTTTAAGTTCGCGGGTGTAAACCGAAGCCAGGAGGGCTCCCCTGGTTTTCTTTGTCAGCACTCAGTCATCCTCATAAAGGGAAAAAAAATAAAAGAAAATAAAAATATCCACCCGTGACCGAATCCCCCGTGTTTTACTTCAGCTCCCCCGCATAGCAGAGGCTCCTCTGCCTGCGCTCCTCTCCGAGATGAAGCCCGAAAGGAAGGAAGAGCCGGCGGCTCGCGGCGGAACCAACATCTCAACGCAGCTCCTTTGCCAGAGCTGGGAGCGTTAGTGGCGGCGCGTGAAGATGGTTGGTGCGCGTGGCGCTCGGAGGGTGCGGGAGGGGTGCTGCTGTCGTGATGAGAAGACTGATGCGCTCTTTGCCCAATGGCTTCACGCTGTCACTGGCAGCAAAAAAAAAAAAACAGAAGCTTTAGCGCTATGACTGAGGAGTTATTCCACATCTTTATTAAATAAAAAAGAAATAATGAGGGGTAGGCTACATGTTGATAGCCACAACTTTTAATTAGCACAAAAACAACACATGAAAAACAGTCGAAGAGGGCGGGGACTGACGTCACGCAGGTGTGTGGCATTCATGATTGACGCTCCTGCGTGAGAAGGAAGAAAGAAACATGGCTACTTATTTGAGGCGCTGTCCATGGTGCTAGCTTTTTTCTTTTTTAAATCTCTTTTTATTAAACACAAAACAAACATTACCTTCTTGGCTCAAGATCCTTTTATTTTATATCGGAGCCAAAAGAGGATATATATATATATATATATATATATATATATATATATATATATATATATATATATATATAGGCACCTTCAGTCGGGCAAAACAAATGTTTTAAAATAGGAAAGAAAGCATTGTCACTTCTGGTAAAACTTCTATGTAGACACTCAAAGGGTATATTTCATTTTCTCATGCTTCCAAAAAAACATTGTGTCTTTAACCCAGAGGGATATTGAGGGACATTTATCAGACTTCCACTCTAAAAGTAAAGTACGCTTTGCCAGTAAAGATGAGAAGGCAATGATCTCTTCTTGAGCAGAGCTTAGAACTAAAGTAGGGTTGTGGATACCAAAATAGAGATTTCCAGTGTAAAACAATTTTTGTTCTAGCTATCAAAGTTGACAAGGCTGTTATATCTTTGAACCTAGAGATACCCATACGATCAAGTGGTATTGTTCCAAAAATGGAAGTGTACATATTAGGCTGACATTCTATTCCTATGATTTCAGATATCGTTTTATACACTTCAAACCAAAATGAGTTCAAGGATGGCCATGACCAAAACATATGTGTTAAAGTTCCAGGAGTACTATGACATCTCTTACAATTTTCACCCACATTCTCAAATACCTCTGCCAGTATAGCTTTAGAATAATGCATCCTGTGTAGGTGCTAGCTATTTTACAGACCTCCTTCTCGCTGTCTTTGTCTTTTCATAAGAAATGTTAATAATGTTTAAGATTTTTTTTGTTTAATCTTTAAATATTCCTAGCACATCTTTCGCAACTGATCTCACTTAATATGTAATTTTAATGGTTTGTTAAATTTTATAAAGTTTTCTTTTCTTTTTTTTTAATGTTACCACCACAAACTTCAATGCTTTTTAATTGGGATTTTCGACCAACACAAAGTATATATATATATATATAGTTCATATATGTAAGGTAAATGGATTTTTTTTTCCTATTAGGAAAGAAAATATATCTGAAGTGTGGCATATATTTCTTTTAAAATCCTCTATTAAACCAACAAGGTGAAGAATCCTTGCATTGCATATTTAAGATGCTGGTGAAGATTCTCCAACATCCAGGTCATAGTCATAAAAAAAATAAAAAAAATTAAAAACAATCTTCTGGACTATTTTTCCAAGTTTGAAGACGTTTCGCTTTCATTCCAGGAAGCTTTCTGAATTCGAAATGTAACGAATAGCTTTGAGTTTGAGCTTTTATACACTAGCCCAACAAAGCCTTGTTTTTGTTTTGAAAACATGCAAATTGGAACGGACAAAGGGCTCCACCCCCTTCGGATGGGGGTCGTTTGGCTTCTTTTGTTTTGACTCTGGCCAATGAAAGTCTAATGTGCAAATTTAGATACTATTTTCCTTCTCCTTTGCTTCCACTTTTTAAGACACTTTTTCTAGACACTTAGACACGTATGGGGCGTTGCAGGCTAACAATAGAAGCCAAACGACCCCCATCGAAAAAGGGGGTGGAGCCCTTTGTCTGTTGCAATTTGCATGTTTTCAAAACAAAAACAAGGCTTTGTTGGGCTACTTTATAAAAGCTGGTTAGTAAGTTAGTAAGTAAATAAGTAGATCGTTTTTAATTTTAATTTTTTTTTTGGAAAAGCATATTTAAGAGGGTTTTTTGCATATGATTTCTCAAATAACAACACATTTTGGAGAATGCTTCATTTTGGATTACATTCTAAACTTTCATATGGACATTTAAACATATGATTTAGCTAAATCCAATCAATTTGAGTGTTGTTCTAGCTGCATATTTTGGGGTTCTCGTCATGTTTAACCATCAACTTCCATTTTAATCTGAATTCTGTTAAGTTTTCCAATAGTTCTTCTTTTAACATTAACTTATTTTTGTCTCCATCCATTTTAACACCAACTCTAACCAGTGCACATGTAGTTGGAAAGCACACAGTCTGGTACTGCCACTACTATGTTTAACTGTAGGGATGACTTGTTTAAAAGCACATTTTTCACATAATTAAAGAGTCCCTTTTATGGCCCACCTTATGGACATGACTTCTCATAACTCTTTCTTTTATAAATCGCTTTCTTTTTTAAAGAAATTTAAAGAAACATAAAAGTATAATGTGCAAATTTAGATACTATTTTCCTTGTCTTTTGCTACCTTGTAAATAATACTCAGCCTAATGGGACACTATACATTTCAAAGTACAATTATTTAGATTTGTTGTCTTTTACAGTAATATAGGTAACAATTATAGAATTTTCAGGATGATTATTTATTATTCCTTAGTGTAAATTGACTGGTAGTTCAGTTTGTACAGTAGTAGTAAATAAATCCCTCCTCTTTCAATTGCAGCGTTTTAAATATCAGATTTAATTAGCTGTGATAAATTATAAAGATCTGATTTTGAATAAATCTAAATCGGACTAAGAACAGCCCAAACAAACCACGCAACAGTTTCCATATCGTCATTCTTCAACCTTATTAGTTTAATGTTTAAAGGGATTTGTTTCTTTTGTTTTCTCTGGACTTTGACTAGGCCATTGTTTCTTTTCTTTTCAGAACCTTGTTTTACAGCTGTGTCCTCAGTGTCCCATTGATGATCCCCCTTTGGATCAAACCTTCCATTAGACTCAGTGTTGATGCATTGCTAGTTGCAAAACAAGCCCACAGCATCATCGGTCCACCACCATGCTGTCAGCCTTAGAATCAAACTTTCTGAGTTAATTCCACTGCATACAGTGGAAGAACTGTGCTTAAAACAGTAGCAGGAGCTCAGACCAGAAGGGTTTCAATACACTCTCACATCCTTTGGGTTCATTTTCGACACGCAGGCATTCAATTCATTTCCTTTCCGGTCACATGTGCGCTCTTAGACACGCACGGGTAAATGAACTCACCCAGGGTCTTGTGGAACATCTGTCCTCTGCTTACAGTCGCTCCCCTCCATCTGGTCCTCTGGGAGAACGGCTCACAACACGCAGAGGTGGTGGAAGGTCAGCGGCGTGTGCTGGTTTTTACAGGCGTTTCATTCGTTGACGCCTAACGTGGATTCTTTTAAAGAAATGACTCGTCTTTATTCTCTTTTAAAGGAGGAGGACTATTTCTCAAATCCAACAACAGCTACCCAATAGCATTTATCAGTGTTTAGCTAGAAATCTATCTCATCATTAGAATTTTGTCTGTAAAGCTGACTGGTTTTTAGAAAAACAAAGTTATTTGAAATGATTTATTTGCCCTTCTTACCCCACAGGGAGCACCACGCATCCACTCACAGCAGTGGAGCAGTAAAGGGTAGCCCTACCCTTGAGTCATGTTCACATTAGAGGGAGTGACAGTGTAAATTAATCGTACCTTAGTTCCTGTCCTGCTTACTGAGGGGACAGACATTTTTTTAAACGTACAGCAAAATAAAATATGTTTCCTCAGATGTAAAAATATATTAATCACTGTTTGAGATAATCCTTTTCTTTTACACTTTTTCCTTACATATTGATACAAATCAACATGGATCCCTGCAGCTCTTAAGTCTCACCACAGATCTGGTTCTCTGATTCCTTTTAACGGCCCGTCAGACCATGGTTGTTTAGATTGCAGGAGAGATGCACAATAAATATGAAACATATCTATGCAGGCAGTGTTTCAGTTACAAACTACCTTTTTAATGCTTTCACACTTTGCAAGGCTAATTGCTTTAAGCCAACCCTCAGTTAATGATTTGTAGTATTTAAATACTCCCCCACTCTCCTGCAGCCCTTGTTTAGCATTTGTGCCACACCCGCCATGTTCCATTGGCTTCTGTTTGTTCATTAAAGGAATAGTACACCCAAAACATGATTAGCCTTCATTTTCTACTCACCCCCATGCTGAACAACACTCTGGAGTACTTTTTTGATATCTCAAATGCATCTGGAGATCTGGGAGGCTTCTTGCTGTCTGCTGACATTCAAATAATGGAGGTCCATGGTGACCGAGACAGAAAGGTCCATAAAAGTCCACAAAAAACGTGTCAATATTCCTCCATCCTGCTCGTCCAATGTATTCCAAGTGTCCTGAGTGGGTAGCATCCAGAATTTACTCGAAACGAAGTCATTTAGAATGTTTTTAGAGCATAAACAGTACTGTATAGGATTTCCTGAAAGCGCGCGCCTGCGCGATCACGACGCTACGGAAGCCGGCAGACCAAACCAGCGCATTCAGCTCGGCAAAGAACTCATGCTCTTCCTCAACACTGAAGTCCTCAGACATTTTTCTTTCGTTGTTTCTTTCTTTGCACAGGTAAACAGCACATTTCTTCTTCTACGCTTGCATTATTGGCAGAGCAGACGCTGAATGCGCACTTTCATCTGGTTTGGTCTGCCGGCTTCCGTAGCGTCATGAACACGCTTTCAGGAAATCCTATACAGTACTGTTTATGCTCTAAAAACATTCTAAATGACTTTGTTTCGAGTAAATTCTGGACGCTACCCACTCAGGACACTTGGAATACATTGGACGACCAGTACGGAGGAATATTGACACGTTTTTTGTGGACTTTTATGGACCTTTCTGTCTCGGGCACCGTAGACCTCCATTATTTGAATGCCAGCAGACAGCAAGAAGCCTCCCAGATCTCCAGATGCATTTGAGATATCAAAAAAGTACTCCAGAGTGTTGTTCAGCATGGGGGTGAGTAGAAAATGAAGGCTAATCATGTTTTGGGTGTACTATTCCTTTAAGGTTCTCTAACAAACCTCTGGGATCTTTATAAAACATTTGCATTAAAATAGAGAAAAAGTCGCACCCGTCTTTAAGTATTAGCTGACTTGTGAACACCACATATCAGAGTGCCGTACAGCTCTGTAGTCTTTTACAAGGTGAAAATAACCCAGGTTAAAAATCCATCTGAACAACAATATTCTGAACGGTATTATTTGCTCGCTTCACAACACAAAGGCTTTAGGAACCGGGGGGGAATCATTCCCATTATTGCAGAAGGGCTCACATTTATTAAGGTACGCCTTCTGCATTCCAGCACAGCACACACCTCTGTAAATTCAATCAATTACACAATTCTCTGGGGGTTTAAGCTGCATTACTGTAATCTTTGGGCAAAATCAACAGAAGCAGATTGAAGATCATTGAGATGTAGTCAGAGTTAGCAACATACAGGGTTTATACAGGAATGAGTAACTCTAATTCAATGCTTTTTAATGCTCTTAGAAATTATTTTAATGCCATCAAAAATATCCATGACTCTCATGTGTATATAAATAAAACTGCAAAATCCTTAATCATCTTTAGCGTCAACAGGCTGCAGCTAGGTCCCGAATTTCCTCGTTTTCCAGCCACTTTTTCTGAAATTCGCATTTTCCCATTCTCAAGATTTTTCTCCGCCTTGAGCTTCTTTTCCAAACATATTGCTTTGAGATCAACTGGAAGAAGTTCTGCGCAAATATATTATGCGATATAATATATCTTACAAAATTGTTTTTAAAAACGTAATTTCTTTTTTTTTTATTAAATCATTTTAAATGCCATGATAATCACATTAATTTTACCATATAGAAATAAGTCAAAACTTCTTAAAATAAGTGTATTTACCCTTAATTTGAGTAGTTAAATAAGATGATTTGCCAATGGGATGAGTATTTTTACTCTTAATATAAGATAATTAGATTATATGCACTTGAAATAATGCTTTAATTGATATGTTTTTTCTTATTTAAAATGTAAATTGTCTTGTTCCATTGGCAGAGTTTCTCACTTACCTCCTCAATTCAAGGCAAAATACACTTATTTTAAGAAAACAGGACTTATTTAGATTTAAATTTTTTGCAATGTAAGGCCTTAATTAAAAAAAAAAAATAATTCAATGCCTTTTAATGATTTTTAATGACCCGCGGAAACCCTGACATAAAATAAAACATTGACATATGTTGAGACTAGAAGTCCTGGCCTTTTAGATAAACAATGGACTTTCCTACACCAGTGATCTCCAGCTCTGATGCTATGTGTTCTAGATGTATCCTTGCTCCAGCTGACCCAACTCCTGATTGAATTGTCACTGCTGCATCAGGTTCTCCAAAAACCTATTAGGGACTTGTTCATTTAAATTGGGTTTTTGGCGACAAGAAGATAATTGATAGTAGTGGCTTTAAGGAACAGGGTTAAGGGTCACTTTTCTTAAAGATGTGTTTATGGTTAATTTACTCCTGTAACATTTAGAAACAAATATGCAGATTAACCTAAATTTGAAGTTGATCTGTGCTTGATTTTCTTTTTTCCTTAAGCCCCTGTCACACCTTGACGATTTAGACAGCGTATGCCTGACGTACAAGAAATCTGGCAGAAACGCTGGCATACGTTGGATAAGTTATGGGTACGTTTTGTCTAAGTTATGAGCACACTGGAGCATGCTGAAGCATATGCCATACATGGGCCATAAGTTACAGGTAAGTTATGTGATCGGTGACATACGTTAAGAGTAAGTTACTCATAAACTAGCTTATCCAAAACCTATCAGTAACTTATGCGTAACTTATCAAGACTTCTCTCCAACGCATATCAACGTATCTGAAGTGTTCCAGACGAGCGCTGAACGTGTTTCTAACTTACAGCTACCATTTAATATATATTGGAAGCGTTTTGGTATAAAAGAGTTCTCTCAGGAGGAAACTGTCAGTTATCCTCCAGATTTCATCCCCATCATAGGGTGAGCTAGAATGTGAGTGTGATGGATCCTCCCTGCGTTTATGCCTGTGACCAACAAACCTCCTAGCAGACATGAGGCTGAAACTCCTGTGACTGCAAACCTGCTTTCTTTGTTTTTAGTTATTCTTTTTTTTTTTTTTTGCTGGGCGGTAAACAGCAGCTAAAAACCGTGCTCTTTTTATGCAGGCGGGGCACCTCGGGGCCCCCCTCAGGACACTGGCTTTTGCATCATTTCATGGGCATTACGCTGCCGTGCGTTATGCATCTGTTAGGCTGTTGTTGGACAGAAGTTCTGGACTCATTATGAATACTCTATGTTTATGCCCAAATAAAAAAAAAAATACATAGAAAGTTCAGCGTATTTCAGCTTTTTAGGAGATCCTGGGACATCAGACATACAGTATGTTGTCTAAAATCGTCAAGGTGTGACAGCAGCTTATTCAGATCTGGAACACCATAAACACACGTTCTATACATTTCCTGAGCTTTGTCAGTGGGTTTCTATTCATCTTCAACTAAAGGTTGCTGCTTACTCATGGCTAAAAACTGTCTCATAGACCTGTCAAGTAAAAGCGAACACAGCTAAATCCTTGCAACCTCTAAAGAGAGACAGTTTTCTACCTTTATATAGTCTCCTAAATCGGGAAAAGTCAAACAATGTAGCATATTTTCTGGATCTGTTTTTGCAGAATCATCAGAACCGACGGCTATAAATACACATAATGATATTTAGTTTCTATTTGTCTCAAGGATCACTTATCTGTTTATTATCACTTTCAAAATGTACCTTTCTCTCCAGGTTTATGAGACATGTTGAAAAAAGGAATTTTTACACTCAACAAAAATATAAACGCAGCACTTTTGGTTTTGCTCCCATTTTTTATGAGAAACATTTTTTTCCACATACACAATATCACCATTTACCTCAAATATTGTTCACAAACCAGATTAAATCTGTGATAGTGAGCACTTCTCCTTTTGCTGAGATAATCCATCTCACCTCACAGGTGTGCCATATCAACAGAGATGGCAAAAGTACTCACTTTCCGTACTTGAGTAAAAGTACAGATACTTGTGTTAAAAAATACTCTGGTAAAAGTGGAAGTACTGATTAAACTTCTTTACTCAAGTAAAAGTAACAAAGTACAGGCTTGTAAATTTACTTAAAGTATAAAAGTAAAAGTAGAAACCACTTTTACTTTTTACTTTGCCTACATTTTAAATGGATGTCTGCCAATAGGACTAGATCTCCGTTGTTTTCATTTTCAATCATCTCGTCGACCACCGCCACCAAGCTGCAATGATTTGCCGCCAATGAATACCGCCGAATCTGTCGATTCGTCTTGTAGTGGTGCCTCAAATGCAACGTAGATTCCCATCCAATTAGATTGAATTTGGTATTGATGACGTGAAAAATAATAACGGTAACTCCATTGAAATGATTCAAAACTAAAGTAACGAGCCAATTTTTAAAAATGTAAGGAGTAGAAAGTACAGATATTTGAGTAAAAATGTAAGGAGTAGAAGTAAAAAGTCACCATAAAAATAAGTAGTAAAGCAAAGTAAAAATATCAGAAAAATCTACTTGAGTACAGTAAAGAAGTATTTGTACTTCATTACTTCCCATCTCTGCATATCAATATGCTGATTAGACACCATGATTAAGTGAACAGGTGTGCCTTAGACCGCCCACAATAAAAGGCCACCCTGAAAGATGCAGCTTTATCAAATAGTGCATTGCCACAGATATCACAATAAAAACACATATAGTAGTGCATTAAGTCGATTCTAGCATGCTGTCAATTGCTTTGACCACCTCCTGCAATAAAATTATCATAATAAAATTCTATATGACCTTCCTACAAATTGCACCATAAGGCCTTGAAAAACTCAGAAGCTTAGTGTAATTTCTCTGGATTTTATGTCACAGCCAAAAACTAAGTAAAGCATAATATTGAAGTAGAGGGAAAGTGATGCGAGGAAAGTTTGTTGGGAAATAATACAATATAATGCAGCCATCCTTACCAAGACGTGGCCGTTCACTTTATCTGAGAACAAACTATTGATCTAAGAAAGCTTTAAGCTGAACGCAGACATGGAAAACACACCAAGTTGTAATTAATGTATGATTCTTTAAGAGGAAATGTTAATAGGTCTGAAAACTTTTGTAAGGAACCTAACGCAGGCTTTCCTGTTATATACTCTGCAGCTTTCCATTCCTCAAAGGTCAGTACTGTCAAGACTGTTTGCTATTGGTCACTGGTGAAAATTAGTGTCGAAGTTCACAAGCATCAAACTTGAGAGTCACTCCCCCCTCTGGCAATGCAGTCTGTTAAAATCAACTCACACTAAAGCAACCGATCTTTTCGAGCTATTTGAAAGAAGCACAAGGACGTATTTCTAAAGCAAAGGAAAAGATTTTTTTAGGGGGTGTGGAACGTGTTCGCATTGAGACAAAGAATATAAACCTCGGATGGTATCCTTGCCTTGAGCCCTGCTCATTAGTTAAGCTACTGTAACAACCTTCCAGATTGTGACAGGCTGCCTTTCCTCTGGTATGGAGGTCAAGATTTGGCATTGCAAAAGTGCTTGGAGAGCCCCTTGATAACAGCTATTGGAGCAGGTGCTAAATGACTTCTCCTGGGGTTTTCAGCGATATGAAAAATTCACTGTTGAACCAGCAGAAAAGCCTTATTTCCTCCCATCAAATCCTTTGAACTAGTGGTTTAGAAGCTGCAAGGCAGACTGCATCCAATTCACATGTCATCAGATTTAGCCTGACAACTGCTTGGTTTGTTCGGTGTCCTACTGTAAGAAATCAGACATGGTTAATTAATATCTGAGCAACAAAACACGCGTTTATTTCCCACAGCTGCTGGAGAGAATCTCTATTACTATGAGTATTTTTTTCTCCCTTTTCCTCAGCCTATGAGAGAGGCTTAGCTTCTGCAGCATTCATTAAATTAAGTCTGTCCATCCTAATCCACTCAACTTCATTCATGACTACACAGAGAAAGGAATATGCTCATTGAGTGTTTAAATGAGTCGGGTTAAACCTCGTTCCCCTGTAGGATTCCTTCCCTAATAGTATTCTAGGGGTCCCAAAACAGGCAGCCAAAGCCAACGCATACACACACGGACAAAATTGTTAGTACCCCTTTTTTTAAATGAAAGAAAAACCCACAATTGTCACAGAAACACAAGTTATAATACATTTAAATTCTATTATAAAGAAGAAATTAAAGTCAAACGTTCCTCAATAAACATTAAAGTCATAAAACAGTCCTGGACAAAAATAGAAAAGACTGAAAATAATGTTGTTGTTTTTTTATTTAACCTTTATTCAACCAGAAAAAAATCCCATTGAGATTAAAAACCTCTTTTTCAAGGGAGTCTTGGTCAAGAGGCAGCAAAGTTACATAAGAAACATAGATACATTAAAATAAATGTGATCAAAGGGACATTATAACTTTGTGCTTGGTGTAACATTCAAAGTCTTTTGAGGTGAAACGGGTCAGATCTAGGGGAAAAAGGGATAAAAATCTGAGCCAACACTAATATCGGACGTTAATAATGCCAGTAAGGCCGATATTTACAGATACTTCATATATTTTCATTTTTAACGGACACCGTTAAATCTGATCACAGTGCTGAAATTTCGTCAAACAGCCACAATCCTGAGATGCATTATAATTAGTGTCACATGACCAAACACCACATGTCTGATCCCTTCCCCTCCCCCTCCTGAAACAAAAAGAACTATCGCATATGGATATTAATCGTCAAAATCGACCCGGTTTTGCTCACCAGGCAGAGACTGACTGATACCCTGCATATCGTACATCCTTAATCAATTATAGGCCTGAATATTGATTCAAATTTAAAGAATTGATTCCATTTCACTTCTCATGATTTAAAATCCATTCTTTCTAATTAGTATTATAGCTGGAAACTCCCATGGTGTTTATATTAGCATAAACCTGATTAAACAGATTAACCAAGCAGCTTCTGGCATCTTTTGATTTCCCTATAATGTCAAATAAGGCTGTAGTGGGTTTAAGGTGTTAATTCATCCATATATGGGCTGCTATATTCTTACATTACGTGGATTAAGCATTTATCCACTAAATCAAGTGGAATCAAGAAGAAACCTGAAACTGCAAATTTAAAAAAATGGAGGTTTCCATTTGAGTTTTACATTAAACTTAAACATTATTAAGACAGAACAGAAATCCAATTAAGAATCTGAGAGACGTCAAAATTGATGCTGCATCCAAATTTAAATCCTAGTCTCAGGAACAAAAAGGCAGTCAGAAAAAGCAGGCCCTTTAGGTTTTTATTTGCAAAAAAATTAATTATCTCCCATCAACTCTGATATTATGCATTATTATTTTTTTGTCTGTCTATTTCATGGAAGTCCCAAAAAATTACTGCTGAAGTTTGCGATTAAAACGGTATGAACACTTTAGTGATTTGCTGCATATTGATAGCTGCAGCGGTTGAAATAATGATGATGCTAAATATAGCTGTAACAAGGGCAGAATAGATGCAGCTGTGTGTGAGTGCTATACAGCCTTTTCAAGGGTAGTTTATTTATTTCACCAGCCTTTAGTGCTCTTGCTTCCGCTGCTGGGGAACTGTTGGATAGGAGAATATCTCCCCCCGTAAGCCTGACTATCAGCTCAGTTGGCCCCTTCATTTTTAGCTCAATCTGTTCAGTACGAGGAGCAATTTAGATTGGGCATCCAGGCCTTGGCCCATAATCCGCAGATCACTCCGGGGCAAATAGCTACCCACAGTGAGGAACGACCCAATCTGCCTCTCCATTCTCTGAGTTTATTTCTGCTCCTTGTTCTTTTTGTCCGACCTTGATTCAGCAAAGATCCGAGCTGATTCAGACAGGGGGGAAGCGACGCAGCGGTTGACAGAAACGGCCGACTGACTGATGAAGTCTGACAACACACAGATCCAGTGTATCCAGACTTTTTCCACAGCTGGCCCCTTCCTAAGATAACAGGCCTCATGTATTCTCATGTACTGTCTTGGTATCTTTTTGGAACTGCGGAGTTGAGCTCCATGATTCATGGAAAATACGCGCCAAGGACTCAGAGCTGGTGTGACAATGATAACCCACGTGCCACTCCAAGATAGCGCCGGCAGCTCTTCTTTTAACTGCAGCTTTGCCTTCTGTCAGCGTCGCTGTCACAGCTAAACGCCTGTGACTGCCCAACTCATCGCCAAAGAGAGGTGTCATCCTGGAGATGCATGACCCCTTACACGTCCCTGTGTCTTTGCTGGTCCACTTGAGGTGGCAAAGTGGAACAACTCTGACTTGTGGTTTTGTGTGGACATTCTCTGAGAGTTTAACTGTATGGGGGCTGTCCTTGAAGTGCTTGACCGGCAGTTTGCGGAAAAAGAGGAAGATTTGAAAAGGTTTAAGATGGTGTTATTACTGCTACAGCCAAGATGTCTTACTTTAGAGCCTGAAGGCAAACAATTTGGCCTACTTATTTAGAAGGACTGGAAAAGGGAATATTTTTTGAGAGTTTTAATTAAACTGAGATGCTTTACTGTAAAAAGAATCTGTTCATATTTGAAAAGCTTTAAACGTGGCTAAATATGGACTGAAATCCCACCACAGCGATGTAAAAGTTACCTCAATGCGACACTTTTAGCCACGAGGGATGCTACAACTGTAACTTTCCGGGGTCCGTTTCACAAAACAGGTTTACTAAAAAAAAAATGTTAGATTTCATAAAGAGTTTCCTCACTGTAGCAACATTCTCAGTCTTGTTGAAACATCCTGTCTCTGCTCTCTAACAGCCAATCACTTTGTTTCATTCCCACGATTTAAAAAGCAGAATTCTGTTGTAGTTTTATGCAGACAATAAAAAGGAAATAATTTACTATGTCTTATAGACATATTAGGTGATAAAAATAAGAAATGAGCAAGTCCTTTTGACAAGGATACAAAAAAAAGCAGCATTATTTCACAGAGAATTAAATATTTATAGATGCGTATAAATGTCTTTTCATATTCAGTTATCTATACGAGCGCTACCGTTTCTCCTCACAATCTATCACATACATCCTTATACATCCTCACATTTGCAGCATTGACTTTTCAACAACTAATAAATATCGGCGAGACAAAAACCTTATAAAAACGGCGGCATAGTTAGACAGCCACTTATTTACTGTTTAATGGAAGACAGAGATAAAATGAGGAGGAACCCCATGAAATGATGCACAGGTCCTTCCTGTTTGAAAAATATCCTTTTCTTCATCTGCACCTGCTGTGAGGCGTGCTTCTGTCACACCTAAATACATTGATCCACTACCATTAAACCGGTAACTTGTTTTCCCCTATATTGTTATTATAATTAGATCAGACTATGGCAGGCCATTTGGATATATATTAGTTGTTTTCTGAATACATATCTTTGATATCTGATAATAATTCTTTTCTTTATCAAAATAAACTTTTTAAACAAAAAGAACTTCTTCATATCTAAGGTAAACGTACTAAAATTCTTGAAACACATTTCAGATTTCCTTATTCCTGGTCATAACTTTTATTATTTTCATTAGAAAAAAATGCATTTTAGATATCATGCATACATTTTCAGTCAAGCTTATAAATGTCGAAACGGCCACTTAAAATGAGAAAGATTTCTGGGTATTTAAAACGTATTTTTTACTAGGACAATTTTAGATAGATCGATCGATAGATAAAACTTTATTCTGGACTCATGGTCCAATAAATAATTAAGTTTTTTTTACTTTCTAAAATGCTGTTTCAGCTGTCAAAAATGTAATTTAGAAAATTTGTTATTACAGATCCTTCTAGGAGTGTGATTTTAATAAATGTCACAATGGCCTTCCATACTCAACTTCTCATAAACCAACCTATTAACCCTAGCAGCGATCTTCTCGCGTCTACCTCTCCTTTGCAGCTGCAGCGCTGTTTCTGTCTTTTAAACGCATTCTCCGTTTATTTTTTTATTTCTGCATTAATCCTAATTCAAGTGGTGCGAAATACGCCATTGATGTTGCCTGTTGTCATGGTGACTCTTTGTATCGGTGCTCCACTGATAATGGCTTTTCATAGTTGTTACGAATGTGTTGAACTCTGAGTGGACCTACTTTGAGTTTTCATCGAAGCTGTCAGTCAGTTTAATCAACTCTGAGTTTCCAACCTTAGACTAGATCAATTTGAAGTTGAGGATTTGAGTCTAAGTTTGTTTAATCTGCTTTGTGAAACAGGCCTCTGGTTCAGCTCCTTTGAAAGTAACCAAAAACACTGAACTTTGACCGATCTGGTGTTATATCTGTTTCGTTTCCTCACATCTTTCAGCTCAGTTAGTTAGCTCTCATGTTTAAGGGAAGCGCAAACTGAAGTAAAGCGGCGAGCCGGGTCACATGACTCATTCAGTGAAAGCTCAGACCCTCTCTAATTACACAGGCAGATTTTTAAGAAGGGCGGCATCGATGCAAACGGAGTGCTGGGTATTGACCGGAAGAATCATTTTATATATCAGGAAATAGATAATCCAGGTCCAGACAGTAAAATCCCTGCCTGGTTTTACTTAATCGTATCCAGGTGATTAGCTCTCAGTTGCTGCAGAGCTGCAAATCACTGCTACTGGGTTTTAACTTTCTGGACTTACTTGGGTCAAAAGTTAAGCAATGTTGTTTTAAACACCTAACAAATATGTGTCTGGAAAAGAAAATTACAAAAACAGGTTGATTCACTTTAAAAAGATCCATTTTAGCAAATTAAATAGTTAATAGTTGAATATATACCTGAAAAGAAAGTAACCACGAGATGAAATGTTTAACAGTTTTACAGTAATTCATATTTTTTTAATGCTTTCTGATTATTCCTCTCAGCTGAAGGATCGTCTGAAAAGTAAAAGGTTTTATTTCTAAAACAGCCAACTGGTTAGGAGCTGTTGTTTATGCGTGTTGACATCTTTGAAAACATATCACTCCAATCCAGTTAGGTTCTCACACCAAGTTGCCATAGAAACCCACCTGGATAGGAGGTGAACTTTGCAGCACTGTAAACTCAAAGTTGTGCTTTGCAGTAAAAAAAAATCCCTGCTAACACATCTGCATTTTCTGCTAGTTCTTACAGCCGAGCTGAAAACTGCAGCACTTAGTCCTGTTTCCACTTTTAGCACCAGTTTGGCCTCTAATGGCTCCTGCTGAGGAACCCCAGGGACAATCATTGTCAGTTGTGAAATGTCAGCTGTGGAGCCCTGATGCTCATATTTGCTCACACACGAGTCTCAACTTAAACACATTCCACCTTTATTGTATTTAAACGGTGCCGTAAAAATAATTCACCTTTTTCTTTCTGTTCCTTTTTTTATTTGCATTTTATTGTGCATCAAACAATGGTGACCTTAGTAATGCATGTTTTAGTTGTTGATTTCAGCAG
This sequence comes from Cyprinodon tularosa, assembly GCF_016077235.1. Classification (NCBI taxonomy): domain Eukaryota; kingdom Metazoa; phylum Chordata; class Actinopteri; order Cyprinodontiformes; family Cyprinodontidae; genus Cyprinodon; species Cyprinodon tularosa. Next base: position 1,408,650 of record NW_024039207.1, read on the forward strand.
AGCTGTCTAAACCGACCTTACTGTATGTGGAAAGATAATTATCTCACTTGATTCATTAACAAAAGAAAGAAAAAAACACATAGTTTTGGTTGTTTCATCAGCCATACAAGATCAATTGCTTCTAGAACAAGTGGCGGTTCGGCACCAAATTTACTCGGAGGGTACAGTATGTTTTTATGGGGCACAGAACAGCATGAAACAAAAAAACAGGCAATAGTCATTTGAAATATATTAAGCTATATTATGACATTTAGTTTTTATAAAATGTTTTGTTGTTCCAATTGAAAATGTGTAGTTTGGCCTCAAAACCTTACATTTTACTAAATATAAAATTAAAAATACATCAAATTATCTAATAAAAGATAAAGTTAAGGTATTCATTGTAATATTGAATCCATGTACATACATGATTTATACATATTTTCTGACTTATTCTAAATGAAAATAACCAGTTTTAATAATTTTTAATATTAAAACTGGTTCGTTTTAATATGTAGAACTTAACAGTGTGTAATAATTACAGGGATTTACTGACGTATGTGTAATATATGATCCGAGTTTTTTTTATTAATTGCTATAAACTGAAAGTTTAAATCTTTTAGTTTGTCTTGACTTAGAAATTTCTATTTTTAATAATATTGGAGGAGGTTTGTATATGCTGAGGCATCTTTTGTGCTACACCAGTGCAAAGCTGAAAATTTAGTAACTGTAGAGATCGGCATCACGCTCGAATGGGACTGCAGGAAGTCAGGCCTATATACAATCCTACACAGACTACCATGTATGAAATCATCTATGTAAAATAGACTTAGACCGGCCGCATCAAGCAACCCGGTTATTATAAATGCCACCAAATTCAAGCGCTGGTTGTTTCATGTTATGCAGTCTGCAGCCTGACCAGTAAATGTCGCTAAAATCTAAACATTGTAGCTTTAAGTAAAAGAGAAACCCTCACCTATAACAAATTAGAGCATTTTTTTCAATTTGGCTGACAATAAGAGCAGATGAAAACTGTGATCTTATCTCAATAAGACTGAAGCTACCTTAATTTTAAAATCCTAATTAAAACAGAATCATAAAGAAAAAGGAGAAATTGTTCCAAAGGACCAATCAGCTCTGGTTCAGCTCATATCATCTTTTGATCTATTTATTATTATGTCTTCAACACAGGAGGCCCCTTTCTAGAATTGCCCATGTGTAGAACCAAGACATCTTTTAATGAGGACCTGTTTGACGACATGAAGTAGACTAAAAGATCTCAAAGATAACAAATAATGTCCAGGGAATTTAAGAACAGATTAATAACAAGCTCATTAAAAAGAGTTACATTGTCATTTCCTAAGCTTTAGGAGCCCAATGAATCAAAGTGAAACCATTATCTACAAATGGGGAGAGCAAAAAATATTGGAAAACCTTAAAAGGAGTGGTCAGTCACATGAAGAGAAAAGACAATTAGAAGAACTGTATTGATGTTATTACTTGGTCTTTGGCGCTCAGACCTCGGCAGGAAACATAGTGCTGTATTTTGATAGATATGCATGAACAGGGGTAAAGAATAGTTTCCCCCCAGGCCTGAAACTGGTGGTGGAGTGGAGATAGATGAAGTCGGTCAGTCTGTAGACTGCTTTATGGGGAGACCCTTACCTACTACACTTTAATGTAAAAGTCAATCCACCTGTATATAAGCCAACCTGATTGTACATACGTATGTCACCTCAAATCTCTGTGTTACTCCCTTGTATTTTTTTATTTATATTTCTTTTTTTTTTTTTTTTATTCCTAATGCACCTTTTCCTCCTTGTTTGCACCTTCTTTAATTACTATGCCAATATGTGACCAGTGAATTTCTCCGCTGTGAGATCAATAAAGCTCATCTATCTATCTATCCATCCGACTGCGTGAGCTGATACTAAAGCTTCACTCAGGGACCTGGAAGATGGAAGTCCAGTTTGGATAACACAGGTTGAGAGAACCTGTCCATGATGAGCAAGCATGAAGCGACAGTGGAGAGAAAAAAACAGGCAGAACCAGGCTAAACATGGCGATCTTCTGCCGGATCAGTTGAGATGAGACGCAGAAAGCAGTAAGAGTCCAGTAGGAATGAACTCTGGTGAAGATTTAGCTACGATGGTGGAAGAGGGGCTGGAGGTGGGTTAAAACAGGATCATCTGAATTAAGTCACACAGCGCATCCACCGCCTGCACACTAGGTAGAAGACGAGTTGCGGATCAGAGGTCTTTTAAGATGAACTTTGGATGCTGATTGGCTTTCGTGGAGGTGTGGTTCAAAGCTGATTGGATGTAGGACAGCAATTAGTTTCTTCAGTTGAACTTCCGCCTAGGCTCCATATGCCTCATTGATTCAGTTAAGGTCACTTTTCATGCAAATAACAAAATAGCTTCTTCCTAACTCAGTACCTGATTAACTGGATTTGATTGAGAGAACTGTGAAGTCTGCCCTGAATAAGAAAAACCCTGAACGACACTTTCCCCTCATCAGTTAGAGACTCCAGACTCGACCACCTTTCAGTAAAGCAGAGTCAGAAACAAACAGCATGAGTCAAGAAATGAGAGTAGGTGTAATTATCTGAGGAAGCTAGAAGTCTTGTGTAAATATAACTTAAAAACAGACATCTACTGTGAGCATGATCAGTTTCAGATGCAGCATACCATCATCGGCATGTAGGGAAGATGAAGCACTATGATCGCGGCTCAGAACCGTTTCATCTCAGCTCTAAAAACAGCTTCTAACTCAAACAAAGCATTAAATGAAACATGGAAGACAGCCGTGAGGACAACACTAGTGTCCAACTCCTGACTGATTGTCTGAGAGATCAAAACAAGGATCAGGTTTCTGCTCAGTGCAGCGAGCACAATCCAAAGACGCGATCAGACAGGAAGTATGAGGAATACTGATTGATGCTGACAGACCAAAGAGAGACGGAGCTATTTTGGGATTTTATTTGCAAGACAACCAGGTATCTACGCTGGTTTGAAAAGAGATTCATGTAAAGTTAGGGAGAAAAGACGGCATATAGAAATCTAAAAATGGCAGCACACTTAATTATACTTTATTAGCTTAAAATTAATTATAAACTAATCAATTAAACCATGAAATAAATAGAAGTAACATTTATTTGTCTATCTAAACTAATTCTAGTCAACAAGAGCGACCCTCCTGTAACTTTTAGGTGCTTTTCTCCTCCAACAGACCTGGATCTGATCACTAAATCATTCAGCCCAGCAAAGGCCTGCTAAGGAGCCATTTATTTGATTGATGTGTGTTAAGATAGAGACGCATCTAAAAAAGTGCAGGACCACGATCTAACATATGATTCTAATATTAAGTATACATCTAAACGATAAAATATACAATTGAATAATTAGATTTTCCCTTAAATAATCGAAAATATATTTATTTTTATAATTATTTTACTCTATATTTATGAATCAAAAGAGTATACAGTGAAGTAATTAGATGCTTATTAATAAATTAATATAGAGTAAGATAAGTTTTTTTTTTTTTAGGCGTCTGAGATGCCCTTATTTTGAAGGCCACATGTTTGAGAACCTCCTAAACATAAAACACAGCTTTAGAACACAATGCAGAACATTTTTTTATTTTCAGAAGAAAGGGGAAAATGTATTTGTTTTTTCAAAGCATGGAATAGCAAACCTAGATCGGAACACTTAAAGATTATTTTAAAAAAAAAGTGATTTTTTAAACCATTACCCTATAGGTCTATAAAAACAATGAATGTTTTTTCTATCAGTATTGCTACGATTTTTTGTTATCATCTTGTATAACAACCCTACCAGAGACGAGCTTCTTATCTTACTCAACTCAAACTTTATTTATAAAGCACATTTAAAACTACCGGGGTAGACCAAAGTGTTGTACAGGAATCACAGTTAAGGAAGATAAAAGCTAAGGCTAAAATACATAAACACATAAAAATAGAATAAGATAAATGTTTCAATTAAAATACATTTTAGAATAAAATAAAATTTTGCTAAATGTCCACTTAGACATGATTAAAAGCCAGGGAGAAGAAATGTGATTTTTGCCATAAAGGCACGATCACCTTTGGTTTTAAGTCTGGTTTTAGGCATCGCGAGTAGCAGCTGATTAGAGGATCTCAGTGTTGTGGCCGGGGCATGGCTTTGGAGAAGCTCAGTCAAATACTGGGGGACCAGACCATTAAGAGCTTTAAAAACAAACAATAAAATTTTCAAATCTATCCTAAAAACAACCGGGAGCCAGTGCAATGAGGCTAGAACAGGTGATATGTGGTCACATTTACGTGTGCCAGTAAGGAGACGGGCATTTTGTACCAACTGCAGATGGTGTAAAAGTGAGTGGTCCAAGCCAGCATATAAAGAGTTGCAGTAATCCAATCTTGAATTGATAAAAGCATGGATTACGGTCTCCAGATCTTTTTGTGGCAGGTACCCTTTCACTTTTGATAAAATTCTTAACTGATAAAAGCTATTTTTTACGACCGAACTAACCTGGCGATCAAATTTCAACCTGTCATCAAATCTTAAGCTGAAAACAAGTTTGATAGGAAAAAGTGACCAGTCTCTGATGCTTAACGTCTTAACTTTAAGCCTTTAGAGCTAAAGACTAAACAAACCATGCCGCAAGGGCTTTAACAGCCAAGTTAAATTACCCAAAAAAATTAGACATGTCTTCGATGCCACAATTGTTCAAATTTGTTTTATTTGTTTTTTTAAGTGCAGAGCAGGAAACATTCAAGAACAGTTGATAAGCAAACCTATTCAATTGCTTGTTCCCACAACTACTACATTTGCTGAGTGGTGAGCAATAGAAAAACCAGAAATCCATCAAAGGAGCAGAATTGTCAGCCATTAATGGCTGGAGCAAGCAGACACCACAACACCAGTTTTATTTGAGTCGTGGAGGGAGGGGGGGCAGAGTGTTGGTTTTACTGAGCCTGCAGGCTCTGAAGGATGCAGTGAGTCCCTGCAAAACAAAGCGGGACTCAAAACGGGGAATTTAAGCGACTTTTAATGAGTTTTGCACCAAGCGGAACCAAAAACGATCGATTCAGTCAGACTTTGAAGCGAAACCGTGGTTTAAAAAAAACACAGTCAGTGATTAGAAAACAGATTTTAGATTCATGAATTGAAGTTAGAAATGATAGGAAGGCAACAGTTCCCAATAGCAAACAAAGACAAAACACACAGAGCCTTGAATATTGGCAGCAGCAAATGATCTAATTCGCTCATTTTTTATTGGGGGAACCTGAAGCAAATTTAACTTGAACCAAAGCACCCCTAAAATCAAAGTTGTTTTTTATACTGTGTGCACGTTTTAAGGTTTAAAAAAGAGTAAAAAAAATATACAGTACTTCGTTTAAAAAACAATATTTTCCCGCCTTCGAAATGCTTTTATCCATCAATCTTTCTTCCCCAGCTCCTGCTACTCAGTGACACGGTGGGTTGCACTGCTGCCTTGCAGCAAGAAGGTTCTGGGTTCGATTCCTGGCCCAGGGTCTTTCTGCATGGAGTTTGCATGTTCTCCCTAAGCATGCATGGGTTCTCCCTTGGTACTCCGGCTTCCTCCTACAGTCCAAAAACTGTAGGTTAATTGGCTTCTTTTGATTCTCCTTAGGTGTGAGTAAATGGTTGTTTGTCCTGTGTGTCTCTGTGTTGCCCTGCGATGGACTGGCGACCTGTCCAGGGTGTACCCCGCCTCTCGCCCATTCCTACTGGCACCAACACCCCTCGCAACCCCAATTGGGACAAGCGTGTCAAATAATGGATGGGTGTTTCCTGTGCTTAATTGTAGGTTACTCTTTTTATGTGTTGTCAAAAGTCAAAGTCAAAAAGCCTTTATTGTCATTATATACTGTGACAGATACAATGAGATTTGTGACTTCCATAACAGCTACCGTGAAATAAAAATAAAAATTATATAGATATATTAAAAGGAAAAGGAAATGTAAACAGTTACGAAAAATATATATAAATATATTAAAAGGAAATGTAAACAGTGAAAAAGAAATGTAAAAAGTGAAAAGGAAATGTAAACAGTACTGGCACAGATTGTGGGGGGGGGGGGTAGTGCAAAACAGGTGTAAAGTGACCGACAGTGCAGGTCGGAGTTGAGGGGGGGCAATGGCTTGGGGAATAATGCAAACATATGGTATAATGGAATAATGGTAGGAGTTAGCTAAAGGTACAGTTGTTTAGTACCACCGTCCAGTTTAAACAGGAATGAAAGAGGCTAGTTGCTATCATATGCATGTGTTTATAAAAGCCAATGACAAGCTAACTGGACGCCCATTAACATTATGGGTGCAGACAGCCTAATTATGGACATCAGCTTTGCAAAAAAAACCAAAAAAGAACCAGATTAAGGTAAGAGTAACCTATATCGATGTTTATATCTCTAAATTACTCTGAAACACATTATTTAGTTATGTTTATAGTATGACTGTTATATAGGCTATAGTCTGCATTTTTTCCTGCTGATTCAAATTCAGCTAATGATTCCTGCTGACTCACCAAACTGTCCTTTTTCACAGAGTACAGTAGCAAATAATAGTCTAAAAATAATTAGTTAAAAAGACTATTTACATGACCCCCATGTTTTACTGTCACCTATAGGAATGTCAGTCATTTTTTTGTAAATATGTCTGTTCACCTCTGTGTGTTGTCAGTCCTGACAGGTTCCCATCATCCGGGCTTCAAAATTGTTATTCCTCCAAGGATTTCCTGTGTAATGGCTCAATCCCCCCCCTGTTCATTACTGCATTGCTGTCAGAACCCCTGGCAGTACTCCAGCCCATGCAAGCAAGCCATTTCACCTCCCCCTTCCATCTCCTTCAGTCTGTCTGCTGCTTGCTCTTTTTCTCTGCCAGCTCCAGCCGGTCTGAGGGATCAAGAGCCAGCGTTGCCGTGGCAACTTGTCCATCCCTATCGCTGAATGGATCATCCCTGGATCATTGTTCAGCAGGATGTCAAACTCTGGACAATGCACGTTTAACACCGGCTTTTGACTGTGATTCTACAAATGAGCTTAAATCACATTTACAGACACATTGTTTTAGTTGCAAGTTGTTTTCTTTGGGTTCTCGCTCAATGTTCCCGTCTCAGAATACATTTCTCTGAGTCGGGCGCAATCTGTCACCTTCAGGGTTATCTGCTGTGCTCCCATGGACAATAACTGGGAAAGTAAATGTTGATCGTGAAGGATAAACCTATAAACCCATATGTAAACGACACAATGCTATTTAACAATAAAAAACACAATGTGAGGATGCAACCTTTGTAATAGATATGGTTACTACATACAATGCTTTTAATTTCTCTAGAAAAAATAAAAAGGAGGTACGATAAAAAAGAAAAACCAACCAGCCGGTTTGTTGAACTATGAAAAGGAAATTCCAATTTAAAAATAAATATATAAAAAAAATTTATTACATCATGAAATATAAAAGTTAACCAAAATTTATACTGAAATTGCAAATAAATAAAAAACATTAACTCATTCAGAAATTATTGAAAGTATGATATGGGCAAATTGTGATATATATATATATATATATATATATATATATATATATATATATATAAATATATATATATATATATATATATATATATATATATATATATATATATATATATATATATATATATATATATATATATATATATCACAATTTGCCCATATCAGACAAAAAAACATCAATATATATGGTTATGTTCTAATGTGAAATTAGTATTAGAAAGACTAAGAAGATAATGAAGAAGAAAGCCATAGAATGCCCCAAAAGAACAGCTACAATCTGTCAAATCTATATAAGCTAGTTCAATATTGACAAACTGTCAAAGAAAAGATATCTCAAGCGATAATGTTGCAGAGTGGTAATACAGTATGTTAATTTCTACATAGAAAGTCAAATAATAATCCAAACATATTCAAGAACCAATAAAGACACAGAGAGCTTCAGACAGACCCTCAAAGAGCAGGTATAATAAGTTAAACAATAAACTATGCACTGACTGTGGCATGCACACTAACTACACTAACCTGACCACTGAAGAAAAAACATGTAGAAATTGTTTGCAGGACATTTGGATGGCCTGAGCTGCAATTAGCCATTGCGCTCAGGCCATAATAAACATTTTTCTGGGTTTTCTAGCAAGACAGCAAAACTTTCATAAAGGTCCAAATGCAAATCTGTCCAAAGAGCTGAAGGATCAGCCCCCACAACCCCCAAGACCGTTTTTGTTAAAGAATAAGAATAAGATGAGGTGAGATAAGATGAGCTGAGATGGAATGAGATACAATGAGATCAGATGAGCTGAAATGAGATAAGATGAGCAAAGACAATATGAGATAAGAAGAGCTGAGATTAGATACATTCATATAAGATAAGATAAGACAAGGTGAGCTGAGATGAGATAAGATGAGCTGAGACAAGATAAGATTTGCTCAGATAAGATAAATGAGTCAAGATAAGCTAAGACAAGATAAGAAGTGATAAGATGAGCTCGGATGAGATAAGATAAGCTAAGCCCATATACTGTAAGATTAAATATGATAAGTTGAGACAAGATAAGCTGAGATAAGATGAGCTGAGATGAGATAAGATGAGCTGAGACAAGATAAGATTTGCTCAGATAAGATAAAAGAAATAAGATAAGCTAAGACAAGATAAGATGTGATAAGATGAGCTGGGATGAGATAAGATAAGCTAAGACAATATAAGATGAAATATGATAAGTTGAGACAAGATAAGCTGAGATAAGATGAGCTGAGATAAGATAAGATGAGCTGAGATAAGATGAGCTGAGATAAGATGAGCTGAGATAAGATGAGCTGAGATAAGATGAGCTGAGCTGAGATAAGATGAGCTGAGATAAGATGAGCTGAGATAAGATGAGCTGAGATAAGATGAGCTGAGATAAGATGAGCTGAGATAAGATAAGATGAGCTGAGATAAGATGAGTTGAGATAAGATAAGCTAAGACAATATAAGATGAGCCGAGACAAGATGAGATGAAATCAGATGAGCTAAGATAAAATGAGCTGAGATAAGATGAGCTGAGATAAGATGAGATGAGATAAGATGAGATGAGATAAGATGAGCTGAGATAAGGTGAGCTGAGATAAGATGAGATGAGATAAGATGAGCTGAGATAAGATAAGATGAGCTGAGATAAGATGAGCTGAGATAAGATGAGCTGAGATAAGATGAGCTGAGATAAGATAAGATGAGCTGAGATAAGATGAGCTGAGATAAGATAAGATGAGCTGAGATAAGATGAGCTGAGATAAGATAAGATGAGCTGAGATAAGATGAGCTGAGATAAGATAAGATGAGCTGAGATAAGATGAGCTGAGATAAGATAAGATGAGCTGAGATAAGATGAGCTGAGATAAGATGAGTTGAGATAAGATAAGCTAAGACAATATAAGATGAAATATGATACGTTGAGACAAGATAAGCTGAGATAAGATGAGCTGAGATGAGATAAGATGAGCTGAGATGAGATAAGATGAGCTGAGATACGATAAGATGAGCTGAGATAAGATGAGCTGAGATAAGATAAGATGAGCCGAGACAAGATGAGATGAAATCAGATGAGCTAAGATAAAATGAGCTGAGATAAGATGAGCTGAGATAAGATGAGCTGAGATCAGATGAGATGAGATAAGATGAGCTGAGATCAGATGAGCTGAGATAAGATGAGCTGAGATCAGATGAGATGAGATAAGATGAGCTGAGATAAGGTGAGCTGAGATAAGATGAGATGAGATAAGATGAGCTGAGATAAGGTGAGCTGAGATAAGATGAGATGAGCTGAGATAAGATGAGATCAGATGAGTTGAGATGAGTTGAGACAAGATGAGATAAGATGAGATGAGATAAGATGAGATGAGATAAGATGAGCTGAGATAAGATGAGATGAGATAAGATGAGCTGAGATAAGGTGAGCTGAGATAAGATGAGATGAGATGAGCTGAGATAAGATGAGATCAGATGAGTTGAGATGAGTTGAGACAAGATGAGATAAGATGAGTCGAGATGAGATAAGGTGAGCTGAGATGAGATAAGGTGAGCTGAGACAAGATAAGATCAGATGAGTTGAGATAAGATGATTCAAGATAAGATAAGATGAGATAAGATAAGATAAGGTGGGATATTGTCCTTTATATTTCCTTTTCTTTGACATCTGACAATGGTTTACACATAAACAGCATAGTTAAACACCTGGGAAAAACAACTGCTACTGGTTGTACGTTTCACCTGCTAGAAGGCAAGGTCTCATTACTCATCAAAAGGTGGTGAGGTATTTAAGAAAGATCCCCGGGAATCTTACTAATAGTTTATAGCTTTTACAAGGAATTGATCTGCAGATTATCTTCTCAACAGTAATTATTGCAGTTTTACAGGTGGGGAAACTTTTCCTGCAGCAGACCGAAAAACAAAAAACCAGTGTGTTGGCCTCTGTTTCCATCAGCTGTTAATTGCTAAAAATTCTATTCCTCTGATGGATTTCCAGCGTTTCCACAGCCCTGATACAAATCCAGCATGTCGGCCCATAAACACTACAACACACACACCAAGCAATTATCGACGCTGCCTAACATCTTGACGGGCAAATCCATTTCAGACATGTCATACAAGTTGAAGTTGCCCACCGATCAATCTCCTCCATTGACTTATAGCTAATGATGTTGAGAAATGACTGTAAAAAACTCCAGTTAGCCTAATGATGCCCTGGATCAGATGACGGATGGTCAAATAGGAATACCATGATTATAAAGTAGACTGCCTGCTCATTTACTGCACAAAATGCTAAATATAGCGTTGCTCTAAAAAGGAACAAAAACATGGAGATTTCTTAATAATGGTGGCGGCATTAGACCATCAGTCTGCAACTTCTCCTAACTCATTTTATAAGATCTAAACCGCATGGAAAACCTTGTTTATTTTTTATTTAACCCAGCAAAATAATTATCATGATTATATTTAACATCACAATTTGCTTCATTCAGCTTTAATGTTTTTGCAACAACCCAATGCAAATATAATACATAAATATGTAAATATCTCATCATATGCACCATTTTTCTCTGCCTTTTAGGCCAAAAAAAGAAAGAATAAAATACGTTTCTTTTTTTTATTCTATACAATAAAATTGTCAGTTTTCAGTTCATGATCAAAGTTTAGACCAATGCCAGGAAAAAGCATAGGGGGTTTGGCTGATTTGATATAATTAAAACCTTAGAGGGAAGTAAACCAACATAGAGTCATAAAACTAGACAAACGTACTAATTAACTGGTTCTGGCTGAAGGAGAAATTAGTTAAACAAATGCAAACTGGAAAAAAAATTCACTATATCAAAAATTAGGAAAGAAGGGCTGGGAGAGTAATGTCAAATTTAACTAAAAACACATAGAAATGGGAAAATATCTGCCAAAACTTTAGCAAACAGAACCTCTATGGAAAACCCTAAATGGCAATAATAACAGAATATAGCAAGACACAATTTAAACAAAATAAAAAAGGCCAAAAAAGCAAAAAAACCAAATAAAAAAAAGATAATCTAACCTAGATATCCGGACATAGTTATTTCTCAGCTTATTTCTGTGGATTTGTAGATCTCAGGTTTCCATTTCTTCTGTAGTGTCACATCTATTTATCAGGCAAACATTACATTTTAATCAAGATTAGTAGGAATTTGGGTACATTTTCATATAAAAAACCAATATTTTCCACTTTCCTAAATTTCATTTTGCGTTAACATCAGAGTACAGCTCATTATTTGCCTTTAAGTCAAAATGAAAGGGATCTCATTTACACAAGGTCAAATACAATTCAAAAACATATATCTGCTACCAACTAGATTCAGACTAAGTGTCTGATTACGCTAGTTGTATTGCTGTGATTAAACAAAGCTAATCAGGGTTGTCTGTATTCAATCACTGCCCCTCATGGGGTTTCAGTGTAACCTGAGGCTGTGCTTTAACTGATGCCTATCAGGATCCAGGGGAACGTTATTGCTTCTCTATACACCTGGACAATGACTTCTAAAGTGGCAGCAGAGCCTCCAGCCTCCCACTTCGCTTACAGAGTAGATAAGATTATGTTACATCTTTTTCTTAGAGTTATAGAGCTTTGGAAAATGGTGTTGATCATTTTACACTGGGCCTACTGAGAAGAAAAGAAAAACTACCAGGAGTATATCGCCCTCTATTGGTCATAAGAGTAAAATACAACTATTTTTCATGTAATCACCAGATTTCTACAGAGGGAACCAAGGTTATTAGACGATATAAGAAGTTTTCCACGTCAGTTTAAGACACATAAGATCCTACATTGGAAAAAAAAAATCTAAATCTAGATAATCTCAAAAAAGGTGCATTTGTTCTTGAATTGAGGAGGGAAAAGAGACATTTTGCCAATGGAACAAGACAAGTTATACTTTAAATAAGGAAACACAATTGCATTGTCTTACTTCAAGTGCATTTTATCTAGATATCTTATTTTTAAGAGTAAAAATACTCATTCCTGCTCAAATTAAGGGTAAATGCACTTAATTTGAGAAATATTTACTTATTTCTAGATCATTTTTAGAGCGTACATGAAATGCAAACAATGTTTAAAGGTTTATCCATTATCTAGTGGACTGATTTAGCGGAAGAAGGCTGAAATTGAGCCCACAACCTTTTAGTCTAAGTGAATACTTTACCCACTGAGCCATGGCTGCCTAAGGCAAACTTATTTATATATATTATATATAATATCATTGTTTATTCACCACTTTAATGTGTCTTATTAGGATTGTGCGTTTAGGGTTGCTTTTCTGATGGAAGGCGATGCTCTACCTCATCCTTAAGTCTATGTTTAGCTCAACCCATCATCCCTAACAAGCTGCCTTTTCCCTTATCCCTTTATAGGGCAAGTTACAGTTTTTGATCACTTTCATACCCTTACAAATTGAGTCCTCTCCTCCCTCAGTGAGGTCTAGAAGCACAAGATCTATATCAGGCATTCAGCAAAGATACTGCTACACAGCTGTACATCTTAATTTGGCATTTGACCAATCAGATGAGCCCTTGAATGATATATTACCTACTGGAAATTAAGTTAAAAAAGATAAAAAGTCAAGAAGAAATGTAAAAAGATAATTGAAGGGTTAAAAAGCCTAGTTAACAATTATATTTAGGTTTATAAACGAAAAATGTAAGTGCCAGTATCAGCATTAATGTATTTAAGGTTATGTTGGACCAAAATGTTCTTTTACTCAGAGTGTTTTTAATTAATTTCTTATAGAAGCACTTTTGTTATTTTTCTTAATGCATTCCGGCAAGTTGGCGATTCTTGTTAACATTGACATACATTTTTGCCATCAAAATATCCATATTTTTTAATGTTACAAAGCTGATACGGTCTTATCCTGGTTTCCAATAACACAATTGGCTTGAAATTTAGATTCTCAAAGTATTTCATAGAGTGCCCTATAAAGAGTTAAAGAAAAGCACCCCCATAGCATGATGCTGTCACCATCATGCTTGCCTTTCTTTCAACCAATGCAACTCTTTCTATCTCTATTCACTCATTCTGCAGTATTTGTTAGTTCAATCTCTAACCTTCTGCTCTCTCTGCTTTTTCTCATAGTAGCTTCATCTGGTCTATTCCTGTTTGGCTGTGACGCCATCCTAGAGAGAAATATCAGCTGTGCTGCTTCCATCAACACCTTTGTTGATAGATGTTGGAGATCGGCCTGTTTGTCAGTGTAGTCCTGTTTCTCTGACTGTGACTGGCTGGATGTGTTCTCTTCATCCTCTGACATGGGAGCTGGTTGGCCTCAGCAGATGGCCGCTCACACTGAGCCTGGTTCTGCTGGAGGTTTCTTCCTGTTAAAAGGAAGTTTTTCCTCTCCACTGTCGCTACAAGCATGCTTAGTGTGAGGGATTGCTTTCGAGTCAATATAATCGAATGATAGAAAACTAAATAAATTTGACTCCAAGATCCGGTTGAATCGTCTCTGTGAAGTGTCTTGAGAGGGCATGTTTTGTGAATTGGCGCTATATAAATAAACTGAACTGAACTCTCTCATGCATGTCAGATTTGTAGCTTACATGTTCAATATTTATTTTAATTTTTTTTGTCATAACAGAAGCTCCTCCAGAATCACCATAGATGTCCTAGCAGCTTCTAGTATCAATACTCTCCCTATCAGTCCGGGAGCAAATTCTTGGTAAGTTTAAAACATTTTCATTTAACATAACTGATGAAATTTCAAGAAAAAAAAAAAACTGATTTTGTAAGATATTTAGAAGCATGTAGAGGATAGAGTTCTGTCTCTTCTTGCAGCAGAGACAGAACGGCGACGAGTCGCCTCTCAGCAGCTGCTTATACTGACCTGACCGGAATGCAATTCATTAACTGCAATCAGATCCTATTCTTTCCACCTGTGGAACAATGGAAAGAGACCCAGAACTGTCTCATTCTCTGAAAGGGAGTACCCAGTCACAGGTGTTGCTCTATCAGAGGTGTAGGGTCACACCTGAGCCTCACTTCATGATATGCCTTTACTGCACCTCATAGAGTAATAGATGGTGCCGGCCACTGTATCGGGGTATCACACCACCATTAAATATAGAACGAGTCAGCGAAGAGCAGGTTAAGAATGAAACTGTAGCAGCAACTCTACCAGCTCACTGATTTGTTTCACTGTATCCCCAGCTATGCTTTCTCTTCTCTGTTACTCAGCCGGATTCGTCACATGTTTGAGTTTGAGAGTGAGTGTGTTTGCGTCCATGTCCGCCTCGGACACCCTGTCCAGATGGAGGCCAGCGAGATCTAAGCCATTTAGAGGATGAGCAGTGCACTGAGCTTCCATAGGAGCTCCTAATGCGGGGTTCTGCTGAGAGGAAGACTCTGCTTAGCCACAGATAGCAGCTGTAAGTTCACTCTATCTCCAGCTCCTTAGGCTCAATTCTCAAGAGCCTGTTAACCAATGCCACACACATTTTCCCCCCCTCCTCTACAAAGTGGCTGAGTGCTGAAAACCCATCCATCCCCTCTGGGAGTACCAGTTTCTATCCAGGTCATTAAGCTCTTCATAAAACAGGCTGATGGTCGAATTTAATTCATTTTCAAGCCAAAATACCAGACTTTATCTCATTCTAAGATTAAAAATGTATATAATGGTTCACAAAATCTAAAAAAATATATATTTAAAAACAACTAACTACCAATATATTTGATCTTAGCTGTGTTTAAACCAGCTCCGACAAATATATATATATAGTAGCTGCACAGTGGCAGCCCACTGCTCCTCAAGGTGATGGGTGGAATACAGAGTCCATTTCTCCATTGTGAGATCAACAGAGTTCAATTTAGTTATTCTTTTATCTCATTATATCTGTATAGTCACCTGACTTATTTTAAACAAAAATAAACAAAGAGATAAAGCTTGCAAAAAATATTCATAGCCTTCTAGCTTGTACAGACTTCGTATTTTAGAAAAACAAGAATTCAATGTATTGCATAGGGATTTAATGATCAAAAAACCCAAAGTTATGTAAACATGTGCATGGTTTTCACAAGTAGATGTATGGAAACTGTGTCGTGCAAAACTATTCAACACCTTTTCCTCTCAGATCCTTAAATAAAATCCTGTGCAGCCAGTTAGCTTCAGAAGCTAACTGATAAACAGGCATACTATTAAATGTTCCTGTAATGAGGAAAGTCTTCCATCATGTTTTTTTGCTTAAAAGTAGAGCAGAACTTAAGGTAAAATAATCCAGTTTGCGTGGGTTGTCTGTGTGTTTTTTCCCTCCACCACCAGGTGGTGCCCTGTTCCTCGTTGGGCCTCCCTGCACAACTGCAGCTCGGTGGATCATTACTGAAGGAGTATTTAAGCAGTGGGCTGTCACTACCTCGAGTGTTTGCCAGTTTTGGGTACTCTAGCCAAGCTGAGATTAGCAGAGTATAACCTAAGCTTTGTTTCTCTAAGTCTTACCTAGTTTTTGTCTTTGCTCTTCGGCAGGAAGCCTTCCTGTGAAACTGGGTGCCTAGACCTTCTACACCTGGAAGGATTAACTGAGAACACACTGAGCAGGGGAAAACCTCCACATGATCCGTTCAAGTCCTCATCGGAAATCCAAGCAACAGTCCGCTCCTTACTCCTCTGGGTCCAACACTTGTCTATCTGTCCGCCCTCCAACGAGTTCCCTCTTCTCTGGATTAACCCTCACAAGCTGGTTTCAAGGATTAACATGAGTTTCTCTCCAGCTATATTCATGCCTAGTTCAAATTTCCTACGGCCCCTGAACTGATCACTGTGATCTCCCCTTCAGACTTTCCAGTTCCGGTTCACCAGTCCACTGAGTTCTAGATCCAACTTCTGTATTTCATCTACATTTAATAAACCAGTTAAACTTTTTCCCTTGGTCTCTGTGGTTCTCTGCATGTGGGTCAGAACGCTTAAATGAATCATAACACCATCATAATCAGACACATTGGATGTTATGGTGATTTATTATTGTTACAGTATATTGTTCTGGGTAGAAACTTGCAAATGCTTTTTATAACCTTTGCTGTAATTTTCTCTCTGCATATCTCTGTCTCTCCCTTCATACATGTGGTTGTTCTGCAAAAGGAAATAAACAGTTTAAATAAACTTTGAAAAATTGAGGCACAAAATATACTTATGCCATGAAACTATAAAATCTCACCAGAGGTGGTAGAGTACTCAAAGTTGCACTCAAGCAAGAGTAACACCACTTTATTATATTTTTAACCAAGCTTAAAAAGTAGCCATTTAACAAATTGCTCAAGTAAGACGACAAGAAGCATTTGGTGAAAAGTACTGAAAGCATCAGAATTTGGTGTTGAAAATAATTTAATAAAGACGCAACAAAAGCTATGTGTTAGTGACTGCATTTTAAACACTGCTATACAATTTTTAAAATAAACAAATTCATGTAATTGAAAAAAAATTATTCCAGGCAAAAAAACACTTTTTCCAAACTGACTTTCTTTTAAGCATCAAATGTATTAAACCAGGACTTCCAGTGACAATATTTCAGCTTAAACTCCAAATATTTTGTTCCAGTAAGCTCATTTTCACATAAACATTTACTTTTCTTCTTTGTCTGGACCACTTTTATTAAAAACATAAAAACTTTGTTGGTTGTTTATCTAAGTTGCTCACTTTTCTTTTCCTTTTTTAATGTGGGACACAAAAGTACATCAAACTGTAAGAATTAACCTTTTTAATTAAGCAAGTGCATTTTAAAAATTAGTTGGACTGTAACAAATTTACCAAAAATACCTTTAACTTTTAAACCAGCCTCCTTTCTATATATATATAGTGATCGAAACTTTCTTAAATAAAAAGAAAGACCTTTGTGATTAGAAGTTTCTTGAATTAACTTAGTATTTTTAGTTCATATGTTTATCTCTCTTTAAGGTGTAACTGAAAACAACATTGATTTTCTGCAGATAATTTGGGTCTCAAGGGCCCTTTCTTTTTCATGGACATAATGCAATATACATTTTCTTGCAGGTGAGAGAAAGGTGGATTGCTTTTCACACATCTTGTTTTTGGTCTACAGACAGAGAAGAAACTATGGTTTTATAAGTGTAAAAAAAAACCTATAGTGGTATTTAGTCAAAGGTTATCATATTGTGGATACATTTTTCCTGCCAATGTCTGAAAAGGTGTAAGTAGATAGATATGGTTGAGTTAAGATAACCTCTGCAGCCTGCTGTGAGGCTCAGTTCAAAAAGGCTTCTGCCTCACGTGGTAATAGGATGCTCACACATAGAAGATCTGTTTCTGTTGAGAAAAGGTGAGTGGAGTTGATTTTCAGTCCAGGAGAGCAGAATCTGTGATCACCAGCCGCTCATTTGTCTCTCCAGACAAGAGTATGCAAACCAGGAAAATATTGGTTGCAATATTTTAACACATAAAGAACATTAAGGAGTTCTAACAGTAGGATCGGTGTGCAATGTACTTTGCCTACACGTCGGCTTTACTTAAAATATTCATGTTGTGTGCATTAAGGGGTAAAGTCAATAAGTAAAGAGCGGCCTGGTTTCCTTCGAGCACGTCCATCGGTCCCACAGCAATTTTCCTCAGATTACAGCCTCACTTAAAACCAAACGCAAAGATACCATCAGTGACATCACCGGCAGTCTTAGAAGCTCTAACTGTGCTGAAGCACCTCCTGCAGATCTAATCACGTTTTGACATGATTCATATAGACACCAGTCAGGGAATTAAAAAGTGATTAAATATGTTGATAAACACAAAAATAGAACAAGGCGGAAAGTTTCAAACAGCTGAGACTCAACACATCAGGGGCTATTTAAATCAAGGCCGATGGTGAAATTAAGGAAAAACATCTAATAATAGAAAAACGTTTGGCTCGTTTTACATGGGATGAATCTTTCTTACACTTTAGGAAGTCAGGAATAAGTTAAAAAAAATAAATAATCTGGCGAGTTATATCGAGATAATGATCCCGAAATATATATATTTTTTCCAGCATTTTATTGTCATTAGATTGTCAGAAGTACGGAGCAATGAAATGAACTCTTTGCATTTAACCCTTGCCTTTGGGGAGCAATGGGCTGCCATTGTGCGGCGGCAAATATGTTGTTTTAAGTATTCTATTTTGGAGGAAACAAAATGAGAAACATGCCCTATCTCACAATTACCTTCACCTTTATTATATATGGTCATAAATATATATTTTATGGAAACTTAGGCACAAAAAGAGTAGATTTGAAGATAATGAGGTCTTTTTTATTTACATTTTCTTCAAAATAAAAACTCCAAAACTTCAATATTTTCTAAAAGATATGGAGAAATTGTTCAGAGTTGATGGATTGAGCTAAATAAAGAGCAATCATAAACCTGGTAAAGGCATTTCCTCCCACTTCACAAGCATCTGCCACTTTGCTTCTGTCCTAATAAAGAAAGTGAAAGTTTATGTTGGATGTTTAAAGCCTACCATAAAATGTAGTAAATACTTAAACCGATATAAAAAATGGAGATCAATTTTCAGTTTTCAACTTTCTTTATGTCAGATTTAATTGAAATAATTTTATTTTGGGGATATTCTGTTAACTATCTTTGAAACTTTATATACGGTAACTTAAATGCATAAATCAGCAGTCTTACCTGATTTCTATTTCCTCTTACCTAATTTGTTTAATTAGTATTTTGAGATTCTAATGATTTTTAGTTCAACAAAATCAGCATGAATGTGGATTATAAAAAGGTATTTAAACCTATGCAGAGATTTAGTTTAGATGTTTAAATGAATCCTTTCTCCTCATCAAGTGAAGCCATATAATATTTCCTATTTATCAGACCTCTGCTTTATAGTGTTAAGTCAAATATATATTAATATCTATGTTTCTAAAACCTAAATAATAGTTAAATAAAGGGATTATAATTAGGATTTGTCCTATTATTTCTATCAGGTGGCTATTGCAACATATGGCCAGCAGGTGGCAGTGTTTTCCCAAATTTAATCCTAAAGGATCAGTTGCTGAGAAACTCTTCTAAATCAGCAATAGAAGCACTTTGAGTAATTACTTTCTTAAATGCAGAATAAAAAAAGAAAGTTGATGAACAAATAAACCTAAGAAAATGCAATAGTTATCTAATACTTAGTTCTGCATTTATAAAAATGATATTTAAAATTAACATAATCAGTCTTCTCGTTTAATCTAGGATACTGCTCACTTAATGCTAATAGAAATGAGTTGCAAAGGATTTTAAATCTCCAAATTCTTACTAAATGTACACATTTGACAATGAAAACAACTAAGGTATCTGATAATAGGGGTTTTAGATGAACTGCTTTAAAATATATACAATATTAAACTAAATTGGAAGAGTAAGTAAATTAAAAACTGTAGTGGTACGGTATATGTAATAAATGGTCTTATCCCATTGACTCATTCCAGTCGCTGCTTACAGAGAGAGGCAGACGGCACAACGCCGCACTCCTAATTATACTTCATCTCTTCCTGCTCTCAAAATATCCTCTGTGCAAATCAAGGCTCACAGCAGCAAATAATACCCAACATTACATCATCATTACACTATAAAAAGGCATTTACCAGGGTGTTCCATATTAGCTTTTAAAATACTTAATCAAACATTTACATTTGTCAGTATTATGTTGAATCCTGGTTAAATTTCCCATAAATTTAATTAAAGTTTTAGATCATATTTTACCTGTTTTGTTAGCCATTACCTATCCTCAGTTGTTGTTAATAATTAGCTACAGTGCGGCCGTAAAGCTAATTTAATTTAATGGTTTACATAATTGATGAAATATTAAGTTAGTAAAATGTAGAAATATAAACCAGTTTTATTTCGGAATATTTATAATGAATTAAAATCGGGATTTAGTTTTGGAACAGTGCTAATGGTCAGTCTAATTCTCTAGGAAGCAAGATTTAGTGGCGATCGCCATGGAAACACTGTAAACACCACCCTGTTAGAATAGATTTTTAATGTTCGATGCTGGCACACCTCTAAAAATCATCAAATAAAAATAAACTTTTTTTTTCCGTAAGAAAATAAATCAGATCAAGGTAAAAACAAACGTTCAAAATTCTCCAAACATATATGGCATGATTACATTGAATTACCACAGCTGGCCATTCTTAGGGATGGATGACCATAAATGGGATGTATCTAGTCAGATCCAATAATCATTCATGAGTGTTTAGGAAAACTATGATGACATTTTGACTTTTTAATTTACCACAGCATTTAAAATTCCATCTGCAGAACAAAATCTCTTTCTTTATTAAAACTGGGATGATGCTTCAAACTCCAGCTTTTTATTTCCCTAGCAGCTCCTCTAACCATCATCATCAGCTTTGATTAGTTTCTCATGTTAAATTCTGCTCAGTTATTGCAGGAGCTACAGCAGGAGTAATGTTTGTTAGCTAAAGATTTTGTTGTCAAAATGCATGAAAATGAAAAAACCTTCCTTATATTTTCTAACTCAAATCCATACCATCGTTTGTTCAGTGTAAACAGGAGGTACAATGCGGTCTTTACACTGCAGGTTTTCCACTTTTTGAAATATATTTACACGAATGTCAGTTTTTTTTTTACCTGGTATATGGACGAAAAAACAATATAAAAGAGCTATTAATACCATAAGTGGGAGAAAAATATGTTTTTCAAACATTTTTACAAATAAAATGTGCTTTCTTTTATATGATTTTTAAAGCAAACATAGAAAAATAGCATATATATGTATAATACAGCAGAGAAATAATACAGTTTTGAATCCAGGAAAATGAATAAGAAAAAAATGCACTGCATGTATTTTTTTAGTCCACTTTATTCTTGCGCCAATAATTAAAGTGAAAAGAAAAATCAAACATGGCTTTTTAATTTTATTTTTATAATTATTTATACAAAAATCTAAACATTAAATCCCTTTCAAACCTGATGCCAGAGTGAAAGCATATATAAAAAAAGTGTTTTGTATTTAGCCCTGTATGTATAAGTACCGGTATGTAATAATGAAATGAAAATCATAAAATATTTCCAAACATTTTCCTATAAAAATTCAACAACCCTTCAAATTCTGGGAAAAATTTGATTCCTATGAATCCAAAAAAAAAAAGAATACCCTATTGATAAATAGAACAAGTTGTGAAATTGGCTGCAATAAAAACATTAGGATATCAGAGTGCTGAATAAACAGCCAAACCTCCCTTCTTCATATTTTTTCCTTCTTAAAGAAAACATTTTCTCTTTCCTTTCACTACAAAATTACACATGTATTTTTTTTTATAAAGCACACATAAACCCTTATAGAATGCTTTGAACTTTGTGATCATAATCTTAGATAATGTGATAAAGTGTAAGGTTAGTGAATAATTTTGAAAGGCATTGAGCACCTGTGTTCATAAAGCTGCTATTAGACCTTTAGTCTAGCTGAAGCAATGTGACGCATCCTTTGTCCAATCAAGGTGAAACCAAATCAAAATAAAAAAATAAAAAAAAATACTTGGATATATTTTCTTTACTCATCTCTTACATTTAACGAGTTCTTTTCTTGCCGGTTTTCTAAGGAGTGATTATTTTAGAACGTTTCATGTAAAGTGTCGGAAAGGCCTCTGTGTCCTCGGCAGCTTTACCTTAGAAGGCCACAAGGTGGAGATAGAGTTCAGGATAGACATCTAAAGGCCCAGATTCTTTATTTCTGTTGTGTGTCCAAGAACCTGATTTTTCCTCTCTGTCTGATCAAAGAGCAGTTAATACATACGGAGAATAAAACCGTTTCTATCCCTCCTCAGACTCTGAAAAGCTTAAAGACGGATCCAAGAAGTTCATCTGCATTTGAAGTTATGCATAGTTATTCATATTTAACTAACTTACCTCTAAGTGTAGGTTCTGTAGCTTGTTAAATCATAAGAAAAAACCCCAAAAAACTTTTGTTTCTGTAAGTGTGATCCTTGATTCTGATTTTAGTGTGAAAAAATCTAGGAATAATGGTCATCAACTAGTAACTGATGACTATGAAGGTCTACATAATTATCATCACCTTAATGATAGATTAGGATGCTGCAGTCATTTGATCGTTTCCCCATCCTGTCTGTCTGGATGGTAAATCATACAGGCACAGCTTTGCAGGTCATCAAGCTGATTGCCGGCTCGTTTTCCTGCATCCTTATTTCGTGCAGCAGGAAGCAGAAACCTACAGGTGGGTTTGCTCTGCCTGGGCGTGGGAGAGAGGTAGAAAGTACCTGAATCAATATCATGTGAATTATTAAGAGCTTTCCTCACTGTCACGCTCTGTGGATGTGCTCCCTCCAGCCACCTCCCCTCTCTTGTTTTCACTCTGGCTTCCTTCATTTACCCTTGTAGGGGGGGCTTACATACGTCCGGCCACGCCGCTGACACACACGTTCGTTGCACATCCCGCTCTCACACTGGTCTTTAGGCTCGCCCTTGTTCGAGTGCTCATTAGTCAGTGCACTGATGCAGAGTAGCCCTGTCATTAGCTGAGAGCTCTCCGTCGTCCGCTCCCTTCCCTCTGTTTTATTCTTCTTCCTCTACTAAGGATTCATCTTCATTTTATCTGGGAGGCCGGGGGCATTCCAGAGATCTACATGACAAAGATCTCCCTAATCCCACTGAAGTCTAAATACCTTCTGCAGGCCGTCTTTATTAGCAGAACTGAGATCAGGTGTCCTAATTGACTTTGCCGTTTCAATCACTCGTTAATACCCAAGACAAATCCGTTGAGGAGACTGTTCATTAAGGTTGTTTTTGTTTCTTGAAGAGATCAATTGTTGATGCAGCCACAAAACTGCTCCAGAAATATTTTACTTAAATAATGAAATTAATTTGCAAAATTTGAGGTCAGTATACGTTCTATGTATCAATATAATAGAGATTACACACTTAGGGAAAGCTCTAATACAGACTTATCTGATTTCAAAATAAGAAAAAGGTTTTGATTTGCTTTATTTGGCTTGTCTAGACTGAGTGGTGACACTATGACCCAAAGTGTCATCAGTCGGTTGCCACACTGTGAACCTTCAGTTCCTGACAGACTGCACTGAGGAGGATCCTCATGTATTATCGAGTCCTACCTGTACCCATCATCCAGACACAGGCACTGAAATCTTTTCACCAAGGCAGGTCATCCTGGAATTTATCTCAACTCTATTCAATCTTTCTACTTCTTCTCCATCATTTGGTGATGTTGCTGATGAGAGCGGGGAACCAAAGTAAGCAGGAAGAACGAACAAAATGCTTTCAAGTGTGTGTCTACCACCCTATATATATATATATATATATATATATATATATATATATATATATATATATATATATATATATATATATATATATATATATATATATATATTTTAGCCTAAATCAAAGTCTACATTTAAACTTTTAGCTTGCAGTAATGTCGCCTTGCAGCAAGAAGGTCCTGGGTTAGATTCCCGGCCAATAGTCCTTTTGCATGGAGTTTGCATGTTGACTCTGTGCATGCATGGATTCTTTGCAGGTATTTAGGCTTCCAAAAACATGACTTGTAGGTGAATTAATGTCTCTAAATGATTCCTAAGTTTGTGTGTGTGTGCATGACTAAATGCCTCTGTGTTGCCCTGCAATAGACTGACCTGTCCAGGGTTAGGGTTGACCCTGCCATGACCCTATTACATTAAAATAGATGGATAAGCTAATTTGCTGGTCTCTAAATACTCTTAAAACGTAATTCTAATCACAAAACTCAATGAAGGAAACACTGCAGGCCCTGCTTTTCATATTTCTAGCTCTTTCTGAAAATTTGCTAAAATAGCAGATTCCTGCTGTGAAGAAGCTTGGCTGTTTTAGTTAGAGTCCTTTCAGCTGCCCACTTGTTAAGGGAAGTTACCAGAAGTGTTTCCATTAACTTTTTTAAATCCGTATTTTGAAGTATCACAATAAAAGGTCTTGAAGAAAAAAAAAAAAAAAATCAACTAACAAAATTTTGCAAAAAAAAAGTTTCAACTCTTGCTTAGTGTTTATTTTTTTTACTTTTTTTGCAAAAAAAAATGTAAACGCGCTAAAAAGGAGATGAAAAAACTTGTTATACAAGTTCAGATGGAGCGAATATTTACCTTAACCAGAACGATTAGCTGTCTCTATTGCTGCTTTCCCATTACCATATTTTCCCAATATGACATGTAACATTGCTGATATTTACTGACATGATAAAGTTACTGATTGCAACACATTCATTGAAACCTCGGTTCACGCCAATTTAGTACTGCTACTTTATTACTGCCAAGTTTTACGCAAAAATATTACAATAATACAGTTTGCATGGCCTGGTTGACCTGCTCCAATGGCTAGAAACACGTTGCAATCTTCATTTCAACATTTTTAAAGTTTGCTCAAAATAGGCATGAGATGTGAATGGAAACACAGCTACTATGAACTAGCCTCGTGAGACCATCCTGATCTCGCGAGCTTTCAAGGTTTCACTCGCAGATCAGTCTGGAGACTCTAGGTTGAAGAAAATTTGGAGCCGTTCACCAAACGAACGTCCAATCAGCGTTGGCTTTGAGGCGGGTTGAGGTGTGACGCAACGAGAAGCGCGACAGTTCAGTCTAAAGAACATGGCGGCTTCAGCCGATGAAACTAGCGTTAGCGTGGCTATCGAGCAAGTTTTATCGGAATTACAGAGTATTTCTTCACTGAAAGAAGAGCAAAACACTGCTCTGGAGGCTTTTCTCAGAGGAAAAGATGTTTTTGCTCTTCTCCCGACTGGTTTCGGCAAGAGTAGCCTGGCTGTTAGTACGTCATATGCTTCGTTGATCTGATTGGTTTATTTGGCCCGTCTATCACCAACATAGGCCAATCAGCTAATCAGTATTTTCGCCCCTTCCCAAAATTACTTCAACGGAAGGTTTCCAGATGGATATGCAGAGCAAACCCATCTGGAGGAGTCAGGTTGACTATGAACTGCTCGTCAGACACACCTCTTGTAGGTAAAACACTACACCATGGGGGACTACAGTCCCTATTAGCAATCTTCCTGTCACTACGGATCCGTCTCGGAAACACGATCTGTTCTGCGCATGCGACATCAGCTAATTTGCGCACCTAGATATATCCTGGTTGCCCTCGATTTTATTTTGTGAAAAAGACCTAAAAGAAGTTTTCCCTCCCCAAAAATAGTAAAAGTACTAAAATAAAATGTGTTAAAGGTTAGGAATGTATTTCTTGAGAAAATAAATGCCTTAAAATCGTTTCTGTTTTATCACTCATCTCTGCCCAATCTACACCAGAAATAGGATCCTACGCTACTTCCCGTGGCTAACTTTTTTGGCTTTTAAAACATAAATCTAGTCTTTTTGAGTTTTATGTTTTCATTTTGTTTTACCGTACGCTATATAGTGCGTAATCTAAACAAAGAAACAACGAAAATGTAGATAAACATGGTTTAATCATATTTTGCCGGACTGCTTTTAGCATGTCCCATGAGAATGTCAGAGAAGCAAACGAAGAAAATGTAAAAAGCATCAAAATTGTCTCACAAATTTTTTTTTAAAGATGTGCATTAGCATTCTTTAGTGAGTAAAGGAGAGAAATAAGTAATTTTAGTACCATTATTACATTATTTATGGACACCCGGATGTATATCTGTTCGCACATGTGCAGGACGGATCGTGCTTCCGGGACGGATCGGGTAGTGACACTACCAAACGCTAGCAAACTATATCATACTTAAATCGGTCTATTGTCAGGTCTTTTGAAATACAAAAAGAGAAAACTCCGAACAAACCAAAACCCGCACTATGAGCAATATTAGATATAAGCCATCTGGTCAGATGTGTCTAATAAGGGAGTACCAGATGTAAAAAGTATGTTTACATATAACACAACGTCCAGGGGTATCAGGTTGTCACATTAAAATACATCCATACTTTAGACCATTTCTACATGTTATATGCTTTGTGTACAATAAGAATTATTTCTTTTATCTCATTTATGCTGATATTGAATAAGCATATTCCATGCTCACAGAAGTGGGGATAAAAACGTTGCATTGACTAACCCAGAAAGAAGTCAAACTGGGAAATGGATGCTTGAGGAATGACATTTTCCACAGTGCTCATCCTTGCTTTAAAACAGGTGTTTTAATTTGATTTTCAGCATCTAAATACTAACTGGCTCTTTCATCATGTTGCCTAAACATTCATGTGAAGGGGAAGAAATAAATCGACCACAGAAGTGACGGAAATAAAAAGCACTCTGAAACCAGTTTGAGAAGCTTTAATCTCACTTCTTCAGGCATATGAGAGTTTTTAATTATTTTTGCCTTATTCCTTTACGCTCCATCTCTGCTTAGACTGGAAGAGAGCATTTGGAAGAGAGTGTTCATTACTTTTCTTTGAGAAATACACAATTTGAAAATCAGCAGGCTTAGAACTACAGTTTTAATGATCAAAGCTGATTTAAAGGGAAAACTGTTCCAAATTTTTATGTAAATGTTTCACACTATAATGTGAACTGCTGAAATACAAAGCATGAACTCAGTGAGTTAACATGTATACTAGCTAAAAATGGCAAATGTTGGTTTCATGAAGTCCCACAGAGGTTCTTTTCTTGAACTTATCAAATATTCATACAGAAAAATCACCTTTCTAGTAGCCTGGGTGCCATTCCGAACTTAGTCCCACCCACAACGTTTGAGGTCGGGAAGTTCGGTCTGGCATTGCTCAATAGTAGCGCGAGTATGCTCGCACAAAATCTGGCGGGCCAATCAAATTGTCAGGGCGGGCTTTATACGATGATGGACAGATGATCAACAGTAACGTAATCAACCACGTGACCAAAGCGCGCTTGGGTGACAACAACAATGGCTGCCGATGGAGAGTTGAGGTGAGTAGATTCTACTATTAGGTCTGCTCTAGAAGATATCGACAGCAAATTAATTTTAAAAGAGGAACAGAGAAAAGCGATCAAGGCTCATCTTCTTATTCTAGGCGTGCAACTGCACGCTTTGATTTTTGTTGACAACAACTATGCGTCGCTTAACATACGTCTCGCACTCCGTTGCTCTTATTGGTTGTAGGTCTATCCAATTGAGTGCAGAGGCATTTTATTTCCTGGTTCGTTCAAAACACGCCCCATAATCACAGCTCTATGGAGCAGTATCAGACTCATATTCTGACTAGAATTGAGTAGGACTACGTCAGGCTACCTTTCTAGAGCCAAGGATGTAATATCCTGCGATGCTGAACCTTCTGGTTTCATTTTTGTACCTTTCCTAGAACATTAGGGTTACAACAATACCCAAGTACTCTACTAGAACTGTTACAAGACATAATAGTTACTTTCTTGGAACTTTACAAGTACTTTCCTGAATTATAGTAGCTTTGCCTCTTCTGTTCCTGTTTGGCTGTGACCCCATCCCAGAGATAAATATCAGCTGTGCTGCTGCCATCAACACCTTTGTTATAGATGTTCGAGATTGGCCTGTTTTTCAGTGTAGTCCTGTTTCTCTGACTGTGACTGGCTGGATGTGCTCTCTTCATCCACTGGCATAGGAGCTGGCTCAGAGCTCGTCTGCCTGGCTGTGTGTTTCCTGGACGGGCCGCCTTTTACAGCTGCTTTTTGTATCTCTGCTTCTGTCTCCTTGAACGGCAGCGTGAGCAGATGGCCGCTCACACTGAACCTGGTTCTGCTGGAGGTTTCTTCCTGTTAAAAGGGAGTTTTTCCTCTCCACTGTCGCTACAAGCATGCTTAGTGTGAGGGATTGCCTTCGAGTCAATGACTGGATGATCTGGTGAACTGTAAAGTGCCTTGAGATGACATGTGTTGTGAATTAGCGCTTTAGAAATAAACTGAATTGAATTATTCTTTGAAATGATTTATTTTCACTAAACTTAACAAGTTTTTTTTTAGAATTACTGGATGTATTAGATTTTCTGAACTTTCTTGAAACTTACCAGATTAGGAACTTTCATATAAATGAAAAGATACTTTTTAGGCAAATTTTCAGAATGTAACTTGTAAGTGCTGAAAAAATTTAATGAATAAATAAAAGAGATTTCTGGAAAACACCTGGAAAGTAATATGTGGTAAATTTGGAACAGTACCTTTAGAGATTCTAGCAGAATGATCAGCAAGTTCCATAAAGGCTGAAATAATGTGTATTATTCAAGGATAATTCACAGTATTTTCTGCGGCGTTAGCTTTTCTCTTCTCAAAGATTTGATCTAGCCAGGTCTGTTTTTGACTTTGCTCTTGCTTTAAAGGTTTTACTGCGACTGTAGTTTTAAGAGCTCTGATATCCCACTAGCTCCAATAGCTCTCCAGAGAAAAGACAATGTGATGCATTTTTTTACAGTTTTGATATGCACATACTATGTTTTAAAAGTATCACAGCTAACTCTACACAAAGACTAGTGATATAAGCAACAAAAGCTTTAGAAATATACTGAAAATCACAGCAGTATTTCAAAGTTATACATATAAACAAGCTTCCAAACTAATAATTTGCTTCATATTTCCGCTTTGTTTAATATCTGTAAAGAGTCTTGGAAGTTTATTTAATTACGAAGGAAAATGTTTAGCTTCCAGGAACAAATTCCTTTTTTTTTCTCAGGAAGGAGACATAAATCTATAAGGGAAACTCAATCTAATTTATATAACTTGTTTCTACACACAGGGTGCATGTGGAGATTATCCTCCATCATTTCCTCCCTTTCTCCCCATTCCTTTCCAAGCTCTCCTGACACTAATGTTTGTTTGTCATGTTTAGCTCCATGGGTGATGAATCCGTCCCAACGAGAGGATCTATTCATTATCTCGGGATGCACAACCCTGCATTCCATATCCTAATTTATCTGAGTGGTGACAGAAACGGCACACACGCCGCTGGGAAGCCCCTGCTCTATTCCTGCAGGGCTATCAGTCGTCTGTTGCTCCTCTTACTGCTGTTTTCTTATCTTTGACTCGGCCTCTTGTTTACAGACAGCATCAGTTAAGTAAAACATCCTCTAATATATTGCTGGCTAATGACTGGGTTGTAAGATCTATCAATCAGTGGGCATCGCAGGCATCCAGGCAAAATTTAGAGAATGAAAAAGGCCAGATGCAATTTCAAAGTGTCCCCAAAACAAAGCAGGTAAATTTACTAGCAGACATTCTTAGCAAACACAAGACTGAGTTCCTTGCAAAGTCAGATTTGCCGGCTTTTCTTGTCACATAAACACTCATCAAGTCCAACCTGCTGTGCTGCCAGCTCGCCATCAACAATGCAATTAATGAACACAATGATGATAGCTCCAGGAGGACATTCCTCTTTGCTCATCGTGTATTCTGTGCTGCATGCAATTACAAATGACCAAACACTCCATATAATAGCACATCATTTAGCCAACGTACTTCGCCGGCTTGGCTCCCCTGCATACTCTACACTGGTCATCAAAATCTCTGTGATAGAGCACATTAATTACACCCATCCACAGACAGCTATGATTACAATTTCACACGTTTGAATGGACTTCAGCCATTCGCCACAAAACTGCAGAGGCAGAGCAATGACTTTAGTGAAACTGAGGGAAGGGAGGTGGGAGAGGGAGGGGGAGGTTGGGGTCGTTCCTAATTCTCCAGAGGACTGCAGATGCAGGATACGCGGACGCATGGATGCTGACAGTTCTGGCGTTTATGCGGCGCGCTGTAATTGCATGCAAATGGGCCTGAATCTGTATCTTAACACGTCTTCATTAGCTGGTGCGCACGTGTCTGTGGCTCTGATGGAGGGACAATGGAGGGTTGAAGTTAATTCTTAGCAGGCTGATTCTGTTTTCATACTGGACAACTTTAATTAAACGAAAGATTAAATTTTGAGGGAATGGTTTAAAGCGCTGAATCCCATGAGTGCTCTAATAAACAGCAGAATGGAATCAGTCGGCGGAGATCTAATGAAGTTGAAAATAGACATAGACGTCTATATCTTCAGCACCAAGGGCCTCATTTCCTACTTTGCACACATCTCATCAACATAAAAAATGAGTCGCATTTGCATTGCTAATGGCTTTAAAGTTATGCTTAGATTTGATAATCATAGGTTTTCACGTATAAATAATATTGTTTATCTTTTTTTAAATAAAATGCATTGTCATATCAACCTGTGGTGTGTTAATCCACTTAAAATTAATTTAGAGACAAGTTATTATCTGCTTATCATGTCCTACTAGTTACAATGGGATGTTGGGGTTTAACAATCAGCTTCTTGGCTGATTTTAATGCTAAACAAGAAGGCTAACTTCTACTGGCTAGTAAGATAACAAATAAATTAGAAAACCAACAGAATGAAAACAAACGAGCCCAAATGGATTGTATATGTGGCATATTTTGTTTTTCAACTACTCAATGATTCTTTAAAATCTTGCAGAATAAAATATGTGAAAGTATTTCTTGTTGGACAAGGATGGTATGCATTGATAAGGTGCTACAAAGAATGGGAACAGAAAGACAGACTCTGCTAGACAAGATCATCAAAAGAAAGTTTCCGTACTTCGGTCATATCAGCCGGACTTCATCTGGTCCGGACTTGAAAATGATCGTGGCTCAAGCGCATGCAAACAGGGACGAGACCAACCACGTACAACTTGGATAGACGAGATAGAGGTTATCACAGGGGAGAAGGACGTAAAGAAGAACATAACGAAGGCCGAGAACAAGGAAGAATGGCGCAATGCATTGAAGACCCTCGATCGAAACCGGTCAGGGTGAAGAGTAAGAGTAAAGTATTTCTTGCTTCAGACAGTCTTGCATAAAGCAGCAATGATAAGGAATTAATTAAGTTTGACTGCCTGATTCTTGTTGTGACTGGTATATCAAATGGAAACTTTTTGGCATACTGCGGTACATCACCATAGTGGGAGCCAAGCCAGAGACTACTGTGTAGAAAGAACTATGTTAGATCCAGGTTTAGACATTAGAGTACCGTAATTTTCGGACTATAAGCCACGACTTTTTCCCCATTTTTTGACCTTGCAGCTTATATAACAATGTGGCTTATCTATGGACTTTACAGCTATCGGCCACTAGGGTAATACGGTACCTAAATCTGGATTTTACCATCCACCATGTTGACGTCACATTTGCTTCAACACACAAGTAGCAGTAGACATTGCTAGCGCAAGACAGTTTGTGTGACACCCTCATTATGGAAAACAAATGTTGAAATGCATATGATGCAGCTTTTAAGTTAAAGGCAGTCAATTTGGCAGTAAATGAAGGAAATAGAACCGCTGCACGTAACCTTGGAATCAACGAGTCAATGGTGAGACGTTGGAGGAAGCAGGAAGAATTGTCTCAATTCAATTGTGTTGAAATGTTAATAAATAGGAGCTTCCCCAAACAGTTGTCTCTTTCCCGAGAATCCTCTCTGTGCACGAACCATATGGTAATTAAACATAAAAAATCTGCGGCTTATAGTCCGGTGCGGCTGGTATATGTACAAATCATGCAATTTAGCTTCTGCGGCTTATACATGTATTCAGGTGCGGCTTATAGTCCGAAGATTACGGTAAGTGTAAAATTTGTATAATGTGAAGTATATGACAAAAACATTGTTACTATATGTTGACCTTGTCCTTATCACTAGCATTTACAAAAATTATTTAAATCCACTTCTTTATTAAGGGAAAATGATTTCCAAAATTCTTCTTTAGTTTTGGCCACTCCATGACTCCAAACACAACATATCGGTAAATTACAAACCCAATAACAAACTGAAACAAAAACTGGTTATATCTAAAGACAGAACAGCCAAACTAAAGCTGAGTGTTGTTTATGTTGTCCAGTGAACCGTGGAGTGTTAGAACTACGACAATAGAGAACCCAAACAGCAACTGCACAAACACATGGTGCAGCATAGGAGAGCCAGAACCTCTGGGCAAGATTCAGCTGTAGACTTGCATCTCAAGAACAAAGATCACGCCTCTGATGACCCAAATGCTCAA
The DNA here is from genome assembly GCF_016077235.1 of Cyprinodon tularosa. NCBI lineage: Eukaryota > Metazoa > Chordata > Actinopteri > Cyprinodontiformes > Cyprinodontidae > Cyprinodon > Cyprinodon tularosa. Next base: position 1,441,190 of record NW_024039207.1, read on the forward strand.
ATAGAGAGGACAGATGGTTTGAAAGAGGGATGAAGATATTGTTTTTTTCAGTTTATAAGCATCTAGAATTTGTTTCCAGGAGAAAGACAGGTGGGTCTTTGATTTGCATTGGTCTTGGAAAAATGTACATAGAATTATTTAGGGCTGTGCAATTTAGCCAAAAATCCAGATATGAGTTTCTTCAAACCAAACCTGTGATTTTCTTCTTGACTAACCACAAGGATTTTCTTGTTTAGCTCCAGGTTTTAATCTTTTATGGCCTTGAATGCTCATCCAGAGTCCATTGTTGCATGTAAAAGTGCTTTTTACTAGTCCACTTGTCAGGATTTCTGTGCTAGATGCAACTCTTTCTTCCCCAGTGTCAAGGTAAACCCACTTTAAGCTTAAAGCTGCCACCTAAAAAGCTAGATTGAGAAAGTTAAAATCTATCTCTAAGACTAAGAATGTATTGGCTTAGCATTTAATATTTTTTTTAGATTGCAATACAACAGCCCAGCTCAAGTTCTGATAATATAATTTCTTATGATGGGCACAACAATAATTCATTGAGCTTTTTACTCTCCTTTCTGCCACTGTTTCTCCTTACTCATTTGCACCACCCCCTGAATTTCCAAAACATGTTAAAATTAAAGGTTTTTCTACCCTACTTTATTCATTTGTAGGTTGATCTAAGGAAAACAGTGCTACAGGTGAGGGAAATACCTCGATTGAGAAGAGGATCTCAATAAAACCAATTTCACCTGAGACCTGATGGGTGTCCAGCTGGACCTTTACCTGTCTCACCACTTATTTCACATTTAATAACAAAATTTACACATAACTGTTCAATGGTCTCCAGTGCCACTGTTCTTGGCCAATATCTATATGGAAAAAGTGGGAGCATCACCAAGCCACTAGCTCCATTGACAAGCATTGATGAAAACTGGCCCAAACTCCAAGCTAAGCAAACAGAGGCTTAAGCTGACACATTAACTAAGTACACAACAGCACCAAATTCACAAAAGATGATGCCAATGACAACCAGAAGCCTTTTTTGGATGGTTTGGTGCTCATGGTTGGAGATCAAACCCTTAAAAGTGAGATTCATAAGAAATTAACCCACACAGATCAGTGCCATGGTTTTGACTCACACCATCCACCAGAAAACAAAAATTTTGTAACTACACCATCATGCCAAACATGTCCCCACAAAGACAGAAAGAAAGGAGAGAAAACACAGAAAACCACCTTAAAAAAAAGCCGTTCCTTCCCCGAGGGTAATCCAGAAAACTACTATAATGCTACGTTTACACCGGACGCAGCAGGCGCGACAGAAGCAGTGAGTTTACATGCAAAGGCAATGGTTGACGCGAGTCAAGGCGTAGCAAAAGGTCCCGCGGCGCGTTTTGAGCAGCAGGCGCTGCGCGTCTGAGCAGCTGAAGCAGCGTGTCAGGCGGCAAACGCGCTGCTGCTCGAGATGGAAAAATTTAATTTTTCTGGATGAACTGACTGCACTGATGAAGTTTTCAGGTGGACTTTCTCACTTAAAAACATATTAAAACTACTTTATTCCCACTGATCACAGCAAATATAGCTGCAAGGCAAAGAAAGGATAGAGTAGCTCCGCCCAACGCGCGTCAGACCCACTTTTGGACCGCGCAGCCAGAGCAGCAAAGCTGCTTCAGCCGCGCGTCAGAACTAACTGGTACAAGCAGCAAAAATGAAGCAGCAGACGCGATTTTGCTGCGTCCGATGTGAACGTAGCATAATTGTACCTTATACAACTTATCAAGTCATTCATTGGAACTCTCTGGGATCTTGATGGGAATTTTAGCAGAACCTACGGGTTAGCTACTATATCTGAAACATACCAGATACTTTCCAGAATTTATAAAGTAGTTTCTGAGAGTTTGACGACTGCATTGAGCATAGATGTATAAAAATAAATTTCAGGTTTCAGAAATACTTCAGTATTTGTAAAAAAAAAAGTAATTTGGCAATTCTCGGAATGCTTTAATTTTCAGTAGCAGCATATATATTGCTTTGGAAAAAAGGAACAAACAAACAAAATAGATTCAAAGTGAGACTTAAGAGTAAATTGAGGGCCACATTTTGACACCAAATGATGGCAGGATGTTCTACCCCCACAACCCATATCCTAATTCCAGCTATGATCGTCTATTACCAACTCTAAAGACCCTTTTTATTTGGAGACAAAAATTAGTTGTCAGAGCGCTAGCGTCAATAAATGTCAATCTTCGTTATTTCTGCTTCCAAACCACTATTATCACTCCCTTTACCAGTATGTTGAATGGATGCCAGATACGGCAGGGGGAGAGATGACTGACTAGCTGTTGAGTGTAGCTAATGAGTGGCGAACATGAAAGAAGACGATGACAGCGGAAACCGAACCCTGAATCAACATGTCAGGCAATTTTTTTCTCATTCGTCATCACCAACCCTTGAGAGCAGGGAACATCATATTGGTCTTTTGGGGGTGAGAAATACTTCAGATGAAATAAGAATAAGGATAAATAGAATGGGTCTTTGTGGAATACTCAATTTGTTTTTTGTAAAACAAAAATCATATCCTTGCACTGTATATCTTTTATGACTCTGCACCCTTGCTTAGTGAGTTGTCTTTAGCGTTTATCTTGGTTTTAAAACGTGGTCAAATTTGCAGTTTTGACGAGACAAAATGTAAAAGTAGTAAGATTGTAAATACTATTGTGAGATCCTTTAATTGCTGTAGAAAAAATAATAATCAACAAGAATTACAGGCTCATCATAAACAACGCACCTTTATTATTTTTTCAGACCTGATATACCCGGCAGCTTACATGATATTTATTTTCTGCAGTTAAGGATGTTGATACAGTTTTTCTTTCTTATGTCTGGAACCATTTGACCTGAAATCCCCCAGATTATAGTGGCTAAACTGCCCACTGTGAGTTTTCGTACTCCCGTTATGCTAGGCTGAGAGGAGTCCTGGCCTCTGGATGCCCTTAGCCTGACATTCAGGGATCACAGGGGTAGCTTGCTGTGCGCGTGCACGTGGGGGTGTGCTCGAGCCATCACAGGTGTCTCCAATGCCCTTGGGGTGGAGACTGGCTCCTATGGGGTAACAGCAGGTCAGAGGGCACAGCAATTACGGAGCAGTTGGAACCACTAATTAGCCAATATATCACTTACTCTATTGTTTGGGTTTCCTGTGTACACTAAACTCAGAATAACCTTTGGACAACGGTGCTTCCATCCAATATTCCTGTTAGGGTAAAGCCTTCTACCTAACATAAACCTGGATGCTCCATGCAGTGCAGTGCTGCACTGATAACACGGAATCATGGCAGAAAATAACAAATAAGTTCTGGAACCTGAGAGATGATGTGTGGCATCGAGAAGGAATCTTTCAACTCTTTGCCCCGTCTTCAGGCAACATGTCTCCTGAATACTCATCAGTTATTTTCTTCTTCCTTTTTTTCTGAAGTATTTACCTGTGATCCGAGCCCGCCTAGAGCACTTTTATTTTCCTCTCTGTGCCTCGGAGCCAGGCTGTGAACTTTCAAAGGCCGCGAGAGAAAGACGCTGTCAAAAACTCAGAGGGGGGATATCAAAACCTGCAGGCTCGAGAGCTCTGCAGCTGAAAGGAATGCCAGGTGGGTTGAGGTTCAGGTTGGTTAGGAATCACATAAGCGCAGGGAGTAATGGGGATTGACATGGCCACCCACATGTGGGGAGGACAGCCTGCTCACACAGAGGAAAGCAGCTACATGAGGGTGCTTGACTGTCAAGAGGGTTATTGTGCATGTGGGACCCTTTCACAGGAATGCCGTCCAGCCCCCTGTGTGGGCTAAGCAGGGGTAGGTGATATCTTGGTGGGGAAAACACACCGCCAACACTTCAACTCAACGATAAGGCTTCTCTTACTGTTGCTGCATCTCTAATCAACAACCTAAGGATAAGGAAGAACTCAGAAGAGTTCCTTTGGAGCCAGCAGAGGCCTCTCTGCCAGGACACCGAGTGATTGACAGGGGCTGACGATAAAGGCAGAGAGGAGCGGCGTTGAAGGATTGCGGCCTCGTGATGGAGTGCTCATGGGGAAAAGTAGCTATTGAATCCCTCTTTTTAATCTGTCCGTCAAGGTTATTGAAAGTGCTGTCTTCGTTATTGCGTGCCAGCCTTGGACTTGAAGTGGCCATAAGTACGGGAACACACCCATTATTGGTGGGGAGATAAACAAGCCAAAAGCAAACTTGCACGCAGTTAAAGAATGTGCAACATGCATATGCACATCAAAGGAGATTAAAAAAGTGTTGTCCTTGAACTGGATGTGTGTCTCCAAATGGACACAGCGTTGGTCCCCCATAAAAGGTTTCCTGCACTCATCCTACTGATGACTCTTCTTCACACCCATAAACGACCTGCCCCCGCTCACTTTGTTCTACCAGATCAGGTAAGACCAAAAGGGCTCCACTCCAAACTGGACCCGTTTTTCAATCAATGTTCATCAGCAGCTCCAGTAAAAAGTTGTCAATGGGATTCTCATTGGAATTCAAGTATGCTTTTAAATAATATTGTAAAGCAGTGAATCACGCTGACAGATGACTGGGTGAGTGGCAGTTGAGAGCTTGTCATGGGTTGAATTTTAATCAACAGAGGGATTGGTGTCAGGCAGAAATTGATGTATACTCATACTGCCTGTTCCTGTTGTGCTGAATAATCCTTGCAGGAATGAGATAAGTGTAACCTTCTCTATAAGCAACATGCATAGTTTTGCTGTTCAGAAGATGCTTAATCCAGTGATTATTTGGTTTGCAACAATGAGATAAGGCAAGTATTTGGCATAAATCTAATCGCTTTATTACTATCCAAGTTACTTTGGATTTTTTTTTATGTGATGTCCTCTAAAGTTATTATCAGGAATAGTTTTCTCATCTCCTGTTAAAGGACACCATATCACCTTGAGCTCATTGAAAATGTCAATAAATCTCCTGGGAGGTGGGAGTCAACAGATGCAACAAACAATTGAGCATTTCTACAACTCAAACTGGAAGTATTCATGTAAAGAGATGTTGAATGTGGATTGTGCAATTTTGTTCCTCATATTTGTTTGTATTTTTATTGTGTGTTCACATTAATAACCAGGTCAGCACCAACAGTGGCTTTGTAATGTGAACATAAAAGGGTAGCTTCACACAATAGGAAGAGCGATTCTATATGTCTTTTAAAATTTTCAGTTTTCATGGTTCTGTTTTAATTGTCCTAATTACATGTTTTACTAAGGTAACATACTCTTAAACCCAATAAGATCAGGTATGTGAAAAATGCAATCAGTGCGCTGGAAAAATACCATTAATTTAAGGCTGTAATTAAAATAAATATGTTTCTATAAGGCTTTTAAATCTGATCTGATCCAGCTTTATTTTTGTAACAAAAGGGCCTTCTTTGTAAACACAGATTCAATCTCGTATCCAGCGAAGGTTGCAACTTGTCCTCAATGCTGTTTGTGGTTTTCATGGATACGATTTCAATGACAGAGATAAAATCACAGAGAGATGGATTTCTGCTTTGGGAAGTTCTAAACTTTGCACGCAGTAGTGGCTTGGTAGTTATAAAGTTGGATATTTATGTTCTAGAGAGACTAAACGGTTGAAAGATAACGGCTTTGGTCTGTCACTTTTGGGCCCAGAGCGAGAAGCTGTGCCCTGAATATTCCCTGAAGGCTACTCAGTTTGGCAAAACACTGTTCCCTAGGGGTTGGGTTAAACAGAGGCACATTTAAAGATTTCCTTTCCTTCCTTTCCTTTAATTTAGCATTTCTTTCTTTCAATTAGTGAAGTGGAGAGAACAGTTGAGATGCTGCGAGTCCACGTGACTGGCTGCTTTTCTATTTTGTGACCGCATAATCAAAATTTGACTCTGGGTAGAGATGTATGAGGACATAAGTAGCAAGTTTGGCTTTGTCCGATCATCCACGCTAACTCCTAAATCACTCTATAGAAAGTGTCCAGACATATGGTCACTACTTTTTGCTTTCCATTGGGCTGAACCATCTTTGTTCTCTCTCGCCCCCAAAACGAATCCCACAATGCTTTGCAATGAGAGCGTACAAATCATGCTGAGATATATGTGCTACTCTAGTGACCATGGTTGCACACTTCTTTCCAAAGTGCATTGTGGAAAATTTTGAGTCCACTACCATTTCATCCAGTACACATTAAGACGCTGACATAAAAGGGCGTAAACCCTATATAGTGCTGAATGAAGGGGTTAGCCCATATAGGGGCTGTTTCAGTTGGAGCATATAAAGTCTATTAAGGATAGAAATAATTGTTTTCTTTTTCCTCTTTGAAGCATAAAATATTACTGTTGGTCAGTCACTAACAAAAGCAATACCTTGTCAAAAGATGTCTGTTACCTTTTAATACTTTTCACTGGCCTTAATTTTTTTTGTCACTTATATTTTATAATTTATATTTTATAACACACATACAAACAAAAAGGAAGGAAGCACACTAACATGAATATGTCTGGGTAGCACCTTCTTTTCAGTTTTTCTGTTTATATAATGTTTTTTTTTCATCTGTGGTTCTTGAAGTCTCACTCTGTGTGTTAGGCCCCGTCCACACGAAGTCAAAACGAACACGAAACGCTAATATTTTCCAGAACGTTTGTCGTAAAGACGGAGACGTAAAATAAATGTGATCGTCCACACGAATGCATGAAAACGCTGCAAAATGTATGCCAGGCCTGTAAGTGGCGCTGTCGTGCTAAAGCAAAAATAGGTGACAAAATGTTGGGCATGCGCACTAATATTTATACATGGTTGCCCTGCGAGTCATTTTTGTGGTTCAGTCAAATTCAGGTGCTGAACTATGTCGTCGATATTGCTCTGTTCTTCCTGGAGATATTCCAGAAGAAGATTCTGTTGTAAGCCCGACAGCAGGGTGAGTAGCATTAGCAGCAACGGCGCCATTGTTGTTGTGATACTGTGTCGCGCATGCGTGTTTAGAGGCGACGCTGTGACGCATGCGTGTAAAAAAAAAATGCGGTTAGAGCTTAAAGATGGAAACGCGAAAACGGCGTTTCAAAATCTTCCCACTCTGAAGGCTGAATAAAAAAAAAGATCGTTTACAGACCCCCGAAACACCGGCTTCGCTTCGGTGCTGGATGGATAAGCTGATAGGAACTGGACACCACCTTAAAAGACAAGTTTCTCTTTAAAGAGGAACGCTGTGGCCTTTTAATATCAGGAAATCTTGTCACACCTTGAGAAGCCGCCACTCAAAACATTCTTCTTTGTGTTATTTTTCAACATAAAAGCCACTGGTTTCTATTTTATGCTTTTTTTTATCTACAATAATGTTTCTAATTATGTGCTTTATGTGTCTGTCACAAGATGTCTTATGCTGTCCTAGGGTTTTTAAAAGGTGAAACATCCACGGCAACCCAGTGATTAAAGATATTGGCATGTCTTGAGATGTTTTTGATTGGGAATGAAATGGATTTAAGGAAATAATCAATATTTTTAAGTATCTACACATCATTCCAATTTAGTCAGAAATGCAAAAAAAAAAAAAAAAAAAAAAAGGAAGTATGTGCTGAAGCAAATAAAGATGTATTTTCTCATAACAAATAAACAATTCTTGGCTTCCTTTCAGAAGGTCCAGATCTCAGGCCTGCCTCCGCAGTGAGATGTGAGTGTCATTTGTTTTTCTCTCTTAAACTAGTTTCACCTTGGACAGCATGGTTTCACTGCCTCAAAAGACCTCGGCTTTGTGTTCGAGGGAGGCTGACCTGTGCCAGTTGGGCTATAGAGGTGCCCCACAGCATGTCATTTTGGATCAGAAACTATAGGATTAGTGCTATAGATGCTTTGTACGTATCTGTGGGTTTTATAAATACATCTTACTCTGGTGCCTTAACCGAGACATTCACAGTCAGCTACTGAGGGAAACACCTTAAAGGCCGAATAACATGAAATAACTGCTTTTAAAGACACAGTTCAGGATTGTTTGAATATATATCTGTTAAAGGTGATGATAAATTATGGGATGACACTGGAGCATGTAAAGCATCAAGCAGTGTAAAAGTAGTTGAAATAATAATCATTCTTTACATCCAAAGGAAATTATTTGCATCTATCATGTTATGGTTCCTAAACTATTTTGGACAAAATTCAATACTTTTTAAACTTAACATTTGTAATCTTCTCAGTCCTTTTTAAGTACTGAAAATCTAAAGGAAGAGATTTAAAAACTTGGTCAAGTAATTTCTACAGCATGCAGACTTTACTGATGTATCCAGACACCTAAAGACAATCAGGGAGGAGGAAAAAATGAAGATAGGAAATGACAAACCAGGGAACCCAAGGAAGAATGGAGTGAGTCAAAGCAGGGAGACCAATTGAAAGAAAGGGAGGAAGGGAAAACAAAAAGGATTGAAAAAAGATGAATTGAAAACAGGAGGACACGAGAAAGGAAAGACATCCAGAATATAACTGAAAGGGAAGAAGGAAAGAAATAATGAACACAGAAGAAAGGGAGACAGGAAATGGACAACAGAGAGGAAAGAAGAAATATCAGAAGGTAGGACCATAGGATGAAAAATAAAATAAGATGGGGAAAAAAGGGACGGAGTGAAGCAAGAAAGGAAAGAAAACTAAAGAAATAGGGATAAAATTAAGTACATAACATACAAACTGGGGGCCAAGGAAAATACAAACAGGAAATGACACATGTAACGAATTGAAAAGGCAGAAGGAAAAAAGCAAAGATAGAAGAAGGGAAGGATTGATGAAGGGAAGGACAGAACTTTTAGAAAGAAGGGAGGTGGGAACGAGAGTAGGCACATATATACGTCTACATTTATTCTGCTTTTCCATATTCCCTCCAAGCTCTGGACCATCCCATCACAGGCTAAGGTTCTCCAGCAAGCTCTAGATTCTTTGTCCTGTGGAAAGTGTCCAAACAGTAGCAGATGGACACCCAGGAGGCATCCTACCAGATGCCTGAACCACCTCAGCTGACTGCTACTCATTTAGACCAGTGGCGCAGTCTTGACCCGCCTACCAGGGAAACCGAATAATCTTAAGGGCTGCATCTATAGGTTAGAAAAATTGGTAAAAGAAAGCAAACCAGGGAATCGTAAGCTTTACTGTCCCACCAAACAGCAGCCACAACCACATTACTACAAATACAAACTCTCTATTTCCTGTTAATCCTTTCCTAAATAAGACCCCAATACTTTTACCTGCAAAAATTTCAAACCCGAACCCAGAGGGAGATGATCTAAATTTTAAACCCTAGAACCGTAGACTGAGACTAAGTTGTCAGCAAGTCTTTGTTGTAGCACAAGCATTCATCATAGCCAAGGTTAAGAACATATCTAATGGTATGGAAACTTTGCTGCTGCCCATTTGCAGGCAAAAGTGTATGAATTATATGTCCAACCAAAGGGAAAAAAACAACCCATAAAAAACATCTATTCAAGGCTAATTTGGTCAGCAATGATGTTACTTATGGATGGAGTAGCCTTTTTCTAAATATCAGTCCATTAAACTACTGAAAAAAGCCATCCACAAATGAACCGGAGCATATACACATTAGAAATGATTAGCTGCTTCTTTTATTTATTTATTTTTTCTTGGAGGGTGGGATTTGAATGTTTATCAGTATTAATTATTTCTACATTCAAACATTTTCTTTTTTTTTACTATTTCCCTACTGGATCTCTGTGAGGAGGAAGTTATTCACGTCCTTTGGTTAAAATCGATTGACGTCCACTCATTGGAGCGCCATTGAAATCCCAAATAAAAGACAGTCCTTTAGAATCGAGCTTCACCGAACAAGGAGTGCTACTTAAAAACTGGCATCCATCCAAGAAAAATAACCTTCCATTCTTTTATTCATTTCATTTGAAAACTTGGTCACTGCTTGCCCTTAAACATAACAACTTTCATATGGCAAAAACGCTGCTTTGTTAACCCTTGCAAGGCTACCCTCTGTCAACAAAGTGGCCTGAAATTACCAAATAATCCATCAAGAGCCGCTGCTTTTCACAGGGCTCTTAGCTTACCTTGCCTTTAATTCAAATTTTCCGGCATTATTTCACTATTCATTTCTGTAGAATAATACACCTCAGGAGCATATAAAATCTGTGAAAGCTGTGTTCTTGTACAGAGAAATTAGTTATTTATTCACGAGCAGCCGGAAATTTGCGCTGTCCCTGAACTATCGTGGCTATCAAGACACATCAAAAACAACTATATGTGAATACATTCTCGGTTTTATTCAGCTCAGCCACTGTGTCCTTTAATAATAGATTTATTAATCTGCGGCTGAGTGTTTCTGCCATGCAAATGCTATGTTTACATGCCTGTATACGTGTGTGTTTTCATGAACACCAACAGAATTAAAAGCTCTAACAAGCAATAAATGCACCAGGAAAAGTTTACAGATCTGCTGATCTCATAGCTCAAACACATATTCTTACCCCTATTATTTCAAATATATTCATGCTCTAATTGCTCCAAAGCATTCTATTGAGATTTCACAACATAAACAGGAGTTGGTAGTGAAGTGGAAGGAAAATAATCATGTTCAAGGTGTAAAGCATAATGATAAGAGGTTTAAACACGGTGGTGGCAATATTATGCTATGGGGAGGCTTTTCTTAATCTGGGAGTGGATTGGAGGGTCTAATCAAAGTCCAGCCCTTGATAAAACAGAAATGTGAGACTGAAAAATTGTTCACAGAAGCTCGGACTGTTTGAGTTGATGTGGGTGACAGTGACTCAGTGGGAAGGATTCCCCTCCAGCTTCCCTTCTATTGCATGTTGATGTCCTCCTGGGCAAGGCACTTAACCCTAGGTCACCTGCAGATCTGTGTACAGGTGCATGGCTGTTGGCATATGCAAGTGCAATTTGGGGAATGCGGTTCTGATTGTAAAGAGATTTGAATGATCAGTGTACATAAATCTAGTCTGCAGGAAGTTCAGTCCTTAGATCTGCAATGCTGGTACGTAAAATTTATAAGACCTGCAGCTGTATTAAGTATTTTCATAGGGCTGTTAAATGCATTTGTAATACCATTGTAATATAAAAAAAAGTGATTTCTAAATTGCAGGCATTACATTTTTTTACCATTGCATTCAACTAGAGTAAGACACTAATTTTCTCACTCCAGCCCTTTAAGTGGGAGTAAAATGCTTAAAGTGGGTGGAAGAAATTGCAGGTAGTATGTACGTAATAGATTGATGCATGTGAGCTAGAAAGCACTTTTCTGGGCAACAGTAAAGTCATAAAACAAAGAAACAATGGAGCCAAACATGTAGATCTATAGTGTAGAAGAAAAATTAATTGAGCAAAAATGCACAGCCCTATTTTCTACAGAGGCCTCAACAGAAATGGCTGCCAAGCTTTTCCAAACATCAAATAACATCCAACCATTATCTGACACGCTTGTCCCAGTTGGGGTCGTGAGGGATGCTGGTGCCTATGTCCAGCTGTCACCAGTCCGTCGCAGGGCAACACAGAGACAAACAGGACATACAACCATTCACTCACACACCAAAGGAGAATCTAGAGAAGCTCATTAACAGTCATGTTTTTGGACTGTGGGAGGAAACCAGAGTACCCAGAGAGAACCCACGCATGCTCAGGGAGAACATGCAAACTCCAGAACCTTCTTGCTGTCAAGAAAGGGTGTTGGTTGGAGGACCCAAATGCAGAGGCCAGTAGGCAGAGGTGAATTTAAGTTCACAGGAACTGAGGCAGGAATCTAAATCAAAATCCAACAGAAAATAACAAACGCACCAGAACCAAGGAGACATCAGGAGTAAACCAAAATTCTAGGAGCCAGGGAGAGACGAGGAAAGCAGACAGATGATTGTGGAGGATCCAGCAAACAGGAACTGAAGAGGGAGGCTTTTAAAGGGGACAGAGACAAAGAGAGAGCTAACGAGGGGATTGAAAACAGGTGAGGGCAGAACAGAAAACAGAGCAAGGGAAAGAGGACACAAGAGGGCAGTAGAGGACGACAAATGGAAAACCAAGAAAAACAGGAGCTAACAAACCAAGACTCTGACACTTGCTGCAACGCAGCAGTGCTACCCACTGCGCCGCTGGGCAGCCGCATCAAATAACAAAAAAAAAAATAAAAAATAAAAAAATCTATCCCTTTACTTTCTCATCTTTTCTTTCTGCTGTTGCATTATATAAAATCTAAGTAAAAAACATTAAAATCTGTGTTTGAAATGTGAGAGAATGTGGAAAAGCATAAGAAGCTGTGAATAATTTTTAACGACCGTATATTTAGCTGAAGTTTTGCTTATCAGCTAATCTGATTATAGTGAAATGATGCCACATCATGATGCTGCCGCCACTGTGCTTCAGTGAGGAACATCTATTCATGTTTTCCTTTAAGCCAAATATCAGGTAGTAAAAAAAGCATGAGGGGTATTAATACTTTTGCAAGGTGCAAAGGAAATATTTGCTTATAGGAAGTCATCCACATTGGTTAGCGCTCTTGTAGAAATGAGCAGATGTGTGGGTATATATTGAGCTTTGTAACGGGCGCGTGTCTGTGTGTGTGCTGTCACAACATATGCTGCGGCCAGTTGGGGAATAGTTTTCCCAAGAGAGCAGTCCACCCAGCCCTCCAGTCAGCGCCTCAAATTAAAGGGAGCAGCAGCATAGCTTTGCCTCATCCGCTTTAATAGCATTTTAACTGTTATTGGAGCTTTTAATATATATATATGAGCGTTTGGTGATGTTGGTCGTGACTGCACGCCTATGCAAAAGATGGTGCCACAACAGCCTCTAACTGAACTGTGACAGGCCAATTAATGGGCCTTCATTGGGAACCAGTCGTTACATAGGTCACCTAAGAAGTGTAATTAGAACACATTGTAAATTCTTATTTTTATTGGGAATGTTTAATTAAAAGAGGGAAAGCAATCAACGGCGAGCCTTTATATCAATGCGGGGTTACAGATTTTTATTGGAAAATAAAAAGAAATAAAAAAAAAAAACAACAGAGACTGGTTATGAGGCGCTCTCATGCTACAGTGGGCATGCACACACCCGCACAAACACACATAAATGTCGCCCACGAGGCTTGATAGATGTGTCACAGCGGGGATGTGAATGGAAGCCAATTACATTTATAATGTCAAACGTGCTGCCGAAATTAGCTTCAGTATTATTATGCGAACGCTAATTGCAAGGAAATGCTAAAATGATTTAAATCACCGGGGCTATTTCCAGACATTAAGGCATTCTGAAGATAGCCACAGCACTAACAATTTGTACCACCAATTTTATAATTACATTTAATAAGTTGTCTTATCTTTGCTCTAAAAGTGGATTTGGATTATCGCCGGCCAGACCGTCCCATCAGAGCGTTTTTTTTTTTCTCCACTTCTTTTTTATTTAGGTGATGAGTGCTGACCACCGTGTTCATACGGGAAGGAGAAGAGATAATGCTCTGTGGGGTTAACTCTTGGATTGCCTCTTCAGAGGGTAAAATGGAACAGAACGCCATTGGCGAGGCCATGCTTTGTATTTTCAAGAAGGTCTACCACTGGCATTCACCGCCACTTAGCTTCCTACCACAATAGATTTCCTACAGTATGCAAAGACACATACAGAGCGTGTTGCCAAGCCGTCCTCAGAGCTGACCCCATCCAGCGGCACTGACCCCGCCATTGTTGCTGCTCTCGGCATTCAGATTGTATGCAAATAAGGGCAGCGAATAGAGCGAAGGGAGCAGGAGACGTGCTTTGTTATTAAGGAAGACTTGAGTCTGCTTATTAATTTTCAGGGCCCTACACTTGAGTGCTGCTATGAATTATGACAGTCTAACAAAGTGCTTCAATGTGTCTGCTATCTGTGTGAGATCATTTAAAAGAAGACAGAAGGTAGGTTTATTAACAGAATTATGACTTTTTTAACCCATATATCTGTGGATCGGTTTGAAGGACACTCAAAATTTGGACTTTAAACTAATTCAACATTTTGCACAGGTGTGACGTTGGGGATTGGCACTACATGAAATGGGACAATGAACTACGATAGGAGCAATATGAGATGCTTGTGAAAGCATGAGCCATGATCAGAAACGCCTGTGAGTGTATGAAAGGAAGGAGAAGGAGAAAGGAAATCAGCATGCTACCAGTGTGGGCCGCCGAAGGCTTAGGGCTCTCCTTCCAAAGCACCTGTAAGTCATATCCACAGTTGTACAATCAGCAACATAAGCAACAGGGCCCTTTAGTCTAAATCCACATCATCTGTGGGCTGACCATGAGGATTAAGATCTGAATCTCAGGAAGAGGGGCGATATCTATCATTTAGAAAGCAATATTTCCTAATGGTATAACAGTAAATGATAGCTAAGGACTTTTTAAACAGTTTAACCTATATTTATATGGTGCAACAAACTTCAAAATCCTAATCTACTGGTTTAGATATTATACATAGACTCTGGCTTATGCTTCATTGCTCAAAAGTATGGAGTATCTTGTGTTTATACATATTAAAATGATGCATTATCCTCAAAACAACTGTTTTACCATTGCATGGGTTCACCCTTTGTCCTGTTGAGAGAACCAACCTGTATTCAAGCTGAAAATTTTGAGGTAATTCTACCTCTTGATTATTTGCACAGTTCCAGTCAATGCATGCATTAATATCCGATTTTTTCAAAACATGTAGATCCCAAAAGGGTCCATAAATTAAGCATAGGGATCATATGATTAAGTAATCATAAGACACATTAGAAGTGGCATATCCAACCAAGACAGCTGAAGGGTATGTCTGATATCTGGATCCAGAAGCTGTGACTACAATGCCACCGTCAGCATGTGAATGTGTGAGTGAAAGACTGAATGCAGTTATAATCACTTTGCAGATCCTTGGACTTCATAAAGCACTATATAGGCATAGTTATTCACTATTTATTCCTTTGCAACTCCTTGAGTTTGATTTATTTAAGCCTATAAGTAAATAGAAAACATAATTTACAATAAAACCAATTTTAATCTAAAAAAATACCTAAGTCAGGTAGTGTATAAACATCTCAAATGGTGCCAGTCAAAAGCCTTAGATTTCATGCTCAGCGAACATTTTTTATCAGCATCATACACGATGCTCAGAAATGTTATGCAACATTCATTTGCAACATCAATACAAAAATAGCCGTTTATACATGGAAAACCACCAATTTCCTTTAGAGATAATCAGTTCAGGAGCTTCATTAAAGGCTTACAGCAAGAACAGGGATTCACACTCAAGACTCTATGATATACTGTAAAATATAAGTTGATAAATTGTTATAATCTATTCTACGTAGCCGCTAAGGCTTTCTACTCGTATTAACTCATATTTTTTGGAGTTATGTCCCTTGATATATCCAATACCAAATAACTCGTCCAATAAAAACAAGGTTTTGCTTAATGAAAGATATTTGAGTGCAATTTCAATAATTAACACTCTTGTCTACATTTAAAAACACTAGTATACACGGTCCTTTTTTAGTTCTGAAAATGTAAATAGTAGCCTATAACAGTTTTCAATCACTAAAAGTTTTTTGTAATTTTACCCTATTTAGAACTTCCTATACCTATTTTGATATACATATGAATATCATTCTTTAAAAAAGTACAGAAAAATAAATAATTCATATAATTTGGGTTGAAATGAAATTTAAGTTGCATGAAAAAAATGAGCCAAAAATGATCAGACTTTAATTTTTAAATCTAGTATTCTAAAGTTTCTAAATTTTCCTAAATTTGATCGAATTCAACTCTAATTAGAAGCTTAGACATATCCAAGTTATCCCTGTTTATTATTCGGTAAAGCATTTTTGACTAACTAATTTTACAGCTTTTAGCTGAGAACAGTATTAGCAAGCTAATGTTACCATTAGCTAAGCAAACTTGACTTGCTAAGCTAATGTTACCATTAGCTTAGATAACTTGACTTAGCTAGCTAATGTTACCATTAGCTTAGCAAACTTGACTCAGCAAGCTAATGTTACCATTAGCTTAGCAAACTTGACTTAGCAAGCTAATGTTACCATTAGCTTAGCAAACTTGACTTAGCAAGCTAATGTTACCATTAGCTTAGCAAACTTGACTTAGCTAGCTAATGTTACAATTTGCTTAGCAAAATTGACTTAACTAGCTAATGTCACCATTAGCTAAGTCAAGTTGAACAGGGATTTATTGTATCTTAGTAGCAATACCTAAAATGTTTAACTTTAAAGCATAAAAACAAATATGTTTAATGAATATCCAGTGAATACAATTAAACCTTAAAACAAGAGTTATTTAAATTCGAAATCCACAATAATCATTGGCACAATGACATTAGCATGCTTTATATCTACAAAGGAAACCACAGGGTGAAAAGCTTAAAAGTCTAAGTTGATACTTATTTCAATAACTGTTACATCTTGCACTTTTTAGAAAAGATGTACAGAATTTAATTTTGTTGAGTATTAGAATAAGGGAGCTGATTATAAATAAACACTTCAGATCTTCAATTAAATTTTATTAAGTCCTATAAAACACATTGATCGTAGTGGTAGTATTTGGCCAATGCTAGCATCCAAAAGTGTTTATCATTGGAAACCAATGTAAACTGTATAATGTATAATGTCTTAAGTAATCTATTCTTGTAAAGGGAATGTAGGAGTTTATTGATCTCAGGAGGTTGTGCATTTATACCCTCTGTATGAAGAGTGTATTGACTTTACTCACATATTTAGGAAACGTAGAGTGCATCTTACAGAGGTTTAAGACTGACAAGCTGAAAAATGACAATTTTTTATAGTTTTCTACAAACTAAAGTAGTATAATTTATTAAATCTAGCCTTACAGCCATCTAAATCCCTATTTCAAAGACAGACAGGAGCACTGAGCTTTGTAGAGAAAACCAGGGGTTGATAATGTTGGCCTTGATTGGGGAAAGGTGGTAATCAAGCTGTGTGCAGTTAATTCTCTGATCCATTATGTGCTTACATACATAGGCCCACAGTGAATGATTGCGCTTGAATACAAACACACACACACACACACACGACTATAAAAAAAAAACAACAACACATAAACAACGAAAACAGGTGAGCACACGCACACAAAAAGCTGAAAGGGCTCTATATGAGAAGCATCTCTATTTCTCCACCTCGCTGCGAGTCATTAGCCATTCCAGACGCAGGGTGATCAGCAGAGCCTGTCTGGCCTGAGACAATTAGAGACCCCAGAGGTGGCTGCACATCACAATGAGCCCTACGGCCATGATTAAAACATCAGCCGCTCTCTATGCAACGCTGACAGGAAGAGAGAAGGGGGGGGGTGAAAAGAGAGCACAAAAATATAAAGGGACTAGGGGTCTAGTTTTGTTAACTCTCTATGTTCCTACTTCAACGATGGGTTTGTTTGTTTATGAAATTAATCATTAAAAGAGAGGCTTCTTGTATATATATATATATATATAGCTATTTTTCCTATATTTAACCTGTTTTAATATCATCCAACCAGAGCTTAGATGCATATGAAGTTGCTTAAAACTGCAGCAGCCAAGTGGATTACAGGAGCTGCAACATCGCTATCTTGTTTGACATTTGTGGCTTTGATATGCATCTGAACCGAGGGAGATTTAGGCAGCAAATCCCCGAATGCTTCAATAAACAGATGTACATCCCATTTAGAGAAGCTTAAGGGCGGACAAAAAAAAAAAAGCATGCATTGAAAAAGTATTCATACCCCTTGCAGTTGGTCTATTAGTCTATTACAATGCTTATGTGTTTGTGGTAGTAGTTTTTAGTAATTCTTGGGTTATTAGATTGCAGTTAAAGAAATGAGTATATCTCAAATGTTTAAAAAAGGTTGCTCTGTATGTAATTCTCATTGACTCCATAAGTGAAAGGGGAATCCATTCTAATCACATCTCCTCCAACTCAAATTCCCAGACCTCTCTACCTCGGGTTGACCCACATCTCCCACAGCAACGTCTTACCTTCTTGGAACACCCTGCCTGCTCAACCTTACCCTTAAGAGCCGGGCTGTCCTCTGATCTGGAGCGACATCACCACTTACCCAAGGCAGTGGTCCTCTAGAGAAGGCAGAGCTATCCCAGAGTCCCTGCTGTGGGCAGCCCTCTGTCCCTCTGTTCTTATGGTTCAGTCACCATTGAACAGACCCACATGGGAGCTCTACACACACGGCTGTCCAACCCGCTACGGTTTCACCAAAGACCCTCTGCACATCCAACTCTAAGCATGGTTTTTCAGGCGAATAAAGGTGACATTTTTCCAAAAGGTACCAAATTAATGTTATTGTTAAAACTCTTGCACACAGCCATATAAAATCTTAAAATGTTAATCAAGCTTTTGAATGTAATGTTAAATAGTAGATAAATTCTAACTTGTACAGTAGAAGATGTTTGTACTGTTAGTCGTTATGGATTGACATTGCATTACGGCTCCAACCAAAGATTATTGGCAAATCTGTTGATTATTTTTTTGATTAATTGAGTTAATAATCAGCTAGCAAAAGTTTCTTTAAAGGACACTTTTTAAGAAATGAAACCGGGTGAAACTAAAACTTTTCCACTTGATGAGTTCTGCACAGAGCAAAATGACAGAAGAAAACAATTTTTTTAAATCTTAAATGCAAAATGTTTACATATTTTAACGATTTCTGTATAATTACTGCTCTAAGTAGGCTGCTCTGTCAGCTAAAAGCATGTTTGAGTCTCTATACTCCAGTTTACAATTAATTGATTGCTAAATTAGTTGACGATTAATTCAATAATTGATTAATCGCGATTTATCCAGTTAAATGTTTCAGCCCTACTTTATATGAATATATATCACAAAAAATGTAAGGCTGATATGTTGAAATGGGTTGTAGAGTGCATTAAAAATATTAATTTAATGAAAGGTAAGAATTTGTATGAGACTTGTGATTGTTAAAAAGCTACAGCAAGAATTTTGCAATGATTCAGCTTTAGCTAGTTTAGAAACAAGGTTAATACCAAATTAAACCTGCCAGCACGATTAACTTCTTTTTCCGTAGACAGTCTTTGTCTATGAACGGCCAAACTTAAACATACTAATTGAAAAATGTAGATTTTAAAAAGTGTACTAGTATTTCACTTTTGCCTTATATCTCAAAGTAGCTCAATGTCTCAAACCAGTTATTTTGTTTCTTCTCATTTTGAAGGCCAAACCAGATTAGCAAAAGAAGCTAATGCTTTAGCGTTAGTTTTTTTTGTGTGTGTGTGGTCCTGTTAGTGGTCTGCCTGTTTCCTCCTTGTTCAAGCTGTTATTTTGTAGCCATGGCAGGAACTACCGAGTCTTTATGCCTCAATTTGGGGTTATTTTATTACCTTTCCAGTAGAGGAGAATCTTTTAAAACAGTCCACCTTAAAAACAAGGGGGAAATATTAATTATAGTTAATAGTTAAACTAAACCCTTTAAAGTTAACGCAAATGAAATGTATTAATATGATAAAGCCTATTTTCTTGGTTTTATTGCACCACGTTACCATTGCAATATTTTTTTTAACTTCTGTTTGTTAGTTAAAAACAGAGTCCTTAGCAAGGCTAAAAACAGAAAGACTAACACTTGTCTACTGCAATATTGTATCTAATGGATCCAAGTTGTGGCTGCCAATGCTGTCTCGTTGCATTTGAGGTGTTGCAGCATCCCTTGTCCTGACACATGCTATAACAGCTAATTAAATGTGATGGCCGGTATTATTCAATTCGGAAACAGTGGTACCTCAAAGAGCAAAGAAAATTACAAAATTGATTTGATGACAGCTAAATTGCAAGAGAAGGCCTTGATTTAACCAGCCAATGTAAATGAGTCCAATTTAGAATCGTGTAATGCGGGCCGGGCGAACGCGGCGGAAAATGATCAGGCCGGGCCAGTCACAGATATTAAAATGAATTATATCTAATCGGAATTTTAGTCACGCTACATTAACTAATAGAAAGTTATTAACATTTCAAGAGCGCTTGGAAGCGGAGGGGGTGAAAAAAAGCTTTTGCATGCAAAATTAACAGTGGCTGGGCTGACCCATGGGCCCGTGGATGTGAACACTGTAATGACAGCATAATGACATATTTACATTTAAAACCTCACTGGCTAATATTCAGATCCAGAATTAGACATCAAGTCAAGGAATATTTGGTATATCCCCTCAGCCTTACTGTCTAACTTCAATCAAACTTTTAATTCTCTGATAAAACAAACGGTTATGATATAACCAATGAAATTATCCTAGTTATTTGATTTGGAAACGTTTGATTATTATTTCTGTTTCCAAATTATATAAGGTCTAACACAAAAAGGGCACTCTATTTAACAAAGTTTGTTCAATTCTTACTTTTTATAAGTATATTCATCTGGTCAATATCCCCACATTAAAAAGGAAAAATCTTCAGAAGTAAGAATGATAATAAAAAAACAGCTGAAATGTTTTGTTAGTTTAGCCGAGTTAAACCAGATTTCTTTGCATTAAGGTTTAAAAATCAGTCCTAGGAGTCAAAATAAAATCAATCTAATCAATAAATCCTGCCAATCCAGGAGCCTGTCACAACTTAAAAAAGAAAATACATTTCTTCATGTTTCTTTAAAATGTAATTTAATTTAGAATAATGCGGAGTGGGAATATATATTTACTGACAAAATCCAACTTCCTTAACTTAAGGAAGCTCTTTTCTTTCCTCTCTTTTTTTACTAGATGAACTGATTAATCCAGATTAGCCTGACCTCATTAACGATAGCCAGACACTCCTGGATTAATAAATTCATCCAGTAATGAAAGACAGGAAACAAAGGAGCTGCCTTAAAGGTATAGTGGAGGATGTTCTTTTTCCAGGTGGATCATCAAAATAAGTGGTTCTCCTAAATGTCAATCATTCTGGTGATACGTTTACGTAAGGCCATCCTAAGCGCTCCTCCCCATTTTCACTTACAGATGGTGACGCTGACATAGTGGATAGCTGGAAGGGTAAACATGGGGATTTTGAGAATTTTAGCTTCTATAAAAACAAGTAAAGAAAGTACATAGAAGTTAGACATTTAGTTCCAAACTCCATACCTGTTGGTCGCTGAAATGCACATTAGGCTGAATCCCCTACCGCCCCATAAGAACTAAACCTTAACTACCAAGTGTCACTCTCAGTGAAGTCACACTTAATTGAAGGTCACCTTGATTGAAGGTGGGGGGGGGGGGGGGGGGGGGGGGGGGTATAAAGCACAATAGAAAGGCTCCCTCCCTCCTGTGGTGCAATCTACAGGTGCTGGTCATAAAATTAGAATATCATGAAAAAGTAGATTGATTTCAGTAATTCCATTTAAAAAGTGAAACTTGTATATTATATTCATACATTACATACAAACTCATATATTTCAGATGTTTATTTTGTTTAATTTTGATGATTACAAATGACAACAAATGAAAATCTCAAATTCATCATATCAGAAAATTAGAATATTACTGAAGACCAATAAAAACAAAGGATTTATAGAAATGTTGGCCAACTGAAAAGTATGAAGATGAAAAGTATGAGCATGTACAGCACTCAGTATTTAGTTGGGCCTCCTTTGGCCTGTATTACTGCAGCAATGCGGCGTGGCATGGAGTCGATCCGTCTGTGGCACTGCTCAGGTGTTATGATAGCCCAGGTTGCTCTAATAGTGGCTTTTAGCTCTTCTGAATTGTTGGGTCTGGTGTATTGAATCTTCTTCTTCACAATACCCCATAGATTTTCTATGGGGTTAAGGTCAGGAGAGTTTGCTGGCCAATTAAGAACAGGGATACCATGGTCCTTCAACCAGGTACTGGTAGCTTTGGCACTGTGTGCAGGTGCCAAGTCCTGTTGGAAAATGAAATCTGCATCTCCAAAAAGTTGGTCAGCTGCAGGAAGCATGAAGTGCTCTAAAACTTCCTGGTATGTGGCTGCGTTGACCCTGGACCTCAGAAAACACAATGGACCAACACCAGCAGATGACATGGCACCCCAAACCATCACTGACTGTGGAAACTTTACACTGGACTTCAAGCAACGTGGATGAAGTGCCTCTCTTCTTTTCCTCCAGACTCTGGGACCTTGATTTCCAAAGGAAATGCAAAATTTACTTTCATCAGAGAACATGACTTTGGACCACTCACCAGCAGTCCAGTCCTGTTTCTCTTTAGCCCAGGCAAGACGCTTCTGACGCTGTCTGTGGTTCAAGAGTGGCTTGACACAAGGAATGCGACAGCAGAAACCCATGTCTTTCATACGTCTGTGTGTGGTGGTTCTTGAAGCACTCACTCCAGCTGCAGTCCACTCTTTGTGAATCTCCCCCACATTTTTGAAGGGGTTTTGTTTCACAATCCTCTCCAGGGTGCGGTTATCTCTCTTGCTTGTACACTTTTTTCGACCACATCTTTTCCTTCCCTTCGCCTCTCTATTAATGTGCTTGGACACTGAGCTCTGTGAACAGCCAGCCTCTTTAGCGATGACCTTTTGTGTCTTGCCCTCCTTGTGCAAGGTGTCGATGGTCGTCTTTTGGACAACTGTCAAGTCAGCAGTCTTCCCCATGATTGTGTAGCCTATAGAACTAGACTGAAAGACCATTTAAAGGCTTTTGCAGGTGGTTTGAGTTAATTAGCTGATTAGAGTGTGGCACCAGGGGCCATCAATTTTGAACCTTTTCACAATATTCTAATTTTCTGATATGATGAATTTGAGATTTTCATTTGTTGTCATTTGTAATCATCAAAATTAAACAAAATAAACATCTGAAATATATGAGTTTGTATGTAATGTATGAATATAATATACAAGTTTGTCTTTTTAAATGGAATTACTGAAATCAATCTACTTTTTCATGATATTCTAATTTTATGACCAGCACCTGTAACATTAAACATGTGCCCCTTTCTTAAAACAAATGTATACAGTAAGAAATGCAAACTATTTCAAAGAGGACCTTCCGTTTTGGACTTAATTATGATTTTTTCATAATATACTAAGTTGTGATTTTCTGTCAGCGGGACGAAAATGCAGCAAAGCAGCGGAACATACATTTGATGGAACGGGTTTTCTTCGCCATCAGTCTGCTGTTACACTTGCTGCCATAATTCCAGGAAGCCTGCACAGATGCAGATATTTAAGGGCTAAATGATCCACTCATCAAAAAAAAAAACTCTCAATGAAGAAGAAACCAGTGCATAGACCCCCCCTTGAAGGACGCTGTAGGGTGAAAAAAGCAGTGGCGCCGCCCCACCCACCCAATGACCCTGATTAAAACATAAAAAAAAAAAATTATGATTAGGTTTTAAATTAACATTTGAAATATATGAATATATATATTTTTAAATGTGCAACATAAATATTAAATCTTTAATGACTAGTAAAATGTCCCATTTTCGTCGGATAGTGATGTATTTTCGCCTTAGGGCGCAAAGATCTTTGCCAATTGACTCCCATTAAAAGTTGTACATGCGCAGTAGTTCCTCTGCAATACAAAGGTATAGGAGAGCTGACAGGAAGTGCATTTGCTCACCATCTCCCACCACAGTGCAGACTTTTTGCCGATGATTGACAGGTAGAGTTGCGGGAGTTGGTGACTCATCCGAGAGAAAAATGGTGCAAGAACTGTCCTTTTCCAGGACCTGGTTTAGCAAGAGGGCTTGGCTAACTGCATGTAGCGAGGCTAAAGGGCTGGTTATACTCCCCGCAGCAGTATGTCGTGGTAAACTTGACACAGAAATTTTTTATGAATGTTTGTTTTTGTCAGCATTCATATAAATACAATGGTGTGGTATCTTAGTATACGTTTGATGGGTTTTTGTAGTAAACATTCTTTGTTACTGTACTTAAATACACTTAAGATATCTATACTTTACTCCATTACTTTTAATTTACTTTTTCTTCCTACTTCTGACTTCTACTCATTACATTTTCACACAATTATCTGTACTTTCTATTCCTTACATTTTTAAAACAGACGTTACTCGATACGTTTGGCTTCGGTTTAATGTTTATAAATATTTATTTCACATCATGTGCTCCATCCAATGCAGATCATTTGCTCCATCCACATCTAGTGAAAACTAGTGTGATTGGATGAGTCATATAACACAAACACTCATTGGTTAGCTAAAGGAAATCATCAGAAGCAAGCAGGTGTTCTTCAAACTGTAAACGTGAATTGTCTATGCCATGCCAAAACATCAGAAAAAGACGTTGAAATGTCTGAAAAGTCAGACACAGGCGAGAGCGTATCGGGAGATCGAGACCAAAAAGACCTCCCTCATCCTTGGCCCTATCTCAAAGAGTGTTTTGAAATAGTTAATAAAATTAGCTTTCAATTCATATAGTGGCATCTGGCTGTTTTTTTTAAAGGTTACTTTATACTTTTATACTTTAAGTAGTTTTTGGAGCACATACTTTTTCACTTGTACTTGACTAAAGAGGTCAAGTTGATACTTCAACTTTTACCAGAGTGTTTTTAAACTGCGATATCTATACTTCTACTTAAGTAACAAATGTATGTAATTTTGACACCACTGCATAAATGTAAACTTTTAATACAATAATACAATAAAACAGTTGTAACAGTGTTGCTACTTAGTTAGCTGGCTATTGCTAGCGAGGCTATTAGCGCCCTTGGATATTGTCACAATAGGGTGGTTTGACAGGACCCAAATGCAGACAAAAGCTTGAGGTGGTTACTTGAATGTTTAATAATAAAAAGGGTAACAGAAGCAAAAGTCCGAAAACATAAATCCACAAAAATCCCAAAAAAGCTGAAAACCAAGAATGCTCACAACAAGAAAGGGTAGAAGTAATGAAGACAAACCAGCAAAGAGTGACTGAGCAGGAGGAGAATAAATGAGAGAGAGAAACAATGACGAGGCTAATTAGCAGATTGGGAGCAGGTGTGAACAGAGGAGCCAAGAAGGGAGCTAGGGAAAAGGAGACTGACACAAGAGGACAAACAGGAGATATATAAGAACTCAAATACAATCAAAAATACCTACAACACAAGAATGTAAAATAAGACTGATGAAAACTCAAAGATAAAACTAGAACAATAAGTTCTAGTTCTAGTAAGCAATATTTACTCCTCTTCTAAATTCCTTCACACAGCTCAGTCCCGTTGTTTGAACGCTATTCCCACTTTTCATTGCTGCTTTGGGTTTGGTTACGCCATATCTGTGATCTCACATGTTATAGCAGAATGCCAACTCTCACTCTTGTTGTCTTTTATCTTCTTATAAAGTGTATCTATAGAAATATTGTGCGTTTTTGTGTAGATCTCTCTTGTGATGAGCCCAGCCTGTCATTAAGCTACAGGGCCATCCCTGACAGCTATATTACCTCTGGCAACCGAGGTTTGTATTTTAAGTGTTTTACTTTTATATTAATTTACTTTTCTCATCAATATCACTTAAGTGTCTTGTAAGTCTTCAGTCTGCAGGCGTTTTTTTTTTTTTTTTCATGTTCAAGGGCTAAAAAGAACACAGGCGAGTGCTTAAAGACACAGCTTTTGAGGCTGTTGATACCTGGCAGGTTTTGCTAATTTTCAAAGCAAAGCAAATCTCCATAATGGAGCGGCACCCACCAGTCAGCCAAGGACAACGCAGGCATTCAAAGGCGTTTCATCACTTATCACACACACTGCCCACCGAGCTATTAGTATTCACAACACATACGAAGTTTCATGGACATCACACGAGACGGCTCTGAAGAACTCAAAGAGTAGTCGGTCTTTAATAAAGGCATCAAAATCTCTGTGTTCGCAAAGTTTATTTTTTTATGACTGGGAGGGTTATTCAAATCCCAGTGTTTTTTATTTTTTTTTCAATGAGTGAGTAGAACAAGTTACAAGCTGGAATATAGTATATGTGTGTGTGTTATTGTTTCTAGGTTTCACCCAAGTTGGGCTGACCTCTGGCTCAACACGTTCAGCGCCAGACATCAGCGCTCCCCTGCTCTCCCTCATTTCCACTCCTCCGCTTGTCTGCAGCCGCTCTGTTCATCCACAGCAAGAGATGAAATTTTTACACCGGGCAGACTGCCTTTGCCTCAATCCCCCGTACCCCCCCCAACCCATCATTTAAGCGCAAGATGAGGAGGCACGAGAGAAGGTATATCGCCGCGGTGCAGTGATATCTGTTTAATGTTTGATTTATAAAGAAAAATAAAACCAGAAGCATGAGCAAGGTTTTGGTTGCCGCATTTTTTTTTTCTTAACTAAAAGCTTCACAGGAGAGACGTACGTACAAGGAGAGACAACATCTGAGGTCACTAAGCTTCAGGGTGGGAGCATGAAATGTTCCCCTTGCAAAATGTACGATGGTATTTGAGACAAAATATGAAGGCTCGCTTCTCTTTGTCCTTTTCCGTTGACACTTTTAGCTTTTGACATTCATGCGGTCTATGCGCTTCTGTTTAGTTTGTGCAAGTGGTGGTCTGATGAATTAAAAGAGAAAAAGCAACAAAGAGGATCTTGGCTCTGACGTCCATCCAGCAGACCTTCTCCTCAGCCCACCATCTGCTCCCCGGGTCAACAGACCCCCCCCTCCTGTACTGCTGGAGAGCTTGGTTGCTGCTTTCAATGTGCTTGAAGACAAACTGAGCTCAGGTTTTCTGACAACGCCTCCCCCCCCGTTACACCCTCATCCTAATGCAGGAATTCATAAAGTGAAAGGAAGAAAACATGGCTGTTCATGCTTGAATTCAGCCAATTTAATATCATGCACCTTAATAAAACAAAGTGAAACCGTATGCATTTTGATTTAATGTGCATAAATAATGGATTTTTTTCCCCCAATTGTCAGGGTTTAACTCCTGGCTGCATTAGAATATAATCAATAGAAGCTTAAAACTCTTATTGGTTACTAACATATGGGGAAAAAATATATATATATTCCATACAAAATAGCTTAGTCTCCGGTTCCATGCATGGTGGTGGCAGTATCATTCTATGGGGATAGGAAAGCTGGTTACAAATGATGAAAATATGTAAAATATAGAACAATCCTGGAAGCAAATCACAACAGTGACCCTGAAGGTACTGCCAGAGATTTAGATCACGGCATATTTACGTGTTTAAATGAACCAGTCAATGTCTAGCCATAAGTCTGATTGAAAATCTACAGCGTGATTTAAAATATGATGTCAATAGATGCTTTAAACTGAGCCTGCACTATTTTATAAGATAGGGCAAAAAGGTCAGAATCTCTATGTGGAAAGCTGGAAGAGCGCAGTACTGACTGAGGAGCTGAATACAAATGTGTGCAACTGTTCAGATTGTAAGCTGTATTATACACTGTGATGATCTTTTATATAAGAATGAATTAATTTTTATAATTTAAGCCATTTTTTTAAACATCTAAGTTTATCTCTAGGATTGCATTCTGGTTGCTTTTTGCAAACAATTAAAAAAACTAAACTTTTAAATGAGGAAAAATAGATTTTGTGATGTAGCATTGTTAAAATGACTCCATCTGTAAGCCAGGGAGGCAGAACCAGCACACTGAGGTGGTTTTATTTATAGTTTGAGAAACAAAGAGCCCAGATGCTCAAAGTCACCCCAACTTGACAGTCCCACTCAGCCACTGTGAGGCCAGCAAACACAAGGACAGGATAACTGAGCTGCATCAGGCGCCTATAGACCATCACCTGCAGGGATTACAGATAGACCGAAGCTGTTTTGTACTTTTTATTGTTCCAATATTCTTCATAAAAACATGCTGTTTGTTTATCGATTTTTCATGAGACAGTCCTAAGAAAATTATGATTAAACGCGGTCATTAACATACATGTTTGTCACTTGCATACATCTTTCTTCCAACCTTTTACCTCCATTTGCTTCTAAGTTATTCTTTCCTGACATAAGGTGAGGAAAAATGCACAAATTTTCTATAAATGAGCTCTCAAACTCTAATTAATAAAAAAATGGCTAAAATTTTGACCAAAACCATTATTGCAAGTACTTCAGAAAAATCATGGATAATGACATTTTCTTGGGTATTTATTTTTATTTGAAATGAAGAAAAACATTATTAAATTTAAACATCCATCCAAATTGAATACACTTTGCTTCACAATGCTCTGTAAGCAGCTGCTATTCCTCCTGCTTGTGCGTCCTTTGCTAATAGTTTTTCCTTCCACTCAACTTTTCCTTATTATGTCTGAAATCAGCACTCTAAACATCCAACTTCTTCACCAATGACCTGAAAAGGCTCAGTAGGGATGCACCGATCCGATATTTTTATCGGTATTGGTCAAGATATAAAGAAAAAAATTAGATCAGTATCGGTGACAATTGACTCAATATAGGGGCCGATCTATTCATTCTAACTCTATGCTATGTTAAATCTTCAAACTATAACACCACCAACTTGACCAAGCTGGAGAATCTTTTGGTTTATTCAGACGCATTTATAATGGATGTTTAAATTCCATTTGCACTAAACATTTTAAAGAGCTGATAGCTGTTTTATTTTGACTGTCTAGAAATCAACACGTTGAAGCTGTTTAATTTTATTATATTCAATTTTACATTGGATTTTAGATTCCAATTTCCAATTTTTTTACATGTTGTCCAAGTCAGAGAACTTTTGGTTTAAGATTTTGTGTACAGTTGTTAAATAAATGTTAAATATTTGGGTTGTTTCCTATTTTTTTTTAAGAAAAGGGAAGTCAAATCATATGCAAAGAAGAATGACCCCAGTTTTTTTTTTCACACAATAAACCATTTTTTAGGTAATAATTCAGCACCGTTTTTGGTATTGGATCGGTATTGGCCGACATTAAATTTCAAATATCGGTATCGTATCGGAGTTGAAAAAAGTGCATCGGTGCATCCCTACTCCTTAGTAATGCAGTCATCCTTTACAAAACTTATCCTAAACTAGTCTTAGCCTGAATTTTGGCAGTGTTCAATGTTAACCATCGCCCGATCTCAAGTAGTTTTTATTGTTGGGAGAGTACAAATTTCATTGCATTTGCCCGCCTCAAATGTTTAAAAAGAAATTTAAAAAATTACTTTAAAATCACAGATATTCGATGAAAACGACCCAGAAGCGTTGCTGGCGCCATTTTTGTTGTTTTGTACACATTCTCGCGTGATTTGAAAACGCCGTGTGATTTTCCGCCAGATGGAGTGATTTTTGTCCGGGAATTGGCTCGAATGCGACACATTTTTTTCGCTCCACCCATTTCACCCACCACCCAGATAACCCTAGATTAAAAATTATCGGTCAGGGATTAGGAAAATTGGCATAATTGTATGCCATGCACACAGAGTAAATATGGCTATCATGTTTCATTGATATATATACAAAAATGAATATTAGGAACTATATTTATCAAACATTATACTGGGCAAGTAAAAATTGTTTCTGGGCAAATGAAATGTGAAAGTCACTTGCCCGAAAGGCAAGTGGTAAAAATCCTTAACGCCAACCCCTGTTTGGGTTTCATTATCTGTAAGCCAAAATGATCAGAATTAACAGAAATGAAAAGAACTCACCGTATCTGCAAAAATTGATGTAAGTTTGAATAATTTTCTAAATAATTGATAAGTTCTTGTCAGAAACAGGACAGGAGGTCATTCCTCTGTCTGCTGAGTAACACATATTGTCGATTTCAGACAAAGATCTTTTTCAGTTTACCGCAACCCTGGAGAACAAAGTGTGACTTTGCTAACAAACAGCTAAGAGGTGCATCCGTGTGTCTCTAAAGGCAACGAGAGCTCTTTAATGCTTGTTTTCCTGATACTCATCCATTCAGCCTGCAGAGCGGACTTACATACCAATAATTTTCTTTTACTGCCTTGCCAAGCTCGTTCGCCGTACACAGCGTGCCGGATTGTGGGTACTCCGTATAATTAAACTTGCAGCGGGGGAAACAGGCAGGTATGAGTGTCCCTATGCATTCCCAGCACCAAGGTGATAGTCAGAGCATTTATATACTATGTGTTTTCACACAAGAGCAAAGGTTTCTGCATCCAGGCCCGTTAGCACCCTGCGGAAAAAAAATAAATAAATAAAAACGTTTTTCCTCCCCTTACCACTTTACAAATGAAATCAGCGATGTGAGGCGGTGGATTAATATCATAAGGAAGGCCAGAGTGGGCCATTAGAGCAGTGTAATGTTGCTCCGGGGCCTTGTGATGGATGGCCATCGGCGCTGCGGCCCTATTTGCACACAGTCACCTCTGCGGTGGCCGCCATTAGCAGGACATGGGAGGTAAGGGCTGAGGGATGGTGGTGATGCTGCTGGACAGAGGTTTTATTACCAGGGAGGTGTGTTTGTATCTCCCTGTATACGCTGGCTTTAGTATCCGTGTTTTTTTTCCGAGCTTGTGTTACTGTTATAAATGTGTCTTTGTGTGCGTGTCTCCTTAACAGACAGATGTTACGCTCCCCGCCCTCCAATCTATCTAACGTGTCTGTCTGTCTCTATGGACGACGGTAGCAGGCAGCAAACGCACTCAGTGTAATTAAGACAAATTAGCCGGGATGGCACCTTGCAATAACAGCAACATATGTTGGGAGGCTGGTGTACAGCAGCAAACAATCAAAATCATCATTAACAAATCACTTAATGTAAACAGAAGCACATTTACCACCTTGGAGTGCTTGAAGATTAAAACGCCGACTGAACTTTTCTTCTGTTTATGCCAGTTTCCACTAGAAATGGTATATATGAAGATATTTTAGGCATAAATATTAAGTCAATCTTATGTATAATAACAACAAATATCATTGCAAGGGATTTCCTTGCCATTTGGATATTAAACATTATATTTTTCATCAGTGAAGAAACACTCCCCTGTGGCTGTTAGGTTGTTACTCTTTCTAATGTAGTATTATGTTATTCAACTTTATGACTGACAACAAGCCTCTTTTAGGTGTTTCAAATAACCCTTTCCCATTGGCCGAAAAACCTGTTTAAAGTCGTAGGGAAGCGGCTGTTCCAACCATTGAATTTCCGAATTCTCCGGTGGTGCACGACTTTACACGAATGAATAAAGTGAATGTGATTGGTCGATTATCAAGGGGGCGGGATTGTAGTGGCGGAAGGTTCGCAAGCATGTTTGATTGTAGTCGGTGTCTTGGAAGCATCATGCTAACCAGTTAGCAAGATAGTGCTAGTAGGTTCCCAATGGGAAATTACATTGGGACCAAGTAGCACTAAATTAGTGACTTAGCAACGACACTGTCAAGGAACGCTATGGACAGCGGAAACATGCAAGTTTTGTGTCGGAGGTCGTGGATGAGTCTCCTCCGTCATCCATTTTTTATTTAGAGGAGGAAAGCGGGGACGAAGTTGTTGTGGAAGAGGACACTGCCAGTTCTGTTAGCTCTACGCCTGCCGAAGACACAGACGTCCATCCCTGTGAACACTGGGACGGAACTCAATGGGAAAGGAAATTATTCTTATTTCTTATTTCAACCATTAGGTATTTTATCTGCAAAATATGAATCAAGATGCTATGACCGAAAAAATTTGATTGACATCGATATATGATTGGCCGAATTTAGGTGTACGAGCTGATGTATAACTAACTGGCCTGCATAAAATAAACCCCACAGATTTTAAGACAGGATTTTTTTTTTAAATAGAAATTTTCAAACTTTGGGGACAATATCGTCTGATAAAGAGTACATTTATATACATTTTTAAGCCAGATAATTTGACATTTAAATATGACTTCCCTAAGACTTCAACATTCTGCAAACCACTCGGGTTGACTCTCTACATTACGTGACACCATTGAACGCAATGTACGGACGTCAACATAATGCGCCAGTCGCTTCTGATCTAACTAGCCGAAACAACTGTTTGCATTCCATTAACATGGGGCAGTGCTGGTTAGAGGGATTTGGAGAGATAAAAGAGCGAAACTATAAAGAATACTGACTACGCTCTGGCTCAGGCCCATGTTGCTCTCCATTACTTACATCACAGATTTCCGTCGCACTGTGTCTGATGCCAGAACTAGGTGTAAGGAAGCCAGGGTATAGTGAGTACACGTTCAATGGTATCACGCAATTTTGCGGGTCAACCCACTTTTCCCACATCACGCAGATCAGAGCCGAGGTGATTTTAACGTGGGTAGACACGCTTCAGTGAGCTGTTCCCACAGCAACTAAGAGGCAGTTATTCCCGGGTTGAAACAGTTTTTCGGCCACTGGAAAAGGGGTATTATTTTGAAAATAGCAAGGAAGTAGTTCCGGAGTAGCCTCGCTGTAGACCTCTTTTTCGGCTATCGTCACAGTTATGTCAAATTGTTAGCTGGGAGCAAAAAATAAATAACTAAAACAGAAGGCAGCTAACACCAACTAGAAAAGAATCGGCTACACAAGTAGTTTAAAGTCATATCTTGTTGTGTTTTTGGTTTCCACAATTAGCAGCACAGACAATTTGAACATTTATTATGAAATAAAATTAGAGTACGGGACGTAAACAATAATTAAACATTGTCTCATTTGCAGTTAACTCTACATTGTCAAATAAAATGTGATTTCATACAAATCTGACAAAAATCCCTGTATATCCTTGTTAACGCACTCGGGATCTTTTCGCCTCCAGCTAAGCTCCACCCACACAAATACTTGACAATGAGATTTCCATGGCAAAATAACTATAAATGACTGCCCTTCCCCCACCTGGTGCTGTAGATGCTTGGTAAGCTAAAGATGTTGCAAGCATGCGTTGTACATGTTGTGAATATTTATTTTATACTGTATTATTATTGCTGCTACTAATTGACTACAACATTGCTGTGTTCAGTGAAAATAAGTAAATTACTTCACTAATTTATTTACGGCTTTGCAACATCAACATCAATGGGATGGAAACTAAAGGAGAGTTTATCCGTAGGGTTGACAAAACTATGAACAGCAATGTTGGTCAAGCAGCAGACTGAAGGCTAGCTTCTATAGCCCATTAATGAACAAGCTTAATTTGAGTTTCACTTTGTTTTGTCTATAAAAAGCACAACAGCAAACAGTTTATACAGGTGCTGGTCATAACATTAGAATATCATGAAAAAGTAGATTGATTTCAGTAATTCCATTTAAAAAGTGAAACTTGTATATTATATTCATACATTACATACAAACTCATATATTTCAGATGTTTATTTTGTTTAATTTTGATGATTACAAATGACAACAAATGAAAATCTCAAATTCATCATATCAGAAAATTAGAATATTGTGAAAAGGTTCAAAATTGATGGCCCCTGGTGCCACACTCTAATCAGCTAATTAACTCAAACCACCTGCAAAAGCCTTTAAATGGTCTTTCAGTCTAGTTCTATAGGCTACACAATCATGGGGAAGACTGCTGACTTGACAGTTGTCCAAAAGACGACCATCGACACCTTGCACAAGGAGGGCAAGACACAAAAGGTCATCGCTAAAGAGGCTGGCTGTTCACAGAGCTCAGTGTCCAAGCACATTAATAGAGAGGCGAAGGGAAGGAAAAGATGTGGTCGAAAAAAGTGTACAAGCAAGAGAGATAACCGCACCCTGGAGAGGATTGTGAAACAAAACCCCTTCAAAAATGTGGGGGAGATTCACAAAGAGTGGACTGCAGCTGGAGTGAGTGCTTCAAGAACCACCACACACAGACGTATGAAAGACATGGGTTTCTGCTGTCGCATTCCTTGTGTCAAGCCACTCTTGAACCACAGACAGCGTCAGAAGCGTCTTGCCTGGGCTAAAGAGAAACAGGACTGGACTGCTGGTGAGTGGTCCAAAGTCATGTTCTCTGATGAAAGTAAATTTTGCATTTCCTTTGGAAATCAAGGTCCCAGAGTCTGGAGGAAAAGAAGAGAGGCACTTCATCCACGTTGCTTGAAGTCCAGTGTAAAGTTTCCACAGTCAGTGATGGTTTGGGGTGCCATGTCATCTGCTGGTGTTGGTCCATTGTGTTTTCTGAGGTCCAGGGTCAACGCAGCCACATACCAGGAAGTTTTAGAGCACTTCATGCTTCCTGCAGCTGACCAACTTTTTGGAGATGCAGATTTCATTTTCCAACAGGACTTGGCACCTGCACACAGTGCCAAAGCTACCAGTACCTGGTTGAAGGACCATGGTATCCCTGTTCTTAATTGGCCAGCAAACTCTCCTGACCTTAACCCCATAGAAAATCTATGGGGTATTGTGAAGAAGAAGATGCAATACACCAGACCCAACAATTCAGAAGAGCTAAAAGCCACTATTAGAGCAACCTGGGCTATCATAACACCTGAGCAGTGCCACAGACTGATCGACTCCATGCCACGCCGCATTGCTGCAGTAATACAGGCCAAAGGAGGCCCAACTAAATACTGAGTGCTGTACATGCTCATACTTTTCATGTTCATACTTTTCAGTTGGCCAACATTTCTATAAATCCTTTGTTTTTATTGGTCTTCAGTAATATTCTAATTTTCTGATATGATGAATTTGAGATTTTCATTTGTTGTCATTTGTAATCATCAAAATTAAACAAAATAAACATCTGAAATATATGAGTTTGTATGTAATGTATGAATATAATATACAAGTTTCACTTTTTAAATGGAATTACTGAAATCAATCTACTTTTTCATGATATTCTAATTTTATGACCAGCACCTGTAATCTGATCTTAAAGAAATTGAAAGTCATTTTTTTGGCTTAATCTTAAGTATCAAAATTATGCATAAACATGGACATCCTCAACTGCTTCACTGGTTACACATCGTCGGTTTGGAGCGTGTTAACTTAAGATCAATACGCTAACCTGTGTAAATCAATGCCAGGCTTCAGTGTTACAGTTGTGTTTTACTCATCATTTTACTGTTGATTTTAAACCAAATTTATTTTTCTACTCTTGGTGAATCTTAGCTCTTCTACAATGTCAGATAATTTTAATTCCTAAAACTGATAAAACTGTGAAATATGCACTCTACCAGAAAATCTTGATGGAGAATATCTTTGGTCATCAGCTCATCACGCCGGCACACCAGCAGCTCCATCTCCAAGCTGCTAAAAAAATAAAACTAAATAAATAGAAGGTTCTGGAGTGATTAAGTCAAAGTCTGGACTTAAATCGTATTAGGATGCTGCGGCATGACTTGAAAAATACTTTCCATATATCTGAATTAAAACATTTCTTAACATTGAGCTACATTTTCTCCACTAAAATATAAAAAGTCTCATATAACAGCTTGAAAGCTTGACGGCTGTTCCTGCTGCCAAGTCTCTCTTAAATAGATATCCACTTTAAAGGGTAAGAAGCTTGCAAAACAAGTCAGGGTTGGTTTTAATAAACTTCCTCTTAAAGATTTTTTTTTCCATAAATGTAGATAGGGCTGAAACATTAATTGGATAAATTGATTACTGAAATAATTGTCAACTAATTTAGCAATCAATTAATCGTAAACTTGAGTATAGACACTAAAACATGTTGATTGCTGAAAAAGAAACCAAATCAAAGCAGTTATTGTAGCAAAACTAAAAAAAATATATAAATATAATGCATTCAAAATTAAAAAAAAATTTTTAACCATTAATATGCTCTATCCTGAAGTCTTTAAAAGGCAGTTTTAGCTTCACTTTCTTTAAATTTGGTCTCAAATCATCTTTAAAGAACATTTTGCCATCCAATTATTTGATTAGCAAAATGGTTATCAGTTGCAGCCCTAAATGTATAAGAAATGCCCGTCACTTTTGGAATGCCTGTGCATCGTCCTCGAGGGCTGCTGTCCTGGAGTTATTAGAGGTTTTCCTGCTCCAGCACAGCTGATTTTCATTGATAGCTGATTAACAGTCTTTAGCTGAACTGCAATCATAAGAGTCATAGAGACCTCTAAAACCTACAGGATAGCGGCCCTCGAGGACCAACTTTGGGCATGCCTGCGTTAGACCATCCTACCAGCGGTTCTGTTCCTCAGGGGGAATGTGTATAAAATGTGCTTAGGTGAGTCTTGTCCATCTGCCACGCTGCTCTGTTAATGGTCTAAGTTTACTGTGAGCACAGTGGAGCTACAATGAATGTTGGATAAATGATAAAA
This sequence comes from Cyprinodon tularosa, assembly GCF_016077235.1. Classification (NCBI taxonomy): domain Eukaryota; kingdom Metazoa; phylum Chordata; class Actinopteri; order Cyprinodontiformes; family Cyprinodontidae; genus Cyprinodon; species Cyprinodon tularosa. Next base: position 1,477,247 of record NW_024039207.1, read on the forward strand.
GTGTGCATGCATAGAAGAGACTAGCACGTCCCAAAGAATAGCATGAGAGATGACCAATAAATGAGGTGTTTCCCCCCGAAACTTGAAGCTGAAAGTCAATATACCTTTAATTGGAGGTCTTTAACAGGGGGTCCGCGACCCCTAGGGGTCAACGGAGGTACTGCATGGGGGTCATGAAAGTTTTGGTTAATTAGACTTTTTTTTTTTTTTACATTCCCCACTGCAATGTAAACTGTAGTAAACATAAATGGATAAATGGAGGCAGAAGATGTCTTTCAGACATCAGTGCGCACATTTAGCGACACACAGGAGCTCTTTCAAGCTGGGCACCATTTCATTCACAACACCTGTCCATTCAACCAGGAATCAGAATCAGAAACACTTTAATAATCCCAGGGAGAAATGACTTTTGTTACATGACTCCATATGCGATAGACACAATTTTTTTTACAATATATATAAAATTAGGGGGTCCCTGCTCCAGCTCGGCGTCAGTTTGGGGGTCCTTGGCCTGGAAAACGTTGAAGACCCCTGCCTTTAATAAATGAAATCCTTGTACGACCACATTTATTTAGGCGTCTTTGATTTTTCAGTGTAAAAATAAAAAATCTGAAATATGACGAGCTGCAAATAGCCTATCATCACATTGTACAACGGCTAAAAGGTTAGTTATACTAAAAAATAGTAAAACTTTATTTTGATAAAAGGATGAGTGAAATCCAGTAAAAAGTTTCAGACATTTTAGTGAGACGTTTTGACACCATTTATCAAAAGCGAGCCTTGCTACGGGATGTACAGTGTTCCTGGAAAGAGAAATCTTTGTTGTGGATTGAGGCAGCAGTTAAACTGACGTCTTACTTGTGAATTTAAGGAAGTATTGATTGTTTTACATTCATTGATCCCCCTCCCTTCTCCCTTTTCCTCGCCTCCTCAGTGCCGTTTCTCACTTGGCGCCTGTTGTATCCTCTCCTTTCTTCTCCTCGTCTTTGTCTTGCTCTATCGCTCTCCGTGTCACTCCTCTTCTCCACACTTCACTCTCCACCTCCCTCAGCATTTCAAAAGAATGAATTACTTTTTGGGGCTGTCATTTGGCCCTGGCCAAGAATTCATTTCTGTGGGTCAAGTGTTTCAAACTCATTTTTGACAGGAACCATCTCATACAATAACTACATGGAGGGACCTTGACTTGGATTGCTTTGGCTTCTTTTTTTTTTTTTTTGGCTTTCTCCTCCATTTTTCTTCCTTCTCTCCTCTCTTCATATGCATGCTCAAATGATTTCAGCTATTGTAGGCATGGATGGAGGAAGGTGGAGGCAGAGATCAATACTCGATTAAAGGAATAAACTTGACCAAAGTTATGTGTAGACTGAAAAAAGAAGCTGGATGTTTAACAAAGAATCCAGCTGGATTATTAAGGTGGTGACTTGACTTCACAGAAAAGCTGGAAGTTTTAGTTATTCTGAAGTGCAGCCAAAGAAAACCAAGAAATAAAAGTAATGAAAATATAAACGGTGCATTTGTTTCTTGCAAAGGGACGACGGGCTTTTGGTGGCATTGGACTTGAGCAGACAATCTATTTACAGTTTGCTCAGGGGAGTCTATAAACAAATGTTGAGTAATTTCAGCCAGGAGTAATTACCCTTGCCGCTGACAAGGAGAGTGTGTTAGCGCTCCCCTTCACCCTCGGCCCTGTCCAGAAGGCTTCGAGCTGGTCCGCGAATGCTCAAACACCCGCGTGGACATGCACAGATGTACGTTCACACAGGAGGAACTCCTCGCATACACATGGCGTCGGTCCAGCTGTCGATAGAACATACTCCGACCTGGGCTCTGACGAAACACACTCGCCTGCTTGGAATCATGTTATCTTCTCCCGCTGTGAAAGCCTGGATGTTTCAAGGCAAAAAAAACTTTTTTTCTTTGGAGGTAAACTTTATTAGGGGTTCGGCTTAAGTACATGTGGGCTATGATCGATGACCCTGGGGTCATGCATTACCAAAGCTGCTTCTTATCTGCTGGAAACTTGAGTCATTTTCAACACTTTTTGATTATTTCTACTTCTGTCTTAAACCCCCAAATCACGAGTGTAATTCAGTCAGATCTGTTCTTTCTACATGCAAAATAATAGAATTTCCCTTCTGTAAAGATTTTACTTATGGCAGCATCATGCTATGGGGGTTTTCTTCAGCAACGGAAAACCTACACACAGGAAAACATACTGGGAAAGCTTTCCATTAAAGCATATTAATGGAAAAATAAATGATGAAAAGTTAAATATTAATTCAAATATAAGTCCGCTTCCCAGACTTGAACATGGATTTTCACAGAATATCCAATGAGTTGTAGAAAAAAAATATAAAAATTCTACTTTATTGATCTCACAATGGAGAAATTCACTCTCTGCATTCAACCCATCCCCTTTGGGATCAGGGGGCTGCCACTGTGCGCTCCCTGGGGAGCAATGTGGGGTTAAGGGTCTTGCTCAGAGACCCAGAGGGGAGGCTGTAGGAATCAAACCGGGTATTTGCCACCTTCTCCAAGGACATGTGCACTGCTCTAACCAGTAGGCCAACAATCCCCTCTAATTTTTCTTCTAAACAGAATTTTCACGAAACTTAGTTTCTATTAATTAAGTACCGATCCAATATTAATAACGGCAAAGAACTACTGTGAGTTTACATCATCCTGCATCTAAAATCTCTGATATTGGCATGTTGATAAAAAAAAATGCAGCTTCTGTTTAAAGCTCCTGTAATCAATTGGTTGGCATTACATGTGTCTTCTCTAATGTTCTCTGGTTAAGTTATATCACTTGTTCAAGCCTGTTTTAACATTCTACAGTATAAAATAAATTATAAAGTATCATGTTTTAGTGCTAATATTGTTTCGGGTCAAAATCGGTATCAGTCAAAATCTCAAATCTGCAGTATCGGTATCGTATCGGAAATGAAAAAGTTGTATCTGGACATCCCTAATCTTTATATGCGTTAGGTATTTGACGTTATATCCTTAAAGTACTTCAAGCAGCAAAACAAAATACCTGGAAAACTTTTACATTTTATAGTTCATATCAAGAGTGAAAAAAAGATAGATTTTAATGGGTTTTTTTATGTTTGATAACTATGGAAATTAACCTAAAATTAAGTAATTGGCGTTACGGACCAGAACTACAACTTCCATGCTAGGGTATTAGGTTACAGCTGTGCTTTGACGCCGCCTTTCCCCATGACAGGATATCCTAGCGATACCTTTAAAACCACCAGAAAACCCTTTCTCTTTCTCTACCATCGATGACCACAAGTCTGGATGGAGAGGAACAACATTCAAGCTGGACACCACTTTCAATGTGGTACAAAACTCTGGAGAGGTGGTCCGTTTTTGCAGCTGAAAAGTACTGCATCCCTCTTTGAAGAAGGTCTGAGCTGAAAACCCAGCACAACTAGTACCGCCCATTAGTACAATGGAAGAGGAGTTTTTAAAGGAAAATTCCGGTTTTTAACACTTTTAGCCCATTTTCTGTAGTGTCCAGGATGAAATTGAATGATCGACACCAAAATTTTGACAATTGGTCCTGTCTCTGCTATTTGGCTCATGCAGAATCCCCCCCTGGCTGCTTCAGAATGGCTTCCATAGTGCATGTCCGATAATGTCCTTAAAACAACCTTAAACGTTCTTTTTTTAAAATATGCTACTCACCGGGTCGTCAGCGCTGTTCAATGACGTTCCAAAAAAAGTTTCGTAAAGAAAAAACGTTCCTGTAGTGTTTTATTTAGCATTTTGTAAATCCCATTGAGTTCTGTTGGAATAGTCAATATCCCTCCGCCACCGGAAATGGGGCCTGTTTACACTTAGTTGTAGTCTTTTCGCAAGGCTCAAGTGTTTCTGCGTCACTCTGTGTCCTCCGACGTCGAGGTGCTAACGTCTCTGTTAAACACTTTAAAAAACTCTGAGAATGGAATACGAAAGGTGGATTCTTGAGGAGGACATATTGGACTTTGAGTTTGACGGTAGAGGATACCGTCGCCAACTAGTGGTCTGGAGTGTGCAACGCTTCAGATTCGAACGGGAAGCGGAAGTTTATAAGCGGTTGTGATGTATCGGAAAAAATAGTTCTGGGATTTACAAAATGCTAAATAAAACAAGACAGGAACGGTTTTTCTTCACGAAACTTTTTTTGGAACGTCATTGAACAGCGCTGACGACCCGGTGAGTAGCATATTTTAAAAAAAGAAAGTTTAAGGTTGTTTTAAGGACACTATCTGACATGCACTATGGAAGCCATTCTGAAGCAGCCAGGGGGGGATTCTATGATCGAATGTCGATCATTCGATTTCATCCTGGACACTACAGAAAATGGGCTAAAAGTGTTAAAAACCGGAATTTTCCTTTAAATCTTCCTTGTTGATCGGAAAAAAATTTGCACCCAGGTTCCTACCTGGCCCTATGTCCTGTGACCGATATAACCTTTTGCACCGTGAGTGGCCAATGGCCAATGGCTTTACTATCGGTAAACAGAGTACGCAATTAATTAGGGCCCCCGACCTCTTAGGGGCCCTACCCAATTGTGGACTAAGACGTCTCTTTGTAAATGTAATCGGCCGAAAAATTCGTCTTAAACCCACCTGATACTAGATCGACTGACCGGACCTTATTTATACCCCAACACATCGCAGATTTCAACACGACACCAATAGCAAAGCAGACAGTGGTACTTTTAATTACTATGTTAGACGGTTGGTAAAAAATACACTCATATAATATGTTTCAAACCGAAATAAAGATCTTAAAAGAGAGATGTATTTGGGTATTTTGGGGGATGGGGTGTTGTACTTCATATGGGGCCCATCCAGATAATGTTGCTTACCGGCCTATTGTTGTGTCTTTATGCCATTGGTTCTGACCCATAGACCGTTGAGTCGTTACCTGCCTTACTGCACTGCGAGCGGCTGCAGAACCATGCAGAGCTGAGTGCTTCACAAGGAGGTGCTCTTAAAAGCTCTGCAAGTTCCCCGTAGTTTAAAAGTACAACATTATCACCTGTGCTATATTGGACTGACTCTAAGTTTATACAGATATAGGAATCAGAACATCTGAAGTGAAACCAAAGACGATACAGCTGCTGACAATGGAGCCGAACCAAGTCCATCCTTTCCCCCTCTTGTGGCAAAGCAACAATGCTCTCATTATTATAAAGGGTATCTTGCATGAGTGCGTAGAATTAGTAGTTTGATGCTGATTTGTTTATTAAAAGGAGCTCCTGAGTTGTTTTTGCTGAGGTTTATGACATGCATTAAAATTGGGTGATTTTGATGTTACAGCCATTGGTTTATTTTGTGCATTTCTTTCGTTTTTACCCGTGTGTTCTTCCAGTCGTACTTCACTTTATTATAGTTGCTACCACTTGAATGTGTCTTTTGATCGGCCATCTTATGTGTGGCAGCTTGGTTTGTGGCACAAAGATATTTTGATTACCTGGTTTTGGTGCGGTCCAACATCTTGTGGTTCCTGGGCTGTGGTTAACATCCTAGCCAAGCTCCAACATAAAAGAATTATCCGTGTTGTAGTAGCGTGTTTTTGGTTGGTTGGTTAACTGTTGTTAGCCGTAGATTACCTGCATTAGCCGCTAAACTACCGGTTGCTGTGACAACCGATGCATCACATCCTCACATCACCACTAATTTTCATAAATATTACAATGCTGTCACATCAGATGCATTGTTTATTGGTATTTGCTCATTATTGTATTAAGTGAATCTTGATTGGCTTGGATAATACCAGACTACTGTTAAACATCTGTTTGCTGTATATCATTTATGCTGCTAATTTGATCTCCTCAGTGCATCACAACAGCTGGACTAATGAACTGACTACACCACAAGGACTCATATAAATCCTTTTATGTTTACTGATTATTTCCTGTATCATGTGTTTATTCCAGAAGTTGTAGTGTTTGCATTGTTTTGTAAACATAATACTGTGATAGGGACAGGTTAGGTTTAACAAAAAGTACAATCATTGCCTGTACATTGCCTGTGTTATCTGTGAATACTTATACAACCAGGCAGATCGTCTCTAAGAGCTACTTCCTTTGATTTAAACAACTTGTGGTTAATGACTAATAATTGAATTATAAGGCAAGTAATTGGCAATTACTGATGATGAAGACATCTTGGATTTTGAAAGGTGGTCCAAAACGTCCAAAAATAAAGGTAAGCCGTTAAAAAATCCTACTAATTCATCAAATTGTCAGTATTAATATATATAAAATAAACTAACGATCATTACTTCAATTTACCCTTTATTTGAATGATTAATAGATAACTATAACCTCCAGCTATAGTTAATACATTTATAATCTGCATATGAAAAATGTGAGAGTTTAGCAGGTATTTAAAAAATACAACGTTGAAAAGATAAGTGTCATTATATATTAAAAGATAATTATTAAAAGTTTATGTTCTGATTGACACTTGGGGACAAACGGGTGAAAGTACAGGTTGGATTCTTAATCCTATAGATTTGATGATCAAATGTCTACTAAGTGCCATAAGGAAATATTTATTTCAGTCATTCGAGACTTGACACTGACATGCACCTAAAAAACATGAGACCTTGACACAAGGTAGTGGTGCATGGGCGTGTGCACAACCAATGTGCATAGGTGTTGGTTTTTGATATAGCCGTCACGAGATTGGACATTTTTTAAAAATGTTTCCATCCTCTCCACCCTATTTTCTGTCAGTAATTATGTGGATTAAAAATAAGTAAATAAATTGAGGACATTTTTAGCCAGTTAATAAAATATATATATATTTTTTTTTTATTGTTGGAAATAAACGTATTCTAAAAATCCTGAACATTAAATCCCATTAAATCGAATTTTCTTGAGTAAATACAATAATTTAACTCTACTGAAAATCTCCCAAATGAATTAGACTTCAACTGAACCAGTGTAGCCTTTCTGTAAATGATCCTGAGGTTACTTTTCTAATATTAAAATATTAACACTTCCTGTAAATCCACCACAAAAAAAAAATGGTGATCCTTTGTATAAGCTTAATTAGGATAAACTTGAACCGGTCCAACTATCCAAAGAAGCCAATAATGGGTTTCTTTTTAATTAGCATTCTGGCTGTACTGCCTACAAGTAAACAGATCGTGGTATTGAGGAGAAAAAAACAACAAAAGCATGCAATCAAAGTCACATTGAGCGCTCCATTGTTTTACCTTTTTAATCATTTGGAAGACTTAATGATTGAAATGTACGTAACAAACTAGCAAATTAATTTTCACCTTAACCCCTGAGAGCCGAGCAGACCAGATACAGACTTTATCCCATCCGATTGATTATGATCTCCCGGCTTGAATGGAATGGATTCCCATGCAAATTTGGCCCCATCAGTGGGCATTCCTGTACAATCAATACGGAGCTTTAAGGTGCAACAGAAAATAGAGAAAATAACCATTGCTGGACACCATTATTATGTTCATTCAAATGAAAGGAAATATAGAAGAAAATATTTTCTATAATCAGTTTTATATCTATGTAAAGAATATAAAAGGTAAAGAAAACAGTAGAAGGACACCTAACTATGGGAGTCTGCATTTTACTTTCAAAGCAACATAGGTAGGTTTCCCTACATTATCCAGTCTATATTATCTTCGGCTTTGATGTGGGAGGCCTGGCTGCTTAGCCTTACTCTATTGATACTCTGATTTCCTGTTTTTTCAACTACTTAAGAGCAGATTAAGGTATTTTATGCTATACATTCACACTGCATAAAGGCAAAGACAAGACATACCACTAAAATTAAGAAAGTAAACAACTGTAAATGTCCAATAAAGTAGGAGATTTTATAGGTTTAGAAAAAAATGGTGGCAAAACATTTGTCAGAGAAAGCCAGTTTAAAAACATGGAAATTAAGGCTGGATTTAAACATGCCCTGTGAGTCATGCTGAGAGTGTCAGGTTGGGAAGGAGCTGGAGGGTCAAGGGTCAGAGTGGCTGAAGGGTCTGCACCCCACGGTGGACATGCGAGCTGGCAGAACAGGGAGACCGATGAGTTATGAGGATCTGTTCTTACCAGAATAACCTTTGGTCCATTTGTTTGGACTGGACCAAAAGCAAACTTTATTTTAATCTTTTTTTTTAAATCTATTTGCAGGTGGGCCATAAAGCCATCAGTTGGACAATCGTTTCACATATTGGTCTGAATTAACTACGGCAGGACAAAGAACAGACAAGTGGAGGAAACTACTAGTAGTCCCACATGCAGAATATCTGTTTTGTATATTCATGCTGTTATTGTAATTACAAAACTATTTTGGCGATGGTTTCAGAGAATGCATTCTTCAAGCCTAAGGAAATCCACCTGCTGGCAGCAGTGTTGCTAAATAACAGACAGTGGAACAGGTACGAATTGTTAGACCTGATACTAAGTCTAAAAAGATGATTTCTCTGTTTGGATCAGAGTAAGGCCAGGTTGTAATCATATCCGAGGCAAACCGCACCAGAGCCAATTAGGAAGTGGACTGAGAACACCTTCAAAAGTGGGTCTCTGTCTGGCTGTTGGATCTGGACCAGAGTTCCCCGGAATTTATTCACATTTAAACAAAAAGTCCAAACTGTGAAGGGGAATAAACTCATCTACTTAAAGCAGACAGAGTGGTATTATGATATGAGATGATATTAACAGGGTGCCGTCAAGGGGGACCTCCAGAGAGGGTAATGACTGTTCTATTGGGAGACGGTAAATGTTGATTCGTGAAGGGTAGATTTGGAGGGGATAAAAGAAACCTCTTTTTTATCACTGCTAAGTCTAATAATATTTTTTTTTTTAGAGGATTTTATTTCCTGAAGGCAAGTGTCGAGGGAAATAGGAGTGAAAGATGCAGCCAAGGAGGAGAAGGTTGATTTGAAAGTATAGGACCAAGATCAGAACCTTGGGGGACGCCTGAAGAAATAAGAGACGGTTTACATACAAATGTTCTTAACTGGATATGCGGTGAAATATCAGTTTAAGGTAGTATCTGGAGTATCAGGATCTTTCAAGGAGTCTGGAACTTTCCGTAGCCCCTGCTGTTTGGACTACAGTAATTAGAAACTATTGGGTTTGAACTCAGAAAATGCTGAAGGGAAGAGGGTTTCTATGTAATCTGTGAAAGTTTGTTGCTAGCATTTTACAGGTCTGAATACACATGTAAAAATAGAGGATAGACAAACGCTTGAATTTTTAATCTCATTCCCAACTCCCTTCTAAAAGTCATAAATCCACCAATTCCTCCCTCACTCTATCCATCCACCCTTAAACAATAAATCTATCAATTTCTCTAGTCTAGCTTTGTGTCACGGTAAATAACTTAAATTTCAGAGTTATAGATCTTTTGTATATTGATGTCTATTTCTATCTGATTTTTTGACAAGTAGGCCAACGGTGTCTACATTTAGATTTTATTTTCATCTGTTTCATAAACATTGTGGGTGAGTGTGGGAGTCTGATGTATGAGAGCAAATATAAAGTTAAACTTAGTAAACCTGGAATAGATTAGATAATGTTTTTTGTTTTAGTTATATGATTCTGTGTTGGGAGATCTAACCAATTCGGAATGGGGGAGTATTTTCCAACACTTTTTGTCCATTGGACTGTTAGATGAAAGCAATATTGGAGATTTCAAAAAGCATGGATGGGTTTGCAAAAGTAAAAGTGAACTTTAGAAACATCATCTTTAAAATCATTGAGTTAATTAAATGTGTAAATATCCTTTTTTATAAAGACGTTTACAGTTTATAAAAATTTTTATGGTTTTAAGAACATTCTCCTAACATTGTGAATTTCCCTTAAATTACCTATCGTTTCTGTGACAATGTAAAACATGAGAGAACTAGAAAAGCTCTCTGAGACCTCAGACCTCCGCCAAGCAGCACATTTTGACTCATATTGTGACTTGCTAAAATTTGCACATGATCTGTATCAGTGTATTCTCATTATCAGTTTGTATGAAATCGTACGAAAAGTTATGCACAGTATTTTGTAGGTTTTTGACGTTTTTTTCCGTCGTACTTCGTCGTATTTTTACGTCTTGCCTCGAGACAAGATATCAGTGCGCATGCGCATCTTACGCACCATTCAATAACATACAATTTAACATACAATTAACCCTAACCCTAACATACAAAACAGCAAGCAACCTAGTGAGAGACATCATGAAGTAATTATTGCACTGTCGAAAGCTCGTCCGTCCCAGTTTTACGTCCATCCGCTGATCTGCTTTTTTCGATATGTTTTTTTGAGGAAAAACGTCAAAAACCTACGAAATACTGTGCATAACTTTTCGTACGATTTCATACAAACTGAGTATGAGAATATGTTGAATAAATTGTTCCTCTGCATGAGGCGCATCTCTGCTGAAAATTTCCCTTTATAACTTTTCAAGTAATCCTGCTAACAAACCAACAAACGCGACCGAAAACAAAACCTCATTGGCTGAGGTACTAAAATGAAACCAATTTAGAAAACAGTCAAAGCCGGGCTTAAGCCTTGCTCATGGTATAAAAATTGGAAATTAGACTTAATGGACATACAGTCGTAGTCTAACATTTCATTTTACAGTTTCAATGTCACATCTCTGCTGTGTTTTCCTGATTAACTGTGGAGGGACTACACAGCAAGTCTCAACATCATTCATCCTCTTGCTTAGGAGTCACATTAGCATTTCAGTCGGACTCACACTGAGCCGGAATGCATATTTGTTTGCCCCAGATTCACTTTGCTGTACCCACTTGAACTGTATTCTTCTGTGTGGCATATTGTTCCTGGCTAAAGCATTTATAACAAATAATCGCAAACATCAACATGTTGATGCATGTACCAGCTTCATGTTCTGCACAGACGTGTGAGTACTTCTTTGAGGGGACAAGAACGTAGGATAGCCTTATGTGAATATATCACCAGAATGATTGACAATGCGGAAGATCACTTATTTTGATTATCCACCCGGAAAAAGAACATCCCTCACTATACCTTTTAAAGGTATAGTGGGGGTATAGGTAAGGATCTACATTTTTATTGGAAAAAGCTACTTTTGTATTTGTGATTATTCAGGTCAGGTACAAATAGTGATGGATGTCACAAAAGTTCCTCTCAGGTAGTGCAAATATATGTAAGGAAGGTGAATACAACTTGACACGTTAATGTTTCAAAATGGCTCTCAGCTGATATAAATCGACACAAGGATGGTACAAGATGTTCCTCTGGTAAGTAAAAAATTGACCTATAGATCATAAAAAACGTCTCTCTGATTGGTACAAAATGACATGAACGGTTTTAAATGCCTCCCTGGTGAGTGTGAATTGACAGATGAACAGTTTGAAATGTCCTCCCGGTGAATACAAATTGATCCCATATCCCTGGTGGGTAAGAATTGATATTAATGCAAAGATGAAACGAAATGTCCCTCCGGCAAGTATGAATTGACATGAGGGTGGTGTGAAATGTCCCCCCTGGCGGTGACACAATACACAGTTTTCTGTAGTAAGCTCACGGATTTAATGAAATATCCCCCAGCAGGTGCAAACCACACATGGAAGTTATCAATATCCCCTCGGAGAGTTTAAATGATCACATTGATGGCATGCTATGTCCTTTTGATATATATTGATAAATGGAACAAAATATCAAGAGATCTTCCAGGGTATTGATATCTATGTAACACAAATATCAAGACAATTCATGATTCATGCTTTGATAGCCTGACTGAAACAATGCCAACGCAGGAAAACTCTCAGGGGGACCCAAGCCTTCCCTAAGGTGAAGACGCCACAAGAGTCTTCTACTAATTGAAATGATTCCAATTAACAGATCCTAATCAAGGCCAACCGTAAAGCCTCATGGTGGGGTCATGAAGTCACGTTGTTCAATGTTCTCCCAATCTTTTGGTTTGACCCCAGACCTCAGAGTTTTGACAGTCTCAACCTCTTCAATACACAAAGCAACAATTCATCCTGAGGAGAAGAACAAGCAGAAGCGGGTTAAAGCCAAAAAAAGAAGAAGAAAAAAAAAAGAAGCTTGGAGCGGGTCCGATCGATAAACAGAGTCGGAGCTGTGATTTATTTACCGCTGTGTTATGTAGAGGGGAGAACAGGGAGAAGAAAAGCCTTCTGATATGGCCACAGGCAGCCGACATAATGGGGCCCTCTCAATCTTCTGTGAGTGGCTTGTTGGATTGTCAGGCAGGTTTCCGCCAGTGTTCAGAAGCACTAGCCGATCAAGCCCCTGAGACACGAGCGACCAGACAGATGATTACTCACTGTAAACGATCCAGGAGGGGGGGAAAAAAAGAGAAATAACTGCAGCGGATATTGATGACTCAATAGACTCTATGACAGAGAATTCCATTTGTGTCTAGATAAAGTGTTGACTGTCTTGGATCAATCATAATATAGACCTTTTATTGAGCATAAAAACCATGTTTAATCTCATTAGACCCAGATCAAGCTCCTATCTCTCCTCTTCCTGCTCGGGTTCTTCAGAACCTTCTTTTCTAGAAGCTTATACATACCTGGCAGTCTGTCTCTCATAGTACAGCCATGAGAGCATGAGGCAAAAAGACAGAGGGGGATGGGTGGGGATATTAGTTGTGTTGCGGGTGGTGGTAAGGGGGGGGAGTAAGGGGTGCAAGAGAAGGAAAGGCATGGGTGAACAAGAGAAGATGAGGAAGGATAAAGAAACCTGGGAGGCAATCATTTCTGGCAGAGCGGTGGCAGTCAGTTCAGGCATGTGTGTTTTTTCTCCTTTTTTCTTGTAATTTCAGACGGTTTGGACGTAGACAAAGCTCAGCTCAGGCCAGTAACAGTTTACGGACTGCTGATGTCATCACATTTTGAAAAACTTCACTATCTGCAGTGACCTTGGTGGTGTGCAAAGACACTTGTCAGTCTCTGCGCATCTACTCTACACTCATCTTTGTGCAAAAGTCAGTTGCACCCAAGTGGTAATGACTCGCCATTACAAAGGGGTGGACCTGTTTTTCGGTTCAATTTGCATGTCTTCTAAGCCATAACAAGGCTTTTGTTGGGATACTCCAGAAAGCCTGGAACTCAATGCTACATCAGAAATTTTGAATTGAGAATGCTTTCTGGATGGGAAGAGAAACGTCTTCAAACTTGAAAAACAAAGTCATTTTTTTTTTCTTTTTTGGAATGAACAAGCAGTTTAGGTTTTACTGTAGGACAACAGACGCAATAAAACTGTTTTAATTCTAAGAATGCTTACAGTGTTGACATTTTAAAGAGTCTTTAGTACCATAAAGTAACAATTATCACTGCTAGCATATATAGCATTAACAAAACCACACCTAATGTGCATATTCTCTAGCAAACGTAGATCTTCATGTGCTTCTGAGATTGATTTTCTTGCTTACATTAGGAAATACAGCTTGCTCAGTAAGAGACAGAGATGGAAACTTAAAGAGTAAAACAACTAAACTTGCTGCAGTCTACTCAGCCTTCCTGTTATCCACTTGGACTTGTGCTCTCTATGCTTCTAGAAGCCTGAAGGAACCAAAGACCTGTCTTCTCCTTTCATAAATCATTGTAAAAACTCCTTCTGTTTTTATGTTTTAGGTATTTCCCTGCAGCCACACATCAGTCTTACTAGTTCAAATTAAAATGACCTGTTGGATTGGTGTGGATGTACTGTACTGCAGAGATTTCCATTAGGTGTCCTGAAACAGTACCACGTCTTTAAAATGATGGACTGTGTGTCGGAGGACTAGGATTGCGACGTATGACGTACACTATTAGTAAAAAAAAAGAAAATTATTTAAAATTCCTGAATTTGGTGTGAGATATGGTGTTTCTTAACTAATGAAGGTGAAAAAATGACATGACAGGAACTACAGAAGTAGAAACAAATAGAAATGCTGTATTACAGCAAGTTTTTTAAACCACCATCCAATTAAATCAAATTATAGCGAATATTGCAGCTTTTCATTCATATCTATGAAGATATTTAACTCCAAATGAAATTAAATTAATATTCAATGGTTTAGTTAGACTGTCGTAAAATGCCGGATTGTGATAACCTATACAGATTGGTCTTGTATAGGTTAAAATTGGGATACTAACTAGTGTGTGGCTGTCTGGGGAGTTAATATCTTAGGACTGACAAAGTTTAAAACATGATTTAATCTTTTTTCATCTTAGACTGAAATGTGACTTTTTTTCTTACTACTACTGTTAGTATATGGAATACGAGTTATGATTTTAGAACACGGTACAAACTTTACAAACATATTTTGCTTCTGTTCTGACTGTGGTTTTGGTGTGGCCCAGGTAGGGTCCAGACATGAATCTGATTGTAAATCTATAGAGGTAGCTAAAGATTAGGGTCATGGTAAGGAGGCTTTCAGATCTACAAGATTAGAAGCAAATCACAAGAGAAACACAACGACAAAGAAAGTGTCAATGTGCAAAAAGCTGCACAGCAACAATCAGTTGGGATTGATTGTTAAAGTGCAAAACAAAAAATAAAAGCTGAGATTTGCTTTGTTATTTAACCATACCGATCTCATGTTCTATCCAAATCAATAGTAGCACAAAAAAATATCTTCCAATCTAAATTAGGGGAAACAGATAATTTGGCCAAACTGTATAACCTCTGGTAGATACCATATCTAATAAAAAAGATTAAAAGAATATTATCAGCCTTTGAAGAGTGTAACAAGTTACATCCAAACAACACTAATTGTTCTCTTTGCTTGGTGTGTGACTTTTCTTTCTAAATTAGTTACCATGATTCAGGTTTAGACCAAAACAAAGATGTTGGCTAAATATTTATCTTTTTTAGTATGCATTTTTCTAATGTTTATAGTAATCAGTTTTAAGGTTAGACATGTTTGTAACTAGGGATGGGAATCGAAAACTGTTTCCTGTTCAGAACCGGTTCCGTATTTTCCGATTCCATGGCATCGTTTGGCAGCTCGCTGAACGATTCTTTTTTCGATTCCCGCAGCACCAGAGCCTAGAGCCCCGGCTCTGGGGAGCACGACTTACGTCACGTTTTTTACGTAAGTTACGCACAAACTATTCGAGGAGGAAGACAACGAGCTGCGGTCACTTTGTGAATCAAAGCCCCGTCTTTCCTTAGCCCAGAGGGTAGATCAGGAAATCCAGCTCTGTAAAAGCTTGCCCTCCATCCCCTGCAAGGATAGCGCCACACTGTGGTGGTGGAACAAGCAAGATACGCTGCCCTTGCTATCTGGACTGGCTGAAAACTACCTCTGTGTGCAGGCTTCCTCCACCCCATCTGAGAGGGTGTTCTCCACGGCTGGAGACACCTTAAGCGCTGAAAGATCCCGTATCCTTCAGAAAAAGCAGATATGCTCATCTTTCTGCAAAATAACTGTTAATTTTCCCTACTACTGTTTAATAATTAGTATTGTTTGTTATTTAAAATATATTATTATTCCATCATTTGTTATTAGACATTGTTGGTTATTAAGTTTGTTCTTGTATTCATTTTTCATTTAAACACAAATGTTACTCCAGTTTCACATTTCCTGTGGACATCTTGATCTTGTTGAGTTTGTAAGATTGTGCAATAGTTAAGTAAACAAAGTTGATGCTGATAATCAAACGGTTTGTTCTCCTTTTTTTCCCCAAATTGGAATCGAAAAAAGAATCGATAAAGAATCAAATTGTTTCATAGAATCGAAAAGGGAATCGGAATCGTGAAAATCTTTTCAATTCCCAACCCTATTTGTAACCCTTACTTTACTTTAAGTATTATGAAATGAATCAGTCCTATATGTTAATAAGTCTGGAAAACAACAAAAAAGATACAAAGAGTCTGAATAACAATAAATACGGTTTGTATTTAAAAGAGTTGAGATTATAAATTCAATTCAATTCAGTTTATTTATATAGCGCCAAATTCACAACACATGTCATCTCAAGGCACTTTACAGTTCAACCAGATCATACAGTCAAATTGATACAAAGTTTTCTGTCTAAGGAAAACCAGTTGATTGCATTGGCTCATTGATAAAGTCTACACTTTTTTCTAGGGCTGAAAGGTTTTGCCCAAAAAAATCAACATTGCCATATTTTCAACCTTTACACTAATGACAAATATGAAAATGTTTCACTCCAGGGTTCATTGTTGCAGGAATTTACTGTGTGGAAAAATGCTTACTTCGTGACTCTCGCTTCCCTTCTGTCTTTCTGTATCACTGTCACCTAAAGAGCTGGAATTAGACTGTAACCGTCTTACTAATGTTATATGCAATGTGACCTTGATTTGAAAAAAAGAATTGTTTTACACCTTTTTATCGATTTATATCAAAAAATCATATCCTTTAAGCTACACTCCAAAAAAATAAGCATGAGAACTAGTCTTCCATTTCTCTTTTTAATGTGATATTATCTATAAATAAATGTAGAAGAAAGGTTATGCATAAATAAGATGCAATTTTAGCACAGAAACGTAACAGATTTTTGTGATGATTATATCCTAAACAACTCTTATGACTTAAACCATCTTTTTAGTGAGACAGATGGTCCATAGCTTGTTGGAACGGGTTTAAAACACATCTCCATAGTTACTGCTGTTTGCCAAAACCCATATGGATTCTACTTTTGAAATATGATGGTGTATACTGTGCTTTAGGCCAAATAGTAAAAGGGCATAATATCTCAGTTGGAATTTTAGAATAAATAATAAGATAAAAAGTTGAGTTTGAACTGCAGACATGCATCAGTAGCCTGAATGATCAGGGAGATAACGCTGTGGTGGAACTCAGGTGACATTCACCTCATCAGTCAGGCCTCTCCTCCCCCATCCGTCCCTCAGTGCTGGAGGCCTTGGCCCTAAAACCCAGCTGAATGACAGCTGTTGATTTGGATCTCTCCATCACATGCCAGATAAAAGAGGGATTCAGGGCTCACCCCTCTGTCTCCTTCCCTCCCTAAAGTCCCTCCTGCAAAGGCAATTCCCAGTCACCAGACTTCTGCAGACCCTTCTAATGAAGTCATTCCCAGTACACATGATCGACGAAAATTGCCACAGCACCGCCACCGCCGGTGCTCCGACGTCTCCCATCCCCCAATCACCTCTCAGCGTACTCATGCGGAAAGCAGCAAGCGGCTGTGTGCATTTTCTGCGTGCAACCCGTCCCTCCCCAAACGTGGATGTTGGTGTGTAGGTGTGTGTTTTTAACGCAGGCTGACTGCTACTAATTGGATGTCTCCATCCGCAGTTAGCGCGCGGTGTGGCCTCATGGACGAGAGAGAAATGACTTCCAACGCTGGGGAGAAAACTCGGTGTTGATGGAATCTGCTGGCAGTGAAGGAACTGATCAGATCAGGTGGTTTGATAAAAACGGCAGACGGAGACTGAGTGATTTCTACCTCTGTTGCTTTCTGGAAATGCTGAAGGCTTTGATGGGGGATGAAACTAATGATTCTTTTATGCAGTCACCCTGTAAAACACAAGCTCCCGAAAAAACAAATCTTCAAGTGGAGGTCTGATGCCCAGCCTAATGCGCATCACAGTCCCTGATAGTTCACTAAGCGACACATCCTCAGGAGAAATCCTCCAGAGACAGTCTCACAGGCTGTCAGTTGGTCCGTCTGCCACTCACAGGTAACACGACAGCCCGTCCCCTAGTGTCTGCAAACACTCTGCAGGCTTCACTGATCTGACAATGACAACAACAAAGGAGGGGGGGGCATCCAAAAAGGCTCTTTTTATGGTTTTCTTCATCTGTTGAAGTGCTGGGGATTGGAGTAGGGATAAGTCATGCCCAACTTACTAGTAATAGCAGGGCTGGGTGATCAAATACACCTGATTTGATCCAAGTGATTCAATAGCCACCAGTAGCAGGGGTTGACGTCCTTTGGGCAAGTGACTTTCACATTTAATTAGCCAAGAAACAATTTTTACTTGCCCAGTATAATGTTTGATAAATATAGTCCCTAATATTCATTTTTGTATATATATATTAATGAAACATGTTTGTTTTTTAAAATGTTTTTTGTAATTCAGTATTTTTTAAGTTTCCAGGTTCCTGGTGTGTATCTGCATGCGTCAGATAATGAACTCAAGCCTACATTACCGTGTTAACATGCTTTTCAATCCTTCCTGCACATTCTTTTCAAACTAAACTTTGCTTTAAACTGTTCTGTGCTTGGAAAAATATAA
The DNA here is from genome assembly GCF_016077235.1 of Cyprinodon tularosa. Classification (NCBI taxonomy): domain Eukaryota; kingdom Metazoa; phylum Chordata; class Actinopteri; order Cyprinodontiformes; family Cyprinodontidae; genus Cyprinodon; species Cyprinodon tularosa. Next base: position 1,495,446 of record NW_024039207.1, read on the forward strand.
ATTGTAATGTTAAAAATCTAAAAAAAACTTGACAGGTTAAAAACTTAATAAGTCAGAAGTCAATGTCACAAATGATTAACTTTTATTTTAGAGTCACGGTATGTTTATACAAGATAACAGTATTAATATAATGTGACTTTTCTAGAGAATCATTATACATAGTTATTTTATACAGGGTTTCCACATAATTCCAGAATTCCCTGACTTTTAACTGCCTCAGGATTAGTTTTCCCTGACAAAATAAATGCAGCCGTTTGTCGTTTTGGTAACTACATCAAAATTACCGCTAGGTGGACAAAAATCCGCCATCTGGCGGAAAATCACCCGGCTTTTTCAAATCAAGCGAGAATGTGTACAAAACAACAAAAATGGCGCCGGCAATGCTTCTGGGTCGTTTTCATCGAATGTGGGTGATTTTAAAGTAATTTTGAGTGATAAATAAATTTTTTTTGCGATTATTGCCCGGCGGGCAAATGCAATGAAATTTGTACTCTCCCAACAATAAAAACTACTTGCCCCGGGAGATCGGGCGATGGTTAACATCGAGCCCTGAGTAGCCACCTACCTTCAGAAAGTCCAAGAGATTTGTTGGAGACAAATTCAATAAAGACCAAAGCAGACAACAGACAGATCAGGAATAACACTGCATATCTTCTTGAGGCCCCCCCAGACCCTAAAGAAAGGCTTAATTTAAGCAGAGGAAGTTAAGCTCATGTTGTTTAGAAGATAGATGGATCTAAATCAAAGACAATTAGGGCCCTATAAAATCCGTTTTATTTTTTCCCAAATTCCGTTTTATTTTTTCCCAAATTCCATTTTTTCCGTTTTAATTTTTGAAAATTCTGTTTTTTCCATTTTATGTATGTATTTGTGTGCTTCAAATCAATGGAATGTTGACAAAAGTTGCAAAACAACAGTTCACCGGACACGTAAAAGTCACGAGGGAACTGCTCGGCTAGGTACTCAGGGCTTAGCGTTGGGTTTCTTAACTTTTTTGCCGAAAGCGGAGCTGTGGAGAGCCACTTCGCCATTTTTTCAATGTTTTGATGAGGGAGGGTGAGCGGAAATGACAGAGCGGGAGGGGTTGTGTCGCCCAGATTTGCGTCCCCCGGTGTGCATTTCCCCCGGACGTACGTTCTTCTCCCACACAAAAACAGAATTTCATTTTAAATGTAGAAATTCCGCGTTTACACTAGATTCCGCATTAATTTGCCAATTCCGCGATTCCGTCCCCGATTCCGTGATCGCGGAAATTAAAGGGCCTAGACAATTCTGGGATAAAGGTTTGTAGAAGTGGTAAAAAATGGACACTGGGCTGGATATTAATTAAGCAAAGATGCACTAAAGAACACTCATGCATAGGGGTGGCCCAGTCATAATCTGGGCAATAATCCAAATGAAAATCAATGCCAAGGCATAAAAACGGATCTCTATGATTGCTCTCCATCTAAGCTGACTGAGCTTGTATAATTTAGGGAAAAAAAAAACTGACACATATTGCAATCTCTGATGTGCAAAGGTAAAACACTTGAATAGGTTGACCTGCTTTGTGTTTGTCTAATGCATCAAATCCAAGAGAAACACAGAGAAGTTTGTGGTTCTTACATGAAAATGGTATGTAGAGCAGACTTTTAAGGTACTGCACCTAAGAAGACCTGAACAAACATCAGCTAAAAGAAAAAAAAAGTGATCTTGAACAGTTAACAGTCAGACGGGTCAACGTGAAAAATTTCTCAAAGTCAAAGTAAAACATTAGCATTTCACTTAGAAAATCACTGATCATACCTTTTTTAATCAAACCTGATTTCTCTCTCTGATTCCAAACGGTCTTTATGAAGCTCTTAATTTTTAATATCCATAACAATAAATGCAAAGTATTATCAATATGCCAACATCATGCATTATTAAAGATATAGAAATTAACATAATAATAAATTAGCATAATCAACATCACTATTTGCAAGGGAGATATTGCAGTAAAGCATGCAAGACCTCAGTACTTTAAGAGAAGGTGAAGCCCTCTCATGTATTTTACTTAGAAGGCGTTTGGAAACTCAATCACATCAATAGTCTTTATATGTGTGCATTTAGGTGACCCCAACTTGTTATTTGAGTGGGCTGTATATGCAGTTGCTATTTACCCAGCAACTTCCAGCTGGGTTTGATGGATTAGCTGAGTTGGAGGCATGAATAACGGATTTAAAATTGGGTAAGTCATTTAGATGCAGCATAAAAGCTTGAGGTTGGTCATTTGGTCCAAATACATTATTTTTAACCAAGTTGTCTTATTGGTTTGCTGACAATAAAGCAATATGGAGGATTTGAAGAAAGGCATATTTGAAAGTAGGTATGTAGGTATTGTTAAAGGCAAGATCCCCTAATGTGAAATCAAGACAAGACCAAGACCTTCAGGAAGCCAATTCAAGTCGATATCAAGTCCTGGAGGAAGCCAGGACCGAGTCCAAGACGAAGACTTTAAGGAAGTCCAGGCAAAGTTAAGACCTAGATCTGGAGATAGCCTGGGCCAAATCCAAGATCAAGCTTGTAAGGAAGCCCAGACCAAGTCAAACAAAGACAATGAGGGGGTCCAAATCAAGCCCAAGATCGGACTGATGGCAATGAATAAACACAATTAAACACAACACTCGTAGAAGTTGCAGCTTCTGACGTTTAGACACATTTAAGTTGAAATTAAGCCCTTTGGATAGAAAGTAGCGGTGGAACGGTTCACAAAATCCACGGTTCGGTTCGGTTCACGGTTTCGTGGTCACGGTTTTCAGTTCGGTATATGTTAATTGTTAGCCTGACATGTTGGTCGTGTTGCTGTTAGCATAAACAAACGTGTTGCACAATGCTTGCTTTCCGCCGTCATCGTAGGTCACTCTAAATGCAAAGTGGTCCCATACAGCAGACCTATAAAGTGCTGCTGGGGCTTCTTCCAACTCCTGTTCTTTCCCACTCGCCATACCCACACAATTCTCCACAACAACTGATTTTTTTCTGCTACACCCGGCTAAGCTGCTTCGCTTTTTATTCTTCTTGTTTACTACTGGTGGTTGGCTTTGGTCGCAGTACCGCCACCTTCTGCTCTGGAGTGTAAACGCTTCGCCTATGAGAAAAAGAAGCAGCGCATGAACCGAACGAAACACACGTGAATCAAACCGAACGGTTCGGATGGTTTTCATAAACCGTTCCATCCCTAATAGAAAGTATTGGTGAATAGAAACTTTTAAGTCTTGTCAAAGTTTTGCAAGATTCTCACTTGGCCTTTCGGACTCAGAGATATGTTATGATCCTAAAGCTATTGCTGTATTTTAGAGTTGTTTATTTTCCTATGATTTTTCTTTTATGAGCCTATGATTTGAATCCACACAAATTAACTTTTCTTTACCCATTAAGGAAAAACATCCCAACTGCATGATAGTGCCACCACCATGCTTCACCATTAGGATGTAATGTATATAGAGCAGAAAGATGAATTTTGCTCTCAAAATAGTTCAACAGGTGGTTTTAAGTTAACTGAATTTTCTTAAGGAGCATAAAAATGCTCAACAAACCTCTTAAGAACAATTCCATCTGTTCTTCTATTTCCAGGTCAGTCTAGGTTGCTCTATAGGTATCCGTTTGCAGAAAACTTCTGTTCCTGTTAGACGTCTGAATATGCAATATAACATTGATAATCAATAAGTATTCCGTAACTGCTGCTAGTATAGCCAAAGTGAGGCAGTGTGCCCCTGATAAAACAAAGCAAAGGCACTTAGCATGCTTTGTCCTAGTTAAGATTCCTTCTCTTCAGTAATACCATGTTTCCAAGTGTCTGCAGGAAAACAAGTGGAAGGTCAAGAACACGAACAATAGATGTTGATTCCAATTATGTGTAAAGCATTGAACAAGATGCGCTAATGATGGCGTTGTCTGGAGGAAAAAAAAGGTGTTTATGTGCTAGTCTTCCAAAGCCTGTGAAACAGTTTATTAAGCAAAGGCTTTATTTCCATAAAGGCTGATAAGACTTCAAATGATTCAGTGAAAAACAGTCCTGGCATTGGCACAGCAAAGCAGCGTGTGTATTTATCTCTCTCGACGCTGCGAGACAATCAAGACAAAGATGATAGTGCGGTTTGAAATGCAGCACAGCGGCATAATGAGATTGCAGCTACTTCAGGAACAAAACCAGACAAAGTGCTTTTTTCTCCTAAATGGCTCCTTGGTTTATTCACACACACCAAAAAAAGGCCATCGTTTTCAATTAATGAAGCAGGGAATTGAGTCGGAGGTCCGGGCGGGATATGGATTAACCATGATGGCTTGAGGGCCCAATCTCACACAGAGTCTCTGCTGCAGTCTGCATGGAGGAATTTCTCATTCAAGGCCTCGGCTGCCTTCAATAACCCCCCCCAATTCCTTCCCACTACCTCCCACCTCCAGCTCATCCATCCATTCCTCATGCTAAGGTGAGATGCTTCAGTGCAGACTGCTATTAGCGGCGGGGGGAGATAAAACTGTAAGTGTTGCTCCCAATTAGTGCATCAGTGACCGCTCCGTGCCTCCTCCACGGCGAGGCCTGCGAGGTATGGGAAAAGGATGGGAAATGAAGGGAGGATGGGCGGCAGAGAGATGTGAGGTAGTGGCGACGGGAAAAAGAGGAGATGGTGGCATGAAAGACAGGAGTGGGTGAGAGAGGCAGCAAGATAAAAAGGGGGCAGGAGATGAGGAAAAAAGAGGGGGGGCTGCAGAAAAGTGACTAAAAAAATGACTTAAGCATTCGTTTTGAGTGGCTAGACAGGTCCTATTAACATTTAACAGCATTTGCGCAACTTGGTGTGGAGGTTAGGATGCAAATGAGGAGGAATTAAAACTGGCCAGGGGTTTGTCATTGATGGATTGCAGTCTGGCGCTTCTCGCCACTTCCTAGTGTCCATCACGGACGATTACTGTATAATTAAACCTTATTTCTGGACTCTCCGTCCGCATAATTACTTGTGTGGGAATGTAACCATCATCTAAAAGCTCCGGCAAAATGCTTTAGCATTTAGTCTGGCAGGCTGCAGTCATTTCACCGAGCCACTAGACAGATAGAGCCGTCTGATGGTCAGGAAAAGAACCGTCACTTTTAATAAGAGGTAGGGGAGAAAATATTAGGCGACAGTCTGCTGATTATAGGAAAATTAGGCTTTCAAGTGGTAAAGTCCTTTGTGTTATTTGCATAATTTATTCCAGCTTTACCCCCTGCTTTACCACCTCTGTATTCTTTTTTTTTCTTCTTGAGCTGTGGGCAATTTCTTCTCATATTTGAATGGATTGCACATTTAAGACTACTTAAGGAAAACGACCACTTAGCATATTTTAATTGTTGTGTAAAAGAGTGTGCAGAGGTGCAAGGCAAAGCTTTTGGAGTGGAGACCCTTTAAGGTGAAGAGGATGCAACGGTGTCTGGAAGATAACCTTTAGACTAAGGAAAAAGGGAAAGATTTAAGATGAAAGTATGACTGTTTCTTGACACTTTGGTTTTAAACTTCTAGGGGTTGTTGGTTGATGTCATTTCCCCTGCTGAGGTAAGCCGAGGCCTCCCTCCATACATTGTCTATCATTGAGATAATGGGTTCAGAGGAAACCCAGACATTTCTACAATAGAAGACCCTCTCCTGGTCAGTCTGGGGTATAAACCACAGGGTAAATATCGATCCTCCACTAGGTTTTTGGTCTGCCCTGGGTTCTCCCCTCTGAACGGCCTCCAGAGGGATATGTCCAAGTCATTTCGACAGAAAATTTTTGATGGCAACCCTACAAGTAAAGATCATCCATGAATACTTGATCTAGCTTTTTTTTTTTTTTACATGGACAATATCTCTTAACTAAAATGGAGTATTAGTTAGACAGAAAAGTACATTAAGCACTAATCCCTTCCTCTACTGGCTCCTTTCGATGTCGAGGAGCAGGTGCTCCCAAGAAAGAGCCCACTCACCTTATGGAGGATGCGCATTTCATTTAGCTGTATTCTTGAGCTCATAGTTTGAGTATTAAAGGAATAGTACACCCAAAACATGATTAGCCTTCATTTTCTACTCACCCCCATGCTGAACAACACCCTGGAGTACTTTTTTGATATCTCAAATGCATCTGGAGATCTGGGAGGCTTCTTGCTGTCTGCTGACATTCAAATAATGGAGGTCTATGGTGACCGAGACAGAAAGGTCCATAAAAGTCCACAAAAACCGTGTCAATATTCCTCCATACTGCTCGTTCAATGTATTCCAAGTGTCCTGAGTGGGTAGCATCCAGAATTTACTCGAAACTAAGTCATTTAGAATGTTTTTAGAGCCTAAACAGTAGTGTATAGGATTTCCTAAAAGCGCGTTCAGGACGCTACGGAAGCCGGCAGACCAAACCAGATGAAAGTGCGCATTCAGCGTCTGCTCTGCCGATAATGCAAGCGTAGAAGAAGAAATGTGCTGTTTACCTGTGCAAAGAAAGAAAACAACGAAAGAAAAATGTCTGAGGACTTCAGTGTTGAGGAAGAGCATGAGTTCTTTGCCGAGCTGAATGCGCACTTTCGTCTGGTTTGGTCTGCCGCAGTTTCCGTAGACTCATGAACGCGCTTTCAGGAAATCCTATACACTACTGTTTATGCTCTAAAAACATTCTAAATGACTTCGTTTCGAGTAAATTCTGGATGCTACCCACTCAGGACACTTGGAATACATTGGACGAGCAGTATGGAGGAATATTGACACGTTTTTGTGGACTTTTATGGACCTTTCTGTCTCGGGCACAATAGACCTCCATTATTTGAATGTCAGCAGACAGCAAGAAGCCTCCCAGATCTCCAGATGCATTTGAGATATCAAAAAAGTACTCCAGAGTGTTGTTCAGCATGTGGGTGAGTAGAAAATGAAGGCTAATCATGTTTTGGGTGTACTATTCATTTAAGGATTAGAGTAAAGGCATGATTCCTTTAGGACAGACCACATAACTACCCTAAATTACTCATTTTAATGCTTGACTCTAATATAAAGTCTCCCTGAAGTGCTTTATGCAAAGTTAGAGCCTGGAAATAACGTAAGGAGTTTGAAACAATCCACTGGACTTTGTTTTCCCAAGTTTGAAGGCGTTTCGCTTCTCATCCAGGAAGCTTTTTCAATTCAAAATGTCAGAAATAGAGTTGAGTTCGAGGCTTAATAGAGTGGTCCAAAAACAAAGCCTTCAATAAAGCCTGTTTTGGCTTGGAAAACATGCAAATTGTAACGACTTCAAACTAACTTTTTCAGAATGACTATTTCTTGGATGATTGAGAATCTTCACCAGCTTAAGGAGTCTGGCTTCAGTAAAGCTTTTTATTATGATTCAAACAACCAAGTTAAAGATTTGGACGTAGATAGAACTTTAAATAAAGGGCCTCGGCTGTTTGTTAAGTTGCCTCTTATTCAAAAGGCTTTGACTTAAATTGAGATGAAGCCCCAAACTAAACAAATCCCGCCATTTCTTATGCAAACAAATCTAAATACTTGAGTCCCTCCTCTAAACCAGTATTTGCTTGCGGCTGAGCTCCTCGGTTACGATGACAGACCAGAGGAATGTCCTCTTCACGACAAAGCCCAATTCTGTCCTGCTGCATCCTGCATTCATTTTTGAAGAAGACAGCGAGGCACTTCATCTCCTTTGCTTAATAATAAAGATAGAGCAATGACACAAGAAGTTAGCCTTTTAGCTCATCTCTTTTAATGTGGCTGACTGGATTTCGCTCCAAATCATCCTGTTATCGTTTTCAAGAGGACACCAGTTTTACCTGTTCAGAACCATTACCTTGGATCAGGGGTCTTCAATGTTTTCCAGGCCAAGGACCCCCAAACTGATGGCGAGATGGAGCGGGGACCCCCTAATTATATATATTGTGTTAAATCAAACTGGTGCTATAGTCACTCTATTACAGATGTAGTCATGTAATTAGGGGTGTAAATAATAATCATTTTGTATCGATGCATCGATCAACCAGCTGACGATCCGATGCATCGACACGTCCGCAAGAGAATCGATTCATGTTTTTTTCTATTTTTATCCATTTTGCTCCTGGGCGTAATTCTCCTCCTGTGCTGCGGTGGCACGAAACCTATTTTGCCCTCCTACCTCGCTTCCTGGTTATACTCTTACAGCAGTTTGTTGCAGTGAGCTTGAAACAGACATTTTTTATTTTTGCTCAATATTGAAGCGTGGTCTGTGCTACACACTGTGGGTCTAGATACGGCTGAGGCGGCGAGGAAGTGGGGGCGAGTTTAGTCTGACAATGGATGGACATGAGGGCCAAAAAGAGCGGAGATCCAGGTGGAAAAAGGGTCCCAGCGTTCCCGCGTACCTCACTCTTCTAGCGGGTCAAACTTCACGAGTTGTGTTCCGCAATTTCGGTCATAAAAACAAAACAAGCCGGCCTCCTGTCTGCGGTCAGCTACAATATGGGAGGTGCAGCGGAGTGTCTGCGGAGGGGACGTCGACACTCTGGAGCCGAGGTATTGAACTGCACTCATTGCACTGATTTTGTGCAGTATTTTTTTATGCGAAGCCTTTCAGAATCTATAACGCAGGGGTATTATTATTTTTCAGTAAATGAGGTTTTAATAGGAACAGATGGAGTGCAACTTTTCTACTTCTGTTATTTTCTGTAGTTTCTCAAAAAAAAAAAGAACAATTTTACAGCTTTCGTTGATTTATTTCAAATTTGAAACATTGTCTAGCCTGTAAGGTGTTAAAAAAAAAAACACAAAAAAAACCGAACCAATTAATCTAAACGTATCGTGGTGTATTCCTGAGTATCGAAAATAATCGAATCGTTGGATCAGGAAATCGATACTGAATCGAATCGCCATGATGGATGTGATTTACACCCCTAAATGTAACTAAAGTAATTTCTCCCTGGGATTATTAAAGTATTTCTGACTCAGATTCCTGGTTGATGGGAGAGGTGTTGTGAATGAAATGGTGCCCAGCTTGAAAGAGTTCCTGTGTGTCGCTGAATGTGTGCATTGATGACTGAAAGACTCCATTTATCTGTTTACTACAGTGTGTTAAGTTCATGTTAATGTGTATTTAAAGACATTTCAATTAGTGGAAAAATTGGAGGGGGAATATAAAATAAAAAGTTTAATCAACCAAAACTTTTGCAACCCCCATGCAGTACCTCTGAGGACCCCCTAGGGGTCTCCCTGTTGAAGACCACCACCTTAGACTTCCACTTCCTTACAGTAGCCATTATCACTCTAACTACTTTCTTAAGTTATAAAAATATAAGACTATGTTATCGACTCTCAAAGCATTGTGCCATCAGATCACCCCCCTTAGGAGGTTGGCATGATAAGAAACACATAAATTACCGTCTGGGCGTTCCCAGACTGGCTCATTTTCTTCTCAGAGAGTGATCTTTATTTTTACCAGGAGTATGAGCGAGAAAGAGTTTGATTTCTGATAGCTATAGCATATTTCTAAGTGAGAAACTAAAGAAAACAGCAGCTCTGGCTGAACTTTAACCTCTTGTGAGGCATTTGGAGTTTTCACAGATAATTACAGAGGCTATACAGCAGCTTCCCACACCTCACCGCCAGCTATATAATGATACATTGGAAATGGAGCGGGCAAATGCACATCATTTTCATTAGGAGCGCTTGCATAATCCAAATTCGTCGTGTGCGAGAAATATAATTAATGCTTTAATGTTTTGGTCTTGCCACTCTTAGCGCGGCAAGAGAAATGAATTGTTACATTTTAATGAGAGAAGCGACAGCGCCGGCTTCCTGCGCAACACGGATGGGTTTCTAATTGCACACAAGGGTGACTAACTCAAGGCTCATTAAGGCGATTTATCAGCTTGGCTATTTTTTTTGGCAGGACAATACATTTATTTATCCACTGTACTGATAAATACATTCAGTTATTAATCTTGCCCCCCCCCCGGTTCATCCCTTAGAGTATCATGGTTACCAAGAAAAAGGAAACAAGATACAAACTCCCAAGAAAACGTCTTTAATGAATCGTTTGTTGCCGTTTGTACCTCAGATTACATGAAAATACATTTAAGTTGACTGCAAGTATGGCAACATATTCACACATATAAACAAGTGGTGCATTTGTATTGTATGTATAGGTATGTACAACAGAAACACGTTACACTCTGGTTTAAAGTTGTGCAAGTGTGTTATATATACTAACGATTTATAAAATTCAACACACTAAATTAAAATGAAGAAAAAAAAAAGGAGTGTCCCCATGTATATACACATTCACACGCGCACAACCACAGTAGTTCACAAAGGATTAAAGCAAATGTATTGGATTATACATTTCCAGGTCACCTTTAAGTCTTTAAGTTGACCCCAACTGCTTACAAATTGCTTGCAAGGTTTGTTTTATTTTCTCATATCATGAGTCTGTGTGTGTGTGCTGCAAAATAGCTCAGACAAATGGTGACACACACACACACACACACACACAGTCTAGGCTATGCTGCAGCCTGCGGTTGCACCATCAGCTAAATGTTTTTTTTTTTTAAAGTACAGTCATCTGAGGTAGACTGCGCAAACTTCATGGTGGTATTCTTTTTTTTGTTGTTTTTTTTTTGTTCATTTTCACAGAAATGTTGAGATTTGGAAACACAGATCAAAAAAAAGCACAAGTGTTCTGCAGCTATGAGGTAGAAAAGCTGAAAATAACAAAGAAAAAAATGTTTGCACGGCATGTAGTGAAAATAAGAGCAAACAGAAAGTGGATCACAGAGCATGTTGGAACCAAAGCACAGCATTGACCGCAGCGTTTTCAAGTCGTTTGCCGGTCCGCTGTAGAGAACAAGGGGAGAAAGGGAACGCCTGCGCCGCTGCTGCGCGCTCTGAAGTGCATTACTGGGGTTTTTTTCTATCCAAAGAGACTCTTTCTCCAGAGGATTTGCTGACAGAAGGAATTCTCACACAGATTGTTTTTGAGGGTGGTTTTTCTGACGGACTACTTTGCTTCCCCCCCCCCTCTTGTGCTGCCGCGCAGCCTGCCTATCTCTCTGCTCCTCGTCAGTTTTGCTGATGCTCAGCAGAACTCTCCTCCCCTCTTACCCTTTACGTCAGGAGCTGCACTCATGGAGCCCATGAAAATAGACCCGAGCATACGTTACAGAAAGATTCAGAGCATGTTTGGCCGAACTACTAACGAAGAAAAAAAAGCGTTACCACAAATGACGTCAGGAAAATGGGGTCTCCCCATGGAGCTTAATACAAAGAGAGGTCATAAATCCTGCTAATACAGTGAAGGGCATAAACTGATTTGTGCTAGTTTCTCCTCTAACATCACCATGAACTTGGCTGGCATGTGAAAATACTAAGAAATCAAACTGAAAATGCACTTAAGAGTGCAAAAAATACCTGGCAAAAGTTTTCATACTCCTAGAAAGTCCTTACTTTTTGTCCAACTTCATTGTATCTTATTGGGATTTCATCTCATAGATGAACACTAATTTTTTACTGTTTTCTACCTCCCTTTATTGATATTTTAAATTGATCTTTTGCTGTATTTGCATCTATAAGTCCTTTGAGGTTTGTTTCTAAAAGCTTCCACATTTCTGAGCCAAAGTTCAACCATTTTAGCTGGAGATGATCTGTAGACATCATCCCACAGCATGATGCTGCCAACCTCTGTGTTTCACAGTGGGGCTATTGGGTTAAGCCACCCCCCCTCTGTTTAAATACTTTTCAGTTTGGGTCTAATCCGAACAGTTTTCCATTTGTGGAAAACTGCAGATGTTTTATGACGATCCCTGTTTGCCTATGTAGGGCTATCAGAGCAGAGGGAGTCGAATGCAAATTAAAGCCACACTTTTCAGATTACACTCTTTTATCATGTCCCATCAAGACATTATTATTACCATACATGAATGCTGGACTTTATACTGGAATCCTTAAAGCTCTTCTTCATCTAAATGGGTTATAGGATGTGGGGTGGTCTTTAGACCTAAGATCAATGGCAGCGGTTACTCTAAAGACAACACAGATGAAATATTACTGTTTTTTGTGATCAAAAAGGGAGCTTATCATTTAAGATTGAAGTTTAAGGTCACCGTTATGTCCATGCTTTGTTCTGGTTTAGTAAAAGCTTTAACCTAATTTCAAATAAATAACGCCGTGACGCACATTAATACATTATGAAAGCAATGAATGCAAATAATAACAAATTTTGGATAACTTTCTCTTTCCTCACTTTAGTCCTTTTGAAGATGCTCATTTTTATTTATTTTTTTTAAATTAGGGTTGACCCTCCATAGATATTAATGAGCAGGTGGCTGGATGCTTCTTGTGTTTCTGACCCAAATATCAGCTCCCTGGAAGCTGTCCGAAATGAAAAACAATCTAAGAAATAATAAGAACTAGTGTTGCACCGATCCCATTTTTTTGGGTGACAATAGCTGAATTAACTTTTGGCTCTCAAAATGGTATCGGTGCCCGATAAGAACTGATTTAATACATCATTACAGTGATAAAGGAACTCATTGATATCAAAGTTATGGTAAATCTTCATTTCAAGGCTTGCAAAAGTTTTCACACCCCTGGTATAATGTATTTTACTAAACATAAAGAGATAAATCAACACAAAAGTGTGACTTGTGACATGGGAGGAACATAATACGCTTGTTAAAATCTTATGACGCTTTCTTAATAATATTCCTCCACAATATTAGGCCACCTAAATGCCATGAGAATCCCCACAGCATGATGCTGCCATCACCGTATTTCACAGAACAGCTGCATTTATGAGTTTAGCTACCTACTTAGGGGATTTCTGAGGAAGATTGCGGTTAACATCTGTATGTTCATGGCTGAGACTTTTAAAAGGGTCGGACACAAATGCCTGCCACACTTTTCAGATTTTCTTTAAGTCAAATATTTTCATCGTAATTTGAAAGAATTGGAAAAGATCAAATGTCAAATAAATGCTTTTGAAAGTCCCTCGCCTGTTTATCTTTACATTCCATTTTTTATATTTTTCTAAATCCAAGATGTACGGAAGAGGATTAGGGCCACTGAAAAAAAATAAAAGTTAACTGCTTTTTAAATTTTATTTCAGTTTAACATAGGAAAAAAGTCAGAATTCTGATTTTTTTTCCCCTCAGAATTCTGAGATTAAAGTCAGAATTTTCAATCTTAATGTAGATGGGCACCATGAAGGTAGAGATGTGGAAGCACTCAGCTTCACTGACAAAGATGTGAGTTGTTTGAGGTGGCCAGTGACACATTTTACGTGCCCAAAGGGTCCCCTCATTAATGGAGGAGCAGAAGGTGATTAAAACAAGAGAGCTAGTCTCTAAAACAGACATGGCTACGGCTTGATGCTAACATGTTTGTTAGCTGTCAGAATTCTGAGAAAAAAGTCAGAATTCTGAGAAAAAAATCTGAATTCTGAGATTAAAATCAGAATTCTGAGAAAAAAGTCAGAATTCTGAGATTAAAGTCAGAATTCTGAGAAAAAAAATCTGAATTCTGAGATTAAAGTCAGAATTCTGGAATTAAAGTCAGAATTCTGGAATTGAAGTCAGAACTCTGGAATTAAAGTCAGAATTCTGAGAAAAAAAATCAGAATTCTTAGATTAAAGTCAGAATTCTGAGAACAAAAGTCGTACTTCTAAGAAAAAAAGTCGATTTCTGAGATTAAAGTCAGAATTCTGAGATGAAAGAATTCTAGGAAAAAAGTCAGAATGCTGAGATGAAAGAATTCTAAGAATAAAGTCAGAAATTTGAGATTAAAGTCAGAATTCTGAGATTAAAGTCAGAATTCTAAGAAAAAAAATCAGAATTCTTAGATTAAAGTCAGAATTCTGAGAACGAAAGTCGGAATTCTAAGAAAAAAAGTTGAATCCTGAGAAAAAAAGTCAGAATTCTGGAATTAAAGTCAGAATTCTGGAATTAAAGTCAGAACTCTGGAATTAAAGTCAGAATTATGAGGAAAAAAAATCAGAATTCTGAGATTAAAATCAGAATTCTAAGAAAAAAGTCAGAAATTTGAGATTAAAGTCAGAATTCTGAGAAAAAAAAATCAGAATTCTTAGATTAAAGTCAGAATTCTGAGAACAAAAGTCGTACTTCTAAGAAAAAAAGTCGATTTCTGAGATTAAAGTCAGAATTCTGAGATGAAAGAATTCTAGGAAAAAAGTCAGAATGCTGAGATGAAAGAATTCTAAGAATAAAGTCAGAAATTTGAGATTAAAGTCAGAATTCTGAGATTAAAGTCAGAATTCTAAGAAAAAAAATCAGAATTCTTAGATTAAAGTCAGAATTCTGAGAACGAAAGTCGGAATTCTAAGAAAAAAAGTTGAATCCTGAGAAAAAAAGTCAGAATTCTGGAATTAAAGTCAGAATTCTGGAATTAAAGTCAGAACTCTGGAATTAAAGTCAGAATTATGAGGAAAAAAAATCAGAATTCTGAGATTAAAATCAGAATTCTAAGAAAAAAGTCAGAAATTTGAGATTAAAGTCAGAATTCTGAGAAAAAAAAAATCAGAATTCTTAGATTAAAGTCAGAATTCTGAGAACAAAAGTCGTACTTCTAAGAAAAAAAGTCGATTTCTGAGATTAAAGTCAGAATTCTGAGATGAAAGAATTCTAGGAAAAAAGTCAGAATGCTGAGATGAAAGAATTCTAAGAATAAAGTCAGAAATTTGAGATTAAAGTCAGAATTCTGAGATTAAAGTCAGAATTCTAAGAAAAAAAATCAGAATTCTTAGATTAAAGTCAGAATTTTCAATCTTAATGTAGATGGGCACCATGAAGGTAGAGATGTGGAAGCACTCAGCTTCACTGACAAAGATGTGAGTTGTTTGAGGTGGCCAGTGACACATTTTACGTGCCCAAAGGGTCCCCTCATTAATGGAGGAGCAGAAGGTGATTAAAACAAGAGAGCTAGTCTCTAAAACAGACATGGCTACGGCTTGATGCTAACATGTTTGTTAGCTGTCAGAATTCTGAGAAAAAAGTCAGAATTCTGAGAAAAAAATCTGAATTCTGAGATTAAAATCAGAATTCTGAGAAAAAAGTCAGAATTCTGAGATTAAAGTCAGAATTCTGAGAAAAAAAATCTGAATTCTGAGATTAAAGTCAGAATTCTGGAATTAAAGTCAGAATTCTGGAATTGAAGTCAGAACTCTGGAATTAAAGTCAGAATTCTGAGAAAAAAAATCAGAATTCTTAGATTAAAGTCAGAATTCTGAGAACAAAAGTCGTACTTCTAAGAAAAAAAGTCGATTTCTGAGATTAAAGTCAGAATTCTGAGATGAAAGAATTCTAGGAAAAAAGTCAGAATGCTGAGATGAAAGAATTCTAAGAATAAAGTCAGAAATTTGAGATTAAAGTCAGAATTCTGAGATTAAAGTCAGAATTCTAAGAAAAAAAATCAGAATTCTTAGATTAAAGTCAGAATTCTGAGAACGAAAGTCGGAATTCTAAGAAAAAAAGTTGAATCCTGAGAAAAAAAGTCAGAATTCTGGAATTAAAGTCAGAATTCTGGAATTAAAGTCAGAACTCTGGAATTAAAGTCAGAATTATGAGGAAAAAAAATCAGAATTCTGAGATTAAAATCAGAATTCTAAGAAAAAAGTCAGAAATTTGAGATTAAAGTCAGAATTCTGAGAAAAAAAATCAGAATTCTTAGATTAAAGTCAGAATTCTGAGAACAAAAGTCGTACTTCTAAGAAAAAAAGTCGATTTCTGAGATTAAAGTCAGAATTCTGAGATGAAAGAATTCTAGGAAAAAAGTCAGAATGCTGAGATGAAAGAATTCTAAGAATAAAGTCAGAAATTTGAGATTAAAGTCAGAATTCTGAGATTAAAGTCAGAATTCTAAGAAAAAAAATCAGAATTCTTAGATTAAAGTCAGAATTCTGAGAACGAAAGTCGGAATTCTAAGAAAAAAAGTTGAATCCTGAGAAAAAAAGTCAGAATTCTGGAATTAAAGTCAGAATTCTGGAATTAAAGTCAGAACTCTGGAATTAAAGTCAGAATTATGAGGAAAAAAAAAATCAGAATTCTGAGATTAAAATCAGAATTCTAAGAAAAAAGTCAGAAATTTGAGATTAAAGTCAGAATTCTGAGAAAAAAAAAATCAGAATTCTTAGATTAAAGTCAGAATTCTGAGAACAAAAGTCGTACTTCTAAGAAAAAAAGTCGATTTCTGAGATTAAAGTCAGAATTCTGAGATGAAAGAATTCTAGGAAAAAAGTCAGAATGCTGAGATGAAAGAATTCTAAGAATAAAGTCAGAAATTTGAGATTAAAGTCAGAATTCTGAGATTAAAGTCAGAATTCTAAGAAAAAAAATCAGAATTCTTAGATTAAAGTCAGAATTCTGAGAACGAAAGTCGGAATTCTAAGAAAAAAAGTTGAATCCTGAGAAAAAAAGTCAGAATTCTGGAATTAAAGTCAGAATTCTGGAATTAAAGTCAGAACTCTGGAATTAAAGTCAGAATTATGAGGAAAAAAAAAATCAGAATTCTGAGATTAAAATCAGAATTCTAAGAAAAAAGTCAGAAATTTGAGATTAAAGTCAGAATTCTGAGAAAAAAAAATCAGAATTCTTAGATTAAAGTCAGAATTCTGAGAACAAAAGTCGTACTTCTAAGAAAAAAAGTCGATTTCTGAGATTAAAGTCAGAATTCTGACTTTTTTCCCATATTAAACTGAAATAAAATGTAAAAATCAGTTAACTTTTTTTTTTTCAGTGGCCCTTATCCTCTTCCATAAAGATAAATCGTTAAGTGGTATGAAAAAGAATTATAAATAAGTGATTGTTTGGAAAACTGACAGAGCTTCCAAGCAGCATGATCGCATAGCCTAGATTGTTTCATATGAACAAGTTTATCTACAGCACCTACCGGCCTCAATGCACCCGCCTGCTTCATAACCTCAACCTAAACCAGGAAGCAGATGCTGTCTGTTTCTGTAGAAGGAAAGAAATGCATTTCAGGATTGGTCAAGAAGATGTAGGAAAATTAATATCCTTTTCTGATGGTAAAATAAAAGACACAATGCTTTACTCTCACTGTAGATCACATCTAAATACATTCATTGTCACCTCTTTGTGATTTTATCCAAGCCGCTCGAGGTCCACCTAAATGTGAAGGATTCTCTTCTCAAATCTTAGTGCTTCTTTGTTGAGATTTCTCGAGGTACTGTACAATTTACAAATGCTTTCCTGAGTGTTATTTGCTTTTTGTTTAGGTTTGTTTGTTTTGCAGAGACGTGATTTGGGGCCCAGACTGCGGCTTCCCCAACGGACTGTCACAACAACACAAAATAAAGGATGAATACCGTCGATCTGTTTCAGACTCTCTGCTGAAGGTTTAAAGCTCTTAATAATCATCAGCTCATGCCATGTATTTAGATTATGAGGCAAATTAAGGGAACTCAGCAAAGCACCACTTCAGGCACTTGGATAGCCAACTAAATCTCGAGAATGACGACATACGATATATGTACACGGACACTAGGGCGTCTCACGTGAAGCTGACTTGCTTGAAATGTGTAAACGGTGCCTGGCTTGATACGCATTTGGATTCAGATTCTTTCATTGACTTCAAAACTGCTTGTCACGTCAAAACCAGGTCTCTGTGAGGACACAGCGAGTCCCGTCGGCCCTCTGTGGGGCCTTTCCCTCTAGCACAATGCTAACGCCCTGAGGGGAGGAATTGTGGAAGCCTCTTTTTCTCAAGGGCAGTGCTTATTTGTTCACTGGCTGCAGCCGAACATTTTGTTCCACTCAGTGTACGTGTCAATCTCTTTCTGCGATATACTGGCTTGGAATTTACAACAGACGCCTTCAATGTCCTGGTAGGTGAGGGGCCTGATCTGGCCCCGGGGCATCATGCCCGTCATGTCCATGCCCTGTGCCGATGCGTGTAACAGACCCACGAGGGCCTCCTGGCAGAGTCTGGCCAAATCCAGTCCAGAGAAACCCTCGGTGCGCCGCACCAGCAGCGCCAGCTCCTCCTCGCTTAAGCAGAATTTGTGCTGGGACTGGGCCAAGACCTGGTTCATGATCTGGTGTCGAGCTGCGCTGTCCGGTAAGGGCACTAGAACCCTCCGAGTAAAGTACCTCCGCAGGCCTTCATCCATGTCTTGAGGTCTGCTTGTGGAGCAAATGACCAGGACTTGGTTTCCTCCGTCTTCACCTGAGCTCATGAGCAGAGAGTCCAGCTGGGCGAGCAGTTCCCCCTTCAGCTGGGTAATCGGACTCTCTTCACTGATGTGGGCGGAGAGGAGCATGTCCACCTCGCTAATAAAGAGCACTGAGGGCTGCCGGCAACGGGCCACCAGGAACGAGGCGCGGATAATTTCCTCTCCGTCGGCCAGCCACTTGGTGGCCAAAGTGGAGCCGCTGAGCTGGAGAAAAGTCGCCCCCAGCTGACTGGCGAGGCAGCGGCCCAGCAACGTCCTGCCGCTGCCCCGCGGGCCAAACAGCAACACGCAGCGAGGGGCCAATCCTAAACCGTTAAACATGTCTGGACGCAGAATGGGCCACAGGACCTCCTCCTTTAAGGTAACTTTGGCCAGTTCTAGACCTGCAATGTCGCTCCAGTCCACAGGGGGACCCTGCTGAACGATTTCTGAGGTCACAAGGTCCAAGAGGTGAGGGTCACAGGTTTTTAATTGCTCCTCGGTTGGGCGGGATGAGGCAGAGGATGAGGAGGAGGAGGTAGGCCCTGGTGCTGAGTGGGAAAGGTGGAGGCGGTGATCATCAGCACCTTGCTCACTAAGGGAGGGGGAAGTGAAGCTGGCGAGAGAGTCTGTGGAGCGTGAACCCCCCAGGGTGGAGGACACGTAGGCAGGGGGGGTCAGCGGCCCACCTGTTGCCTGGTTGCTGTACTTTCTCTGCTCGGATGGCATTGTGGATTGTTTCTGAGGATTAAAGGGTAAGGATGACTTCTCTGGGTTCCTGTCGAAGCCGCCCCCGCTGTTGGAGCCTCCGTTTGCACTGCTGCTGTCCGCCACCCTGTACATGGGGCTCTCTGCTGAGCTCCGTGCCTGGGGATAGCCAAAGTTCCCATAGGATGGGTCCATCTCTCCTTGGCCTGTCATGTAGAAGGCTTTGCGCTTCAACGTGTTGGAGGAGCTGCTGTTGAGGGGAGTGGGTGCGATGGGCGTCAGGTTGTGGCTCTGATATGGGTATCCGGGTAAGCCAGAGGACGGAGGGAGAGGAGTGGGAGCGGCGATGCCTGAGGGGAGGTATGAGGAGGGAGGGGGTGCTCCTCCAGGGCTGTATCCAGGCCCAACAGAGCTCTGAGCTGGGTAGCCTGCTGGGGGGTAATTATAACTAGACAAGTTGGGGGAGCCTCCATTGTAAGCTGGAACAATGGTGGGGTGGGGAGGTGGCGGAGGGGGCTGCAGCAGCCCAGAGCTGTGCAGTGGAGAGGGAAGGGCCGCGGAGGGGGTAGACTGGGAGCTGTAACTACTGTGCAGGTATGAGCCGCTGTAGGTGGGGCCGTATTCCTGAGAGGTCATGGAGGAGGAGTGGAGCGCCGTAGCAGAGTGGCTCCCACAGCTGCTGCTGGAGTAGCTGGGCTCGCTGAGGGTGCTGGAAGCCAGGCCGGGCGAGCTGCAGATGCCAGAGACCACTTCGGAGGCCGCGGCCACGCCCCCCTTCCTGACGGAAACGCCCTCCGGGATGCAGCTCATGGAGTAGACGCCATCCTGCCAGGGCTCCGACTCACCTTTCCGGCCGTTCATCACTCCGGGCACCTCGGAGTAAGACGCCGGCATCTCAAGGATACCGGAGTATTTCTCTGCGTACTTCTTCAGCAGGTTGGAGGCGGTGAGGGCAGATATGTCGTCGTTGGCCCAGGCGTACTGGTAGGTGGAGGAGCGCTGCAGGTGGCCAGACACCGCCCTGTAGGCCTCAGCCTTGTGGGCTGGTGAGCGGGTGGTAGAGGAGATGTCGAAATGCTGTTCGGCCCACTGGCTGTGCTCTGGGGTCCACTGCATCTTCAAGCCTGAGAGGACAGACACAGAAACATAACTTCAGAATCAGGACAAGACTATTTTAGATAAAGTTAAAAATAAAACACTGATTTTTTCATATTTTCTCTTAGTGGATCCACAAACTTTTATAAGACATGGAACATAGTATAAAGTAATAGGATAATCAGAAATATCTGCAAATAAAGGAAAATTGAAAAGAACGGCATCATTCACAATCAACTCCTCTGACTCACAAATATGCAGATCTATTTTTTACTGTGATTACTATGGAAGAGGATTAGGGCCACTGGAAAAAAAAAAGTTAACAGATTTTTTTATTTTATTTCAGCATAGTATGGGAAAAAAGTCAGAATTCCGACTTTAATCACAGAATTCTGACTTTAATCTCAGAATTCTGACTTTAATCTCAGAATTCTGACTTTAATCACAGAATTCTGACGTTAATCTCAGAATTCTGACTTTAATCTCAGAATTCTGACTTTAATCACAGAATTCTCACTTTAATCTCAGAATTCTGACTTTAATCTCAGAATTCTGACTTTAATCTCAGAATTCTGACTTTAATCTCAGAATTCTGACTTTAATCTCGGAATTCTGACGTTAATCTCAGAATTTTGACTTTAATCTCAGAATTCTGACGTTAATCACAGAATTCTGACTTTAATCACAGAATTCTGACTTTAATCTCAGAATTCTGACGTTAATCACAGAATTCTGACGTTAATCACAGAATTCTGACGTTAATCTCAGAATTCTGACGTTAATCTCAGAAATCACAGAATTCTGACTTTAATCTCAGAATTCTGACTTTAATCTCGGAATTCTGACGTTAATCACAGAATTCTGACTTTAATCTCAGAATTCTGACTTTAATCTCAGAAATCACAGAATTCTGACTTTAATCTCAGAATTCTGACTTTAATCTCGGAATTCTGACGTTAATCACAGAATTCTGACTTTAATCACAGAATTCTGACTTTAATCTCAGAATTCTGACTTTAATCTCAGAAATCACAGAATTCTGACTTTAATCACAGAATTCTGACTTTAATCTCAGAATTCTGACTTTAATCTCAGAAATCACAGAATTCTGACTTTAATCTCAGAATTCTGACGTTAATCACAGAATTCTGACTTTAATCACAGAATTCTGACTTTAATCTCAGAATTCTGACGTTAATCACAGAATTCTGACGTTAATCACAGAATTCTGACGTTAATCTCAGAATTCTGACTTCATTCACAGAATTCTGACTTTAATCTTAGAATTCTGACGTTAATCACAGAATTCTGACGTTAATCACAGAATTCTGACGTTAATCTCAGAATTCTGACTTCATTCACAGAATTCTGACTTTTATCACAGAATTCTGACTTAAATCACAGAATTCTGACTTGACTGAGGTTTTCATAGGACTAGTACCACTTTGCCACTTATGTTATTTGCTGTTTCTCAAATAAAATGTTAGAATATTACAGCTTTCATTGATTTATTACAAATTCCAATATTGTATTATAAAATTAACCAATTAATGGAATCGAATCCTATCGTGTTGTATTCTAGGGAATCGTTGGGTCAGGAAATTAATACTGAATTGAATCGCCTTGATGGGTGTGATTTACACCCCTACTAGTAATATTACCAAAGCATCTTCAGGTAAATATCTGTTCTCCTCAAGAGTCAGACTTCATATCCAACAGCCATATCAGTCATCAACTGAATTATGTAAAGATGTTTGGCATGAAAAAAAAAAGGATTAGCATCACGCTTCTTAATTTTAACAATGAAGCTAATGTTGGTGTAGCCTATACGGATGTTAAAAATGTAAGATTATGATTTTTAAATAATAATCAACAAATTTCTAACTGGTTTAAAGTAAGTTATTTATCAAATGATTTGGCTAAACCCATTTTTGATGCTTAAAGAGAACAGGAATTAGTTTGAAGAATGTTTTGCAAGCTTTACAACCAGGAAGAAAACAGTGGAGTCTGACAGCCGGGATTTCCTTAAAAGTGACCGATAACAGGATTGTTACTTTCTCTAGAGGTTATTATTCTTAAGTGGGAAAAGTTGATTCAATGGCGGCGAAACAGATCCACTAAGGAGT
The DNA here is from genome assembly GCF_016077235.1 of Cyprinodon tularosa. NCBI lineage: Eukaryota > Metazoa > Chordata > Actinopteri > Cyprinodontiformes > Cyprinodontidae > Cyprinodon > Cyprinodon tularosa. The sequence continues at coordinate 1,517,535 of NW_024039207.1, forward strand.
AAGAGAGACGCTACGGTGGCGTGGAAATCAAACCACGAGTGCAGAGAAGTAGCACGCACTTGTGTGATATATAGGAGGGTCTCGTGCTGCTGGATCTGCAAATGAAAACGTTCAAAATGCGCGTGGAGAGTAGTTTACAGGTTCTTACTTTAAATGAAACTGCTTTTATAAATGTTTATCAAAACATGCACGCTTTTGATAGACTTCATGTGTTCAGACTCGTGGGTTTGTCTTCATCCTGATTATCCTTAAAATAGAGCTTTTTATTAAAACAACCTATTATTTTTGTTAATTATCTCCCATAGGAAATCTGTAGCCATCTTAAACAACCAACAATTTATATTTATTTTTACACTGCAAAAAAATCCAAATCTAGATAAGTAATTTTTTCTTAAAATTGGTGCATTTGTTCATGGATTGAGGAGGTTAAAGAGACATTTTGCCAATGGAACAAGAGAATTTACGCTTTAAATAAGAAAACACAATTGCATTGTCTAATTTTAAGTGTACATTATCTAATGATCTTATTTTAAGAGTAAAAATACTTATCCTATTGGCATCAATCTTACTTACCTACTCAATTTAAGGGTAAATACACTTAATTTAGGAAATTCTAACTTATTTCTAGATTGTTTTTTCAGTGTAGCTTTTAAAATACTATTAAAACAAATAATTTCCAAGCAAATTAAAAGAAAAATGGCTCTTTTAATGTCATTCTGTTCTGTCTTATAAAGACACTAAAGCTTTTAAGTAGGGATGCACGATATTGGGATTTTGGCCGATATCCGATATGCCGATATTTTAAAACTCATGTAGCCGATGACGATACCGATGTTAAAGCTGGACAAAAATAAGTAATCATTGAAAATAGCAGTTTTGTTATCCATTTCTGACACTTTGGAAAAATAATATACTCAAATATATTTTCATATGCTGATATCAAATTGATTTTTATAAACGCGGTATCGATCTATTTTACTTTCAAAATCTCGTGATATTTTGCAAATTCTTGTGAGATTTTGTTAGTAAAATAGATCGATACCGCGTCAATATATCAACATATAAAAATATGGCAAAATTTCGTGGATTTTCGGGGGATTTTGTAGCATAACGATGACATATAGCAATATTTCATTAGTAAAAGAGATTGATATGGTGTTTTTAAATGGCAATATATCAGCATATGAAGATATTGGGATATTTTAATGTATCAATATTTTTTCCCTCGTCTTTAGAAGTTTTTAAGTCTGTATAAAAGAAGTTTTTGAGGAAGAAGTAGTTTTTTTTAGACTTTAGAAACTCCGATGTCCGATATTCAGATTTAAGGCCGATACAGGCCGATACCGATAGGGGGCCGATTATATCGTGCATCCCTACTTTTAAGAAATTTTTTTAATTATAGTTCATTATTTAGCTCTTTATATACTTTTGTAGCCACTGTAAAGCATCCAAAGAGCCGCAGGTTGCATCTAGACCACATCTAGAAACTGTAACCTTCATGTTTAATAGAGGGAAAGGTGTTTGGTATGCATGTGTGGTTTTTCACCACACATTGTGTCTCATTCCAATCAGTTCTAAGCAGCTATCTAATCCATTAAAATGCCCACAGTACTGCTATATCTTTAAACGCCACCATTTCTTCTCAAATCTCTCCAGAAATGTCAGTTTTGTAGAGTCCACGATTAATGACTTACAGCAGATGCAGATTAAACGCCGATTACGTCTAGATCATTAAACCAAATACCTAAAAGCTTGTTTTGTAGCATGTTGAAAGTGTAAAAGTTCATGGGGTTTGAAAACTTTTGGGAGGCTCTGTGCACTGCAGCAGAGAGCTGGTTGGGGCAGCCTAATGCACCACAGCCAGACCAATAAGACAGAGGCGTCGAGGGTCACTCTATAATCCGCAGCTCATCTGAGGTGGCTGGAGATGGGTTTGAAAATGTGCCTCGCGCTGCGACTAAGCAACACGCACACACTGATTTGTTCAGAGTGCTTTCATGCAACACACACACACCTGTGCTCATACACACTGACACTTAGAAAAAAAACCCTCTGTGGCTTCACTCGGGCGTGCAATAGTACACACACACACACAGTAGCCTGCATGCACTGACCCAGACGGACAAACACAGGCACGCACACAGCAGCTGTGGCGAGCTATGAATTACAACACATTGTGTCTCAAGCTTAGTTCCTGTCTGCACAGCTCCACCTTGACCTCTTCTTCTCCGTCTGCCTCTCTTCTTCACACCTCCCCGTTGCCTTGTCTTCCCTCTTTCCCCCGCTCCCATCCTTGCTGTTTTCTCCCCACCTCCCTCTTCATTTCTCCTCACCTTCTTTTATTCTGACTCAATCTATTTCGATATATATCTCCCTGCTTTCATTCCCTCTCTGTGCGTCCGCCCCTCCTCTTATTTACTCCGCCTGTGCTCACGTCGCCTCCCCCTCCCCCTCCTTGCTCCATCTCATCTCAGACACGCTCACCTGGCTCTCCCCTTTATTGCCTTGGGAGGCTGGAGAGCCACTGTTTCCTTTAATCCCAGCCAATGCCATCTGCAAACACTGACAGTCGCACGGCAACTCCATCGTTGTCTCACTATCAAAGCCTTGATGCTATCAAAGGCTGAACGGGGCGTAATCACAGCAGCCGCACGGCAGATTGAACCCTGTTTGATTTGACTTAGTGCACACAAATAAAGGATAATATCGGTGTCATTTAGGCTGCTTCCTGCGACTTATTGACTGGCGGCAGTTGCATGCAGAGAGACCCACAGCTGGGGGTCTGCTGAGCAGTCCCCACTACAGAATTGGTTTGTATGTGTGGATGTGTGAGTAAATCAGGCTGGCCAAATAAAAGCTCTTCCCTTCCTGTCATCCATTTATGCTTCCTCAGACACATACACATGGGAGAAAAGGCAGACACATTAACAATCTTTCGCCGTCTTCTCCAAGGCTCTGTGTTTGTTTGGTAACAATGCGGGCAGGGAATGAAACGGGGGGGGGGGGACCCCCATCCCTAGACTCCCATTTCCTCTCGTATTCTCCTCTCTAACCATCTCTCTGCAGACACCAGTGGCTAATTAGCAGAATAGCGCTCTGCTAATTGTGTTAATTTACAACATTTTAGCCGAGGGGAGTCTTGCAGGGGCTGCTGAGCCCATCATCCTCCCACTGCATCGAGGAAGAGCAGATCTAGACTTTTCTAGAAGATGCTGCTTTATTACTGAGGATCTAGTCGGTAGAATCTACAGGATAAATGAGTGGGAAGCATGCATGCATAAATCCAGGAATAGAGTTAAAAAAAAAGGAAATTCTCATTTATCATTTGATTTTAAACTCCTTAACTATATATCTAAACATTATATAGTAATTTCTTATCTTGCTAACTGCAGATTTAACAGAAATTAGTTTGTTGAATGGAAAACAGAAACCCATGATGCTTTTAATAGCAGGTATGTTGCCATGGCGAACCTGTGTGGAACACTAAAACGCTCTTCCTTGAGGTTAATAGCCTGGATGTGCATGTTTGGAAGCCTGTAATCAAATGTGTGAAATATGAGAGTAAACTACACAGACATGGACTTGTTTGTTTTTCTTTCTTCTTCTTTTCTTTGGGATTTTATTCTTAAAATGTTTTATTTGCTTTATTTACTCCAGGTAAAGACAGAAGCTGTTTTTCGTCGGAACAGCCTAACACGGTTTAAAGCCGAGCAACTTATTTATTCAGTCTAAACTTAGGGCCCTATAATTTCCGCGATCACGGAATAGCGGACGGAATCGCGGAATTCGCATATTAACCCAGAATCTACACTGGAAAAAATGGAAATCTAGATAAGTCATTTTTTTCTTGAAATAAGTCCATTTGTTCTTGGATTGAGGAGGTAAAAGAGACTTTTTGCCAATGGAACAAGACAATTTACACTTAAAATAATAAAAAGCTATTTCATTGTCTTATTTCTAGTGCATATAATCTAATTATCTTATTTTAAGAGGTCAAATTCTCATTCCATTGGCAAACTATTTCATTTATCTACTCAAATGAAGGGTAAATACACTTAATTTAAGAAATGTTTACTTATTTCTAAATCGTTTTTCCCGTGTAGTGTAAATGCGGAATTTCTACATTTGAAATGAAATTCTGTTTTTGTGTGGGAGAAGAACGTACGTCGGGGGGGAAATGCACACCGGGGGATGCAAATCTGGGCGATCTCCGTCATTTCCGCTCACCCATCAAAACATTGAAAAAATGGCGAAGCGGCTCTCCATAGCTCCGCTTTCGGCGAAAACGTTGAGAAACACTTGCTTACATACTTGCTGTATTTTGCCTTGTTTTTTATGCACTTTAATATACTGTATGGAAAATATGATTCTTTATTAAATACTTTATAATTTTAAAATTGAAAGGTCCTATTTTATTTTTTTTACTTGAAAAAGCTAATGGAGCACTTTTATTTATACCCATTGGTTCATAACCATTAATATTTTGTTAGTACGTAAGAGTGCAGTGTTATGTTGCATCATGCAGTAAAAGTACTGAGTAAATGTGTTTTTTTTATCTCAATAAATTTAAGGTAATTCCTATTTTATTTGTGTACATTTTAATTAGGGATGCACGATATTGGGATTTTGGCCGATATCCGATATTTTCAAACTCATGTAGCCGATATCGATACCGATGTTAAAGCTGGACAAAAATAAGTAGTCATTGAAAATAGCAGTTTTGTTATCCATTTCTGACACTTTGAAAAATAATATACTCAAATATATTTTCATATGCTGATATCAAATAGCTTTTTAAAAACGCGGTATCAATCTATTTTACTTTCAAAATCTCGTGAAATTTAATCGTTCTGTTACAAACTCTCGTGATATTTTGCAAATTCTTGTTAGATTTTGTTAGTAAAATAGATCGATACCGCGTCAATATATCAACATATAAAAATATGGCAAAATTTCGTGAATTTTCGGGGGATTTCGTAGCATAACGATGACATATAGCAATATTTCGTTAGTAAAAGAGATTGATATGGTGTTTTTAAATGGCAATATATCAGCATATGAAGATATTGTGATATTTTAATGTATCAATATTTTTTCCCTCGTCTTTAGAAGTTTTTAAGTCTGTAAAAAAGAAGTTTTTGAGGAAGAAGAAGAAGTAGTATTTTTTTTTTTTGACTTTGGAAACTCAGAAGCTGATCAAATATCGGGTTAAATATCGGTGGGGTGGCCGATGTCCGATATTCAGTTTTAAGGCCGATACAGGCCGATACCGATAAGGGGCCGATTATATCGTGCATCCCTAATTTTAATCATTAACAGTAAAAGCACATTCTTTTTACGACTGAAAAAACAGTAAAGGGTAAAAAAAAACTGAATTCTCGAACATTAAAACGGAATTTTCAAAAATTAAAACGGAAAAAACAGAATTTGGGAAAAAATAATACGGATTTTATAGGGCCCAGTAAACTCCTTTGTTTCGGTCTAAAAAACAAGTTCCTGGCAGCATTTTGAATTATAATAATAATAAAAAGAAATATAGAAAAGTGGATTTTTTATTTTCCAGTGAGACACAAATCGGCGCCAAATAATCTATTTTTTCTGCGATGAAGTGATCTGAAGCTGTTTTTCGCAGGTGCTCCTACTCTCTGATCTGTTGCCAAAAGCAACACTTAAACTATTTAAACTATATTTCTCCCTTTAGCTTTTCAGCACCACTAAATAATATATAGCTGTGGATAGCAAGGATAACATTCATAAAGTAATGCTTTTGGGGAGTCCCCGCCTCGTCCTCTGCATCAGAAAACACAAACTCTCTCTAACAAAATAGATGTGTGTAAATGCCCCCCCGCCCACCGCCGTCCGGCTCGGGAGCTCTAATAAACGCACGTGTTCTCGCAGCAACTCTCCTGATAAACAGGCGGGCTATGAAGCGCCCTTCCCTCGATGCCGCGTCGACCTGCGGTGACGCATCTGCAGCGAGATCCATCTTTGTGTCATTTTACAGCAGCAGAAATCTGGATATTGAGCATTATTGATGAGTGAATCATCCACTCTAGCTCTGCACAAACTGGAGAAAATAATTCTGTCAATATTCATTGAGCAGATTCAGCATAAACGGATTTATTCAGCACATAATAGCAATACTAAAACTATTAGACCTGTTCAAGTTTTTGCTTTGTTTTTCCTGCTGAGGTTAAAGAGTGAACCCGACACCATCTGCAGCGTGGTCTGCTCTATAAACAAATTCATCGTCTCTACATATCAGGATGCTTTAAAGTTTAGTCGCTACACATCTATACTCACATGTTTTAGTGTATATAAAGCATCAGACCAAAACACAAAAACAGACTCGGATTATTTTGTCTTTTCTCAGTTTAGCCCAGCGTGTGTCTAACGTTACCCACAGCGGGGGTGATGATGCCATCTGTGTGTAATAAGTGTGAGAAAGTTACAGCTGTGCAGCAGAGATCCTTAAAAAGCTTCAGCATCTGGAAATAATAAATAGATCCTGCAAACATCATAACAAACCAACAAACATTTGGAAAGTTTAACAATCTGAATCTGGTAAATAAGCAGAAAACTTAGTGTGTATCTGTGTCCGAATCCAGGGACAAATTTGTCACGACGTGCAAAAACTTGTGTTTCCTGGTGATTTTTATCTAAACAGGCCAGATAAATTTATATATCAGAGAGAGAGATAATCCGAGTAAATAAATGCCTTTTGTTTTTTTGTTCTTGTTAAGCATCATTGAAGAGATTTCAGCCATATTGGTTCGTTTTTTTTGAGCACATACATCCTGATTGAGGTCATGACACTACGTCTGCATTAGATTTAGGTCTGGACTTTAACTAGACCATCCTAAAAAACAACAATGTTCTATCAATGAGTTGGACTTGCATCTATCTAATGTTATTATCACTAACTGGGGATCAAATATTCCATTCCATTTCTGCTGCAATTAATAAAGTCTTTCAGGTCCTGATGGAAGAAATTTGATGCCGAACCCTCATATATTAACTTTGCATAAGATCAAAACCCTTGTGGTGAAGTTTCAAATCTCCAAAATGTTGCTGCAGCCCATGCAAACTTTGACCTGCTGTGAACATGTGGGACAGCCGCTTTAAATATCTTAAATGGACGGCAACAAACTCACTCAAACACACCAAAATATGGCCGTTTCTCAATTCACAAGAATGCGAGTACGGATTTGTGTCCTCGCCAAGTGTGTTGTTGAGAAGAACACAGGAAAGCCTGGACTTGGTGAGAACGGGAGAACGCAGCATAAATATAGTAACGCCACCATAGGCTCAGCTCGTCTGGAGCTGCATTTCACCTCCCGTTATTAATAGTCTCTAGATAATAATAAATGATTACTTTTTTTAATTTATTGGGGGAATAATAATTAACACAGTCAGATAAACACAAATTAAATTAACATTTTGCCAAACAAAACAAATAAATCGCCATCAGAGCCAGCGGTACTTCACACACGGCTATCTCGAGAGAGAGAGAGGGCCGCTGCAGACGGGCTACGGTTAGCCCTGGCTGCCGTTAGCCTCGGGGTCTCTTTTTTTAAATTACGCATTAAATCAGTAAATGGACCATATATTAAAGTATAATGTTCTCACCTCAAATAATCTTAAAACGTACTTTTATTAAACAACAGCAACAGAAAAGAGAACTTTTAACTATCTATGGAGCGCTCCATTGAAAGCTGCTGCTGCCGCAGTGCATGCTGGGAAAGCTGTCAATCTCCAGAGAACGACATCCGGGGGAATTTGTCTGTTCTCCGTCTGCTTTTCTTGTGAATTGGAACAGTACTAGGGTTGAGGTTGATGTTTCACGAGCACATGAGAACGCTCAAGTACACATATTGAGAAACGGCCTATGACTCGATTCATCTTCTGCCGTCATCACGGTTTCGTTAAAGGTATAGTTGGAGGTGAAACAAACAGACAGCTAGAGTTCAGAGTTCAGACAATTGAAATTTTGATCACATATCAGCTGCTGCCAGAAAGAAAGAAAGAAAGAAAGAAAACAGCAAATGTGGTTAAGTAGTAAAAAGGGGACTGGACAGAAACAATAAAACATGCAGTGCACCCCATACTAGGTAGGTTAAGGTAAGTAAAATATTGTCTCGTGTTTATCGACTGATAATAAGTCTATAACATAATGAATCTTTAAAAATTATGTAAACAGTATCAATCAGGTGTGAGATTTTTGCTGGCATTCTTGTCGGGATGATATATATATTAGGGATGGAACGGTTTATGAAAACCGTCAGAACCGTTCGGTTCGACTGTCTCGGTTCGATTCTCATGCGTTTCGTTCGGTTCATGCGCTGCTTCTTTTTCTCATAGGCGAAGCGTTTACACTCCAGAGCAGAAGGTGGCGGTACTGCGACTAAAGCCAACCGCCAGTAGTAAACAAGAAGAAGAAGAAGCGAAGCAGCGTAGCCGGGTGTAGCAGAAAAAAATCAGTTGTTGTGGAGAATTGTGTGGGTATGGCGAGTGGGAAAGAACAGGAGTTGGAAGACGCGCCAGCAGCACTTTATAGGTCTGCTGTATGGGACCACTTTGCATTTAGAGTGACCTACGATGACGGCGGAAAGAAAGTTGTGGATAAAAGTGCAACAGTGTGCAAGCATTGCGCAACACGTTTTGTTTATGCTAACAGCAACATGACCAACATGTCATGAAAACCCTGAAATCCCTTATACTCTGTCAGCGCACCGCCCCGCTGCGCTCCAGACCGCCTTCTTAAAGCAAAGCCTACAGCCTCCGCTGTGGCTCCCGTCCGCTCCGCTCTGAGTTCCTTGGAGATCGTAGAGGGCATGCGCCAGATGATTAAATTCAAAGCGGCAAATGATCCAGGGTTTCCGTGGATCATTAAAAATAATTACAATTCATTAATTTTTTGGGGATTTTTTCATTAATTTCATTATTTTTTTATGGGATTTCAGGGTACATTGGAAAAATGATCTAAAAAAAAGTAGAAATGTCTTAAATTAACTCTATTTACGCTTAATTTGAGTGGGTAAATGAGATAGTTTGCCAATGGAATGAGTATTTTTGCTCTTAAAATAAGAAAATTAGATAAAATGCACCTGAAATAAGACAATGCAATTGTGTTTTCTTATTGTAAGTGTAAATTGTCTTGTTCCATTGGCAAAATCTCTCTTTTACCTACTAAATCCAAGAACAAATACACTTATTTTAAGAAAAAAAAACGTATCTAATTTTCGATTTTTTTCCAGTGTAACAATCAACATATACCGAACCAAAAACCGTGACCACGAGAGCATGAACAGAACCGTGGATTTTGTGAATATATATATATATATATATATATATATTAAAGGTTGCAAAATCCAAGTTTTATGAGCTTTTAAAACTTGAACTTTATATTATAAAGTGTTATTAGCATTGTGTACTAGCAATAAGCATGGGAAAAAGGAGATAATGTCCAGAAAGTGTGCTAGCACCTCACAGTAGGGAGGAAACCGTTGCACCTAGCATGCAGATCCATGCATTAAAAAGCTGAAAGCAAGCACTTTTCCACACAGCACTAAAGATCCAAACATCCATACGCTTATGGTTGGTGTGGCATTAAAATTTAAACAAAAATTGCTTTTTTGTTCCAAAAAAACAAAAACAAAAAAAAGGAAATTGCTGCGCAAAGCTAGCATTACTAAAACACCCTGTGCTACTTCGCTCAGCCTTCCTGTTATCTTCTCGACATCTCGCTCTCCCTTGCTGCCATATAGCCTGATAGAGGTAGAAACATCTTGATGCTTTTTCTTGTGTCATTTCTTTATTAATTACTTTATTGATGCTAAAAAAAGCTAAAACTATTCGATTCAAGTTACTCCCGAGTTTCAGAGCATCTTTTTTTACAAGGGACAGAAATAAGAACAGATGATGAGAAAATCTAAAGTATATTTGAAGAAACATGGATGTTTCTAATACCATCATTAATAAAGATAATGTAAATGAAAGAGTGTCAGGCTCCATCAAGGCTTTCATCTGGTCTTTAATGAGGTTAATGCAGAGACGCTGTGATTACCCTAGCAATGCAAATGAAGGCCAAATGATAACTTGCACTATTTAAATAAGGTAATAACGATTACGCTACGTTATTCAAATGAGGTGAGGCGCTTTGAACGGAGCGCTTTGAACTCTCTGCTCCTTCTCCAAAACATATGGCAGAGAGGATTGACTTAGGGATCGTTCAGGGGTTCGGCCTCTAATTCAATGTGATGTAAACCAGGGGCAACGAGCAGGCAATGACACTTATTGTGACCGTGAAGGCTTGGATGTAAGGGGGGGGAGGCTCGCTGCACCCCTTTACTTTTCTACAGCAGCCTTGAAAGGGGGGGCATTTCAATGCCAAATGATTCAAAGAATCGGAGAAGACTTAGCGTCTAAGATGGAAGTTTTTAAACAGATTTCTGAAACTATCAAGGCCTCTGGCTTTTAAAAAAAAAATCATTAAGAAATCTGTTACTTTGGAAGCAAAACCCGAGTTGAATATAACAATGGATGGCCTTCCATGCAGATGAGACTTTAGAGGCATCATTTAGGTCTTTGTATTAATTTTATGATTAATCTTTCTAAAGAGGACCAGGTGGATAATTTCAATGCATTTACATATAATGATTTCCCTTTCATCCACAGGGACTTACAAGTGGACACTTGCAGAAACATGTCTACAGAAAGCAAAATTACAAAAAAGGCAGAGGATCAGTGTGCTGCAGAGAAAAAGGAGGAAAAAAAAAAAAGAGTGTGTGTGGGGGGGGGGGGGATTTAGATGGTGCACTCAGCTGAAACAACATCCAACAGAAAAATCCTTTCCACCTTCTGAAGCCTGCCAGCGTTTCCCTCGTCCTCCTCCAGGCCTCCACGTAGAGAAGCCTAATCATTCTCATTATGCTCGCCGTCCATCTGCATCAACAGCGCTGCCCATTACGGCGCGGGCCCGCGTGTGTGTATATGCAGTAAACAGCTCTTTAGAGAGAGCTAATGAGCTCTTTTAAGTCTGTCTGCTGTGTGATTCTGCAAGCAGGGCGTCGGAGCAAACTGCCCATTTCGGTAACGTCATAATTAAGCTGAATGTGTCGGAAAAAAGAAACAACACTCACGACGAGACGAATGCGCGCGCCCTTCTTTGTCTTTTTAACATAAACACACACAGGAGACCTTCAAAAACAAATTATCATGTAGTACTTTTCTTTTTCTTTTTTTTTTTTACTGGTCCGTTAGAGGAGGAGGAGCTGCATGACAGGCGATAACTTCATCAGGAGAGACCTGCTTTCACACACCACCTGGGAAATCTAAGCAGCCAGTTATTCAAATCCTTATCAAATACACCAGAGGGCATCTTTTAACCTCTCAATTGCAACACCTCAACGTGTGCCGCGCTGTACGTAGCTTTTGTTTAATGACATGTTCGTACATATGTGTGTTCAACAGCCTTGTTAATGAGTCCTGCACGCTGTGACTAAGCCACAGGCTACGCGGCGCTGGAACACAACCTGCAGTACAGAGTCAAATAATGTGATTAGGTCCTCCAAAAGGCAATTAATTACCAAATTAGTCATGAGCTCATGTGATTGCCGACACACACGCGAATCAGAACCGGGTTCATCCGTCACCCTGAGAATCATTATTAACAAGCTTTGTTTGTTAAGAACAGAACAAATACGATTATGTTTCCTTTTCAGCTGCAGCCAACAACCAATACATGATTAAAACCTTATTACATCGAGGCTTAGGCCTGGTTCTGGTTACATCGCAGTGTCGAGTTAGACTTATGTTTAAAATGCAGCAAATAATTTTACAAGTAAATAAAAAAAAATGCATAGATTTTCGGTGAACATAAATTAAGTCAATAGAAGAGAAACATTTAAAATACCATATTTTCCGGACTATACGTCGCTACTTTTTTCCCCCACGCTTTGAACCATGCAGTTTATAAGCATGTGCGGCTTTTCTTATCTTAACCGACAGAGGGGGAGGTCAAAGTTGGAAATGAAAGAAAAAGGTGATAATTTTCATTTAGTAAAGGCAGCAGTAGCAGCAGACACAACGGAGAACAAATGTCCCGAATTCACACATTTTGACATTTATTTGTCGCATTAAGGCTGCTGAACCAGGGGCGGAGCTAGATGGGGGGCGAGGGGTGGCCATAGCCACCCTTAGTCAGACGGTGGCAGCAGTAATACACTTAAGGGGAATGTTCCCCAGTCTGCCTCAGCAGATGGCCGCTCACACTGAGCCTGGTTCTGCTGGAGATTTCTTCCTGTTAAAAGGGACTTTTTCCTCTCCACTGTCGCTACAAGCATGCTTGGTGTGAGGGATTGCATTTGAGTCAATGAGTCAATGCAATCAACTGGTTTTCCTTAGATTAGAAAACTTTGTATCAATTTGACTGGATGATCTGGTTGAACTGTAAAGTGCCTTGAGATGACATGTGTTGTGAATTTGGCGCTATATAAATAAATTGAATTCAATTGAATTGAATTGTTCTAACAAATTTAACATTTTAATTCTTCGTATATTAACAAAAAAAAACCCTGTGGTTAATTATTCTCATTAAAGATGATAAATACAGAATTCATGCTCTTTTCACAACCACATCCTTCAGTGAAATTAGAGATTAATAACTACTTTAATAATAACCCATTTAATTTAGATATAACTACATGTAATTACTAATTTAACGCATAACGATTATCGATTTAAGTATGTTAGTAATGACGATGAATAAGATGTTCGCACCAGAACTCAAACCTGAAAGAATTTTGTCTGCTACACCTTTAATTTAGACAGCATAGATGTCTAAATATATGCGTATATTTGTTAGCAAAGGCTGTAGGAAAGTATAGTTGGACTTTATTTAGAAAATATAGTTGTTCTCGTTCATTTTCCTGTTGGAACAGTGTAAATTGACCCTGAGGTTCTGGCACCTTTCCCCTTTCGGCCACCCCTCTGTGCACTGGTTATTGCCTGGCCACCCTTATTACAATGTTCTGGCTACGCCTCTGTGCTGAACTAATGAAGAGACTGGACTAAGCCCCATCTTTCAGTAGAAGCTCTTACTGCTATGAACAAACAAGCTAACAGGAGCTAGCATTCTTCTTTGTCCTTACTTCAGGGGCTATATGTAGAGTAGGGGCCTGGGCGGGACAGATTTTCCAGTCCCGCACCCGCCCGCTCCCGCAGTGTTCAACACCGCTCCGGCAAAGAATTACGATTGTCAGTCCCGCTCGCACCTGTAATAGTTTGTCCCGCTCCCGTCCGCAAGTCCCGTATGATTCTGACGTTCGCCTACTGCTTAAGACAATTCGTAAAATTAGTTTGAGGAATTAAACACGCTGTGCTTAGCTGAGCACAATACTGGCCGATTCTTTACCGCATAGCGCATGACGAGCGTTAGGTTGCAATATCCAGTGTAATTTATTTTACGTTTTAAAACACATTTTTAGTTCGCGGGACTGCCACTTATCACCGCTCCCGCCTGCACCCACACCCGCACTGTGCGCTCTCCCTCTCGCCCGCACCCACAATGAGCTTTCAACATTTGTCCCGCCCCGCACTGCTTTGCGTTGGGTCCTGCGAGGGCTCTAATGTAGAGCTCCCCCTACAGGTTTGGTGAGAAACAGTTCAGTAGATATAAGGTGTGGCTTATATATGTATGTTTCCAGTTTTTTTCAAATAATTGAGTGGGTAAGGCTTATAGTGAGGTGCGCTCTATAGTCCAGAAAATACCATAGGTTATAAAATGTTATCCTTTTCTGATATTACGTTTATACAATAGCTCTTAAAAGTTTTGAACCCCAGCCCTTAATACTTAGCATAGGTTGTTGATTGTGAAATGCCATAAAAAAGTTCAGCTGTCTTTGAAGGACTTTATCTAAAAGGTCAGTTTATCAAAGTGAATCGGACTATAACATGCAGGACAACACTGCTGTAGCCAAAAAACCAAGAGGTAAATGTGGCGACAATCACAGCACCTAAAAACACTTACAGATAGTGAAACATGGTGGAGGTCACATCATGGTCTGGGGTTATCTTTCTTCAGCTAAAACTAGATGGAATTAGCTTTTAAAGCATTTCATTGTCTGCTAAAGAGCTTAAAAAGAAAAAAAAATAATCAACTATCAAAAGCCTTTATAAGAGGATAATTTCTATCTTGGAATCATCCAGGATTAAATCTAGGGGAGTCCACTAGGGACATCCTCACAATCCGATCAAAGAGTGGGAATATCTGCAGTATGCAGTCAGATGTGTATTAATTGGAATATTTCCAATGTCATTTTTTAAGAGAAAGGAAAAAAAAAAAGGGGGGGGGGGGTCCAAGTGTATATTCTATTGGCTAATCTGCAGAAACAAGTGGAGGACAAGCAGGTATATTTAATGACAAAAAAAGGTGAGAGCTTTGACTCATCTTCTAATTTCTTAGTAATTCCCATCAGATCAGAGCCAATGAAAGGGAAACAGTGAGACTCCGATCTCTGAATGATCCATAGATTCATCACCAGTTTAGGCCTATATATTTCACAGGTAATATAAACTTATTTGTAAAAATAAATAAAAAACAGCAGCCTAAATGCTGTGTGGATTGTGGGTTTCTGCTGCAGACTGTAAATAGATAATAAAACAATTATAAAGTTAGAGATTTGTTTGTTTAATATACGGCATGTGTTAAACTTTTGTTAAAGTCTCCCCTCTGGTCGTACGGTTTTCAGTGGAAGTAGTTTCATAGTACTAGAAAAATATAGCAGTAAATAAAGAGCAGGTGTAGAAGTTACAATATTTTTTTCAATTATCCTTTTTTTTATTTTAATATAAATATTGCAGAAAACTTCCCTTAAACCCATAATCTCATTCTTGCTGCATAAGAATGAGATTATGGCAAGGCTAGAGATTTTTTTTCCATCTTTTTTATAGTATAAAGTTGTAACACTAAGAGAATAAAGTTGTGAAATTAAGAGAATAAAGATGTAAAATTACAAGAATAAAGTCATAATATTATGAGAAAAAAGTTGTAACATTACGAGAATAAAGTCATAAAATTGGGAGAATAAAGATGTAACATTACGAGAACAAAGTCACATGAGAATAAAGTCGTAAAATTAGGAGAATAAAATCACAATATTAAGATAATTAGTCCTAAAATTACCATAAACAAGTTGTATTTTATAACAACTCCTACAAGAAGCACTTTGAGGAATGAGGAATGTTGAGCATTATGTGAAGTTATACTTTGGTTCTGGTTTGAAAAATAAGGAAATCTTTTAGCACCAGCAACAAAATTCTCGTAATGTTACGACTTTACTCTCGTAATGTTACGACTTTGTTCTCGTAATGTGACGACGTTGTTCTCGTAATGTGACGACGTTGTTCTCGTAATGTGACGACGTTGTTCTCGTAATGTGACGACTTTACTCTCGTAATGTGACGACGTTGTTCTCGTAATGTGACGACGTTGTTCTCGTAATGTGACGACGTTGTTCTCGTAATGTGACGACGTTGTTCTCGTAATGTGACGACTTTACTCTCGTAATGTGACGACGTTGTTCTCGTAATGTGACGACGTTGTTCTCGTAATGTGACGACTTTACTTTCGTAATGTTACGACTTTACTCTCGTAATGTTACAACTTTACTCGTAATGTTACGCCTTATTCTCGTAATGTGACGACTTTACTCTCGTAATGTTACGACTTTACTCTCGTAATGTTACGACTTTATTCTCAAAAAGAGGGAAACAAATCTCTAGCCTGGCCCTACTACTGCATCGTTCATACTAATTCTATCCATATCATTAGATTATATTCATTATGTTTTTTCTATATTTGTTTATCATTGACTCATTACTTGGTATCTTACATTTTACAACCCAGCGCTGGAAGAAAATTTCAGCTTTTTGTTTATGAAGATTTAAATTCAGATTTTTTTTCCACCCCAATTAACTTCCATTGACAGGACTGACATCAGTCAATTACTTTTGCACTTGGATGTCCACTAATCAATGATAAGCTAGCTCGCTGTGCGGCACCACCCAATGCAAACATTTAGTGTTTAATACTTTCATTGTTTCTTTTGAAATATGATTCTAAGCTTTTTTTCACAGCTCGAACTTTGTTGCCCTTTAAGTAAATCACCTTCCAGGTGGGATTAATTAAATAAGAGCTAGTTTTTGAAAGCATACATGTCATTTTTGTTAGAACTTACGGTCTCTTGAACAAAAGGTAAAAAGTTAAACAAGCAGTGATACAGACCACCTGCAGGTGACCCTGATTGGTGGATTTGCCCCTTTTAATGGAACAGAGATGGAAGTGGTAATAGCAAGGTGGGCTAATGTTAGCACCATCCATGATTGAGGTAAATCAAGGAGAATAACCAAAAATTTAGCTTTGTGGAGTTTTTGGTTTGAACAAATGAAACAAGCCAAGCCACTGTTATGCTCCAGGTTCTCCAGCATGTTTTAAATAAATCCCAACACAAGCACACTTCTGTAGAGGGAAAAAAAGTATTCAACTATTCACCCTAGTTAAATAAACAGAGATCCATGGATTTCACTCAGTCGGCACTTAATTAATGATATTTTTTTCCCAAAGAGAGAACAGTTCATCATACGGCGTTATGGCATAGTATTCAGCCCTGTTCTGCCTGAGCAGCGTCCGTTCCCCCTTACTTACAACAATAGAAAACAGAGTCAAAACAAATTACAGACACTTTGGTTAACAGTAACATGTTATGAATAAACCTTGAGAAAGAATCTGGCTTGTTTTGGGAAGAAGCTATGTCTGATCTACAAACACCATCCTGCAGAGAATTGTGTGGCCTTACAGGTGAAACAGACAGAGTGAAATTTTTTATAGTGAGTAAATTGGATAAATTACTATATTAAATAAGAGAAATTTAGATTTTCCGACAACTTCTTAACTTGAAAAAGTCAGATTTCCTGGTGATGATGCCTTTAAACATACATATAGGGATTAAGATATAAACAAATTAGGCTGGGCTATCTCTAAAAGCAGCAAAACATTTTTTTAATAATGCTTACAATATATTTTCATGGAAAGTAATTTACTTAATAAAACATTTCCATTCAAGCTTAGCTGCAGCAAAGCATTACAACAGCTATAGCAACAACAGGAAAGGGAGGGAGCTGAGGGAGTTCAAAGTCTCGGCAGCGAGCAGTGACCAGGAGAGATGAGCTGTCACTAACTCAAAGACAGTAAATGGAGGGGGGGGGGGGGGGGGGGGGGGGGGCTCCAGAGATGACAGCTCCGAGTTACGATATAAGAGTATTTGACAAATGACAGCAGCTTTATAGAAGAAAATCAAATATTCATTGTAATCGGTGATCTTTGACCGTGTGATAAGTTTGCACAGCTTTGACCAGAAAACTTTGAAATGTCTGTGGAGATTCAGCTTCACTGCCGTATAGAAAGAAAAAAAAAAAGAGAGATATTTAAAGATGAATCTAAATTTGAAGGAATCCAGCTTAAGCAGAATAAATCTCTAACTTAATTCTGGCGCCGTATCATTGCTGCCCCCGACTGCGGGTATCAGATCTTCCTTAGAGCTGTATAAATTGACACAGTCTAAATTTCCTTTTACAAGGCGGACTATTGAATGGGTGGGTTAAATGGGTAGGGCGCAGTTAAACAAATGCTCCGGATCAAGGAAATTGTGCGTGGCTTCTTTTGTCATTCAGAAAGGAAATTGAGAGATATTCGGCGGGGGCCCCCCGAGCCGCTAATGCATGGCATTCATCTATAATGCACTCGGCCTGTCCGTCAGATACTCCATTTCCTGTGACTAGCGCAGCGTGCCTAATCACCCGCCACCACACAGAGTTGCAATGCAACCCTCAAATCCGCACGCGCACACACGCAGAGACACACACAGGGGAAAATGAAGACAGACACGGCAGCATCAGGCCCGCTGAGGCAAACGGAGGATTCTTATTTGGCAGACAAAACATCTGTAACGACTACCAACACAACTGTGCTCTAACAGTGTCACGACCCCGAGAACATCTCTGCAGCGTCCGTTTCATCACTCAGAAAAGAAAAACCGGGCAACAACCTACCAACGCATCATCAAGAAGGAACAAGACTCATGTGACTTAAACTGGCTGCCTCGTTGGCACAATTTTACCCTTATTTCATCTGCTGGAGAGAGAAAAAAAGAAGGAAAAAAAAAAGCAAAAACACTAAAATGTGTTCTTTATGTAAATTCCCTCTAAACTTCCCTGTAAACCCAAAGCAGTCAGATCGAAACTTCTCCTATGACCTGAAGCTCCATGTTGATCCGGAGAGCATTAAATGAATTATTTATCAAGTTAAAATATAGAAAACAACTTTTAAAACTTAAAAGGTTATCATCTTTACTAACTTCTCAGAAACTTAAATCATACTATTGAGACTAATAAAAAAAACAGGAGATTCACAATCTAAGATTCAATTTGCTGCAGTATTGTATTTAGCATTTTGTCATATTTAGCCAAAACTTGTTAAATACTGTACGGCAGTGTGATGAATCCCTAATTTTATAGAATTAATATAACCCCTTAATGTAGCTGTAAATACTTCATGTTCTATTAGGTAATGTACTAACAATTAAACAAGAGAGAATTTGGATTTTTGTTGCCTTTAAACAGTCGATTGTTTTCCAAGTGTGGAAAAAAACACATATTTTTCTCAATTCTTTAATAAAACTTGGTGATAAATTTACCAAAATTTAACAACTGAAATTTTTGTTTCAAGTTACTAGAATTGTGGATTATTAACAAACAACTATTGAAAGGCAACTCTGTAGAAGCTGAAATCATAAAGGAAGCTTTCCCAGGTTTAAAAACTTAAGACGGAGCAAATGCTCTGAGCGATGCTTATTCAACTCATTCAATTAATTTCTCAACAGGCAACAGATTAGCCGTTTTATATCACTGTGGTTATTTTCTGAAGGACTTGGGTGGACATGTCCCCACCAATAATTTCCGCTTTTTTTCCCCCTTTCCTCTTATTTGCTTTAGCCAAAGGTAGCAGAGTTGGGAGCAGCTATCTGTGTTTAGAGCAGGGGTGAGGGAAAAAATCATTTTGGCAATATATCGCGATTTTTGGCTGCCTGATATGATATCGATCTTTTAGTTCCTAGTATTGATTTTTATAAAAAGGAAAAATATTTTACCTAAAACTGAGGGAAAATGGGCTACCTTTGTTCCGCCACCCTGGCAGATGGCGCTGTGGCGCCCTTTTGCTGTGCGGTGCAGCATATTATTTATAGTTGAGGCGTTCACATGGACTCACTTAAACCCCAAACAACATGGATACCAAAATAACTCAACCATCAATATCATCTGATGAACATATACAGAGGTTGCTTTTTTATCTATGCATTAAATTTAGCAGGGGAAAAAATCGCAATATATGGTTATAATGCAATAAAGTGATAATATCGTATCGTGACCCGAGTATCGTGACAAGCATCGTATCGCAACACCCATCCCAATACTCACCCCTAGTTCAGAGTGTTTTGAGTCAGTTTATTTATTTTTTTTTTCCTCTCTCGCACTGCTCCTGTGTCCCACCTTTCGGTGTGACATCATCGGATCTGTCGCATTGAGACATCTGATTTGCGGTCGCATTTAACTGCATACCAAGTAGTTACGTGGAGGAGGAGAGACACACAGCAGCACTCAGTGAATATTAACCAGCAGCTACTTTTATGTTTAAGTAAAAGTTAGGAGACGGATTGGCTAAAACAATTAAAGATCAAACCACTGAAAAATCTGAAAAATCTAAATCAAAAAAATGGCAACAAATTGTACGTTTATACAAGTTAGTATTATAATGCAAGAAGCTTGAGAAAACAGTTTATTCTTCTTTACTAGTTAGAAAAATCTTGGCTTCTCAGAGGACCATGACTCCCAGTTACAGGTTAAAATGTTTTTTTATTGTACAGATAGAATCAGACTGCAGAGCTTCTACATATCTTGAAATTTTGTTTCTAGCATCATTATATTAGTAAATAGGTTCATAATTCTTTTTTAAACAGAGCACAGAGAGAAGTAAGGAGAGCTGCAGATTTAAAAGGGAAACAGATTTACTGGGATATGCAACACGCAATAAAATATATCTCCAAGTTTACCAGAAGGTTTACAACAAAAGAATAAGATATGCTATATTTAAAATGCAACATATCCATATTTTTCTGGATGGATGGAATTGAAATTGTAAGTACTAGGGATATATTGACTTTTTGGCATTGCAATCGGCTGTTATTTGTTATCTTTTTATAAATTCATGTTTTTCTGCCCTATATATATATATATATATATATATATATATATATATATATATATATAAATAACCTATTGAAAGCGTTCGGTTTGAGTAACTGTAGGTCCATCGGTCTCCACCAACTTTCATCATAACCCTTCCTCTCAACACTTGCTTTGGTTTTGTTGCTCTCCTGTGTGTTGGTCTGTCAGAAAATAATCTCCATTAAGTGCAAATACTTTTTGCGGGTACTTTGAGGTAAACTCTAATATCAGCTGTTCCAGTGAGTGAAAGATTTGACAACATAAAAAAAAAAAAAAAAGGTGAACTGAACCAACTTTTAGCAGCTTAGTCTGGGTTCAAGTGACTGCAGCAATGTCTCTCTGCTACTTTTGCTGTGACAGCTTTAAGGTATTTCAAGAAACAGCTACTAAACCCAACAGATTCCTCTGCCTGCCAAGAACACCTCTGGTGTCAGTTAGCCGCTTTCCCTCGAGGCTGCAGTGTTTCTTTTTTGCTTGTTTTTTTTTTCTTTCCTACAGACAGCAGGAACGTTTCTACCACTACATCGGTATTCCCCACTAAAAGTCCTCTGCTACATTCACTCAAGGTGGAACAAGCTGGATCTTTCAAAGCTGCCCTGAGGTTAACGTGGGGCCACATGCTATCAATCCCGATCCATACCTGCGAACCAACACTACTTTGTTTACCTGTGTGTTCAGTAATTAAAATAGATTTCTGAGAGGAGGTCTAATCCTTTTAGAAATGACATTGATCCGACTTGCAATTGAAGAGAGCCAGGGTGTAATTTTGTCATCTCTGCTCCCTCCTTTCTCCTGTGTGAAAACTTTGGAAAGTCCTCGACATGAAGGGCGTCATTTAGTGGCAGTCGGGGAGGGGGTGGAGGGGATGGTAGCGCAGGTGGAGATAATAGAGAGGAAGCCTCTAACCTCGTCTAAAGCTGTCTGTCTTCGTAAATAAAATGAGATAATTATTGAGCGAACAACATTATACGCCGACGACATACTCTTTCTTCTAACCCCCCCTCCAGCCGGCGCAGTTGTAAATCTCAACAAACACGGTGCTTTTGGACATTAAGTGCTCACTAAGCACAGTGGATGCATCATATTTCAAGAGCAGGCGTTGTGTGGGTGAGGAGCTGGGGGAAAATGGAGTGTAATGGTTATCCATTATCTTATACAGCAACGGCGGCAATGATCATTTTCAAGTGACTCATTTCTGGAAGTACCTGTCTATTGGCCACTTCGAGAGAAGACTTTGATGGCTAATCCAAAACAACTATTCAGAGGTCACTCACAGCGGCTGCGCTGAGACACTCCGCACAAGAGAAATGCTCCAGCCTCCCTCATTATTCAAATACAATCCTCAGAAAGATCCACATCACAAACAGTGGCGCGGCGGCCCCAGAGTGGGTGATTACCTGCACAGCACGCTACGAACCGGAGAGGAGGCATTAACAATGCATCAACAAATGAATATATCACAATCCAAGTTGGAGTTTGAAAGAGATATTTGTCACCGGGATGAAATAGTGACACTAGAGATGTATTAACATATTAATGATCACTTGTGGAGAAGAAGTAGGCTGCACAAACATGAGTCTGGTGAGTGGGAAAAGTTTCCCTTTATTCGATCATGCGGTGCAGCAAAAAGTGATTTATCACCACGCAGACTTCTTTTCTGCAGACACTTGAATGTTTCAGATCAAATAAAATTTTCCTTGGGGGACAAAGATTCTTAAGAAATTGGGAAAACTGGTCCTGTTTAAATAAAAAGTCATTACCACTCATCGTCCTACCCTTTGCAGCAAACACGGACTACGAGAGTTTGTGTCGTTGGTAACAGACGTTTACTTGAGCCTGCAGGTAAGAGCTGGATGTCGTCTTTCAGGATTTTCTGCCAGAGAGCAGAATTTATGGTTAAATCAGTTACGGGTCGTCCAGGTCCTGAAGCTGCAAAGGAGGCTGGACCATCACATTTCCACCACCGCCTTTTATGAGCATCTTTTTCTAAAATGCAGAGCTGGTTTTATACTTGAAGAGTCCTTTTTGTCAGTTGTGAGAGAGACTTTTAACTTCTCTTTGCTTAGTGGTTCTGGGTTGGGACTTTCTGAAAGATATCCACCTTTTTTTTCTATTAAATAATGAAAATTAACCTTAACTGAAGCCTTAGAGGCCGGCAGAGCTTTAGATGTCCTGAATTCTACTGTGACCTTCATGATGAGCTGCTGATGTGTAGTTTCGTTGGCTCGCTCTATTTTTAGCCCACCCCAGACAGTTAAGAGTTTGTTTCTCATCTGTCCTATAGTCTCTTTGTCTTAATGCAGGGGTCCTAAAAGTTTTCCAGGCCAAGGACCCCCAAACTGATGGTGAGATGGAGCGGGGATCCCCTAGTTTTATATATTTTGTATGAAATTTTGGTATATCAAACTGGTCCTACAGTCACTCTATTAGATATGGACTAATGTAACAAAAGTAATTACTAAAGCCCTGGGATTATTAAAGGATTTCTGATTCTGATTCCTGGTTGATTGGACAGGTGTTGTGAATGAAACGGTGCCCAGCTTGAAAGAGCTCCTGTGTGTTAGCCCGATAAACTAGACTAAATGTTTTACATACATGTGGGCTGGCCAGCATTAGAGACTCGTAGACTCACTCACTGGTATATGATCATTTATAAGGGTATTCTGCGTCTGCTCCCCTCATACCTCTGTGAGTACATTCAACCAAGAGCGGCTGGACCTTATTTTCTAGGTTCTCAAGAGTCTTTGCTTCTGTCTGTACCTAGTGTCCGCACTGAAGCTGGAAAGACAGCATGGAACAATCTTCAGAAGGACTGGAAGTTGAAGGATTTGATTCCAATCAGACATTTTAAATGATTGCTCAAAGGTTTGGAAAGGAGATCTATGGTTTGTAACTGTTTTATGAATTTTTAATTATAGATGTAATTGTAAACTGTAATGTAATTTGTAATGTAATCTTTTGCCGCTGTCTTGGCCAGGACTCCCTTGAAAAAGAGATTGTTAATCTCAATGGGACTTTTCCTGGTTAAATAAAGAAATAAAATAAATGTGAGATTAAATGTGTAATTTAGTCTGGCCCCGATTAATGAGACGTCGGAAGATTGTTGATGAGAGCAACCTGTTGTTTTTCAAACTATGTCTGTGCCTATTGGTCAACGCTCTGACCAATGAGGGCAACTGACTGTGACATAGTAAGCACGGCAGAAAGCTGGTGGTGGAGTGTAAACAAACAGCCTGTCAGTAAAACGGCGAATACGTCTTTCTTAAAAATGAATAAGCGTAGAGCCTTTTCCTGTTCACGTTTCCATGAAAACCCCAAGTCTAATTCTTCCAAAACTGATTCCAAAGCTGAGTCAAACCAAAACTGTTCAATAGTTGTTGCCATCTTCCTGGTTGTGCTTTCTCCAGCGTCGCTGGATTGGCCCGCCAGTTCTAGGGTCTGGGGCATTGATCGAGGCTAGACCACTTGCAGGCAAAAATTATTTTGGCCGCTGGCAGGTGGAGCTAGTTGACTAGGCTACGTGTGTCACTTAATGTGTGCATTGATAACTGAAAGACATCTTCTGCCTCCATTTATCTGTTTACCACTGTGTGTTGAATTCATGTTAATGTGGATTTAGAGACATTTCAATTAGTGGAAAAAATTGCAGGTGGAAATATATAAAAAAAAGTCTAAACAACCAAAACTTTCGTGACCACAATGCAGTACCTCAATGGACCTCCTAGGGGTCGCGGACCCCCTGTTGAAGACCTCCACCTAAACGTGTTCTTTTGTTGAATATTTTACAAAATTACAGGTTTAACTTAAAGCTAAATCAGCATTACCAATATCACTAGCAGATTTTACCAACATTATTTGGCAGGGAGTAATGGAAGTACCGGAAGTAATATTGACCTTTTGGTGCAAGTTCAAACATATCTGATTAAGTTGAGGGTAAAACTCAAAGAACTGGAACTCAATAACATAAATTAGTTAGCATTAGTCATGAGAAAAAGTCTGAATGCTGTCATGCCAATAAAGATTTTTCCACTCATTATCGAATGGGTAGATTGGACATTTTCAAAACTGACAATGACCATTCTATTTTATACATATTTAATTTTTTTTCACTGAAAACAAGCCTGTCTAAAAACATCCAGTCCAAAATAAAGTTGTTGTTTTTTTAATATTTGTTAGTTTCTGGCTTAGAGAAAAGTGATTCTTGAAGCAATAAACCTTTATTTTCATTATAAAAGCAAATTGGGAAAATACTCCCGCTTAGAAGGCACAAATAATACAAATATGAAAAACATCCTAAGAGATAAAATATGAATATTGATTTGTATTTATAGTGTAATGATAGAGTGTAGCTAGAAGCAGTCCGGTCCATCGGATGAACTGTTGTTTAGTGTCAGCAGGGATGTTTATGTGTGTCTGAGGAGGGGTGTGTGTGAAATCTGAGAATCTGATTCTCCAGTCTGGTAGTAATTAGTGTGAATAATACAATTAACAAAAAATATGTTTGATTAAATTAAATTTCAGATCTAGGAAGGGACATAGACTGTTTAAACACAGAGCTAGGTTGGTTGGAATAGCTCTAAATCATTATCACTGTTTATCTCTGAACCTAAACTGTGTTTGATGAGCTGAACTATTAAAGCGTGACAAAAGGGGGCAGAAAGAAGAAATCTAAAAGGGGCAAATAGTTTTCACAGCACTTTATGAAACAGTTTTAGAGGGAAGGTGAATGTATTTTAAGAAGAGGTAGGTGCCATGTTTGTTTGTGTGTGGTCTCGGCTCCACATGAGCGGTTACTTAACACCACACTGATTTCCCCTCAGCAGTTAGAGGAAAAAACAGCCGATGCTCAATGATGCATCACCGTGTTTGTGGCCGGCAGGCATCTGCAAGTGTGTGTGTGTGCGTTGTCGCGGCTGGCACGTAGACAGACAGCCCAGGAGTGACTGCCGGAGAGCCACCATCTGTGGAGTCGTTTATGTCTGTCTGCAGCGGGCTTATTTGTGTGTTTGTGTGAGCAGTGCTGGTGGCAGAGATGTGGGATGAGGGGGGGGCACACACTCAGACACAGAGTTCCTACGCAGTCTGGAAAAGTCTGGAATTTAATTGAAGTATTTTCCAGGTCTGGATTAGGCTGGGAGTAAATATAGAGTTGCAACAATCCATGCAATTATCCATGCATCAACCAATCATTTTGTTAATCTAGATATTTATCTGTTCCTTTCTCTTTTTTAATAATCATACCTTTCCTCCTTTATTTTTTCCTTTTATTTCATTCTTTAATTGTTTTTCTTTCTTCCTCCTTTTCTTTTTCCATGAATCAGCCCAGATGTGGTTTTCTGAACAAACTGTCGCCACTATGTTCCCATTAAGAGTGATTTTAAGCTCCACTCGAAGCAGGAAAGAAAAAAAAAGCTTCAACGACTGCTTTAAGAAGGATTCTGCAGCCAATTAAACACCTGGCAAGGAAGCAAGATTAGAGATCCACAGCAGTTGGAGATTAGCTCCTGGTCGAGTGATGCACGTGCCAGGCTGCATGTCTGTGTGCATTTACGTGCAGGAAGTACCGCGTGAATGAGAAGGGTCTGCAGGGGTAACCTCCGACCCTAGGCTGGGTTCTTTTCTGGATCCTTTACGCATCTTTCATTGATCAAATGAATGCGCACTTTGGACAAATTTTGCAGAGAACACTTGATGACACTTTGTGCGACGTACAACAACCAAATCTTAGGTTTGGTCAATAAAAAAAAACACATAAAAAGAGAAACTGGTTTCCTCCTTAGTTCTCAAGATGCAGCAAGATTAGAGGTTTTATGAAGTAAGGCTAAACATGAGCACAATTATTAAAGCATCTTCAGATTCTCATGGTATGCAAAACCTTTAAGAAAAACTAAATTTGTACACTGAAAATGATCAAATTGATTTCATAATTTATATTGATGTTAAAGCAGTATAAAACGTATAACTGCAGTGAGACATTACCTTCTGCCAAAAGCTAGCCTGCAGCCAGCGGCTTAACAGATCTGTCACTGAGCTCACTCATAACAGTTTGAAAATGTTTTAGTTCCCATATCAAGATTGAGCTTTTTTTTAAAGAAACACATAAAAACAGTTAAAATGGTCTTTATTAAATTTAAGTTTATGGTCTTCTTTTCGGCCTACACGTGTTGCACGTGTGTTTATCCTTAATTTTTATGAAGAAAATGGCAAAAAATATACATATATTTAAGATATTATATAGATAAATGGTTGATTTTTGATCAATAGCCCTATTAAATAGGAAATTTTTACTCAAGGGCGTCTTATTTATATAAAAAAAATAAGACCCTATAAAAAAAATCTAATAAATAAATGTAATCTAACAAAAACTTCCATCTGGTTTTAATATTCAGTTTTTGTTTCTGCATTTTTTATTTTATTTTATTTATTTATTTATTTTTTCTACTTGCTTTGATTCTGTTTTATTTTCCTGTATTTTAATCATGTAAAGCCCTTTGCATTGTCTTTGTACTGAATTGTGCTATACAAATACATTTGCCTTGCCTTATTTTATAAATCTATCACCACTTTATCAATTCTCTAGCTATGCTGTTCTCGTCATTAGATTATTGGCTACAGGAGAGTGGCTGTTTTTTTTTTTACATAATTGGAATGTTTTCTATAAATTACACATCTTTCTCTGTTATTTTCTAGGAAACTAAACACATGTTATGTGAGGCTACAGAGTTTGGCGGGAGACTCTATAAGCTCCTAATTAGTGTCCATCTGAGCTCGCAGGCTTTGGTAAAAGTGGAGCCCTTGACCCATCAGCTGGGCCAGTATGAGATATTTATGGTTTCATAGCCTTCGTTAAAAAACAGCATCATTTTACGGCATCATATTAATAATATAAGACTTAAGCTACCTGCTTTTATCTCTAAAATCAGCCACTTCTGGTGCTAACAACTAAATGATGTTTGTTTTGACATAATCTTTTCAAAGATTAGTTCGGTTTGTTGATTTTCAAACATTGTTAGCCCGCAGGTTGACAATTCAATTCATTCACAGCCTCGTCTGTTGTGTTTGCCTCTGCAAACTGAACATAAGATTTATTTTTTTGTAGCCTAGGTTCAAATAAAATATTATTATAAGGAGTTATTCTTTGTCTTTAAACTTAAAGTGTTTATTTAAAGTGTTTCAATCACTTTCTCTCTTGTCGATGATGATAATCTCTCCTACTGCTGGAGCAAAGCATTACCTAATATACATTTTAGGTGATGACCTCATCTAGCCACTTTTAGATACTTTTATGATTGCCAAAAGCAACTTTATTTTCTTTCTAAGCTTCAACTGTTAGCTAGGATACCAGTTCGGGTAGTCCGGTGGTGCTTCCGGCCGTCCAGCATCTGCACCAGTTATCTCTCTTCAGTGATGGATCAGCTGTGCAAAGGTGGCAGCCGACCAGGATCAGCTCTATTTTAAAATCCGTACAAAGTCGTAAGATGCAACGGTTGCATTTCCGAATTCTCCCGAGAGGTTTGCGAGAGTTTTTGGTTGTGGCCGGTTTGTCGGAAGCATCTTGCTAACCAGTTAGCAACGTAGTGCTAGTAGGTTCCCAATGGGAAATTACATTGGGACCAAGTAAAAGAAGTCAACGACGCTGTCAAGGAACGCTATTAACAGCGGAAACATGCAAGAGGAGGAGAGTTTAGTGTCGGAGGTCATGGATGAGTCTCCTCCGTCATCCATTTTTTATTAAGAGGAGGAAAGCGGGACGAAGATGTTGTGGAAGAGGACGCCAGGGCGGCAGAAGCTTGGTTTGGTGTAGAAGGCTTACAGCTGTACATGTTTGAGCCCTTGCCTCGCAACGCTGCCAGTTCTGTTAGCTCTACGCCTGCTGAAGACACAGACGTCCATCCCCGTGAACACTGGGACGGAACTTAATGGTAAAGTAAATTATTCTTATTCCTTATTTCAACCGTTGCGTATATTAGCTGCGACATCTGAATCAAAAAATTTGATTGACAGATGATCGTTGATATAAGATTGGCCAAATTTAGGTGTACAAGCTGACGTATAACTAGCTGGCCAGCATAAGATAACGAAAGAGAAAAACAAAAAAAAAAAACAGATTTTAAGACAGAATTTTTTAATTAAAACAGAAATTTTCTGATAAAGAGTACTTTTATATACATGTTTAAGCCAGAATGATTTGACATTTAAATATGACTGCCCTACGACTTTAAGGGCTAAATTAAAACAGCTTTATTGAAAGCCACTCACAAGCTTCTAAAGATCCCTCTCCACAAAAAAAGAAAAAAAAGACTACTTTCCCATTTGCTCCTTCGCCCTACATGAGAACAATGCATCCACTACAGGTGTTGCTTTGCTCCATTTGCCCTAATCACGTCGTTCACATCTCTAGGAACACATACATCTTATTGCTTTGCTCGTGAACGCAACTCTACTCAGATAGATAACACGAAATTACTCGCCAAAGTAGCGTAATTTACATTTGGTGTCAGCACAACATTATACTGTTAGCTTAGACTGTTACCTTCTGGCTAGAAGGCAACAGTCTGCCCCTATGTAGCCTTCCTAAATACCTGCATACCTCTAAAACAATCTCATCCCCATAGCATCATGCATCCACCACCGTGTTTTGTTCAGGGATTTTTTTTGCATTCGCACACTGGGGCTTCTCTATTATAGGGAAAACATGTAATTGTGTCGTAGTTCCTCAATATTGCAAGGATGATGGTAATCAACTCTTTTTTTCCATTTTGTTTCCCTCATCAGTGTTGCCACCACAGTTTCAGAGCTCTAGCACATAAAGGCATATATGAAATGTGGCCATCTAGGACGGTTGTAGAATTGGCTTATATCTCCCCCACTGATATTTCATTTTGAATACATTGTGCAACTCTATGTCATCTATATTTCCATGTCCATATTTCTCAGGACCAAAACAAAATTTCATACTGAATTTCTATACTTTTAGGTAAAGGAGTTTAAAGAATAAAGAACTAAAAAGGTACATATGTAAACACAAGCTAGTAGGGGCTGTGCATGCATCTTTAAAGCCGCTGTGTTAGGAAAAATTTTTGAATTCACACAGGTTGTCTAAACAGTCAAACAGCGGATCAATACAAGCATCGATCGGTGGCATTGAGACTGAACTGGTCGTGTCGAGGGGGCAGGAGATTCTCACTAGAACCCTGCAGCAGCCTCCTGGACTCAAACACAGGAGGACTGGATTAGTTCACGAAGGCAGGCAAGCAGATTTATAGACACATTTCCAACCTTTAGAGAGAGCACTTGGTGCCTTATTTCTTTTTTTTTTTGGGACATATTCCCTCCCCACAAACTGCGGCGCTCATCTCATCTGAGCAGATTCGGGTCCTGTCTGTTCAAGTCCAAGCAGTCTGCCAGCAGTTTGTCTCAAAGTGAGGGCATCCAGTCAGCTTCGGCAGCTGAATACAAAGCTGGCTGCCGCCTCGTCTCCCCCGTGCTCAACTGACACAGTCGATAGCTCTGCATTATTCATGGGGACAGCGGGGGCCGATGAGATGGCCTCTCGCTGAGGGCTGGATTTCAGCAGTCCCGAAACTTTACTGGGTCCGGCGGACGCCTGACACCTTCAACAACTGTTTACCGTCAGCAGAAATGACACAAGAAAGGGCGTTCAATTAAAAATAAGGGAGGCTAAGTATAGTTTTAAGGCGCTCCTTTCACCGCTTGAGTGGTGGTTCGTTCAGATGAAACATGGCAGCAGTGATAAATAAAGCTCACATGATCACTTTCCTGTCAGCTCCTCTTGTTTGCAATCAAGACATTAAACAAGGATCACAAAGTTAACATGAAAACCTTGAGCATGGCTTTCCACAAATGAAAAGAAGACAAATAATTTCTAATGTTGCTGATTTCCACTACACAGACAGGGGACATCAATTAGCTAATCCGTTAAATAAATAAATAAATAAAAGCAAAGGAAGAAAATAGACAGTTATTTGGAATAAATCAAACGGACCGCAAAGACAATAAAGAACTTCGGGCTGCTTGATATCAGATCTCGGAGGAGAAATTTGATGGGCACCGATGAGCAGAAGGCATCTCAGGAGAATTGGACAAGGGAGAGATTTAATGTGATCATAGGGGACGCTCATCTTTCAGGGAACGGGGTAATAATGAGCAATCAATAACGTCCTTAACAGAGTTAGAGCGAGTGGCTGACAGCAGATGTAAGACTCCGGCTAACAGGCTACGTCTGATCTCACATTACCGCACTGGATCTAGGTTTAACACGCTTAAACACACACGGGCGGGCAACAGGAGCACGCACACTCATGAACACCAGCATATGGACCAACACACACCAACATATGGGGCTCAAAGCGCCGCCCTCTCCTTCTCCTTTTGTATATCCTCCATTTCTGGGGCACCCACACATACACCCTCTTACTTTAGGTGACATCCAGCAGCATGGTGTCATTCTCTATCGATCGGTAGCTGTAATCACATTCAGGGGCGGCGAACATGGCAGCGGGGCCGCCCGCTGCATACACATGTTTCTCAGTTTATCGCCCGCCTGCTGATTTTACGGGCTAAGGCGACAACCGCTTCTCGCTGCGCTCGCAAGGAAATGAAAAACACACAGAATTTCCTTCCAGTAAATAAAAAAAGCTCTGCTGTGGGCTGAGCTAGCATGTATGAAATGTAACTCAGAGGCAATGTTTGCAAATGAAAATGAAAACAGCAGAACTAAAGATGGTTTGAGGATCTAAGGGTTTCATTTAAAAAAGAAAAGCAACTATAATTCTTACTGCAGCTTTACTGACATATTTCAAAAAGTTTTATTTTTGTTAGTAATTTAATCATTTTTCCTACATCTGTCTTTAAAAATTGTGCTTTTATTTTGTAATGTATGTCAACTGATGCATGCTTCCCTTTTATCAGAACTTTAGCCACTGTGTCCCCTTCGTTTTTTTTACAAACCCAGATATTTGAACTTTGTTTTTAAAGTGATAAATCTAAAATCTTTTAATGTTTTTATAGGACGGCTAAGCAGGCTAATGATAGGTTTTTATTCTTCTCAACAAGCTGCTAGGTTCCCCCTCCCTTGTCCCGAAGCTCTCACAGATGGTTGAGCCTCACGCAGCAGCCTCTTCCCAGCAGGAGCTAGACGCACTTCCTCCGCGTCCAGACTGCAAATCAATCGCCTCTACGGGACAATCCGCTCACAGTCAGCAGCGAAAGTACAATTTTGGTCAATTTAAATTGTTTACTATGATTGTATGAAAAAAAACAGCTAATAATAATAACTTTCCCGTGTTTTCCAAAGTTGACCACAGATTTAAAACCAATCCAAGACCAGTTGGTTTTGTGTTTTCTGTTTTGTTTTTGTCTGCCAGCTGATGGAGGAATTTTGCAGTCCTGTTCTTAAAATCCAGTGAAAATAAAAAAAGTTTCAGACATGCCCTCATATATGGTGAAAAACACATGAAAAGACAAAAAAAATGCAAAGAAATGGAAGGTAAAAGGAAAATGAACAGTGGCTGCAGAGTTTAAATATAATTTTTATTTTTTTATTTTATTTGTTTTCAGATTTAAAGACAGTATTTTCTGCTCAGTGCAGACAACTACAATCTAACTGCACAAAATAATACAGTAGCAATGATGCAGCTATAAACCGTACGGACCTGACATCACATAGCGGCAGTATGGAGTCCTAATTATCAAATTAAAACCACTCAGACTAACTTATTGCAAAGTTCATTCAAAACACGAGCTGCAACATTAATTAGAGCACATCCAGAATCCATAAAACTCCATTAAAAGTAATTATTTATTTCTAATACAACTGCTACAAATCGAAAAGGAAAGTAACAGAAAAAGTTAGCATCCATACAATCCTGATAGTTTTGTAAAAAGTAAAGATCCTCATGTAGTTTATCCTTCTTTTCATGAATAAACCATATCAGCCCATCCATACTACTAATATCAGAATATTTTATCAAGATAAAAACAGCAATTTCTTCTTTTTTTTTCCTGATAAAACATTTTCTTTAGATATACTATTTTCTTAAAATTCACATGCTTTGAAATGTGGATGTATTTTTTTTTTTCCAGATGCACACAATGTTTTCCAGAATCTGTTTAAATGTGAGGTTTAATTTTATGGAATCTCCTTTATTTGAAACGATAAATTGTCAGGGATTATTTTTTGCTTTGAAAGTCACTCAGAGTCCTTTCAATTAATTAAATTCACTGTTTTGTCCCAAAACTTAAGGAGTAAACTTTATTGAATAACTATAAATGTAAATTCCGTAAAAATTCAAAAAATATCCACTGGATTTGGTTTCCAAGATTTGAAGACGTTTCGCCACCTCTCCAGGAAGTTTTCTCAATTCAAATGTCTGGATCCGCAATGAGTTTGAGTCTTATATAGACAACGCCTTGTATCGCTTGGAAACATGCAAATGGTAACTGATGAATGGGTCGTTTGGTTCCATCGTCAGTCATCCAGGTCATAGTCATTCCGTAAAAATAGGCTGAGAACCTTCATCAGCATATAAATGTAAAACTAACCCCAATTTTTTTTTTAGATAACATCTGCAGCCCTATAATTAATAAATATATGAGTGACTGTGTTCTTTAGTTTTCATGCATCAAAATAAAAACAAATAAGAAACCAGCTGTTTAAATTCATCATCTCAGATCATCTCTGATCTGAAGAACAGGACCTCTTTTAGCCTGGAAAGGGTTACAACTGCTCTCTAATAATCTATACGACCACTTAGATGGCTTCTAAATGTATTTAATGTGCTTCCCTGAGTTGGATCCTATGATCTATATTCTAAAACGGAGAGATGAAGACTTAGTGATGATAGAAAGGACAGCATAGTGAGGGTAATGAAGGTTAATCACAATTATTATTGTTGTAATATTCTCTAATAAAATCGGGGCAGTCCTAATCTCGTCTTAATCTCATACCAGCTCCCTAGAAAAAATCGAAATCTAGATAAGTCATTTTTTCTTAAAATAAGTGCATTTGTTCTTGGATTGAGGAGGTAAAAGAGACACTTCGCCAATGGAACAAGACAATTTACATTTAAAATAAGAAAACACAATTGCAATTGTCTTATTTCAAGTGCATATTATCTATTTATATCATTTTAAGAGTAAAAATACTAATTCCATTGGCAAACTATCTCATGTACCTACTCAAAATAAGGATAAATACACTTAATTTAAGACATTTTTACTTATTTCTAGATCGTTTTTACCAGTGTGTCCACACATCACATGTGTTACCTTCCATCTAAATGCATTTTTTACAAAAGTTAAATGATCATATGTCTGGAACATATTCTGTACTAAAAGCAGCAAAACAGAAATCTCTTTAGGAGAAAAAAAATCTGATTTTAACACCGTTTTGGATCGTCCACTCGGCTCCCAGGACCCTGAAAACGTTGAGCCCAACTCTGAACAATGTTGTGCGTTGTTCCTTCAGCTCTCTGGTACTTTCTGTGCAGCTCTCTGACTGAACTTTGACTCTAGCAGGCATGCTGTGTGCGCTGGACAGGAGATGGGAATATGACTGGGCGGTAAGATAAAGGAAAAGGTTATATTTAATAAAGAGATGAGTTAGGACGTAACATAACGACTGAACGTTCTGAAATGAATGTCGGTCCCCTGCGGAGATCCCAGAGGGGGGATGAGTCAAGGCTTGAGAGCTACCAACTGACAGAAATCCAAGCTCTAATATTTCAATTTTGGATGAGATCAAATATCATTTTCTAAACAAGAAAATAACAAAAACTTGTAGAGATTGGAAGGATTTCTCCTCTAATTGCAGCTTTAAAGAAAAACTCCTATATATTTGCCTTTTACCTTCTGAACCGAACCAGATTCAGCCACAGAAACCCAGTTGACATTCAGTGTATAAACGCTTTCATTCTGTAAGCAATATCAAGCCGCTGCAGATGCCCCGGCTGTTGTCGACAACCTGTGCTAACAGCTGACCAGATGTGTCCAAGGGTTGCAGCGTCTCCTAGCAACTGGGAAACGTTAAGCCAAAGCTGAAACCTCAACACAAATTTCAACGCTGTAGTTTGTTAAGATTTTACTGATCGGAAGAACTTCAAGTGACGCAGTGCAAACCTGCATTGATAGATCAAGGCTAACCTGTCATGTAGAGGCGTGAGATTCATACGGCTTAATAACTAGGAGCAAACAAACGTCCGAATATTTACACAAAAAGCCTGTGTGGCATGATGGGAACTCCTTTTACTGACTGCACTGAATTAATCCACAAATCACAGATTCTGGTTCGGTTATTGATGGCATTGAACACTGTGAGCAAGCAAACATTCAAGGACTTGATGACAGTCTGCATCACAACTCAATCATCCATGTTGTTGGAGGAGAAGGAAACCCTGGAAGCTCTTAGTAAACTTAAAGGGCCATGGTCACCTTATACTTCTATAAAATAAAATAAAAAAGACCAAAACCCATATGATTGTGATAAAATATTGTTATACACACCAAGCGTCTGTCCCGATTTCATTTAGGCTACGTTCACACTGCAGGCCTTGATGCTAAATTCCGATTCTGATTTTTTTGCGTTGCCGTTCACATTTCTAAATTGATGCGATTTTCATATGATATCCTGTGTGAACTTAGCCTCGTGAGACCATCCTGATCTCGCGAGCTTTCAAGATTTCACTCGCAGATCAGTCTGGAGACTCTCCGTTGAAGAAAATTTGGAGCCGTTCACCAAACGAACATCCAATCAGCGTTGGCTTTGAGGCGGGTTGAGGTGTGGCGCAACGAGAAGCGCGACAGTTCAATCTAAAGAACATGGTGGCTTCAGCCGATGAAACTAGCGTTAGCGTGGCTATCGAGCAAGTTTTATCGGAATTACAGAGTATTTCTTCACTGAAAGAAGAGCAAAACACTGCTCTGGAGGCTTTTCTCAGAGGAAAAGATGTTTTTGCTCTTCTCCCGACTGGTTTCGGCAAGAGTTTGATCTATCAATTGGCTCCTCTTCGTTGTCGCTCTGTTAGTACGTCATATGCTTCGTTGATCTGATTGGTTTATTTGGCCCGTCTATCACCAACATAGGCCAATCAGCTAACCAGTATTTTCGACCCTTCCCAAAATTACTTCAACAGATGGCGGAGTCAGGTTAGTGTGAACTGCAGTCATACAACGCAATTTCCCGCATGTGTAGTAGAGGACGCTATGACATCACAGCCCAAGGATGGTAGTGCCGGAGCGCATCTAGCAATCTTTCCCAACCATAAAAACACAATCTTTTCAAGATGGTTAAACATAAATACATCCGCATCATCGTCCGCCATGGTTTTTCTTGCCGCTTCTTCATAGCAAGAAGCAGAATAGTGACCTTTGTCGGGTATTAATGGCGTTCAGGTCGGATGAATGCGACCTGGACGTTCAAACACAGGTCGCATTTGAAAAAATCAGATTCGGATCGGATTCAGGACCACATAGCGGAGCGGCCTGGGTTGCATCGGAGAAAAAAAAACTGGATCAGACTGCCATGAAAAGATCAGATCCAGGTCGCATATGGGCCAAAAAATCGGATTCTTCAGGCTGCAGTGTGAACGTAGCCTTTGATGGTCTATTTTGTGCCTAAATAGAATTCCAGCACCAGGCAAAATGAACATACATAAACAGAAACGTCACAGCAGAACTACCAGAAATCCAGTTGGTGGCAATAATAGAGCTCCAACGCCCTGCAGTGCACTGTGAAATTCAAAGAAACTGCCAGCGTGGCTGAAGACTAACTGCTTTTAATTAAACAAAAGGAAAAAGATAATTCAGGTTTCTACCAAACAGGAACAGGGATGGAACAGGCTGCGTGAAACTAACACACAAACTACGCAAAAAAAAAAAAAGTTCTGTAAATAGATTGAATGCCTAGTGCAAATTTGTGTAGCTAAAATCATCATTATTATTATTTTTTTTAAATATGCTTTATCCATGTTACCATCCCCCCATTAAGCTCAAAATGAACCAAAGTGGTCACCTTTTAAGTGCAGGTTTGTTCAGGTAAAAATTATTGTTTGTGCAGCTTTAGTCTTTAAGTCTTTTTTTTTTTTTCGGCAATAGTTGGCATGTTTACCTAATGAAGTGGGTGTAATGATTAGAAAGCAATGTATAATGGTTCATCAGCCTCCTAGATCCTTCAGTTTGTATTTACAGTTACTCCTGGCAACCTCATAGTATTTCCAGTCAAAAGTTCACTATTAGGACTTGACATTAAGAGCAATTCAATTCAATTCAATTCAATTCAATTCAGTTTATTTGTATAGCGCCAAACTCACAACACAAGTCATCTAAATAAACTTTACAGTTCAACCAGATCATACAATCAATTTAATTCAAAGTTTTCTATCTAAGGAAAACCAGTTGATTGCATTGACTCATTGACTCAAATACAATCCCTCACTCTAAGCATGCTTGTAGCGACAGTGGAGAGGAAAAACTCCTTTTTAACAGGAAGAAACCTTCAGCAGAACCAGGCCATAACATAGCATAACATTACAAACTGCTGCTACATTGTTCTCTATGCACAACTTTGCAATTGTCGGAAAAGCACACGAAGAACTGAAAAATTCCCACTTTGGTTTATCCAGATAGAGCTCTGGATGATGGTCGGATTTGGCGGTACTTCCTTGTAACTAGGCAGACAGAGAGCACCAGTGCTCCAGTTAGTTATACGTCAGCCTGAACACCTAAATTCGGCCAATCATATATCAACGGTCATCTGTCAATAAAAAAATTTTGGTCATAGCATCTTTTTTCATATGTCCCAGCGAATATACGCAACGGTTGAAATAAGAATCATTTCCTTTCCCATTGAGTTCCGTCCCAGTGTTCACGCTGATGGACGTCTGTGTCTTCAGCAGGCGTAGAGCTAACAGAACTGGCAGCGTAGCGAGGCAAGGGCTCAAACATGTACGGCTGTAAGCCTTCTACACCAAACCAAGCTTCTGCCGCCCTGGCGTCCTCTTCCACAACATCTTCGTCCCCGCTTTTCTTCCTCTAAATAAAAAATGTATGATGGAGGAGACTCATTCACGACCTCCGACACAAAACTCTCCTCCTCTTGCATGTTTCCGCTGTCAATAGCGTTCCTTGACAGTGTCGTTGCTAAGTGCTACTTGGTCCCAATGGAATTTCCCATTGGGAACCTGCTAGCACTAAGTTGCTAACTGGTTAGCAAGATGTTTCCGTGACATCAGCCGCAACCAAACTTTCTTGTGAACCTTCCGCCACAACAATCCCGCCCCATTGATATGTCAAATGAATCACGTTCACTTTATTCATTCGTGTAAGGCCGTGCACCACTCGGGAGAATTCGGATATGCAACGGTTGGAACAGCCGCTTCCCTACGACTTTAAATCATCAGGTAGGGTGTGCGCACAATTACCCACCAGTTTGGTCATCCCTCAACTCACCTTTTCCTTTTCCATTCAGCAGATAAGTAAACATCCATGTCTTTGCACGGGGAAAAGAGCAAGAAGAGCTGAACAACATGTAGAATCGTCATCCCAGTATCAGTGATTATCCTTCAGCAAAGGAACCAACAGCACACATTTCCTGGCCGGGTTTCTGTTTCATACATAATGCATTCACACTGAGCACATTGATCATATATTTAACCAGCAGAGTGGACTAACTGCCCTTGACGCCTACAGTGGATGAACATTTTTAGAGGCAGGAGCACTAAAACTACCAGAGCGTATTGGGGACAGCGTGTCAGGAAGAATGTGGGTTCTAATCAAAATCGACTTTGCAGGTTCCCTCTATTGTGCATGCTTTTTTTAAAATTTGGAGCCTCGCTAGGCGGACGTTGCTACGGGCCTTTTAGCCCGTTGGTCAATCTGCAAAAAAAACCAGCAGGAAATATGATCCAGCCGACACATCCGCCAAGACGCAGTAGCTCAGTCTACAGATCAGCTGCAAATAGACCGCACAGCAAAAAAAAGAAAAGAACTTGGAAAACCAAGAGGACAAAGATGCCGGTTGAAGCTGGGCATTTTAAACTTGTTACCCGAACGTTAAATTAGCATTGTGTAGTCATGAGAGTGTCTGTTTTAAGCCGCTCCTTTGCTTGTTTTCCCTCCCTGTCTGGACGTGGAGAGAAAAACACAGTGGGTAGGACATATATAAAGAGGAGCGAAATAGAGACAGAAACAGAATGCCAAGCAGATACAAACAGAGAGAAACAAAGACTCGGACAAACACATACAGTGATAGGGAGATGGAGACACAGAGGGAGAGATAGGGAGGGATGCTGGATGTGTGTTCTGCATCTCAAGGGATCACTTACTCAGTATAGACACAGTACTGGAGGACAGAGCACAACAAGGGTTCATTGGCCAAAATCTTTCCTCTTTACACGCACATACACTCGCACATTCCCTCCTAGCAATATTCCTGTAAGCACTCGTCCACTGAGAATAAACCGCATTGACTGAAGTGGAGAGGAGGAAAGAGTGTAAGAGGATGATAGAACGAGGGAAGAAAAGCAAAGGGATCAAGAGGAAGCAGGAGGAGTGTCCACCTGGCCGGTGTCCAGGGGAATTAAACAGGCTGTTTACTGCTCTCAGCGCCTCAGCAGCACCGTGTTAGCCTAATGGTACGGACATGAAGCCAATTGATTTGTGGACCAATAGACCTGTCCCACAGCACAAGCAGATTACCTAGATCACTGGCTCTGCATTGAGCAGACATCGCTTCTCATTGGTGCCCTACAGGCAACAGAAAGCGAACAGGGTTTAATGTGCTGCTGCGTTCGGGCAAAGCTTGCATATTTGTAAATGGGTTTGGGGTAAAAGGGTGATTACTTCTGCCGCCTGGATAACTTTGCTCACTTTGATTTAGGCTAATGTG
The DNA here is from genome assembly GCF_016077235.1 of Cyprinodon tularosa. Lineage (NCBI taxonomy): Eukaryota > Metazoa > Chordata > Actinopteri > Cyprinodontiformes > Cyprinodontidae > Cyprinodon > Cyprinodon tularosa. The sequence continues at coordinate 1,556,779 of NW_024039207.1, forward strand.
TGTATATATATATATATATATATATATATATATATATATATATATATATATATATATATATATATATATATACACACCACCGTTCAAAAGTTTGGGGTCACATTGAAATGTCCTTATTTTTGAAGGAAAAGCTTTGTACTTTCAACTAGTCTTAACTTAAAGAAATACACTCTATACATTGCTAATGTGGTAAATGGCTATTCTAGCTGGTTTTGGTGCAATATCTACAAAGGTGTATAGAGGCCTATTTCCAGCAACCATCACTCCAGTGTTCTGGAGTGAACACTTAATTTCTGAGCAGCCAATCACATGGCAGCAACTCAGTGCATTTAGGCGTGTAGACATGGTCAAGACAATCTCCTGCAGTTCAAACCGAGCATCAGTATGGGGAAGAAAGGTGATTTGAGTGACTTTGAACGTGGCATGATTGTTGGTGCCAAAAGGGCTGGTCTGAGTATTTCAGAAACTGCTGATCTACTGGGATTTTCACGCACAACCATCTCTAGGGTTTACAGAGAATGGTCCGAAAAAGAAAAAACATCCAGTGAGCGGCATGAAAGCATGGATCCATCCTGCCTTGTATCAACGGTTCAGGCTGGTGGTGGTGGTGTCATGGTGTGGGGAATATTTTCTCGGCACTCTTTGGGCCCCTTGGTACCAATTGAGCATCGTTGCAACGCCACAGCCTACCTGAGTATTGTTGCTGACCATGTCCATCCCTTTATGACCACAATGTACCCAACTTCTGATGGCTACTTTCAGCAGGATAATGCACCATGTCATAAAGCTGGAATCATCTCAGACTTGTTTCTTGAACATGACAATGAGTTCACTGTACTCAAATGGCCTCCACAGTCACCAGATCTCAATCCAATAGAGCATCTTTGGGATGTGGTGGAACGGGAGATTCGCATCATGGATGTGCAGCCGACAAATCTGCGGCAACTGTGTGATGCCATCATGTCAATATGGACCAAACTCCCTGAGGAATGCTTCCAGCACCTTGTTGAATCTATGCCACGAAGAATTGAGGCAGTTCTGAAGGCAAAAGGGGGTCCAACCCGTTACCAGCATGGGGTACCTAATAAAGTGGCTGGTGAGTGTATAGTATCACTGTAATTGTAACACAGCTGGGATTTTTGGTGGTTCCTTGATATTTCAAAAACAGAGCCAATCAAAAATGTATAAAGTGCTCAAATTCACATGAGAAAGTTAAGATGTTTCTCAGCTACGTCCAAATAAGAACCAAACAAACTCTGTACCAAAGTGGAAGCTCTTCAGTCCTCTTCATCAGTTTCAAGAGGAAATGTATAGACTTTTAAATCAATGTTGGACAAATTAGTCCACATCGGTGAATATGATGTTTCCAGTGGAAGATTTTGCCTCTTTTTTAAATGATTTTACCTTTTTGCAAACTAATCACTGGAGAAAAAAAGCTAACAGGATGTTTTCCAGGTGAACTATACTCTCCTGAGAGGCACACAGATGACAGGGGGGTCTGCAGCAGCTCAACAAGTGCAGGAATTGTTTTATTACTTACTATGCTACTAGCTTCATCTACGCCTGAAGATCTGTTTGAAATTTTTTTTGGGGGGGGGGGTTCCAGAAAGCATTTTGATAATAAACAATAATGTCTTATTCCTGTAAGCAGCAAAGCAAATGAATAAATGTTTGGTTTATAAAAAACAAAGTTTAATTTAGACTTTTTCTAAGAACAACAAAGGGGTCTTTCAGTTCCTTTTCTAAATAAAAATCAGTTTACCATCAATTAACCCATTTGATACAGAACCAGATGATAGATTAGCTTCTGAAAGCTCTGGTTTCCATCAAGTTTTGGTCTTGCTTTCATAATTTCCATGTGGAAATTGCTCCTTTATAGGAAAAACAACACACTCTAAGTTAGAGTTGGACAATATTTGTAAATTTAGTAAATATATAGAAACTAAAAGAATGCTCTCAGCAGAATCCTGTACAAACTTCAATACTTTTTAGAAATATTGCCGTGAAAAGAAAACAAAACTACATAAAACGCACAAAGTCACTTAGAAATAAATGCTGAAAACATAAAACATATGTTGAAAAATATTAATGTGCTTATTAAAAGTCAAATCAACGTTATTTATTAATGGAATTATATTGTGATATTATAAATTAGTCAATTGAAGCAGCAGGTTTTCCTTAGATAGTGAAATTTGAACTGACTGAATCTGACTGAGCTGATTTGATTATCTGATGGATTGGATGTGTTGTGAATTGGTATGAATAAAACAGAATACTAACAATAGTTTATGGTCCCCTTTAGGGATGAAAAAATTATTTGGATTAAGCCGAGTATTGAAATAACCGTCAACTACTTTAGAAATCGATTAATCGTTAATTGGACTATAGAGACTCTAAGACATGCCTTTAGCTGACAGAGCAACTCAGGTAGAGCAGCAATTATATAAAAATTGTAAAAAAAAAATATATGTAAACATTTTGCATTTCTAATAAAAAAAAATCTGCTAATATGCTCCATCTAAAGTGGAAAAGTTGTCCTCAGCTTTCTAGTTATTGGTCTAAAGTTTTTGTTGTTCTATCGGACGTTTTTGGCGTAAAATTTGAGCTTTGTCCCCTGATTGCGTTGTTTGGGGTTGCACCTCCACAGCCCATCTTGTCCTCTCTTCAGAGGTCCTCCTTGGCTTTCCTGACCTTTCTGGCTCGGAGAGTGATCATAATGAAATGGAAGTCGCCTCAACCCCCATCAAACATCCACTGGCTTCGAGATACATTGTATTTTATAAAACTTGAGAAGATCCGTCTTACCTTAAGAGGCTCTTCTGCAAGATTTTTGGGTTTGTGGAGTTCCTTGTTAAAAGCCCTTAGGAAGATTGATTTCCCTAATATTCCAGACTGATAAAGTTGTATGTATGTAGCTGATTTTTATTATTCTTATCTATTTTTTCTTTTGTCTTCTTCTTTGAGTTAAGTTTGTCTGATTTATTAACAGTAGGGTCCCCTGGCACCTGAGAAGTTTTTCTTTTTTTGTTTTTTTTTTGTGTGTACGGACTGAGGAAAAACATTTACATAATTTTAATACTGTGGACCTTTTTACTTTTACTTATTTATTTTATTTTTTTATATATATATCTGTCCCCGGTATCTCATTGTGCTTGCCTTGACTTGATCATTTGCTTATTTCTTTATCTATTCTTTTTTTTTTTTTTTTTTTGTAATGAGTGTGTGTTTGTACAGTATGTGGGTTTATATGGGTTTGTTCTAGCCCAATTATGTTTGTATGCTAAAGGTACATTATTAACTGTATAACTGTTGCTCCATCTGTACATTGTGCCACATGTTAAAGCATAAATAAACGTGGGGAAAAAAAATAAAAATAAAGTGGAAAAGTTTCAGTTTCACCTGGTTTAATTTCGCAAAAAGTCTTCTTTTAGGAACTTTCACTATCGATTAACTGAGAAATTAATCAACAGATTATTCGATTTGCAAAATACTTGCAAGTTGCAGCCCTACTCCACAACTTGTCTAAATTAAAAACATGTTGTAATTCTCATGCAACTTTTGTGTGACGTTGGCTTAACGACTTTGCACAGTTTACAGTATAAATATAACCATAAACTACTCCAGATCTTTATTGTTTAACAAACTGGTTGTCTTTATTTGCAGGAAGGTTCATAAAATACTAGAAATTAAGATAATGTGATCATTATTTATTAATAACAGCTAAGAGTAAATATCCTTTTCATTAAAGCTAAACATAAAGCATAAAGTTGAAATCTAAATCCATTTTAGATTTGCTAATCACATCAGAAATGAAAACAGTGGGTGTTAAATCTATTTCCTTCCACATCATCTTCCCACTTTGTTTTCTGTTACACTTTAATTAACCAGGCTGCTATTAAAAGGTAAGCTAATATGTTCGTTTGCTCTCTTCGTCCTACACAACCGCTGAAGAAGCAGCGGGTCGGCATAGAGCTGAGCCATAACGCTCGCCATACGGCTGATGTTAGGTATTATTTAGTCCACGCGCGATGCCGGTTTGTTGCGAAACAAAGAGAGACCACACACTCCTGTAGCTCCGGTTCTCCGTATGTCGGAGCGAACAGAGAGCATAATTCCACATTCTCCACAGTTTTCACTCATGTTACTGTCCCACTTGATAAGCATGAAAATCCATTTATCTACAAAGCAACTGTATGGTCTGTGTTGGACAATGTCTCTTTCATGGTCCCTTGTGGGCCCTTTTTTTTTTCTTTTTGGGTCCACAAAGCCGCCCAACTGACTCTGCCACGTCTGTAATAGGCCACATTCATTTGATATAGGCACATCAAGGGAGATGCTGCAGTGGTTTTCGCCGTGCATCAAGAGGAGTGGAGCTGGTTCACAGAGGAAGCGATATGCTCTGAACATAAAAGAAACAATGGATGCAAGGCAGAGAAAAAAAAAAGGACAAAGTGAGCACCATGCAGACCTGCATGGGAGAAGAACAATTGTCTGTTTTTATAAATACAGCGGGAAAAAAAAAGAAAAAGCAGGTGGAAACAAGGCTGACTGTCGTTACCGCTCAGCTTCTCTCAGCTAGAGTTCAGAAACAAGCCGAGCCGAAGGAGAGAGATCCGAAATTAAGCTTATGAGGAGAAAGAGGAGGAGGAGCGGTCAGATTAGAGATTAGAGGGAGGGGGAGAGGTGGGATTAAAGATGCGGACGACAAGGTAGACCATCTAATACAGCCTGTGGATTACAAAGTAGTTACTGACAGCGCGGTTCAAAAGCAAAGGGCTCTCCAGGAAATTATTTACTCACTTTTCACAGCAATATCTCTCAGATGATCTATATTTGCCTAAATGAGCTGCAGAGAGCTTTACAACACACGGCAGGAAGGAAAGCCCGTGAGACGTTGGTTTTAACCACGATGCCGCGTATTAACCACCCTCTGGCTAATGCAACTAATGAATGAGAAAGCTAGCAGGCTAGCGGCTCTAATTCTCCTTCACAGGCTATCGTGTTGCAGCCTGGAGACGGATCAATACCATTTGCTCAACACACAGGAGGCCCGGGAATCTATAAAAGGGCTTTTATTGAGTAATTAAACACCCATTACTGTCCCGTGCAGCCAAACAATAAATTTGATCAGCGTCTCAGGCGCAGATCCAGCCGTGATTAATACCCAGTGCTTGCGAGACGTGAAGGAACACAATGATATTTTGATCAAACTGCTGGAAGAGTTCAGGGACAAAAAAAAAAAAACTGCGGCTGGTTTTTAGGCGCTAAGCACGGCGTTGGTTTTCAAGAAAAACACTGTAAACTTTATATTGCTTAGGGTGTCAAATCTCACCTCTGCTTCCGAGGCCACACCCTCGTTTTTGTTATTCCACTTGAAAGAAAGTCTTAAAACAGCCCAACATTTGTGTCTAGAGTCTGCCTGGATTCCCGTCTACAGGAGGTACGCCTTTAATGTACGGCTGGACCAGGAAACAGCAGCTATTACCTCCTCCTCTCTTCTTATTCTAATATTAATGGATGGAAAAAAAACGTTAAAAAGGTGCAGCATCTTTAGCTTTGTAAAAATATTACGTGGTGTCCTCCCACAGCATGATACTCCCACCACCCAGCTTTCTTTTTGGCGATTTTATTTGAGAGAAAAGCAGAACAAGTCGTCTATTTCTCTTCTAAATCATATAAAAAGGACTTTATCTGTAAGAATAGCTGACTGGAGCACAGACTAATGCACGCCCCCTCCCCACTTGTTGCTATGGAGTTGCAGCAAGAGGGGAAGAGGTTTGAGTAAGGTCTGTATTCCCTTTATCAATATGCAGAGCTGTATCAGCAAAAGCATGTTTAATTCGCTAATAGAATAAATGCTATATAGTTTTATTTTAAGTGTAACGTTAAACCCTGAGGTTCTCCGCTTCTTAAACAAATTTATTACGCAGAAATTCTCAGGAGGAGGACCCCAAATAAATAAAAGGTCTCTACTTTCCCGACTCTCCCTCTCTCTCCTCCCAGCATCCTTTTTCTACCATTTCACAATTCAAAAACCTGCTACAATCCAATCCTTGTTGGAGAATATTTAGCGTTGTTGAGCCAACAATATGGCATCTGGGTGATTCTCCTAAATATGAATGGCCCCATTCACGAGGGCCTCAATGCAGTCGCTTGGCAGTGGCCCTCCTTCCCCTCCCCGTACTCAAAACAATATTCAGCGCAGCAGTCTTGGCACTTTTCCCCCCGAAAGCAACAAAAGAGGAACTCGAAACTGTCCCTGAAACCCTCAAAGCATTAAGCCTCTGTGAGATGCAAGTACTTGGCACAAGCAAAGCGATTTAGCGACAATGGGCAAATCATACAGTGCTTTGTGAGATTTAGGGGATACAATAGCACTCGGTTTCCAAAGCACACATTAGTAGGCATGTCATTGGGACCCCCCTGGGGGATTTGAGCAGTCTAGAGGATTGTGTAGTGAAGAGGATAAATAAATGTTACTGGGTAAGAACGTGGAGCGCTGCCAGTGCCTCCCCTCATTCACAACATATCGTGGATTACAGCGTGAGGAATACATTAATAGCGCAATCTTCCGACCACACAAACTAACCTGCAAACTGAACCCATTTGGCTTGTTAAGTGTACACATTGCATGGCGTCCAAAATCAATTTACAACCATTTAACAGAGCTCAGGAGGTGTAGACGAGCGGAGAGAGAAAGAGGGAAGCAAATGCATAAATAAAACCAGGAAAAAACTGGAGAAAAAAAAAAAACAGAGAGAGAAAATAAATAACTTGTTATAAATGTGCGGCGCTTGCAGCCATGCTGACCTCCGAGTGCCAAACAAAACCCGGCAACGGACAAGCAGACACCCACTCAAAAGTCAATACCATGCATGCCTCCTCTTCCTCTTGTATGGTTAATGCATGATGCCAGGTAGAGGAGACAGACAGAGGGTAGGATCTCATTATGCGCTGCGTGCTATCATTAGCTATGTACCACATGTGTCCGTCCAGCCGGCGGAGTCATACAAGCAACATCCTAATGCTCTCGCCTGCTTCCTGTGGGGAAACTCGCCCAACAAACATCATACATAGTGAAACAACGTATGAATACATTCACCATTTCTTTCTTTCATTATAAGGATTGCAATCCATTAAAATGGTTTTTAAAGGCTCCGTTTTAAAACTTTCTGTTTTTTGTTAGATTATTTCAATCTAAACAAAACTCAAACGAAGAGAAAACACAATTAGGAGAAATTTATTGATACAATTACTTTGTCTTTGGCGCTCAGACCTCGGCAGGAAACATAGCGCTTAATATTGATAGATATGCATGAACAGGAGTAAAGAATAGGGCTGTTTCCCTCCAGACCTGAAGCTGGTGGTGGAGTGGAGATAGATGAAGTTGGTCAGTCTGTAGACTGCTGGTTAGAGAGACGGTATGCTGAGCTTTATGGGGAGAGCTTCACTCAGGGCCCTGGAAGATGGAAGTCCAGTTTGGACTCAGGTTGAGAGAACCTGTCTGAAATAAGCAAGCATAAAGCGACAGTGGAGAGGAAAAACTCCCAATTGGGAAGAAACCTCTGGCAGAACCAGGCTCAACATGGCGGTCTTCTTCCGGACCGGTTGAAATGAGACGCGGAATGCATCACACAGTGCAACCACCACCTGCGCACTACGTAGCAGACGAGTTGTGAATCGGAGGCCTTTTAAGATAAACTTCGGATGCCGATTGGCTTTCGTGGAGGTGTGGTTCAAAGCTGATAGGCTGTGTCGTAGGTGGATGTGTTGAATTTCCGCCTAGTTTCCATTTATAAACATTACAAAAATACGTGGAGTTAAGGTATGAAAGGAAAGAGTAAAATAAATGTATGGCACAGGAACTAGGAAACCCCCCTCCCCAACTTGTTTCTGCACACTACCATTCAGCAGGATTAAAAACCTTCTATTGTTGATTAACAGCAAAAATCAAACTAATTAATATTAGTTAGAGGGAGTACTAATGGATTATAGTATGGTAGTATGGAAATATAAATATTAAAACGTTACAACATCATTTGTCCTGAAAGGAGCCGTGAATCCTAATATGAATCAAAGTTAGATAAAAGAATTATGAAAAAGTACAATTTTAGGAGATGATTGTTTCTACGGTTTAAAAATTAATTCTTAACCACTGTCTGATAACAGTATCCTGGGATTTAAATGCTCAGAAAACATTTAGCTGAAAGCGGTGTTAATTTAAATGATGAAAATATTTCGTTAACGCCCCTTCTTACCATGACGATGACGAGATAACGACGCACAAAGAATGTTTCCAGAAAATAAAAATATGACGAGAATAAAAAAATTATTTTAGTTAATGAGACGAAGACCAGATGAAATTTACAAGCCATGGATGAATGGAATTAAAAAATGTAATTGTTTATAATTAAGTTGTAATTGTTAATATAATTGTTTCTTGAACTTCATGGAAGATTACGCGTTGTTGCCCTGCTTGTCCCTACACGGTGCCTGTCCCACAGTGCCTCGCGCCTCTCAGTCAGTAGTAGCAGAGGGCTAATACTCCTAGAATCGCTGGTAGTAGTTAACCGTAGCTAGCTCAACTTCGCAGTCATGGCGTCGGGCTAGGATACCAGTGTACAGATTGTTGGAGGAGCTGGGCGAAAACAACGCCTGGATCCATTTTGTTTACAACACAAAGGACAACAAACTGCATGATAATGACTTTGTGGATATGATGAAACAAGCCGACAAAACGTTCACAGTGGGATATATTTAAAAAAGGGAATCAGTGTGTGGAGAACTTTTATTCTGTACAGATTTGACTAAACTGACTAAACTGATTTTCGTCATTTAGACTAAGACTAAATTGGGAAGGCAATGACTAAATATGACGAAGGTTAAAATTAAGAAAAGCTGACAAAATAACACTGGCTGAAAGAAACAGAATCTAAATGTGACTGGAAAGCAGTTTTATTTGTAATAGTTTAAGAAAGAAAGTGAAAACAATCGAAGGCAATGACTAAATATGGCTAAGACTAAAACTGATTTTCGTCATTTAGACTAAGACTAAATTAGGAAGGCAATGACTAAATATGAATAAGACTAAAACTGATTTCGTCATTTAGACTATGACTAAATTAGGAAGGCAATGACTAAATATGACTAAGACTAAAACTGATTTTCATCATTTAGACTAAGACTAAATTGGGAAGGCAATGACTAAATATGGCTAAGACTAAAATTGATTTTCGTCATTTTGACTAAGACTAAAATTAAGAAGAGCTGACAAAATTAACACTGGCTGAAAGAAACAGTATCTAAATGTGACTGGAAAGCAGTTTTATTTGTAATAGATTAAGAAAGAAAGTGAAAACAATCATCTTTAAAACAAATAGGTCTACGTCAAGAGATCCCGAGCAGAAAAATGAACTAATTTTAGGCTAAATTCATTTCTGCTCATTTCTTTTGTGAGTTTTAATCTAAACGACAAAGATCGCCTGACGTCAAACGGCTAAAAGCAGCCGCTCAGGATAGAAGCTGAAACAGACAGTAAAAAGTCACTTTTGGCTCTAAGGAAAGAGAAAAACACAGAGTGACCAGCTCTTTCCTTTCTACATCTGATGCATCAGCAGACGGCCAGTATCTCTCCGAAGCTCCCTGTTCATCAGTTTCTCCAGAGCCGCTAAGAAGAGCAGCGGAGATTACAGTCATCTTGCTTTCCGTCTTTTTTACTCTGCGTCTTTTTAAAAAGAAAAAAAAAAGAGAGAGAGAGATGGGGACTCTCGACGGCCTCTTTCGTCGTTGGGCCAAATGACCGGCGAGCTCCTACGCATATCAATGTACAATTTAACTTCAGACGTGCATGGCAATAACCTAATTAGAAACGGCTCCCTCTCATTTTAAGCCACAATGTAAAGTATAAAGCTCTTAGCTGCCGTGTCTATTGAGGACTAATGGCGTGAAATATTCCACCCTGTTAAGATATTTTTCTTTTTTTTTTTTTTTTTTTTAATAAGTCCTTAGCATATTTAACACTTCCACCAGCTGAATGTTTTAATATCTACCAGGGAATCCGGGCCATGGGTGGTGAAGATTGCTGCTGAAGAGCAAAAAGGGAGGTGAGCGGGGGTCTGTTTAAAATTCAGAAGAGAGGGCAAGCTCTTCGCTAAAGAAGGTAGGAGGGAAGGAGAAAAAAAAAAAAAAAAATATTATCCACCGCTTTGATTTGATTAAAACCCGACGAAATTTACAGGTTACATAAAACGGGAGACTTTAAACCTTTCGGAGGGAATCAGGAGTTCAAACAGAGGCAGATAATGCTTTTATTGGGCGGAAATTAACATGGGAATGAATTCTGTAGTTGGAGCGGAGGATGGATGGAGGAGATGTGGGAATCTGAGGATCAGAAATAATTGAAAACCTCCACTGGTCCTGTACCTCTGCTTTTCAATTTTTATTAATTTCTACAATTTTTTTCTATGTTATAGATGTATTTCCACAACAATAACTTAAAAAGTCTGATTTCTCAATTGTAGAAGCGCCAATCGAAGGCATTGTTTCATCCTGGATTCAAACCAGTGCAGATACCCTGAGCTTTAAGTACAGCCATCAGATTTTGACCTGTCAGCACTGAGAGAGAGAGAGAGAGAGAGTGGTGAAGGAGCAATGAATCAAATTCAGAGGGCTGTGTGGAAACAGTTTAAAGAGAAGGGAAAAAGGAGACTGTCATGGTAAACACCCCCCCCCCCACAGGAAACCAAATAAAAACCTAGTGTAGCAAGGAGAGAGGAGCACAGTGTCAAGGCTTTTCAGGAATTGGCGTTCGCTCATCTAGGAAGGAAGCAAAGGCAGCAGCGTTACCGACAGCTGCTTGCCATCTCTGGGAGGGAGAACTTAAACCAGTGAGGGGGGGGGTCTAACGCTACAGTTAGCTGACACAAAGCCCAGGCTCTGTCTCTTCTGGGATGGAGAGAGGGGGAAATAAGTGGACAAAGAGGGAAACGGCGAGGAGACAAGACAGGCTGACGCGCTCTCCAGCAAACATGGAGAAGAAAAAAAAGAAATAGATGGGGCAGCAAGGAGGGTGGGGGGGGGGGAGAGATGGAGGAGAGGGGAAACAGACAGGCAGCTCCGAGAGGGATTTGTTCTATTTGCATGCGCCGGGCTCCCATGGGGTCCGAGTTCGGCTCGGCGAGCCAAGAGCACAAAAGATAACACTTAACATATTTGCTAAAAGATGACAACCCTGCCTGGATTTGGTTTGAAGCGGGGGGGGGGCTTTGTCAGGATGCTACGACAGTAGAAATCTACTGATACGGACACAGCCGAGGCTTCACTTCCATGTCTGAGTGTGAAAAAAAAAATAAAATAAAAAGAAATCAAATAAATATTTTCCTTACGACTAACACAAGTCCTGCAGGGGCCGGCGACATCGCACGCCGATGGCTCCGGGACGGTGAAGCAGCTTTTAATGGTAAACATTACGGAGTGATAGAAAGTGTCAGGATAATTTATTTACACGGCCCCTCTGGGAGAAGCGGAGGCACCCTGGCGGCACCCCGGCTCTCTTTGTTCATTTGAGGGTCCGCATTTAGATAAATAAAGGCGGCACTTTTTCTTGGCTCCCTATTATCCCTCTGTCCCTATTAACTGTACTGGAGGTCCGCCAGAGATGTGAGGCAATATGTTCTGTGTATAATGAGGGGGATTATTGCTACTGTCACTGTTACACTCGCACACAGCAGATGTAAGATCTTAAGCTGCTGGAAGGTCAAAGTTAAAGGAACAAACTGAAATCTGATTATTCACGTTAAAAAACAAGCCTGCTCTACCACTTCTATCACTCTACCCAAGGCCTGCTATGAGAGCCTCATGCTCGGATACTGTTAGGGAATATTCACCCATAATTTAAGAAAAACAAATTATCCGACTGCTTTTATCTACGATATCAGTTACTAAATTAATTACACCAAGTTATCATTTATTCATCTATGATTTAGTTTTAACCAGAATTAGAATTATAGAAAAAAAACCTAATCAGCTCCTCCACCCTAAAAACCCCGCAGCATGATGCTGCCAGTTACTTTTTTTCTGCCTCAAAGACTCAAAATTACAAAAACAAAAACTGATGTTTTCTTAGAAAGGGAAAAATCTTATATGCTTCTTTCAGCCAGCTGAGCTGCAGTGCACAGAAACTATAGGTGCTTTCTCTGTTAAGAAAAACAAATACTAATACCTTAACCATATAATGCAAATTTTAACACACTATTAGCTTATATATATATATATATATATATATACATATATATACATATACACACACACAAAACTATTTTACTTATACATATATACATATGTACATATACATGTCTCTCTCTCTCTATGTATTTATGTATGTATTTATGTATATATATATATATATATATATATATATATATACACACATATATTTACATACATACATATACACATATATGCACATACATACATATATATGTATAAGTAAAATAGTTTTGTTTATATATATATATATATATATATATATATGCAAAATAGTTTTGCTTATATTTATATATATCTATATATCTATATATATAGATATATATCTATATATATAGATATATATCTACCGGTATATAAGCAAAAAGCAGTGTGTTACAATTTTCATTTGCATACATACATAAATATACACATTTATACATACATATATGTATATATATATACATACACATACATATATTTACATACATACATATACGCACATACATACATACACACACACACACACATATATATACACATATATATAAATATAAACAAATCCTGCACAAAGAAATTTCCAAGTCTGACCTCCAGCTACAGTTTTTATCATCTTCCATTAACCTGTTGCTCTCTCACACCCTGAAGATCGAGCTGTATCTGAAGCTTAAAAAGGAATAAAGTCCTAATACACCACAGCTTTTCAATAAAGAGTGGGAGAATGACCACGCGATGAGGGGAACGCTGGGCCCGGTTTGGTGCAAAACACAGATGGAAGCTCAGCAGCAGGTGAGAGCGTGTGTCAAGAAGCAAATAAATATGTTTGTGTGTGCAGAGAAAGTGAGATCAAAGGTGAAAGGTCGAGTCCCACCTAATAGCTGCAACCTCACCATCACCAGCGCGGAGGAAACGTGCATCAACAGGATTCTTGTCAAACGCAAAATACCTACAGTTAATAATCCTATAGATTTTCCCCTGCCATTTTTATTTGTGAATCCTTTTACTCCGACATTCGAGGATGGCTGGAATGATAACTGAGCAATGCTAGAGATTGATAAAACAGATTAAATCTAAATTCTTTGCGGCATCCAAGGCCTTTCGTTAATACAATCCACCTGCCAGAGGAAATTTGGATGGTTTATAGCACTCTTCAAATAAAATAAAAAATAACTTCAGAATGAGATCCATGCAAGAAGATCTAAAAAATGTTAAAGCCAATTTTTTTTGTCTTAAAAATAGAATAAAATCTAAAAACAGTCACCAGTCATGCAGTCTGCACTACATACATTTTTATATAAATAACCAGAGAGGGGGAAAAAATACTTTTTACAGCAGAAAAGTCACATTTTAAACGATTTAATAATTAAAATAAAAGTTCAGACTTACCATAGACGCTGCTGCTGCTGATCATGACGTGCTGTTAAAAAAAGGAAAGCAGTGGAATCAATTATAAGGTAAAAACAAAGCATGCTGATATGAAATAACAACATATATATTTATATATATTTCTGCACTATGTGAGGCGTGCCCCATTGCAACCCAATAGGAGAGGCATCTAACCTACATGCATGTGATTAGAAAGTGGAACAGGTAAAGGAAAAGATAAATTAATCAGGTGTTGAGGCGCAGCTTGGAGTTAAATCTGCCTTCTATGGATGCAACTAGTTGTGACCGTGTCGCAGCAGCCTGGAGTCCGCTTTAGCCTCACACAACTTGGGGATATTTGTTCCTCTTTTAGCCCGGTGTGCGTAAGCAGCGCATCCGATACGCACACACAGAACACGGCCAGCGAGTCTAGACGTGTCCGTCCTCTCCTTTAGCCGCAGGTGAACCCGTTTAACAAAAGGCACAAATAAAAATAAAAACATTTAGAGCGCCTGAAGCGCACGGAAACTTCTTAAAATAGCTTAAAGCACGTGCATTATTCCGAATTAAGTCGCGTGCGCACGATAATGCTTCTCAATTGACGCGCGCGCGCTCCTCTGCAGCCGCAGCGGATGCCCAGCCGGACCGTCCTCTCTTACCTGTGTGTTTTCCTCCTTTTTTTTATTTTTATAAATATATACTTTTAATATAATTCAGCGACAAGTTGACCCCCTCAAGCAGGGGTGAGTTGGGGTCGCATCGATCCCGAGGAGGGGCTTCTGTAGGGTGTCGAGGTTAAGCCGGGCTGCGCACGAGCTGAAACCATCCCAAGTTAACGCAGGAAACACTGACCACAGCCACTGCCATGTTGGAATTTCACCAGCCCTGAACAGCTGCTTCCCAGACTGACCAGTGCGCTGCCCAGTGCGCATGCGCACACAGCAGCAAAGGGAGAGAGGGAGAGAGAGAGAGAGAGGAGGGAGGGGGGACTAATAATGTGTGGCTGTCAAACCAAAACCAAAAGCGTAACAATTGCAGATCTGTGAGGTAAAACAGATCTAAGGAGCATTTATGATACTGTAAAGATCTTTTTTAATTATTTTATTATATAATTAAGAATAATATCATTAAAAAATATATTTAATAATATCTATATTATAATAAAAAAATAGAAAAAGAATTAAAAAATAACAAAAAAAAAGATTTTTTAAGAGATGAAATTTTACATTTTATTTCAGTATAATATGAGAAAAAAAGTACAGAATTCTGACTTTAATCCCAGAATTCTGACTTTAATCCCAGAATTTTCAATCTTAATGTAGATGGGCACCATAAATGAAGAGATGTGGGAGCACTCAGCTTCACTGGCAAAGATGTGAGTTGTTTTGGAGGGCCAGTGAGACAATGGTGAAAAATGACAAAATTAGGCGACTTTTTACATGCCTGAGGGGTCCCTGATGATGCTATTTCATTAATGGAAGAGCAGAAGGTGATTCAAACAAGAGAGCTAGTTTAGTCTTTAAAACAGACATGGCTATGACTTGATGCTTGTTAGCTGTCAGAATTCAGTCAAAATTCTGAGAAAAAATTCAGAATTTTGAGATTTAAGTCAGAATTCTGAGGAAAAAAATGCAGAATTCCGAGATTAAAGTCAGAATTCCGAGATTAAAGTCAGAATTCTCAGATTAAAGTCAAAATTCTGACTTTTTTCCCATATTAAACTGAACTGAACTTTTTTTAATTTTTCAGTGGCCCTAATCCTCTTCCATACATTCATTTGCACAAAACATCAGAATAAAAATAAAATAAAATGGAAAAAAGGGTGGCTTAATCTGTTTGAATAAGTTTTAAGTAAACTGAAAATTTGCTAAAACACATATGTTAGCACCCATAACCTAATTAGAATCTTTACTTGGTAAAACTACCTTGCACAATTTTCCCCAATCTGCCATTTGTTTTGGTACATTTTATATCATGACTCTGGTTTCTCAGTTCCAGTCCCATGGCTGACTTGGATGTAAACCATAATAGAGGAAGTAGGCTTCTCTTTCCTTTACAGCTAAAGGAGACACTTGATAGTTTCCAAGACGATTGGCTATTTGAAATTATTTCTTTCTAAAATAAACAAACTTAGTTTAATCTAATAAACAAAAAACAAAGATCATGATGCTTATAACTTTACATTGTATTATTGTTAGTCTGTAAACTTGCCTTTTTGTATAATTGCCTAACACAAATGTGGCAATGCTATAAAGCAAAAAAAAAAGTAAAAATAAAAAACGGGGTTAATTATTGTTTGAATGCATTGTGTTTTATTATATGCATCCAAAATAAATCTCTTACAATGACTGTGTTACTGCAAAAAGACAATTACAAAAAAAAAAATGTATGAAAGTTAATTATGTTTGCAATTCATTTTTAGAAACTATATCAAATTTCTGAATTTTGATATTCTGTTTCAAATTCCATCTTCTACTTTCTTTTTTCTATAGAGCGCGAAAGAAGAGTTGAAACATTATTTTCAGCCAGCTGCTTGGCAGTATGAAGCAACATGGCGGGGGCAGCACTACCTCACTCTACGCAGCAAAGATAAATCTGTTCCCTCCAGCAGTTTTTCTAGGATAAGACAGAATTTTTGTGTGTATGAATTTGTAATAGCTTTTAATTTGGGTACCTAGTCCATCCTGAAGAAAGATTTAACATTGTTATTTGGTTAGTGAGAATTTACTTGCAATGCTAATGCCACACTGTGGCAACTGGAGCATCCAAAAACCTTTTAGTATACAATGAGGTTCCCTATTGAATATTAATGAAAAGCTAAAGGATTGAATATTTTCTATATCTGAGCAGAAACAAGGATTTACATTTTTTTTACTGTGCTTTAGAAGCTTTTTTTTGTAAGTTTATGGTCTCATTACTTTGGCACAACATGAACGGTTAAACTTAATATCATCTGCATAGAAGTACAGTAGTAATGAACGTCTTAAAAGTTCCAACCATTTTATAAACCCTAACAACTTTTGAAACTATATCCAAATACCAGGTGGGTGTCATGCTTTTCCCATTAAAAAAAAGTCACATAAGACAAACATAAGCACTTACCTTAGAACAGGGTGAGAAAATCATCCGCCAGCAGCCTAAATCATATATTTTCCAGTGATAATTACAGCGAGGCTAGACGGAATTAGCAAATGAGGCTCTAATTAGAATGGAAATGTCCCAGTTAGTGGCTTATCAAAGCATCAGCAGGGAGACCAGGTTTGAACAAGATATCAAAGATGGAAGAGCTGTCAGTTCATTGGTACGAGTAACACCCCCATTAGGTTGACAGCCTGCGCGTGTGTGGGTGCCGAGCAGGAAAGGGAAATCTTATATAAGGTTGATAAAACAAAGCAAAACATACAGGATTTTTCCTAAAGCATGCAAACATTTGGTCGACATCTGAATTACCTGGAGTGGGTGATTTTCTTTCTTACATCTTTTAGTTCTCCACCTACTTCTCCTCTTTCTCACTGATTTAGAGTATATGACAAAAACTCAGCAAGGTGCTGAGGGGAGTGGCTTTGTTCTTTTTAATCTTTTACCATAAAAAATACCCCTAATGAATGTATAGGATCACTTATAGACGCAACCAAATCACATTAAGTAATTTTATTGTTTTTAAATGTATCTTATATTTGTCAGGATCCCGGTTTTTGTGTTCGTCTGTTTGTTCTGTTCTTTTGTGTTTCTCCCTGCCACCACCAGGAGGCGCCTGGCTCCGGTTCGCCTCCTCACACACCTGCTAGCTAGCCAAGCCTTGTTTATGCTGAGTCTAATCTGAGTTTTTGCATTTTGAGTTTTTGTCCTCTAGCCAAGCTGAGATCACATTGAGTTTTCGATTCTCAACTTTGTTCGTTCTTTGCCTTTCGGCAGGAAGCCTTCCTGCAAACTGGACCTTTTCGGACCGCCTTCTCCCAAATGGGATCAACTGAGTCTTACACGGAGTGACGGATTCCAAACAGGAGGTTTGGATCCAGCCACCTTTGAGCACGCTGAGATCACTCTCTGAGTAAGGAAGTCATCTTCACCACGACCCGTTCAAGTACTACAGGAAAACTGAGTTGCAACCAGCGGCTGCATCATTCCACTCCGTCCGAGTTCTGGGTAAACCCTGTTCCGCCCGCCACCGAATCAAACAAACCCTGGAAGACCAACACACAGACTGGAGTCTACGTGTCTCTTCTTCTCTGGAAACGTGAGTGGCAACAAATCCTCTCCTTCAAGATAAACAACTCCAATTCCCCACTGAGCCTGAATCTAACAGTCTGTCTTCCCCTCGTCTTTCAGTTTCCCGGCCGAGCAGAGTTCGGAGGAACTCTGCACCGAACTCCAAATACCTTTCAATAAAACCCGTTTGAACTTTTATACTGAGTCTCTCTGTTTGGCTTCACTGTGTGTGGGTTTTAACTTTCTGCATTTAACCCATCCCCTTGGGGAGCAGAGGGCTGCCATTGTGTGGCGCCCGCGGAGCAATCAGGGGTTAAGGGGTCTTGCTCAGGAACCCAGAGTAGAGGCAGTGGATCGAGGACACTATGCCAACACTCCCCTAAACCTGAGTTTACTGAGTTATAATGGGAAAGCTCTTTTACCATCTTAGCATTGACTGTTTCCTTACTCCCTACCATGCAGAGGGCTTTTTCAGGGGGTAGTCTCTCACTTATCACTCTTTTGCAGGCTCGGACTGGTAATCTGTGATACTGGGCATTTGCCCGGTGGGCCGGTCGGCCCCATCACTTACTCTCCGGCCGAAGCACCTACCTGTGAGAGTAAATAACTCAAGGAGTTCAAGAAGTAATCCAATGTTAACTACCTAAATGATGCATGCAGTATATATAGCCCTTCCTTCTCATGCACATCCTTGTGACGGTTGGAATATGGTGTAATTTTTGATTCCTTCAAACTGTAAAATCCTTGCAACAAACTAAATTATAATAAAACTAAAATTCTTTCTTTAAACCAAACTACAACGTTCCTCTTATATTTGGCGAAATTATGTTCGAATATTTTGCAAAAATATGTTGCGGTGCATGATGGGGCTTTGCATCTGTTTACATGATTCATTGCCAACATGCCACCTAGACTGGCAGTGAGTGCTTACACACTGCTGAGCTTTCATGTATTAATTTCTGAAGTACTGCCTGTCCGCCTCTATAATGTATTGTTCTATGTTGGTGTTTTTCCAACACTGGCTTACGTTGTAGACCTACTATGTGTGAGTGGGTGTCTGCCTGGCTTCGTGCAAGTGTGGACGTTACGTAGCAGCAGTCATTGTCGCGTCCGAGTTAATAACCAAAGCCAGTAAAACCGCATTATAGAATTTCCGTAAAAGTAAAAAAAAAAATCCACTGGACTTGGTTTCCAAAGTTTTAAGATGTTTCGCAACCTCTCCAGGAAGCTTTCTCAATTCAAATGTCTGGATCCGCAGTGAGTTTTAGTCTTTATATTGATAACACATGCAAATAGAAACCAATGAGTGGGTCGTTTGGTTCCATTGTTAGCCTGTAATATCTGCATTAGAGAATTATAGCATTATAGAAGTCTTGGTGATGGTTGTCGTGTGATGCTTGAAGATAGATCGGTTAATCCACAATGTGTATTCGTATTGTGTTTAACATTTGAGACGCACATGTTTGACTGTGCTACGATGTAGATGAAAAAATGCCAGGGCCGAAAATCGGTCCCAGTCCGAGCCTCCTCTCTTGCATGTTGAACTGGCATAAACAGAACCCTGTCACATGCTTTGTGCCAATCTTCCGTCAATTTTTACTCATGGGAAAACATTTCCCCAAACTTTTAAAAGGTACCTAATGGAAACCAGTGCCTTTGCAAACTCAATTTAAACTTGAAGGTGGAAATTTAGACTCAAAGAAGCCGGGTACTGAATAGCCACTGGTTGGAAATGGAGTCTTAAAGGCATACTATGCAACATTTTTCAGTTAATTAATGTGTTCCATAACGTTTTGGATGATTAAATGAGTAATTTCAGGTCGAACAAAGGTTTTCTCGGCCGCCCTGGTGGTCTGTAGGGGAAATACCGTACTTGCAATTGCAGGAGCCCTCGGCCTGCACCCACAGGCTCAGAAGTCTCATGCATCGCGAGAGTCGGTCTTGCTTTACGGCGAGAACTGTTACACGCCCCCAGTGAAAGGCATGCTCGTTGCTAGCGCAGTGGCGATATTTGTGCAGTTATCATGGCGGAACCAGCGAGAATTTTCAAACTCGAAAATTGGAACAAAATAGTCACTTACCGCAGTAGACATGGTGATTCTTTGCGTTCGCCTGTCTGCTAAACTCAGAACAACCGCGCCTGGCTTGACGGAGAAACCAGGACAACAGCTGAGCATATTTACGACAGTGCACTTTTACTTTCGCCCTCTGGGGGGAGCCTCGCTGGAAAATCAACATCGGTTGCATAGTATACCTTTAAACTGCCAACAGGTCTGTGTTGTTAAGCACTTTGTGGTTTTGGTCTCTTAAAGGTGCTATATAAATAAAGCTTACTTACTAACTTTTTAGGAAGATTCTGCTTCCTTTGAGTTTTAAAAGTTCCCAATTTTAGTTAATTATATATATTGTGGCACTAATGGCTTTTTTCCCCCCACAGTTTATAAACAGCTTCTGTTAGTTACATTTTTAAATAATGGCCTATTCATGCAAAATTCACAGCCATGGTTTATTAGTATTATTCACCTGTTAAAGCTCCATCAATGTCTACTCTTCTAATATATTTAAATTAGCCAAGCCCAGAATGCAAACAATCATTTCCCAGTAGTTAGATTTGATTGAAAACTCAGTTAAAGCCCCGCTAATGGCTTCATGAATAGGTTTCTCTTTTTCTACCGCATCGCTAAATATTAGTCGACATTCAGTGTTTCGCATCTCTGATGTTTAAGTAAGAGAAAACAGCTCTTTGTGTGACGATGCAGTGTGCGGGTACTGCATTATCCAGCATGCTTTCTCTCCTCTCTGATTTCCATACTGAAGGCAAAAAGGTATAATTCGAGTGTGTTGAATATGCAGTTATGCTATAAAAGGCTCCCACACAGGTACGTTAAAAAAAACATTGTGTAAGAGTACTTTCAGTTTTGTGATGCTTTGCGGGTCTATGATTTAACGACAACATAAATCTAAATAGATTTTAACTCATTAGCCATAGGAGAGGTAATGATGTAGGTCTGCCACTAATGAGCTTAGGCTCTTAATTGAAAAGGAGGGGGTAGAAGAACACTTAGATATGCACACACACACACACACATTTCTATATCTATATAAAACTCAACATGTTGGACAGAAACCAAAGAAGTCCACTAAAATACTGCACACAGATACACCTGCAGAAACAATTCTGCCTCCTGTGGTGGGTGTTTTCTTCTTCTCCCTCCTTATCCTCCCTCTACTTCTCCCCCTTGATCAGGGGTCGAAAAGAGAAGTGGGCCGGTTGAGTTACTGTAGATGACTTGTGAAATTTAAGCATATAAAAAAATCAACCGCAAAATAAAGAAATCTGATTATTTATGAAATCATTGCCCCACACGATGAATAATCTTTAATACCCAGTAGAAACAAAACGTCTAATCCCCGAACGTCACACTAATCAAACCTCTACTACCTAACTCGGTATATAAGAGGGAGGGGAGGAAAAAAAAGCAGAAAAAAGCCTGTCGCTTTGATGTCACCTCTTCTGTTTTTCGTCTTTTCTATTCATCTTCCCAATAATTATCAGCACTTAACCTGTCATGTCTGCCAAGACGTAAAAATGCCAGAATCCATTTGGATAACGACGCAAGCTTATAGGATGAAAATGTCTACTCTCTTATGTTACATTTGAAGCAGGCTGTGTTCCCTTGGTAATACGAGCAATGAAAATGATGATATCCAATTTCACAGTGTCTTCTATCAAATATACCCTGATGTAAACAAAGCCCGCGTGAATGGGGGACAATGGAGGAGGAATCTCAAAGCCAGGAAATCCATGGGGAGAAAAAAAAAAAAAGGAGAGATTAGAAAAGCCCAGGCAGTTTCCAGTGGCTCAGATAAAGAAGAGAGAATAATGTAGGAAAATAAAAGAGGGGATGAGTCGCCTGTGCTCAGAGACTCGAGTGTGGCCAATCCCCTTTCATGAGCCCAGACTAGCGCCCTGATGGGACGCGGCGTAGATTCGAGCAGAGCCTATTGAGCGTAAGCTGCTAAATTTGGCAATGAAGGGAATGTGATTTACTGTAAGCTCCAGTGGGCCAAGAGCAACGCAGCCGCCGGCGTCTACGCACACACACACCTGAGAGCATAAAAACACTAACAATAACTCACTCACTCTGTTACTGTCTCTTGCTCTCACCCTCATTCTCCCTGACACGCAGTGTGAACGGCTGGCTGGCTCGGCTCACGCCCCGCACACACCGGCGAGGCCACTCATGCGGCCCAGCGGCTCTGACTTTGACAAATAACCAGGAAGTCCTGGTGCTGGCTTAAAAACTTCAACTTGTTCAGTCGCAATTCTGCATTTGTCCTGCTTTAATGGCCGTGGAAGTGGCTTTGGAGGCAATCTGTCAGTGATTGATTAGAGCCCGGCCAAATCCCTCAGTCCAACGGAAAGCACTGGTAAGCAGCAGGCCCACTAGCTACTGCTAGGTGGGGAGACAGGACAAGATGGAAGGGTATTTAAAGACAGGATTATTCAGTTTGGAGGTATATCTGTGTATAGACATTAAAAAAAGGTTCACTATTTTCATGTCACCAAGCACATTTAAACAACTTTAGTTGCAGAAAAGAACTGCAAAGGCCGGCTGTAATTAAATTAACCTCAATAACGACTTTCATAAAATATAAAGAGCAACTAAAAGTAAATATTGTGCACAACAAATAATCAAGAAATTACAATCCAGTCAGCTAAAAATCAGTATATTAAATAAAATTCTAACAGAGAGGAAGTTTAGAAATGTGTTCTAAAAACCTTTTCAGATGGTTCATAACTCTGGGCCCTTAAAAAATAGATTATCATAGAATTTATTGGCTGCCACTGAAAAGTCACTTTGTCTTTTAGCATGGTACTCATGTCTTGGAAAAGCTTATTTATTTTATGGAGTTTTATTCAGAAAAAAAAAGCATGATCCACCAATAACCTGTTAGTAGCTGTAGGAGTTTCCAAATGAAGCATGGAGGGACATTCAGAAGCAATGGCGTAACGACACAACAATAGGCCCGTGATGTAATGACCTTGGTTCTGTTGGTTTTTGCTCTAAGTTTTCAGTTTCAAGTTCATCCAGGTTTTTCTTTGTTTTCTAGCTTTATTGGTGTGTTCTAGATTTATTTAAGTTTCTTAAGTTTTTCTTTGTCTGCCCACTGTTGCCCCCTTGTGTTTTCTTTTCCCTTGGCTTCCTCCTCAGCTCTACTCACACCTGCTCCTTATCAGCTCGTTAGTCCTTCCTTTGTTCAGTCAGCCATAAATACACTCCCTCTGCAGTCCCTCAGTGCTGGTTGTTCGTCTTATTTCATCCTACCCTGGCTCCTCATGACTTTTTCCCCTGATGTTTCGATGGTCCTGGTTAGTGTTCAATTCTTATGTTGTTTTTTTTGGATTTCTGTTTTGATTTACATTTTTAAGTTGGATTTTTGGATTCCTGTTTTTGCTGCCTGATTTTTCATTAAACCTTCCAAGATCTCACCCCTGCCTCTCAGCTTCTGCTTCTGGGTCCTAACAAAAACCTTAAAACCAAATCGTGAGAGAAAGAAAAACCTAAGAAACTTAAATAAATCTAGAACACACCAATAAAGCTAGAAAACAAGGAAAAACCTGGATGAACTTGAAACTGAAAAACTTAGAGCAAAAACCAACAGAAACAAGATCATTACACGTAAGCAACACTATCTGGGTTAATGAAGAACAACACGTGATAAAGGTCGAGAAGATACAATTATGCAATTCTCAGTAGTATATGATCACACATCACACACGGAAAAATAGTGACTGTGTACCACCACGTTACAAACATCCCAAGTTCCAAAATTCACACTTCCATCATTCTTCACCTTCACTAGAAATTGATATACTTTAGAAAAACTGTTTTTGCCAACTCCATTAACAGAACCTGTCCCTCTTCGATGTCTAGCAACTCTTCGACATGTAGCGCCATTGTTTTTTTTGGAAGATAAACACTCCCGCCGGCACCGCCGAAGTTCTCGTGACCATCCGCCGAAATTCTTGCGAGTTCTCGAATAGCTTCCCCCTTGCGCTTTGGCGGGAAACTGCTGTGCATCCCTAGAAATTCCAGACGGATGGTGCAGAAGCATACCAGCAAAACTGGTTTGCGACCAGACCCGTGTGACATTTGATGTGTGCGGTTGCAGAAGTATAACCTGCCCTTTACTCTTAACTTATCCTGCTGCCATCAAAAGTAGCTTCTAGTTCAAATATTTCATGAGGGCATGTTAATTAGGTTGTTAACCAAAGAAAATATATTCACTCAATAAAAAAAGCTTAAAGAAATCAACAATGATTTTTAATGTTCATTTAGGACCCATAGGAGCAAGCAATAATGAGTCGCAATGTACTATTTTTTTGTAGTTCGTCAATAACCATCCCCTACTGGATTCTTCAGTCACATCCAGAAAGTCTCTTTGCAGCTGAACGGCCATATTGTCTTTTTTAATGGCAGCACAGATTTAATCAATTGTTATAGGCTGTTTCACTCTCTGTAAACGAATAAGTCCACTGATGATTCCCTTCCCAATGAGGTAATCATGAGTTTTATACTGAGAGGTGACTGCATTTAAATGTTGCATAGGAGGTCAGAAAAAGCAGCAATCAAAATGAAAACTAAAAATATTGCTTTTGAGTTTTTTTGTATTTTTTCTTCCACCATTTATAGTGATCTTGAACGTCGCAGGTTCTCATCAGCGGTAGTCTTCTCAGCTCGTTTATGAATAGGAAACCCATTTCCCAAATAGGCAGTGTCTGCACTATAGAAATGTTCAACATTAATCTTAATACCACTTAAGTGATAATTATTTCTGCTCACCACAAACCTGACTAACAAAATAGAATTCAATCAGAGCCTCAACATAATGATAGTCATTATGAAAATAATGAACAAAAAAGTAATAATGACATCCCTGCCTGTATTCATACCTCTTTTTCTCACTCATCTCCATGGTGATCTGAATTTCTTTTTTCACCAACTCCACGTTCTGGCTGGCCCGTGGACGCTTTAATCACATTGTTTATGGTAAACCAAGCGTAGTGTGCGAGCTCTGTGCGTGCACTCATTTAATTAAGCACTTGAGAGGTGTAGCCGAGTCTGCGGTGGTCTTCCGTTGTGTCCTGCAGTGGGGAGCGCGGAGGTGATTGCTGTTGACCAGTCCATCTCACAGCAGCACTCTGCCTTTCTCTCTGTTGGCTCTTTGAAATCAGACAAATCTCCCTCTGAGTGTGAATATTCCCTTCCAACGCTAATGTGAACCAACGTCTGACAATCAAGCGTAATAAAATAATCACAAAATTTTCTCACCGGGGTTGCAAAGGAACAGATTACACATGCTGGGATTAAATGATAAATCACAGGATGTTTTAAAGCTTCTAAGTTGAGAGGAGGAATTTGGGGGAAAAAAGCAAAAGTCGGAATCACAAATCAAACAAAAGAAATGTCTGGACTATAATTATACTTAAAGGAGGGGAACCTCTCAAACAAATTCATTGGGTTAGACAACATCGTATGTCCCAGACAAGAAAAACATCAGAACAGCTGCAGTAAACCAGACAATATATATAGACTATACTGTCAAAAGTATTCACTTAGCTGCCTTCACTCTCAAATGAGCTTAAGTAACATCCATTCCTAATCCATAGGGTTTAATATGATTTTCATCCACCCCTTCCCACTGAAACAGCTTCAACTCTTTATGGGAGTTATTATAGGAGGTTTTGACTATTCTTCCAGAGGCGAATTTGTGAGGTCACACGTTGATGTTGGATGAGAAGGCTTCACTCTCAGTCTCTGCTGTAATTCATCCCAACTTTGTTCTATCAGGTTGAGGTCAGAAATCTGTCCAGGTCAGTCAAATTCATCCACAGCAGACTTTGCCGTCCATGTCTTCATGGACTTGCTTTGTGCACTGGTGGACAGTTCTGTTGGAAGAGGAAGGGGTCAGCTCCAAAATGTTCCCCCAATGTTGGTAGCATGGAATTGTCCACGTTATAAAGTTAATGTGTGTGTATATAAAACATTGAGGAAATGAGATGCTTTACATGTTTACTGCAAACTGTCATGCAAAGGTGGTGGAAAATTACTGATGTTTGTGCAAGGCTAATCACAGTTATCAGGAGATCACTCTATTCTGTGATTCAATCAGAGGAGCATTTTTGTCCTATGACCTGATCAATTGCCTTGTCAGAAGAACACTCTATTTTGTAACCCACCCATGTGTTATGATCAGTCAGTCAGAGAGTAGATGTAGCTGAATGTAGCTCTCTCCTTCTGCAGAAGCCGTTAAAAAAACCCTCTTCTGTGTGGACTCAGTTTCTCTTTTATGAACCTACATTTTTTAACCTAACAGTCCAACATGTCTTGGTATGCTGAAGCATTCAGAGTTCCTTTCACTTGAACTAAGGGGCCAAGCTCAGCTCATGAAAAACAAAACCACACCATAATCCCCCCCTCCACCAAACTTTAAACTGGCGCAATGCAGTCAGACGCATACTGCTCTGCTGGTAACCAGCAAAACCAGACTGGATCATCGTATTTCCAGATGAATACGTGCGATTTGTCACTCCAGAGAACATTTCTCCACTGCTTTGGAGTCAAGTGGCAAAGTTGTACCCCACTGCATCTGATGCATTGTATTGCACTTGTTGATGTATGGCTTGGATGGAGCTGCTTGATCATGGAAACCCATTCGCTGAAGCTCTCTGGAGCTAATATGAAGGCTACATGAAGTTTAGTGGTGTGCAGTGATCGACTCTGCAGAAAGTTGGTCACCTCTTTTCACTATGCACTTAGCATCCCCTGATCCCGATCTGTCAGCTTATATTGGGATTAAAGGTGTGGGTGTTAGGAATTCAGTTTGTGTCGGTTGTTTGTGTGTTCTTCTCTCTCCACCACCAGGTGGTGCCCTGTTCTTCGTTGGGTCTCCCTGCACACCTGTGGCTCGTTGGACCATTACTGGAGGAGTATTTAAGCAGCGGGCTGTCACTACCTCGAGGTCAGAGAGTTTGCCAGTTTTGGGTACTCTAGCCAAGCTGAGAATAGCTGAGTCTAACATAAGCTTTGTTCCTCTGAGACTAATCTAGCAGTTCTCTTTGCTCTTCGGCAGGAAGCCTTCTTGAGTAACTGGATACCTTGACCTTCTCCCCCTGTAAGGATTAACTGAGAACACTGAGCAGGGTAAAACCCCCACATGATCTGTTCAAGTCCTCTTCGGAAATCCAAGTGACAGTCCGCTCCTTTACTCCTCTGGGTCCAACGCTTGTCTATCTGTCCGCCCTCCAACGAGTTTCCCTCTTCTCTGGATTTACCCTAACAAGCTTGATTCAAGGATTGACAAGAACCCCCTCAAACACGAGTCCCTCTCCTGTAATATTCAAGCCTCAGTCAAATTCCCTATGGTCCCTGAACTGATCACTGTGATCTCCCCTTCAGACTTTCCAGTTCCGGTTCACCAATCCACTGAGTTCCAGATCCAACTTCTGTTATTCATCTACATTTTAAAAAACAGTTAAACTTTTTCCCTTGGTCTCTGAGTGGTTCTCTGCATGTGGGTCAGATCATGACAGTGGGACTTAAAATCTTGAACTGTATTAGGACCATAACTTTCACTGGGTTGTCATCCTATGTTTATCTACCTTATTCAGAGATGGTTCACACCGGAGAAGTCTCTATAGAGTTTGAAAAAGGTAGTTGTAGTTCCACACCTTTGTTTGAAGTTTCATGAGCCTTTCTTTCTTTCATTTTAACTTTTCTATATTGCTTTTTTTCATGTCCTGTCCCTTTTCTCCCTCCTTCGTTGTCTTTCCCTACATCCTACCTTTTTTCCTATCTCCCTTGTTTCCTTGCCTCACTGTCCTTTTGTCTCATTCATACTGTCCCACTTTTCCTCCTTCCCCCTGTCCTTTTCTGGGTCCTTTTATCCATCTTCGTAGCCTTCCATCTGTCCTTTTTTGTCCTTCCCTTTTACTTTGTCCCCTCTTGCCTTTATTATCTTTCTTATGAAAAGTGTTCTTCCTTATGTTCTACATTTCTCCTTATGTTCGACCTTCAGAGGGATGATTTAGCTGCTTTATGATAAAAAAGTTAAATGAGACACACACTTCCTTTCAAAAACTTAAAACACTATGGGAGGAGTATTTGGACTTGACTGTCTCCAATGACATGCTGGTATATACTTTTCTACAGAGCATCACTGTTTGAGTGTCATTGTCCAATTCAGTATAAAGCAATATAGTATGCAGGGCATAAAGTTTCTTTGTCCACCTTTAAAAGACGGGTCTTATCTTTGCGCTGGTGTGGCCAACTATTCTAAGCAGGTGATGGGACGCTGCCCCTCCCCCTCTCAAACATTGGTTATATTCCCAAATGTTATGTTTAAAACTGGAAAAAATAAAAAGATCCGTTTGACCATATTCTGAAAGTTTAAGACCAATGGGGCACATTAGTAATCTCTCAGGTCTATTCAGTTTTTTAAATGTCTACTATCTCTCAGTGTGAAGACATGGTGTGCAGACCAAGAGCAGTGATTTGGATAGAAACTAATGGTATTGTTTTTTTTTTATTGTGTTGTTTTATTATTTATAAGCGTCTGTATTAAATACACGTGTTTGATTCGTTTCTTACTTTTTCTGTGCAGAAGACAATCCCCAATAATCATAAGTTGATTAAACATAAATGAGTTGCAAGGCTAATCTAATAAGTGGGAAGGATAACAGGCAAAAGGAGAGGTACCAATCAGGGTAAATCTGTTGATATGCAAATATAACATGAGCTCTTCCTAGTTTTTGTCAATTTAAGAGAAACAGTGAGGCCTGCTTTATTTGAAGTAGTGGCTGCTAGAGGAAAGCTTAAAATAGAGGATGTTTATATGTTGACATAACCCCTATAAAATCCAGAGAATCTGTGGCAGTACGAGACTAAGCAGAAGTTTTTCGGAAACTAAAACTCTTTAAAAAGAAACTAGCATAGTTTATAATCCTGCTAGAGTGTACTAAATCAGCGGTTACCACATCATGTTTGCATACAGTATTCAATCTTACTGAGAACAATGCTGCAATGCTTTCTGATACCCCAGCATAAAAAATCCCCCAAAAATAACATTTGTAAACATAGCTGGACAAAATTTGAGAGAAGTTCCATGGGTGTAGATACAAGGAACTATAAAAGACCTTCTAATGGGTGAAAATGTTCCAGCAGTCTTATTTGCTCTAAAGACTGAAAATAACTCCTGCTGTTTGAAAAGCCCTAATTTGACAGTTATCTTTTTCTGATGTTTCCTAACTATGCAGTTATGAAACTGTCTCTGCAAACTGTCTTTTAATACATGGTGTTGATCAGCAAAGTGAAAAACGAAAAAAAAAAAAACGAAGAAGAAGTAAGTAAAAATCTAGTAAAAATTCAGTATTTTCTTCTTCTAGAAAAGTTAACCACAAATGCCACAATGTAAAATCTATGTTTAATGTACATTTTGCATAGTTGGTTAGTATTTACTGTCTTTTATGGAATCTGATTTACAGAACTAAGAACTTTTTTGTTCCTGGATTGCTCACAGTTGATTTGTGTGTGGCGGACCATGTCCTTGAGGTTTACTCCTTTGATTCAATAGTGCTCCACATGGACGGACTCAATCAGATACCTCAGACCCAGTGAAGGGTGATGTTCAGTGAAGCTGAAGTTACTCAACAGCGGCTCCTTAGAGAAAAGACAGGCCGCTTCTCAGACGGTGTTTACATGTAAAGACAGCAGGCCTGAATTTTAACCATGTAAAAAGACATTGTTTCTCCTGACACAATATAGTTATTGTTTTTAAGTGAAAAATTTATTGATATGTAGTTTTCTAATTGAATAACGTGCTTAATTCTGGTGGATGCAGCATTAGTAAGAAATGTTTTAAAGAGGATAAACAATAGGGAAAAAAGCACAAACTAAAATAAAAAAACAACAAAAAAAGATAGTGCTGTAAACATTTTTTTTTTTAGCTTTCTTGTTGCTTCGGTATATTTTAAATCATTTAAACAATTTAAATATACATCAGTTGATTTGAGCTAATTTGAGTATCAAAAGTTATATCTTGGCCTGGATAGTGATGAGAATAGCATATATTTTGTGAAAAGGATCCCAAGAATCAGTAGATTAAAACGATTTGTTCAAAACATTTTTTCACCAAATCATTCATTTCATGCAGCCATGAAGAGTTTTGGTTTTACGGTTAGCTACAACAGCCCAAGAGCATGGTTTCTGTTAAATAATTTGCTATTTACAGCGATGCACTTTCTGCTCTTGTAGATTATAACAGGCAATAATCATGTCTTTAATGACACATGTGTTAAAGGTGCCGTAGAAGAAAAACAGTTCCAGCAAGGTATATTTTTGAAAATACACAACGATGCCTCTCCCTTCTGACTACACCTCGAAACCACGCCTTCAAAACAAGAACGGATGAACGCGCATGCTGTCAGTAGAGGAGTTCAGATGTTTCCGAGACCAAGATTGAATTAACCCGAGACTGTGTGCTATTGACACAAGCTAACAACGACATAACATAACAACAAGCAGACAAGCAGACAACCCTGATTGACGTGTTAGGAACCAATAGTGGACCACGGACCGTGTTTTTTGATTGGTGGGCGTTATTCATTGATTTCACACTGTAGCGGGGACCATTTGTTTTTGTTTCACTTCCAGACCTTCTACGTATGTCACTGCTTGTTACGCAGCTGTGGGGAGATCTTCAAGCCACATGGTAAAAAATGCGTCAGAAAAGATCTCCTACTGCACCTTTCACTGTGGAATTTTAACAGCCTTAAAAGCTAAAACCGGTATTAAATTTCAAATGAACTTTTCAGCCTTTCACTTTACATTCATAACCGAACCAAAAGTAGACGTGGGTACTGACTAGGAGTGTAAATCACATCCATCATGGCGATTCGATTCAGTATTGATTTCTTGACCCAACAATTAGATTATTTTTGATACTCAAGAATACATCACGATACGATTCGATTCATTGGTTCTTTTTTTTTTCTACCTTACAGGCTAGACAATGTTTCAAATTTGAAATAAATCAATGAAAGCTGCAATATCGTTATGCATTTTATTTGAGAAACATTCACTGAAAAATAATAATACTCCTGCGTTATAGATTCTCAAAGGCTTTGCTTCAAAAAATACTGCACAAAATCAGTGCAATGAGTGCAATGCAACACCTCGGCTCCAGATGTCCCCGCCCCCTCCACAGACGCTCCGCTGCACCTCTCCCACATTGTAGCTGACCGCAGACAGTGCCGCTGACAGGAGGCCAGCTTGTTTTATTTTTATGACCGAAATTGTGGAAAACAACTCGTGAAGTTTGACCCGCTAGAAGAGCGAGGTACACGAGAACGCTGGGACCCTTTTTCCACCTGGATCCTCGCTCTTTTTGGCCCTAATGTCCCTCTGTCGTCGGGCTAAACTAGCCCCCACTTCCTCTCCGCCTCGGATATATCTAGACCCACAGCGTGTAGCACAGACCAAGCTTCAATATTGAGCATAAGTCAAAAAGGTCTGTTTCAAGCTCACTGCAACACACTGCGTAAGAGTATAACCAGGAAGCGCGGTAGGAGGGCAAAATAGGTTTAGCGCCACCGCAGCACGTGAGGGAGAATTAAGTCCAAGAGAAGATGGATAAA
The DNA here is from genome assembly GCF_016077235.1 of Cyprinodon tularosa. Classification (NCBI taxonomy): domain Eukaryota; kingdom Metazoa; phylum Chordata; class Actinopteri; order Cyprinodontiformes; family Cyprinodontidae; genus Cyprinodon; species Cyprinodon tularosa. The sequence goes on from NW_024039207.1 coordinate 1,588,295, forward strand.
AGTAGACCGGAGGAAAACAAAACACGAATCGATACTCTTGCGGACGTGTCGATGCATCGGATCGTCGGCTGTTGGATCGATGCATCGATACAAAACGATTATTATTTACACCCCTAGTACTGACAGGCATTTAGAGTCAGGAAATCAGGACAAGATTTAGGCAAAATTTTCTCAAAAAGAAAGAAATTCAAGAACAGAAAAACAAATTTCTTATCTATCATTGTGGCTTAAATGACATCCATTGGAGAGTTAAAGTTTAAAAGCCACAAAAGTAACATCATAGCCTATTTCACATTTTGCCAACAGCATAGTGATAATTCCCAAAATGTTTAGCAGCAGAAGAAAAAAAAAATTATTTGTCAGGTTATATCTGGAGTAAAAGATTATACAGACACTTCAAACATGGTGGTGGTAGTTTAATGGTTGGGGGCTGGTTTGTTGTTTCAGGACCTTAATTATGATGCTCTCTAACAGAGCATGCATTCATTTTACCTTCACTCAAGTGCCTCAGGGTTTTAAAGTAGGACAATCATCCAAAGCAGCCCAGCTAGTTCCCTTCCAAAAAGAAAACTGTATTTAGTTTGAATGAGATCTTGCTTCGGAATTTACTCAAACTGGTCATTCCTGCTAATAAACTATCCTTGTGTGAGAAAAAAATGGTGAAAATGAAAACAGAAATGTTTGATGTGGATATCACAGCATTTTCTTATTCAAATCAAAGGTATTCCACAATGGATGCAGTGGGTTTCAGAAAACACAGCTCCAGCTGAATATGCTGTTGCGGCTCTCCAAACATTTGCACATAGGTATAGCACAATAACTTTGAAGGTCTCTCCGAAGTACTTGAAATGGCCAGTAGGTTTGCACCCCTAGAAGCCATTACTCCTTGAATACCTTGAAGATAATGAAAGTGGGCCAGAGGAGAGAGGAGATGGAAAACTGTGCTGTTGGAGTGCACTGAGCCATTGCAAATTTCTGTTTGAACCCATAACACTGTGCCCATGTGACAAATGATAGCAAACACAGAGCCTGAGCCATTCGAGGAAGATTACAGTCAGCTGGACACAAACCCGACCCCTCCCCTCTCCATAAAGGTGCTTTCTTTTTTCCAGCTCGAGGTGTTCGCCGTTCACGTTTGCAATTACATTCTAGGCCCTGTTCAGCTGACCAGACTCTATTTGTATTTCTGCAACAACCCATCAAGTCAGGTAACCTTCAAGGATAATTTCAGTTTATTTCAACCTGATGTATTTTCCATCAGTGGCCATAAATGATGCTTTTGTGATGGTTGAAATGGGAATTTGCACAAAACAGTTTGTTGCTTTGAAACATTTGTCTCTGGGAAAAAGCGCAGAAAGTATCTCTGCACTTTCTCCATGACGGCAAACAAGGTTGGCTGTCAAAGTTAAAGTAAGTTAAATAAATGTCCTCGTAACGGTCCGTGTGGCATTCTGTCCTTCTTTTGTAGTTTTGTGAGTTTTAATAGAAAATCGTAAAGCCATAATTAAACCAAGGCTCTTAGGAATAGAACACTTCCACAGAGAGACTGTTGGTGTATTTCAAACTAACTTTCTACACAATAAAGACCTGCATAAAAGGACTGGAATTTAATGTGGTAGACCAATAGAAGGAGTCTGTAATCATGAAGTGGAACGTGAAAAAACACATTTAGGTGTGCTGTGGAGCTGCATGCAGTCCTCCTGAGCCCAGAACTTTGGAAATTAATTTTACACTGCAGTCACAGCTGCGGGTCCATTGGGGTATGTATGAAATTTCTGCAAATTCAGTTTTACAAAATACCTCAGACGTGGTTGTATTTGATGAAGATATTCGCTATAAACATAGGCTTTCAACCTAAAAAAGTTTGGGAAAAAACATTCCACTGGACTTTGTTTCCAAGTTTGAAGATCAGAGAAGCTGATCTTTGAGCTGGCAGGGAGACAGACACAGCGCTGCTGATACAGATCGCTATGAACACTCCCCTGAAACAGTTCATCAACGCCTAAAATTAACTTAAAATGTCGAAACCTTTCAGCAAAATATGTTTTATTTTATTATTCTGTTGCCTGCAGTCTGGATTACATACCTGAAAAATGCTGTCCAGCCACCGAGAACAGTAGCAGAAAACCGCAAAGAGGCGACTGCGCCAGAGGCTGCTGTTAAATGGGATTACCATAGACAGAGCACAGCCAGTGTACGGGGTTCTGAGCGGCCCCGACACAGAAATAATATTTGAAGGCAGGATTGTAATCTTGATGAACTGATTGGACAGATAAGGTTTTCAGGTGGACTTTCTCACTTAAAAACATACTAAAACTGCTTTTTACCCACTTATAACAGCATATATAGCTGCCATTGTTACAGGCAAGGAACGGATAGGGTAGCTCCGCCCAATGTGCATCAGACCCACTTTTCAACCGTGCAGCTAGAGCAGCAGATATGCTTCAGAACTAAATTTGTACAATCATCCAAAATGAAGCAGCACACGCATTTTCGATGCTTCTGAATTTAACATTTAAATTAGGGTTGTGCAAAACGATGCATCGCGATTCTAATTCTTGTGATCTACTGCATCGATTCTTGACGCCAAGTATCGATTCTTAATTAAAAAAAAATTACAAATAAAATACATGAATGGTTGGCGCACATCAGCCAAATCAAGTGGAATACAACTTCCAGTCCAGCAGATGTCGCTGCGGATGTGTTGACGCCCGCTGCTTTGTGTCACAAGCATTTCCGGCTGCGGGATACTGAGACGAGACATTTGTAAACAAAACATGGAGGAGACTGAGAAAATTCGCCCCGTGGTTCCATCACATTTCAAGTCAGATGCTTGGATGCATTTTGGCTTTAAAAACAAAGAAGGTAAAAATGAAATTGATATGGCGCACGTAATTTGTAAAAGGGGAAATATACATTTGAATGTTTTCATTTCATTGTAACGTGTAACGTGTAACGTGTAAACGTACTGATTATCCTTATTTTGTTACTTTAAGTTTGATGAATCCTAAGATCTTTTTGTCAGTGTGTCCACGCCAGTAATAGTAATATTTCTGTCCAGTATTTGTTTTCATGGCAACACCTCCAAAGGTTGTTTCAATAAATACAGCTATGTATGAATTCAGTTGCTTTCAGTTATGTATCAATTGAAGACACTATCCAGATCATACCCAGCCAGTCAGCCACTGGTAATGGCTGTATCCTATTCTTACAGTGTTCAGTGAAAATATCGCAACGCATCGCGATGCATTGCAATATTTCAAGTATCGTGATGCATCGTGATAGAATCGCATCGTGGCATGTGAATCGTGATTCGAATCGAATCATGAGTTCCTTGCCGATACCCACCCCTAATTTAAATTAGAGATCAACGGAAATATTAATTTTCCTAAGGCCGACACTGATAAGTTTGACATCGGTCTAACCGATCCCCGACATAGGCAACAGAATTTTTTGGGATGTTTTTTTAAAGCCGATATTACGTTTTCTTCCTCCATTTAGAAAAATAAGTTGCACAGCTTTCAATTTTAAAAATAAACGTTTATTAAATTAAACATCAAATTATACCAAATTAAATCTTATTAAAGCATGACACCTGAGACCAGAGAACGAAAGTATGAATCGGCTGATGATACAGAAAGTCTGTTTCTAGTTAGAATGGTCGATTCAAAGTTTATTTGTTTTTATTTTTTATTTTGCCTCTTTAAAACAAATTTATTTCTCAGACAATGTAATTTATAAATTTAAGGAGAAGTTTTTGCCATAGGCATTTTGCAGCAGCATTACTGCCCAGTCTATTTCTGCTCGGAGTCATATGTGAATTTGTAGCAGTTCTTTCGAAATAAACATTGTCAGGGAGCACACTTCCTGATTGGTCATTTTGAAGCAGAGAAGTACGCCTGCATGTCCTGACCTCTGCCCGTTGTTTCTTCATGCTCTGCTGTATAACAAGACCATCACACAGCACCGACGGGAGACAGGTCTCAGCTGCTCGTGCTCTTATCAGAATGGGCTACGCGAATGAGACGCCTCGAGGAAGTATCAGTAAACAACACTATAGGGTTCCAGTTGCTATATGCTCAGGCGCTCATTCAAAATTCAGCGCTTTTGTATGTACACTGAGAGGGAGGCAAGGCAGAAGGCAGGGGTCATGTTTTAACTGGGAGGCCTTCAGAACTCAGCAATATCCGATCTAATCCAGGACGAAATTTTGCCAAAAGCTAAAAAAACTGAAATATTAATTGCTGCACTTAAAGCAGCTATCAAATGTGTGGGCATCCATTACAAATGCCAAGTCTTTCTCGTATTATAGAAATAAGGCAAAACATTGATCATTTTGCAGAGTTTTTCTACTCTTTAGATTACAGATATCCAGTAGCTGTTAAAGCGTGTTCTAATTCAGTCTCAGAATTCAGTCTTTTTGAGTTCAAGACTGTTATCTCTTGAATCAGATACGATTCATTTTAGCTGAAAACAGCAGAGAGGTTACAAAACATGAAAAAGGGGATGTATAGGTTCAGCTTCAATGGAAGACCTCCTAAGAGGAAAGATTTTCTCTCTTATAAAGAGAAAATCAGTGATGGTTGCCAGAACGCAGACCAGAACATCTAGACCAATGTTCTTTGTAAATTTGAGTCTAAAGCTACATTTTGGAACATCATTAAACAGGACATGTTTGGCCTTAACCGAAGACAAGATTCCCATAGCAACCGTGAAGCGGGGAGGTGGGAGTGCCAGGGTTTGGAGAGGATTTCCTGAAAGAGAAGTTGGGCAGCTTGCCATTATAGAATCCATGAATTATAGAGTTTGAGAAGATCTTAAGAATAGAAGCTAAAGCTAAACCGGACCCTAAATCTAAACCTACCAGTAGATTAAGAAACAGAAAGTTCCTTGACCTGATACTGGATTTAGGAGGTAGTTTACTATGACTGACTTAAAAAAATTTGCCGTGTTTCCATTCAGCTGAAATATGAATTTAAAGCAAACCTTAAAAAGTTTAAAAGAAAGGAACGCTTTTAATGGTGGTATTTTCATTTGGTTTAAACGGAAATGACCAAACACCGCAAAGCGTAATGTCGTCATATGTTATCGCCTACATTACGTCGTCAAGGATGGCTGTAATAAACAGGAAGTAGAGGCTGCAATCTAATACTGACCCCAGATCAGTAATGGAGGAATGTTTTAATGATGTGTTTCTATTGTGGAAGTTGTTCATACATAAACACATCAGCGAGTAATGGTGATGTTGCTTCCAGCCATGTCTATACACCTAATAGGAACATCCAGGAAGACACCAACATCGCAAACAGTTGATTAATCACGTGAGCTAAAAGTTCACTATGCCAGAACTGATTCGAAAAGTGTTTCCATTTCCCATTTTCTGCATTAACCCTTTTTCGCAAAAGCCAAAAAAAAAAACTAAAGCAAGCGCAAAGACTTTTTGTGAATTTGAATTTGACTGTTTCCATCAAGCTTTTTTGATGCGATTCTTCAAATTGCACATTAGAAAAAGCTGATGAGGAAGCACCAATTGAGAGATAAAAAGCACCTTACTGAAGGAATTTTAGCCAAAAGGTGTGAGAGCATGTGTCAGTGGTTTGGCTGTCCTAACTGCAAGAAAATAAACACAACCAGACAGAAGTTTGGACAAAGCTTCTCATTCAATGGTTTAATTTTATATCTACATTTGGAAATTCCTTTAAGACTGATGGAAAATCATCTCAGGTGGGGACCTCATGAAGCCCATCGACACAACGACAAATGTCTAAGAAGCAGTACTCCAAATATAGGGGGAGTATTTTGAAGACTGTAAAATACTAAAGAGATTTTGACTTATTTCCTTTTTTTTCTCTTTTTTCTGCATTATTTTAGCTTCATACTTTTAATATTTGTATTTATTTATTTTTTTGTCTTTTTGTCATTATGGGAAGTAAAGATAGGGAAAAACTATTGAGTGATAAATTTGCGTCCAAATCAATAACTGGCAATGTACATTTAGGTGATATATTTTATTTATTGAAATGAGAAAAGGCGTGATAAGTTGATTTCAGAAATATGGAGCCTAGGCGGAAGTTTACCTGAAGAAACTTATTGCTCTGATACATCCACCTATGACGCAGCCAATCAGCTTTGAACCACACCTCCACGAAAGCCAATCGGCATCCGACGTTCATCTTAAAAGGCCTCCGATCCGCAACTTGTCTGCTCCTGTGTGCAGGGGGTGGTGGCGCTATGTGACTTCATTCAGATGACACCGTTTCAACCCACCTCCAGCCCCTCCTCCAGGACTCCAGGTTTCATTCCTCCAGGACTCTTACTGCATCCCACATGTTGTTTCAACAGGTCTGGCAGAAGACCTCCATGTTGAGCCTGGTTCTGCAAGAGGTTCTTACCATCGGGGAGTTTTTCCTCTCTACTGTCGCTTCATGCTTGCTCATCATGGACAGGTTCTCTCAACCTATGCTATCCAAGATGGACTTCAGCTCATGCAAGCCACTGGATCTCCCGATAAAGCTAAGCATACCATCTCTCTAACCAGCAGTCTACAGACTGACCAATTTCTTCTATTTCCACTCTACCACCAGTTTCAGCCCTGGGGGGGAAACAGTAGCCTCGTGAGAACATCCTGATCTCGCAAGCTTTCAAGGTTTCACTCGCTAATCAGTCTGGAAACTCTCCGTTCAAGAAAATTTGGAGCCGTTCACCAAACGAACGTCCAATCAGTGTTGGCTTTGAGGCGGGTTGAGGTGTGACGCAACGAGAAGCGCGACAGTTCAGTCTAAAGAACATGGCGGCTTCAGCCGATGAGACTAGCGTTAGCATGGCTATCGAGCAAGTTTTATCGGAATTACAGAGTATTTCTTCACTGAAAGAAGAGCAAAACACTGCTCTGGAGGCTTTTCTCAGAGGAAAAGATGTTTTTGCTCTTCTCTCGACTGGTTTCGGCAAGAGTAGCCTGGCTGTTAGTACGTCATATGCTTCGTTGATCTGATTGGTTTATTTGGCCTGTCTTATCACCAACATAGGCCAATCAGCTAGCCGGGATTTTCGCCCCTTCCCAAAATTACTTCAACGGAAGGTTTCCAGATGGATATGCGGAGCAAATCCATCTGGCGTAGTCAGGTTAGAAGACCGCCACGTTGAGCCTGGTTCTGCAAGAGGTTTCTTCCCAACGGGGAGTTTTTCCTCTCTACTGTCGCTTCATGCTTGCTTATTATGGACAGGTTCTCTCAACCTATGCTATCCAAGCTGGACTTCAGCTCACAAGCCACTAGATCTTCCCATAAAGCTCAGCAGAACTTCTCGGTAACCAGCAGTCTACAGACTGACCAACTTCATCTATCTCCACTCTACCACCAGTTTCAGGCCTGGGGGGGAAACGCCCCTATTCTTTTACAATGTAATTGTATCAATACATTTCTTTTAATTGTCTTCTCTCTTTGTGTGAGTTTTTCAGATTGAAATAAAATATGTGAACTTTTCCTCAAATTTTCTCATGATTTCTCCAGATTATGTGCAACCACTTTTTTTTTTTAAATATGTATTTTTCTTTCAGTTTTTGGCAATTATATCAGAGGTGTGTTTTGTTCTGTGAACTGCTGCACACACGAAGACGTTCAAACAGCTGCAGCCGCAGCTCCAGCTTTAATCTCTCTCCGTCTTTATCTCTGGGTCTCTTAATGGTGTGATCGCCCTTAACTCTACTGTAAATCTCTCCCCAATGGCTTATGGTTCAAATTAATGGCCCTGCCATAAGTGTTTGAATTTCATGAATTGTAATAATACTTACATCACAAGACACATGAAGTCATGTCTCCCTCTCTACAGTGGAGATATGATACATTTTAGTGAGATGCACAAAGTGGTCCCCTGGTAGGATAGTGATGTATTCTAATAGACTGAGCGGGCTAACCTTCGGGTGTAGATATTCATGATTCATTTTTGAGCGCTGCAGAACGTTTAAATGGGACATTAAGTGGCAAAGAATATTAAAACACTATTGGCTTTGTGGAATAACTGGAACATTCACCAGCGGAGTTATGGCTCTTTTATTTTCCTCCTTTTTTTTTACATGTTCTGCTGCATCACAATATATTAAAGTCACGCTGAAATTTGAGATCTCTTCCCTTTTTATGCAAGGGGATATGAATTATGATAATGCTATGCGGTTTTTGAGCCTTTTCTCAGTTTCCTGGCTTTGAGACACGGGGGATGCTTTCAGATTGTCAGCTGTCAACAAGCTGTCAAATCACATGCGGGTGAAACCGAGGACATCATCATGCTTATCCTGCAAACATTGATATAAGAGTCTACTTAGTATCAGCTGTCAAATGCCGGTGACTAAAGTCATCCATCTATTCGAAGGAATCACAATTCTTTATGTTGAATTTTTACCTTGAAGCTGAATTTTCTGTTAAATTTCGAGCACTGCATTGTTTTCAATTGATGGAACGTGTGGAAATGCTTAAGTGCCTACAGAAACAAATGACATTGTGTCAATTTGAAGTGTGAGTCAGTGTAGACAGATTAAAACGTCGTACAAGAAGTGATTTAACAAAACTTTTGTAAGCAACTACTTGCTGGAAATTTTACGTTGAAGGCCGTTTTTCAGAGATTATAGAAGGCTTTCAGGATTTTCACAATAGGGGTTCAAACTTCCACGTTTCTTATTGAAATTGTTTGGTGTGAATAGAAGAACAAAAACATGGATGTAAAATTATGAAGGTGAAGATTTTTCCAATTCTCTTAATTCAGTGTTGAATCTTTAGGGCTTTGTTTTACACATTCGTCTTTGTGAAACAGCTGAAGCTCTGATTGGACCGAGAGTTTGTGGGAACATCTGTTTTCAAGTCTTGCCCCAGATTCTGAATGGATGTAGACTGACCTTTGACTTTTCCTTTTTGTCAGCTTGGTTTGATTCAAACTATTAAAGCCTTGACTGTATCTTTAGGCTAATTTTTTTTTTTTTTTTTTTTTTGCTGCTTTGTAAGTTTTTTGTCTATTGTGTTGCTATCAACTTGTTTCATCTTGAAGAACGGTCTATTCACAGTGATGAGCAGCAAGAAGGCAGCAGAAACATAGAACATAAAACAGTAAAAGACAGAATCATACAACAATCATACACAAAAAACACAATACTTCTATAAAATATGCGAATACTAGAAGCAGACACACTAACCAATGGAATTGACCCCTTTCCCACTGGCCGTAAAACCCGTTTAAACCTGGGAACGATCGTCTCTTTGTGTCGGTAGGAACATGTCACTGGCCCACGTCGACCCGGGTTAAACGACTCGGCAAGCGACCCGGGTTAAAATCGCCTTCAATCCGCATACAGTGTGAACATTAGACCTAGATCGACACGCTAATTTATATGATACCGCTGAGCGCCACGTACGGACATCAACACACTGTTGCGTCTGATCTAACAAACTGAAAAAACTTTCCAAAAACGTACATTCCATAAACATGGCACAGCCCCCTTAAATGTTGCTCTCCATTGATGACATCATCAATGTTATCTCAGGGTGATCGTCTCACCAGACACGCAGAGCCAAGGGCACAGAGGCCACGCAGTGGGGGGCAGACCCAGTTTTATTTGGTCAATAGGAAGGGAGCCCAATACCGAATGTTAGCGCACTGGAAAAAATCGAAATCTAGATAAGTAAATTTTTCTTTAAATAAGTGCATTTGTTCTTGTATTGAGGAGGGTAAAAAAGATTTTGAAAACACAATTGCATGGTATTATTTCGAGTGCGTATTTTCTAATTATCTTATTTTAAGAGTAAAAATACTCATTCCATTGGCAAACTATCTCATTAACCTACTCAAATTAAGGGTAAACGCACTTAATTTAAGACATTTTCACTTATTAATAGATCGTTTTTCCAGTGCGGGTCAAACCATATTTGAATTCCTGCTAACTCCAGTGGGGAGGAGGCTTTAGCTTCCTCTCCTTTACAATCTATTCAATTTCTCCCAATGTAATAAGATTCTTTTATAGATTACTCCAAGATAAAAGGGGCAAAATTTTTATATTCTATAAAGAGTCATTGAAATTCAAACAAACACCAAAAATGAGTTTAACTATTTACAAATATTTTACAAAGTGGCTGCCGTAAGCAGGACAAGGGATTGCATCTGTCAGTATTTGGTTGTGGTTTGTTGATCCAAATGCAGAGGCAGGGAGGCAGAGGTAATTTTCTTGTGGGTTTAATGAAAGGTTAGCTGAACACAGAGGCAGGAAATCCAAAAATCCAAACATGAAAACAAAGTCAAAACAAACCAGAAACCATGGAGACATCAGAGGGGATTCTATCATGAGGAGGAAGGCTGAGGGAGACGAAGTTGAAGGAAGTTAGATGAGGAACCAGCACTGAAGAACTGCACAGAGAGAGTATTTAAGGGAGACTGAAACAAACAGAGGACCAATTGGGAGAGCAGATTGGGAGCAGGTGTGAACAGGGCAGAATCAAGAAAGGAGCTAGGGAAAAAGGAGAACACAAGAGGGCAGCAGAGGGCAACAAACAAAAACCTGAAGACTGAAAATAACCAGAAAACACAACAAAATAAGAACCAAACCACTAAAACTAGAAAACATGGAGCAAAGCAAAACTGAATACTCAAAAGAAAACATAACAGAACCAAGACTGAGACAGAAACTGAGAAATAACCAGGGAACACAACAAAATGAGAATTAAACCACTAAAACTAGAAAACAAGAAGCCAAGCAAAGCTGAATATTTAAAAGAAAAACGTTACAGAACCAGAACTCTGACAGCATCGTGGGGACAGATCGGCGACAGACGGGTGACATAACAGAAAGGATGTGAACACATTTATTCTCTCACTAAAGTTATTTTCAGCATTTTACACAATGTAGTTTAGTAGGCTTCATATCAGTAAGGATATAGGTAAGTAATTTTATCTTTTTTAAATAACGTGTCTTTAGCATTAGGTAGAAATATTCTCTGTATCTGAGTTAAAGAGGCTAAATACTAACCTGAATCTGCACTGGTCCATCACATGAAATCCTAATAAAAAGCACTGATGTTAAAAAGTCCAAAAGGTGTGAATACTTTGGCAAGGTGCTGTATTTAAACGGAACGTAGAATAATTATGGGAGCATGTTGTGTGTTTATGACAGCACATGGACCCTGAAGTGTGTGTGATGCAGCGGGACAGACTTGATGATCCCCTGTCTCCCGGTGACTGTGCGAAGCCAGCCAGCCGTGGCAAGGCTGCCATAACTACCAGTTGAGCTCTGTCAGGGAGCTGACCCACTCTTCTTTCAACAAGACCTGCCACACTGACAGACAGACGGTCAGACAGGCAGTCAGATATACATAAGAGACCTCGTGTGCATATTCAAATGCAAGAACCTTCCGTCTTGCTCCAAACTGCTAAAAACGAGTAAAAGCCGTAGGTGTAATTGGAGTGCTGCAGCACAGGTCAAGAGTCAATGGTCTTATTTGAGGGCTAACAGCATTTAAGACTAATTTGAGACCATGTGTTATTGTGCCTTTAACTAAGTTTCTAACCTGATCTGTACAGAGGTTCATTGTGCTTTTAAAGGAGACCTGCTGCCCTGCAAAAGGCCATCTAATCGTCTTTCAACCCATCAGTATTACTTTAATGTACTGTAGATCAAAGGATAAAACATCCACTTGTGCAGATGAGGGGAAAATAGTGAAGTTCAAAGATTTGAAATGTTCTTTACTGAGAAATCCATTTGGATTCTACCAGTGAATCAGTACCGTTCTCTGAACTATTAAGAAGCACTTAAACATGATAAATGTTAACTTTTCCATTTTACATGATTAAAAGTATGTTTTTTTTTTACACAGATAAGGTGGAACTGTTCAAGAATTATGCTTTTAAAAAGTTTTGTTGTTAATCTCCAACATGAACTGCTCATGTACTTGTATGTATATTAGTGTTTTTTTTCTGTTCCTGCCTACGTATTTATTAGACACACTGTGTGAATTAGCGCTTCCTCACTGTCACCGGTGTTTACGCGTGAGTAGCGAGGTCAGGACCCCGGGCTCAAGGCTCGTCCCCCGAGAGCTCGCTTTCAGCATGGCCAACTAACAGTACAAACAATTAAAAACCTGCGGCTGCCTCCCCCCAGGGCGGTCAGCGTCCCCCTGCTCAGGTCGAAGAAATTGCTGCTCCACAATGCAAGAGGATCCAAAGCAAACCCTGGGTTATCCGGTAAATAACGATGCAGCGGCTGAGGATGGAGAGGAGGATCGATACGGCTACAGCCTGTGGACCAGTTGGAGACGGGGGGCTATTATTAGGATGTCCTTTCTTTACCACCTGAGCCACTTACAGGCTTAGGATAGTCACCGTCTCGTCTGAACATACAAAACTAATTTATCTAATCAGAGCAAATAATTATGCCTATAAGGTAAGCAAGAACAAGATTCTAAAAATATTTTATCAACAAACTTGGTTGTGCATTTACCCTAAAAGTTAAATTTAGATAATTTTTCAAAATCTAGGTTAGATAAATAAATTATTAACATTTAATTGTATGGTAAAAAGCTGCTGCTTCCCCACCTGTTGCTGGCTGCTTACAGAAGAGTGGAGTTTTACCATTAGCAGATCGTTTGAGTCACTAATCTTGTTTAAAAAAATAATAAATTCACCTGAGATATTAGAGATGCAAGGCTTTTGTTTAACATAGTGAGGCATCAAGGACTAATCAACTGAATAATGTTTTTCTTCTTAATAAGACAAGTGACTAAATAATGAAAAAGGCTGTTTTAAGAAGAGGACCTTGAGAAAATTATATCACCCCTGCAGTAAATATCCTTACAGGCTTCTGTTAAACCCATAAAGAACAGTAAAATGTATTTTCAGACTTTCAGAACAATAGAAAATAAGTTTGCATGTCAGAGGGAAGTGATAATGAGTTCCCATACTTTAAGTATTGAAGTATAAAGCTTACGACAGGTTGCTCTGCAGAAGTAATAGCTGATAGGCTCCAACTGGTGGCAACCCGACCTTATTTCTGATTGTTTCAGTTGGTAATAGTTAGACCAATTGGGAGCATGGACACAAAATTGGAGCTTTACCTTTAAAGGGGTCATAGAATGCAAAACTGAGTTCTGGAACGATAGTTCCACCTGCCTTACCCCGGAGCTCATGGCTTGGTTCGAATGCCCGGTGTGCTTCAACGTAATGCTGCACTGTAGTCGACCAAAATCCTGAACGATTTTGAAATCCCCCCACACTTTCTCTGCTCTCTTTTTCTCATCATCTTCTCCTTCTTTCCCATCGCCCGGCTTGCCACAGGTTTGCCTGCTGTGTCTAAAAGTAGCAGCAGCAGCAACCCAGACTGACAGCAGCTCATTGGCTAATTTAGATCACATGCAGCCTGATGCCGGAAACTCAAGAAGGCTTTACCATATTAACAGGAGAAGCGAGAAGTGGAAGTGCAGTTTGACACCGACGTCGGACAACTTGCGGTAATTTATAAATGTTTTGAATCCAGTTGGGTCCGGATTAGGCCAGCAGTTGGGTCCGGATCCGCACCACGTCTGCTAATCCATAACGTTTGGTCTAGTGGAATCCAGAGAAACATATTTTTTGTAGCTCCATCAACATCGAGTCCATGAAATACAGAAGTGGAGAGAACACTGCCGCCTAATCAACCAATCTGAGACAGACTTCTAGTAGCAAGAGAGCTTAATCACTATATTTAGCCAGTTGGAAAAACTATCCTATTAGAAATTAGACTTACAGTCCTACATGAACATGTCGAAGACACCAAAAATGTTTTTTTCCCGATTAAGAGTTTGCTAACAGTGCTAGGACAAGCTGTGTTAGTACGTGTAAACACATGATTTTATTCCCTCTTTCTTTAAGAAGTAAAATCATATGCAAATGAAGAATTATAATTGAAATCTAAGTTGAACCGATGATTTTAAAAAATCACGCCTGAATTTGATTCTTCCTGCAGTTGCATTTAATCTTACCTGCTGGATCAACTTTTTCGCAACAGTGTCTGTATTGTTCTGAGTTCTGAAAGTTTTCTACTATACTGTTTTTTTTTTGTTTGTTCTGTTTATGAGTTGGAAAAAGTTTGTTTGGTTCGCTGAGTTTGGCTCTAATACACAACTGACTGACAGCTGGCACCTCTGGGAAAGGCTGCAGAACCCAACGATTCCAGGAATTTCTTCATTCCACGAACAGTAACTACTACTGGATTAGGGCGGAAAATGTGGCTAGTTTTATTTTATTTTTTTTAAGTTTTAAATACTAATTCAAGTTGTCGCTGTTAAATACTTACAATATTGCGTCCCCTCTTACATCAACGTCTTTATTATAGGGCTATATTTTCATACATATCGGAGATGTTTTGTTTTAAAAAGAAAGCTAAAGTTCCAAACAAACAAGTTTTTATTTTTTGATAGGAAAAAAAAGTTGTGTGGGTTGGGGTTGTTCGGCCACAGCACACAGCTGACTGACAGCCAGCACCGCAGGGAGGGGGAGTGGCACGCGGTGCTGCACATGGTTTGAGGATTTGATTATTATTTGAGAAGCAATAAATAAAACCATCTTTAGAAAGATGAAAGAAATGTTACAGTATCTGTTGTTGTTTTATTATATTTAAAAAAATGTAAAAGGCTAATTTATGTTTTTCTAGCAGCTCCAAAGATCCGTGATACAAAATTAAAAACGTGCTTCCTGTCTGTGGCTTTGATATCGCTTGAAGAGAAGTGAGGCTGCTGCAAAATGAATCACAACTGCGAGAGCAGGCAAGTAATTCAGACTCATGGGCTTTTCCTGGCCTTGACCTCGCATCCAGAGTGAAGTCTGTTTGAATCAAAGGGCTCGGATTTATTGCTGGATACAGTTAGCGTAGCAGCCAGTCTGTAACATAACCAGTCAGCCAACCAGTTATCTCCCTGGACATATGCTGTGTCCACTGCTCCAGAGTCCTGCTGTCAAAGCCACTGTGAATCCTAATGATCACAGTGCATCCCAAACCCGCAACATGCGAAAATATAGGCGTGTTGATGCCTGCGCACGCGCACACACACCCTTGTCTTCGCTCCAGGGGTCCTGACAAAATAGGAGACGGCGGGGACTCGTCAGAAGACAGCACCGCCGGTGCGCTCCACCTGCTCACTGATTCTTACGCCTGGAGGAGCCTGAAGGCATTGCCATCACACACGTACCCTGCCTATGGTACACACGCAAGTACACAAATCAATAGACAAACACACACACTTCCACATACATCCTTGGTGCACATATACACTCCTTATCTAAGCTTACTGCCCAGTATCTATTGCGCCCCCCTCCAGTTTCCACCCCTTCCATATCCTGCTGTTTGTCCTCCCTTCCTCACCCTGAGTCCTCCTCACTGATGCCCCCCAACCGCAGAATGCATGAAACATCCACACATACACGCACCTGTGCACACTTTCTAACCTGTCAGGTAACATCAAAGGAGGGGAGAGCTGAAAAGACATGACAGTGTGCTGAAGGAATCATGTGCCAGAAACACAGACCTCTCTCCGTTCGTCTGCGGCGTGCTGGAACACAACAAGCTCAGGCATCCGCACACCCCCCCCCTTTCTCACCTTTGTTAGGGATCAGATCTGTTTGGAGGGAGCTGGAGAAGCTCCAGCAGTCAGAGAGGGGAAGACACGCTGAGGCAAGGAGGAAGTTGTTGGGAGGAAGTTCTGATAATCAATAAGCGCAGAGGGGAAGTGGTTGAGGAAGAGAGAAAGACAGGGAAGGGTGGTTGGTGCAGTGAGGGCCAACAAACACGGCGCCCAAAGGCCTTTTCATCATCCATCAAATTCAGTAAGTCGGCCCATGAGCTTGCAGCTGCCACAAGTGGTGAAACAGCACCACAAAGTCTAGTAGCCGGCAACAGCCCAGCACAGCAATGATTAGACTGAACGCCAATAAAAGCCACCACAAAACGGAGGGACAAAGTTTTTTTGTGTCTTTTTACTTATTTAATTGCAAAAGCAGATTATTCAGGACTTATTTTGTGTTGTTTTGACTGATTGTCCTTCACCAAAAGAAAATCTAACGTAGTTTATAAAAGTTACATTGAACTGAATAATGGTTGGCATCATCCCCTAATCTGAGGTAAACAAATCGCACCACAGAGATAACACAGGCAATAATCATAAACATACTACAACTATTACTACATTATGTGGCCTCTTATTTCTTATAATAATAATAATAATAATAATAATTGAGGATTAAATGTTATGTGATATAATTATGGCCTTCAATGATGTTCATTAAACTTATGAAATGTAGACAATCAGGCTGCAACTAACGATTGAAAATTTTTCGATTAATAATTGGATAACCAAAGGTTTCTAAAAGAAGGCTTTTTTGAAAATCAAACTGTTAGGAATCCTGTTCTGGGTAGGTTGTGTTTTTGTTTGTGTTTTCCCCCTCCACCACCAGGTGGCGCCCTGTTCTCGTTGGCCCTTCCACACACCTGCGGCTGGTTGGCTTAATATCTGAGGACTCTTAAGCGGTGGACTGCCACTACCTCGACGCCAGAGTGTATGCCAGTTTTGGGTACTCTATCCAAGCTGAGTTTAGCAGAGTCTAACTGAGTCTTTGTCTCTTTGAGTTCAAACCTTGGTTTTGTCTTTGCCTCTCGGCAGGAAGTCATCTTGCAAACTGGATGTTTGGCCTTCTCCCCCTGGAAGGATCGTTTGAGCTTCACATTGAGCAGGGGATGCAACCTGATGTTTGGGCCTTCTCCCCCTGAAAGGATTGTTTTAGCTTCACACTGAGCAGGGGATTAATCTCCACACGTACCGTTTAAGTTCTCCTGGATATCTAAGTGGCAGTACGCTCCATTGCTCGCCAAGGAACCAACCTAACCAAAGTAAAACCTGTCCGCCCTCCAATGAATCAACCAAGTTCTGGAATAACCCACACCGACTGGATCCTGGGAAGAAAACCTTTTGGGTAACCCACAGAACCTGAACTTAACTCTGAACTTCCCTTCTCAATTCCAGTTCTGGTTGACCAGCTCTCTGAGTTACCCTGGATCCTACACATCGTGTGTTTTCAATAAACCTGTTAAACTTTTACTCTGGTTGTCTGAGTGGTTTCCTGCATGTGGGTCAGATCCCTTAAAAAGAACATTACACAAACCATGTGAAACTAAAACTTGTCCACTTGAGGAGTTCTGGAAAGAGCATGATAAGAGATGCGTAGATATTTTTTTTTATCTTTAATCCAAAGTGTATATATATATGTATTTTTTAACAATCTTGATATAATTACTGCTCTAACTAGGTTGCTCTGACAGCTAAAGGCATTTTAAAGTCTCTATTCTCCATTTAACTGATTATTTGATTACTAAATCAGTTGACTATCATTTCAATAATCGATTAATCACGATCAATTGTTTCAGCCCTAGTAGACACCTGAAGCAAATTTATCAAATGTAGTTAAGAGCTTTAGTAAAACAGGTGGAAACAATATAAACTGCAAACTAAATTCTCATATTCAGTAAACATGGTAGAAATGCGGCATCATGTTCTGAACTCAGTTCCTGGGATATTCTTCGATCCACTTACGATAGATCGCTGGAATCAACAGAGTGGCCACTGACCCTCTGACACGTTTCTGACCCTCTTTGTGAGCAAAGGAGTAGCTTCAGTCATCAAAGAGAAGAAGTGCAGGGGTCATCGATGAAAAAAGAAAGAAATCATGTCCTGTTGCGTTATCAATGAACGCTACAGCCTGACCTCTGCAACAGGCATGGCATTAAACTACGATACATGTAAGATTTTAGCAGCGCTCTAAAAAAAGGCCCAGTCTAAACTTTTTTTCTCATTTTAAAAGAGCACATAGTGGCTCATCTCCTCCCCCGCCTGTTGCTGTAATGCAAGAGTGCTCAAGTCTAGTCCTCAAGAGCTACAATCCTGTAACTTTTAGACGCATCTCTTTTCTAGCACACCTGAATCTAAGCCTCAGTCCCCTCATTTAGCTCAGCAGAGGAATGTTAACGAGCCACTCATTTGATTCAGGTGTGTTAAGAATGGTTGCATCAAAAAGTTGCATGATAGTAGCCCTTGAGGACTAGACTTGAGCACCCCTGCTGTAATGTATATCTGAAGCCTCTAAGGTATATAAATATCTATGTGAAAATAAATTTATATCTATGAAAACAAATGGCAGAACTTTCTAAAGTTAAAAGACTCCATTAATGGCATTTCTAAACTAAAGTAAACAGGAGAAGGTAAATTCAGGGTGCCAAAGAACAGAGCAAGTCTGGGGTTATGCTCAATAAATCTTCTAATGCAGACCCACACAACAAACAATTTACTGGTTGCATGTACTCAGCTCTAATTGCAACCTCACAGTTAGTAAAGTGGACTGAATACTCAAACTTGCAGAGAAATCTGAAATTCTTGGGACTTGTACAGTGTAAAAAGCAATCAGTCATATTGGCTTATTTCTATAATTTACTCACACTTAACAGTAACTAACAGTGAGAACTGAAATTAAGATTTAATTCCATGAATTTATAGAATCCCAACTCAGGATTGTAAGCTAGGTCAATGAAATGTAATCTGGACATGTTAAGATAACTTAATTTGGGTCATGAAGCAAAGCAGAGTCGGCCAAAACCATTATTCTACCTTTCTGTTACTTTGTTTTTTACCTTGCACCTTGAAATGGGATGAAAACCTACTAAAAAGCTCCAGTTTTGTCTTTTTGTCCACATTTTTTCTGGTGATTCATTAAGAATTATTTGGAGGTATCTGAAGCTTTATTTCTTTTTTGGTAAATGGTGGTTAAGAGCTCTCTAGCGGAGGTCATTACTGCCTTGAATGGTGTAAACTGAGGGTAAGTATGAAGTATGAAGAGTGAGGCCTGCAGGGCTATATGTAATGTTCTGAGTTCTTTTCCGACCTCCTGGATTAGTTTTTACTTCACTGTTGGTTAAATGTTGGCAGGATGACATCTTATGCGATGGTTCTCTGCTGTTTAATGTTTTCTCTCTTTGTGTATGTTGGTTTTTATTACTGTATATACGAATCTAAAATCTTTACTGATGACTTTGTAACTCTTTGACAAGTTAATAGACGTTTCTGACATGTTTTAATATTTAATGTTTTTTTTATTTATTTATTTCTTTTAAACTGAAGATATCAGAAGAATTCTAATTAATTGATTTCTGGATTATACATAGCATGCTGTATTCAGGCGTGAATGTGATTAGTAATTAAGAACTTTTCAATTAAATGCTCTTAAAGAAAGAGAGGAAATATTTTCAAAACATTGCGTAATGGGAATGTAGGTTATATACACCATGTCATATAAATAAAATGTTGATTATATTGAAGTTTAAAAGGAGATTTGTAAAAGAGCAAATCCTTCTTTTACAGCTCAATACATCTCGGACGCTAGCCAACTTCACTGTAAAGATCCCTGTGAGGTTGAGTCCCATTGTGATTAAAAGACATATTGAAGGCATCCGAGTAAATTAGTTCCCAAGCCTCCTTTCTGTCATTGGAACAATGCAACAATCAGGGGTGAGCAAAACAACAGAATGGTGTCACACTATTGAGGACTGCTGTTGTGCCTTAATGGCAAAAGGAGCTCTACTTCTGTCCTCTGTTCCGTCTTTATCTTCTTGTTTGTTGGGGTTCCAAACCCAAGCCCTCATTATAAGACATACACCAGTTGTTTCTGCTTCCAGCAAGTGTTGGATTAACTTCTCACACCCTGAAAATGACTGCATTGTCTACTGTTGCTTCTAAATGCTTTACTTCATTTGCTTTGAGGGAGCACTTCACCATTTATATTCAAGAAAAAAGCCCTCCACGCAGATTTGAGGGGCTATCTGAACGTTAGAGAACGCCACTCGAACAATTACAACCCATCTCTAGTGTTAGTTATCCTCTGGATCCACAAGAGCCGTTTTCACAGAGGGAAAGAATGATTTTGCTTCATCAAGAAGAAGTGGATCTTCTAAAAACAGTCATTTTGTTCCCCGTGTCTTCCCCCACTCTGCGGCACTAACACCTCGAGAGACGGTGCGGGCTGATTTTCTCCATGAAGTGGTACTCCATGCTCTCCAAACTTACATCATGCATTGTTCCACCGTTCCCCGGTTTTTTACGGGCTCTTGGCCCATTTGGGTGCCGAACTGTGAGTGGGTGGGCAGGAGGAGTGGGTTCTCTGCTGGGGCCAGCAAACGCTGGAATTTCTAATAGAAGGTAATTGAAAATGAGCACTTAGAAGCCGGTGTTGTCCTTAGGCGCAATGAAGGGCCACAGCAATCATGTGCTTGGTCGTACTCAGTTTGCAGTGGAATGGCTCATTAGTGGATCCTAAGGATTGTAGAGGTGTACATTCGCAACTAGCAGTTAAAAGAAAAGAAAAGCAGGTGCTCATTCTGTCAACTTTCTTTCACAGACGTAGCACTGAACTTTTTGTCACTACTGCCTGGGCAGAAAGCTAAAGCCTTGAAGAGTTGTACTGGAATGTGACAAATGTAATGATTGAGCACCCTAAGTGGGTGGTTCAGAGTAAGCTCCTCTAACTTCCCAGACTTTCAGTCTTATCTTTGTACATCTGCTGAAAGCCTCTGTACATCGCAGGTTTATGCCTGTATAATACCTATAGAACTTTTTCACATTCTGTATTATGTACTATTTTTCATACTCGTTATAAATTATAATCTAACATCGGTGTGGATTTTTACTTATCATCTCAAGCCCCTGTTTGTAGTTAAAACTGCATCAACTACTCTAAGAAGGGTCTTCAGAAGCTTTAGAGTTTTTTTAGGAGATGTACAAGTACGGATTTTTGAAGCTGAGCGTCGATTACAAAAATCAGTATCTACCAATTGCTCTTTACCAGTCACAGCATCAAATTACTAAATTCTGATTCACATTACACTGGTTAAGTTACAGGCAAATTATTGGAGATTAGAAAGTATCATAAATTAAATACTGTTTTAGTGTAGGAGGCAGCGGCAAGCTTTTTTAAAACAAAATGGAAGATAGAGAAGATGTTGACAAAGGATGACCACAGAAATATTCTTAAGAGGTTTGTAGGTGGCTTTTAATTTAGCCCTAAATGGGTTGTTTTGTGGTCCTACCTCCACATCGACCAGTAGTTGCCTTCTCTCCCGCTCTGACACTCATTCTGCCTGAAAGGCACTTCATAACACCCTTGTCATTCTTTCACTTCCACAAGTTAGCCTCTAGGGGTTAGCCTTGGCTAGCCATAGCCCTTCTTTGCTCATTCTCCCTGGTGGGCTCACCAAAGTACTACTTTCTTCCTCCCAGCCAGCAGTAGCCTCTGCCCTGTATTCAGCTTACTGTTTCCCCAGGCGCTTTTTTTATTTTCCGCCGTGCTCCTTCAATCTTCTGCAGTTAGCCTAGCTAGTCTCAGTCAGTTATAGCCTTTACCTGCCCTGGTGCTGTTTCCACAGTGCTTCCCCAATCTACCACTGTGCTACGCAATTCTTGAGCTGCCTTATCTCCCCGCTCTACCGTAAAGTAGGCCCAGCAGACTCCTCCTATCTCCCACTGTAGCTCTTGGCTCTAGAGGGCAGCACGGCAGGCCCCCTCATCCTGGTTATGGCTCTCTCTCCTGTTGTTCGTGAGAATCATCCGATCACCAAGCGTGTGTAGTTTTTTTATGGGTTATTCTGGCCAAATTTCTGAGGAACATCTTTGAGGTCAGACATTGGTATTACACATGAAGGCCTGGTTCACAGTCTTTTCTCTAACACATTACCAAGCTGTAAGTCATTCCTTACCAAACTCAGTCATCAATATCTTTGTTGACCTTAGTGTTTCCATAAATTAAACTCTCCAATATCCAAAAATATTGATATTGGGAATCATCAAGGGATTTTTATGCAGGATTGAAAAGGTTCAGGCCGATCTTCTTCCCTACCAGGTTTCAAGCTTGAGTCATTGCAGTCCGGCAAATGCTGCTCTTTTGACAACTGCTAAACCGAGACACATCCATTGGATTACCAGACATGTTTTACACTACTGTAGCCCACATGTAGCATTACACTATTGGCCGTATGCCTTGGATGCAGCTGATGGAGCATGAGAACCCATGAGGATCGTTGCTCACTGTCTTCAAACTGATATAAAGGCCAAATGCAGCCAAGACGTTTGTGACTATTGACTCTGCGTCACAAAGCTGGATGGTGGACTCTATCCTCCATGTAGCTCTGTCATTTGGTACATTAAATATTACATTTTACCAAATTTTGCAGATGTTGCTCCATTTAAAACTACAATGACAGCTGAAACCATATATCCTTTTGCTTCTGCTTGATGGGTTAGGACTTTTTTGCTCATTCTATCACAATAAATCCCCACAAGTACATGGTTTTAAAGACGCTCAGATTTGTTCTACCCTAGATGGACTTGGCAAGGTCTCTGCTGTATTTTTTAAAGTAAAAATTTTGTTCCCAGAATATGCTGAAGGTAAGGTACAGTTACTAAGCTGAAACACTCTTTATCTGGACAGCAAAAACTAAAAAGTGACACTGGAATTTTATATAAGGAAAAGTAAAAAAAAAAACAAGCACCACTGACGCTGAAACTGATTTGAAAGCAGACACATCACAAGACGAGGGTCTTATAATCCCCACACTTTAACGCTCAACTCTGATGGAGCTTGAATTCGCACCTCACTCAATCATTTACAACGTCTTGCTCCAGCAAACACAATCTGCGGCGCTGCTGCTTAGTACCCAGATAATGATCAGATTAAGAGATTTGACTGGTGAGTAATGCCAGGTGATGGGAGCAATTTGCCGCCCAATCGACAGTGAACGGGTGAGGGAGGGAGAGCTGTGGCTCTGGCTACAGTTGGCAAAGGGGTGGTGAGGCGAGATTGTTGGAAGCATTCCAGCCACCAAAAGCAGCCGGTGATTCAAGAGTTCCCTTTGTTAGATTTCATTACACCCCTCCCACAAACCCTCTTCATCTTTACCTGCCTGGTTTCCTCTTCTCCCGCTAATCAAGTTCTGTCTCTGTCATCCTCACTTTCACTCAAACAAATTCATTGGTCAGCAAAACACTGACCTATCTAAGGATATTATTGTTTGGCTTCAGGGAGCACACTCATACAGTACACAGAAACACACACAACCCAGAAAGAGTGCAGAAGAAAAAGAGGAAATAAACAAATAGTGTGAAGTGGGGATTTAAGAAAATAACAGTGAGTGGAGGCTGAGGGGATGTCTTTGTCAGAGAGAGGAAGACGGGAGTGGGCCGGCGCGCTAATCATCGATCAGATGATTAAGGCAGATGAGGAGGGCTTTTTCCCCCAGTGAAGGATCTGATTGTCGGTCTCCTCCTGCCCAACGTCCTGGGAGCGCGCCGGCGGCAGAAGCTCAGGATCAATACACTCAATCACAGCTGAGAGGGGCAGCGTCAGTCACGCTGTGCCAGACTATTAGAACCAAGCAGGCATATAGTGAATAACTCTGTGCTTCCCTGGTCCCACCTCACACCATGGGGGAAGTGATGAACTAGCCGGCTGGCTGACTGGCTGGAATGTGTGTGTATGTGTACAGTTATCCAAGATGCTGCTATTAAATAAATGGTACAGCAATTTCAGCAAAATACTAGAAATATTTCCCTTAAACTGCTGCACTAACAACTGGTAATAAGTCGGTTTTGGTAAACAGATTGTTAGCTTAGCGTGCCATAAGTTGGAAATGTGTCAATATTACTCAACAATTGAATAAAATTGTTTTTAATTCTTGAAAGAAGGTGAAAAAACACATTATCTTAAAACATTTGATCTTGAAAATGCTATTTTATGAACTCTGTATAGGGTCTAGCAGATATCTGGGACATAATTCATGTTGACAGAGGGTGATACTAACTACCGCAGGCTATAAGAAGAAGAAAAATATATATGTTCAGCATATTCTCATTATGAGTGCGTATGAAATCGTACGAAAAGTTATGCACACTATTTCGTACGTTTTGGACGTTTTTCCTCAAAAAACCACATCAGTGCGCATGCGCTGGCAGACAAAAAAAAAAAGCAGATCCGTGGATGGACGTAAAACTGGGAAAAACAGTGCAATCATCACTTATTCATGTCTCTAACTACGTTGCTTGCTGTTTTATATCTTAGGGTCAGGGTTAGGTCTAATTGTCATTTATATTCTATATTCGTGAATGGTGCATCAGATGCGCATGTGCATACGACGAAAAAAACGTCCAAAACCTACGAAATTACGGTGCATAACTTTTCGTACGATTTCATACGCACTCATAATGAGAATAGGTTGATATGTTTGACTTTAACACATACATTGAATCTAAATGTATGTGTTTTGTTTTTTTTGGGTTCTTTTCTGTTTTTTTTCTGTCTCTAAGCCAGCACTGGAAAAATTATCTAGAAATAAGTAAAAATGTCTTAAATTGAGTTCATTTACCCTTATTTTGAGTAGGTAAATGAGATAGTTTGCCAATGGGATGAGTATTTTCACTCTTAGTATTAAGATAATTAGATAATAGGCACTTGAAATAAGACAACGCAATTGTTTTTTCTTATCTTAAGTGTAAATTGTCTAGTTCCATTGGCAAAATGTCTCACTTTCCTCCTCAATTCAAGAAAAAATGAAATTATTTTAAGAAAAAATGACTTATGTCGATTAAATTTTTTTGCAGTGAGCACATTATCACTCTCTAGAAGTTTGTTTTGAGAGTTAACAGTCAAAGAAGCTAGCAAAACTGAAATAAAACATAAATTAGAAAAATAACGTCATAAAGATGAATATGTTTTTAACTATTTGTTTTAAATTCTGCAAAAAATAAAATAAAATCTGGCTTTGATGTTGTAAAGAGACGTCAGAAACCTAGAGGACCGTACAACCTTGCAGGCTGACAGAAAACACACGTAGCCTCCATGACTTTATTACATGTAGCGAATGAAAGACTCGTTAGAGGCACAAGAAAGAAGGAGAAAGGAGGACAGCTCTTCAGACAGCTGTGTCCCTGACAGACAATGGATGGCCCAGGTCCATCTGGAGGCAGCAGCCCTGGACCAACATGATGTATACGTCTTCACTAGCCAACGGGTGCCATCAATCCCTCCCTCACCATGGTGACCGACAGTGACAGCTAGCCAAGGACCACAGCCTCGGTCTAATGGAGACTAGAAAAGCCCAACTTTATACTGAAAGGAATATACTGCTTCTTCATCAATTTAAAGAGGATGTAGATGTTAATATTGCACATTATTCATTGTTTAGGATAATCATATAAAACATTGCAGCCTGGAGTTAAAATAATGGGTACCAATGTCAGAGGCTACCTTGGTGGTGTCAAAGAAAAGTCTGAAGCAAATCAAATCTACAGACTGAGGAACCGTCATTGTTATTTGTAGATTTGCAGTAATAAAGATTCAATGCAACATTTTGCCATCAATGCAGGCTGAATCAATGGATAGCTTTATACATTTATACAATGGGACCTCGATTTGTCAGATTTGTGAAAGGAGACTCATCAAATATCCTTTTATGTAATGGCTCATTTGCGCTAAAATACACAGTATTTGAAGGTTGCAACACAATGCCTCACTATGTATGAGAAACTCTACAATTTGGCCAAAGGAAATTAAATTAAATTGTGCACTACTGCACTTCATGTCGTGGATGAATTAATTCAACTTTGATACTTAGCGGCCAGTTAAACTGTTTGCTTACTCAATGAGAGGTAACTCTAGATTTGATTTATTAATCTGGTATGATTTTTGGTATCCAAGGGGCTTAGTTAGCAAACAGCTTCAGTCGCTTCAGCTAGTAACCACTGATCAGGCCCGAAATCTAGGTGTAGTACTGGATTCAGACTTGAACCTCCAAAAGCATTTAAAGACAATTACAAGGTCGGCTTTCTATCACCTGAAGAACATTTCCAGGATTAAAGGACTAATGTCTCAGCATGATCTGGAAAAACTAATCCATGCGTTTATTTTTAGTTGAATTGATTACTGCAACGGTGTTTTCACAGGTCTGTCTAAAAAGTGGATGAGACAGCTGCAGCTGATCCAGAACGCTGC
Organism: Cyprinodon tularosa; assembly: GCF_016077235.1. Taxonomy (NCBI): domain Eukaryota; kingdom Metazoa; phylum Chordata; class Actinopteri; order Cyprinodontiformes; family Cyprinodontidae; genus Cyprinodon; species Cyprinodon tularosa. The sequence continues at coordinate 1,614,371 of NW_024039207.1, forward strand.
TGCCAGTGTCCTCACTAAGGCTAAGAAAGTAGAGCACATCACCCCAGTTTTAAAGTCCTTACACTGGCTCCCTGTGTATCTGAGAATAGACTTTAAAATACTTCTATTAGTCTATAAATCCCTGAATGGCTTAGCACTTAAATACATCACAGACTTGCTATCAGTGTATCAACCCTCCAGACCACTCAGGTCTTCTGGCTCCAGCCTGCTCTGCATACCTAGAACCAGAACTAAACATGGAGAAGCAGCATTTAGTTCCTATGCTCCACTTATTTGGAACAAACTTCATGACTTCTGGAAAACTGTAAAAGTGCGGAAAAGCCTGAGTTCCTTTAAATCAAGACTAAAAACACATTTGTTTAGGATTGCCTTCGACTGTTTTAGTTAAACAGTTCAACTGAAACATATTTTCTTTAATCAAACTGTTTTAAATATTCTTTTTTGTTTCTGCATTTTTTGTTTTATTTTATTTATTTTTTTTCCTACTTGCATTGTTTCTGTTTTATCTTCCTGTATTTTAATCATGTAAAGCACTGTACTGAGTTGTGCTATACAAATAAATTCGCCTTGCCTTGCCTAGTCGAGTTTGGTTCACACCATAACAGACATTTCTCTACCATTATTAGAGGTTATCATCATAATATTCGCCTACATTTTTGTTGTAGATATTCCAACAAAATATCTACAAACGCTGCTAGAAGCAGAGGCCAACTGGCAGAAGAGGCCACACCTCTCAGATAAGCACATTAAGATGAGATTACGATTTACAGTGGCTCATTAAAACTGGACATTGACAGATTGGAAAAATTGTGGCCTGGTTCTAATGAGTCTCAATTTCATCCGCTGCATTCAACAGAGGTCCCATGCTTTGTCTGCCTTCTCCCTGCATTATGTTATGTTTTTCTTACAGGTGAATCAGGCCTGTGTAATGTTTTCTCACTAGACATGAACTTTTATGTCAACTGAAGGAAGACGATGCCGCCGATTGTAATTTATTGCTTTTTAGACACATTTGAATATCTTGTGTCTTGATTCTTCCACAATCTGGAACAATCTGATTTCTGGGGGCATCAGAAAGCCTTTTTTAGCCTCAACATGGGGTTGATTCTAGCTTTACCACTCAGGAAAGCACCAAACTAAACATCTGAAGTTAGAAAAGGACAAACTCCACAAAATTCTGAATAAAAAACATATTTTATGTGTCCCTGATTTAACCCACCTGAATCTAGTGAGAACTAATCTACTTTTCAGGATGAATGGAATAGTCTCATGCTATGTTCACACCGGAGGCAGCAGGCGCAGCGAGTTTACATGCAAAGTCAATAGTTGACGCGCGTCAAGGCTCAGCAAAAGGTCCCGCAGGGCGTTTTGAGCAGCAGGCGCGGCGCGTTGCTGCTCGAGATGGAAAAATTGAACTGTTGCTGCTCGATGCGCCGCGTCAACCAATCAGAGACGCTGATCTGTGAGCTGGCAGGGAGACAGACACATCGCTGATGACACAGAGCGCTGTGATCACTCCTCTGAAACAGTTTATTGACGCACAAATTAACTTAGAATGCTGAAACCTGCCGACAGAATATGTTCGCTTTTATTATCCTGCTGCCTGCAGTTTAGATTATTTAGATAAAAAACACCTACCGTGAGGAGGCGACCCGGCCAGAGGCTGCTGTTGAATGGGATTCCTACTGTCGGCTAGGGCTGGGTACCGAACTTTGGTTCTTTTATGGTACCGACCGAAATGCTTCGGTTCTACAGAGTATCGAAACATGCCTCGTCTTTCGGTACCAAGTTTCTGTGATTGGCTGTAACCCCAGGCTCACACCGACTCCGGTCTTACCGTTGCGGTGCGGTGGGTGCGGCGCCGCAGTGATTCCAAGTCATTAAAAAGACGTAAACCTCTCTCATCGGCTGCTGAGCTGTCCGGCTGCGGTTACCGGGACACTCCGGCGCTGCAGAAAATTCCGCAAGAAAGCTATCCTTGCGGCGTGCCGGAGCCCTCCGCAACAAGCTCTCCCAAATATCCTTATTTGGGCCGTGTTATCACGTGAAGTTACGTGAACTCAAGTGAACTTCTGTTAAATCTCCGGACCTGTTGCCGGAGCCGCAGAGCCGCACCGCACCGTAGTCAAAAGGGCGGTGTGAGAGGGGGTGTGCGGGAGTTGCGGTCTCCGTCGGCTCGGTAACTGCACCGGAGCAAGTGTGAGCAAGGGGTAACACTTAACGTGATTGCGTCATCCAGGAAAAATACACAGGTGGTCACGCCTACAGCCAGGGTTCATGTGTATCAGTTGTGAACTGGTTGCGAGCGTCATGGAACCCCTTTAAAATGCCCCCCAGGTCAAAAGTGCGACTTCACTTTATTAAAACTGATGCCAATAGTGCGCAATGCAATACATCGTGCACGGAAACTATTTAAGAGCAGAAAGTTGCTCAGTGTTTGACTGCAAGAAGAGCGGACCGCAGCCGCCGCGACCATCCTCCTCTCATCAGCCCGTAGGCAGAGCAAAGCCAGAGTGCAGTGAATCATGCTGCTTTCAAACTGGACGCAGCAGGAGCAGCAAAATCATGTCTGCTGCTTCCTTTTTTGCTGCTTGTACCAGCTTCTGACGCGCGGCTGAAGCAGCTTTGCTGCTCTGGCTGCGCGGTCGAAAAGTGGCTCTGACGCGCGTTGGGCGGAGCTACTCTATCCTTTATTCTCCTTGCAGCTATATTTGCTGTGATCAGTGGGAATAAAGTAGTTTTATTATGTTTTTAAGTGGGAAAATCCACCTGAAAACTTAATCAGTGCAGTCAGTTCATCCTGCCTTCCAATATTTCTATCGGAGCCGCTCAGACCCCCACATACGAGCGGTGCGCTGTCAATAGGATCCCATTCAACGGGCTTGTTTGTCAGACATGGTAATTTTTCTAAAGGAAAACTGCTAAGTAAAAAGGTCCTCCCAATGTAACAGTGAATATTAGACACTAAAATTAATTTTTTTATGTAAGAGGAAAAATGTAAATGGAAAAATCAGAGCTTAAAATAAAACTCAAGATTTGTACTTTTTTATGTTGTGTAATTTTCTTTTTTTTTCGAATTGATACTATAAAATTGGTATTGAAAAAAGTATCGTTCAGGAACTGGTATCGAAGTGAAGGTACCGGTATTGGTACCGGAACCGAAAATTTTTGAACAATACCCAGCCCTACTGTCGGCGCACCTCTGGTATGTGGGGGTCTGAGCGGCTCCGACAGAAATAATATTGGAAGACAGGATGGTAATCTGGATGAACTGCCTGCAATGATTAAGTTTTCAGGTGTATTTTCTCACTTAAAAACATATTAAAACTACTTTATTCCCACTGATCACAGCAAATATAGCTGCAAGGCAGAAAAAGGATAGAGTAGCTCCGCCCAACGCGCGTCAGAGAGCCAGAGCAGCAAAGCTGCTTCAGCCGCGCGTCAGAACTAAACTGGTACAAGCACCAAAAAGGAAGCAGCAGACGTGATTTTGCTGCGCCTGCTGCGTCCGGTGTGAACGTAGCATTATAGGATTTTGCAGATGTTTGTTTTATGTTTTTATTGTCCTCTTCATTACTTTAATATTCCAGTAAAGTAATATATATTCGTTCAAACCAGTTAGGAAAATACAGAGGAAGTCACAGGTTTTACCGATTTTTTTTCACTTGACTTAAAGAACATTGTTAAACAAATATTTATCCGTTTTCAGATTCTAAATCATACAACATTAATTAATAACTGTTTCAGAGCAAACCGGCGGTAAAAATGTTGACACTGCCTTTATCTATTCACCTTAGTATTACCTTGTAAAAAGGGACCCAGCCTTTGAGTTCAGTGTTTAAAACATTCCTCTGTAATCTTCTTTAAAAAAAAAATCCCAGGCAACCTTGTCAGCCGAGCAGAGGGGATTCAAAGAGGAATTGGAGAAACGGCCTTGCTACGCCACCATTCTGAATATGTTAACAGCGCCGCTTCCCTTGAACTGTCACAACTTGAAAATCCACTGTGTTAAGAGCTTCACACGCAGGCAGCCGTGAATATCTGTCGTTACCACAGGCTTGGCCACAGCGGCTCTTAAAAAGCACTTGTTGTAATACATGACCAATTTCCCGGCAGCAAGTGCAGGGGGAGTATTGACATCTCCTCAGCCTGGTTGGGCTTTAATTCGATGGAGATGTTATTAGAGCCATCACTGGCCCAAATGAATGGCCAGTGGAAGCACCACAGCAGGGGAGAGAGGAGGGAACGAATCGACCTTCGCCTCGCCAAGGACAAGGACACTTGTGCTCATAAAAAGGGGAGGTCCGATTGTTCGCACCAACTAAGGCTGCTGAATCAAGCCTCAGAGTCAGGCTGAACGTGTCTGTACTATGCCCAGTTAGTCACCTCTTACTTAACAGATTTATTTTTTCCTCTCTAAGTGTAGGTGCTACCACGTTCAGTGAGCTGTTGGCTTCATTAGTGAACGCTGTGTTCTGGGCACCATTTTCCCACGCACTAATTCTTTTATGCTGATTGGACAGTTATTTCAATATGAAAAACTCACATAAATAGAAAAGACTATTAGAAGAAATTTACTAATACAATAACTTTGTCTTTGGCGCTCAGACCTCGGCAGGAAACATAGCGCTGAATTTTGATAGATATGCATGAACAGGAACAAAGAATAGTGCTGTTTCCCCCCCAGGAGTGAAACTGGTGATGGAGTGGAAATAGATGAAGTTGGTCAGTCTGTAGACTGCTGGTTAGTGAGACGGTCTGCTGAGCTTTATGGGGAGATCCAGTGGTCTGCATGAGCTGATACTAGAGCTTCACTCAGGGACCTGAAAGATGGAAGTACAGCTTGGATAACACAGGTTCAGAGAACCTGTCCATGATGAGCAAGCATGAAGCAACAGTGGAGAGGAAAAACTCCCCTGTTGCGAAGAAACCTCTGGCAGAACCAGGATCAACATGGCTTCTGCCAGACCGGTTGAAATGAGACGCAGTTTTAGCTACGATGGTGGAGGAGGGGCTGGAGGTGGATTGAAACGGGCTAATCTGAATGAAGTCAGACAGCGCAACCACCGCCTGCGCACCAAGCAGCAGACAAGTTGCGGATCAGAGGCCTTTTAAGATGAACAGGCAGGTGGATGTAGGAGAGCAATCAGTTTCTTCAGTTGAACTTCCGCCTAGCCTCAATTCAACAGATGCTTTTGTGTGCGTAGGTGTTAACTAAATAGTCCCACATATTAATACTGTTTCATTAGACAACAGTAGCTGTGTTTCATAACAAATTAGTGCAAAACTACGCTGATAATCTGCTAATTATGAAAATGCTATTTTTACACAATTGCGGTATTTCCATTAAAGGAATAGTACACCCAAAACATGATTAGCCTTCATTTTCTACTCACCCCCATGCTGAACAACACTCTGGAGTACTTTTTTGATATCTCAAATGCATCTGGAGATCTGGGAGGCTTCTTGCTGTCTGCTGACATTCAAATAATGGAGGTCTATTGTGCCCGAGACAGAAAGGTCCATAAAAGTCCACAAAAAACGTGTCAATATTCCTCCATACTGCTCGTCCAATGTATTCCAAGTGTCCTGAGTGGGTAGCATCCAGAATTTACTCGAAACGAAGTCATTTAGAATGTTTTTAGAGCATAAACAGTAGTGTATAGGATTTCCTGAAAGCGCGCACATGCGCGCTCACGACGCTACGGAAGCCGGCAGACCAAGCCAGATGAAAGTGCGCATTCAGCGTCTGCTCTGCCGATGATGCAAGCGTAGAAGAAGAAATGTGCTGTTTACCTGTGCAAAGAAAGAAACAACGAAAGAAAAATGTCTGAGGACTTCAGTGTTGAGGAAGAGCATGAGTTCTTTGCCGAGCTGAATGCGCTGGTTTGGTCTGCCAGCTTCCATAGCGTCGTGAGCGCGCATGTGCACGCTTTTAGGAAATCCTATACACTACTGTTTATGCTCTAAAAACATTCTAAATGACTTCGTTTCAAGTAAATTCTGGATGCTACCCACTCAGGACACTTGGAATACATTGGAAGAGCAGTATAGAGGAATATTGACACGTTTTTTGTGGACTTTTATGGACCTTTCTGTCTCAGTCACCATAGACCTCCATTATTTGAATGTCAGCAGACAGCAAGAAGCCTCCCAGATCTCCAGATGCATTTGAGATATCAAAAAAGTACTCCAGAGTGTTGTTCAGCATGGGGGTGAGTAGAAAATGAAGGCTAATCATGTTTTGGGTGTATTATTCCTTTAAGTGAGAAATACGATACAAATTTCACATGAATAGTTTCGTTCACGGAATAACTCCCAACAAAAACAACATGGCAGCGGAGGATGTAAACACACAAGACATATCCATATATATTTAAGGCACAGCTCTAGTCCTAATCTTAATGAGCTAAATGTAACGATGTATCAAAATATGCCGTGCCATCCTCCTCTAGCTACTTCCTTTCTTCTTCTTCGTCTATTTACAAGGCACTAAACAAAGTGCGATAAGTGTTTTCTAGTAGTTTTGCTTGTGTTTTCCTTGGTAGTATAAGAATTTTAATACAACCAAAAAAATCACCTCATCAAAGCGTGCAAATTTATTTTCATAATTCAAATTTGCTAAATTTGATGGTTAATGGAAATTCTGCAAGTGTCCTACTCTACACACTGCCCCCCTCTGCGCAGCCCAAACAAGTTCCGAAAAACTTGATGCTAGCATAGACGGCAGTCAACAACAAACAAATTAAAAATAAGAGGTACGTATCTTGGAAGTACATTAAAGTCCTTCTTTAGTATATGTCAAAATAAAAACAAAATCATAACCAGTTCATTGTCATTGGGTGTAATTAACAACCTAGAACTTAAAATGTTTGCTGTAATTTTAAAGTGAGGATTATTTGAAAGAAAAAAACTTCCATTATTTCGTTGTCCAGGCATAACGCATCACTGGGAAAATGTGTCCTGCAAATTTCGGCATTATTGTGACTCTTATGGTCTTAAAACATTAGTTCAACACAAATAATTTACTTATTTATTAATTAAACTTTTATTCGATGTGCTTTAAGTTAAAACACTTTTTCCGGACTACACAACATTCCACAACACAAAGAGCTGTGCCTTTCTGCTCCGTAATTTTTACTGCTGTATTTTATACGGTTACACACCACCTGTTTTATTTACATTTGAAGTTTTCTTTTAATTAATGAACGCTACTCTAATGTGTTCTTATTGAAATGCTAAGTGTTAAAATACAAAATTAAACAGGTAGAAAAAAGGAGGCTCTAAAAAGTCATGACTCAGATCTGATCAAGGAGGAGTGAGAAACAAGCAGGAAGAGAGAAAATCCTGCATTGGATTATCATTATATGCATGAAGGGGTCAATTCACAAAGATTGGATGTGAGAAAGTTTCCCAAGACAGCATAGGCTGTATAAATCCAGATCAATAAGTCAATATCATAATCCATTAAATGTAATTCAGTATAGTGAATGTTTTCCTTCCAACTAAAAAAATATAAAAGAAACACGATATCTTATGAAGATTTAAATGTTAAAAAGTAAAAAATCCCTTTTAATTGAGTAATATAAAAACAACCAACAGCAACAAGTAATTAATCGACTAAAGGATTAAATGAATATTGATCAACCTAACATATGAGGAATTGTATTATGTAGAAAAATAGAGAAATCTCAAGAAGGAAGATATTTTATGGACTTTAATTCATCTATTCTTTAGTCATTTGTTTACTTATATAGCCTATATAGAGTATCATAAGCTCTAAATTAAAGGTTCCTTAAGTTTGGGTTTAAAACCCAGGTCAGTGATTGAGCAGCGATCCAGAGGAAGCTGCTTCCACAGTTAGGGTGCTGTGGCTAAAAAGGTCTGGCTGTTAAATGTGTAAACTTAGATCTTGGACAATAAATTAACCTAATTAAGGACTCTATCTAGCATAGAGAAACTCAATAGATCATAAATAAAGGGTGGGATGAATCTCGGTTCTATTAAAAGGTGATGATTTGAAGGAAAACGATGAGGAATCCAAAGTTTGTGATCCGCTATTGATTTATGTGGGTCGGACAAAGCTGTTTGCTTAGTTTTTACCGCTTGCCTTCCTGCTCATAAATTCAGCCACCATGTCTTCCTTTTAGAGGGATAATCAGTCTGCTGCTCTAAAAAGGGAAGCAGCACCGATACTGGGGTTCAGTCTGAATAGTGCAAATTGGTAAAGGAAGAACTGTAGGTAGGGAAAGGAAGTAGGGTGCTTCCTATCTATAGTCTAGTTAGCATAGGGAGCTCCCGACGTTCTTAAGTGGCACATAGGATTTATCCTACCCACAATCCTTTGCGTGACAGGACCTATAGGCAGAGCCCACTTCATGCAGTTTAACAAAAATTTAATTTTTATTCATTTTTTCTCTGTGTGACACATCCTAATGTAAACACCTTCATATGTTTTGGGTTTTATAACAGAGAGCTTTAGCCATTTGTTAAATCTGTGTAGCTTTATTTGATTGTAGTTATTTTTCTAAAGGCTGCACTCCTGGTTATGGCTAGCGTCATCCATTAGCTTCCTGGCATTTAATGACACCCGGAAGGGCAAAGGCTGTCCAGATTTAGCACAGCACTCAGAGGCTCTTTTCCTACCTAGGATAGTGTTCTTCCTGTTCACTATGTGGAAGGTGAAGAGATAGGAGCTAGGAAAAGTAGCTATGAACAGGTGTCTAAAAAATTTCCCCGACGTCATTTCCAGCCTGATTTGAGACGTTGAGTGACAGTAGACTCATTCAAATTAAAAGATTTAAAAAAAAAAGACATTGATTAAATCGCCTGTGGATTTGGTTTGGGGAAAGACTCCTGTTGATTCTGGCCTTTTTTACGTCTCTAAGAACCCTTATAGTTTAGCAGGAGTTTATCAGTTCTAATAAAACTACTTTAATGCTGCATTTGGATAAATAAAAAAAATAATCCTTAAACCATTCCTGAGTATAAAAAGTTAATCACTGTAGCTTAAGGTCATATAAACACTTATATTTTAAAGCTTTAAGGTTCGCAACAGCTTTTGACAGACACTCGTTGTAGATAGATCTAAAGAGTCTAGATATTTTAAAGTGACCTGAAGGACTGCATTCTTAAACCTTAAAGATAAAAATCAGACTCCTAATTTTAAAGTCTTGGAGCGCCCCAAGAAGAACCCTGAAATAAATCTGAGTGACAATCTGTAAGGGGGGCTAAAACTTAGGGTGATGACAAAGAGGTTTTCAAACTCTCAAAAAATTATCAAGATGCCACTGAATTGCAAAAAGTTGGTCTCTAAAGATCCGTCTGTTGATTATTTTGGAAAGTAAAAAACATTACACTATTTATATGAAACATTAAATAATTAGATTACTGTCCTATTTCCTAAAAAAAACAAACAAAAAAAACAAATGATGTTTATTCTTATGTTCAGGTTAACTATAAGTTAATATAAAATCATGATTATTAGCAGGTATAAAAAAAACCTTATGACATATTTAAAGTGTCCAGGTGCTTGTGTTAATAATTTCTCTAATTTTGTTTCTGTAATAGATAGTGTTTAATATCCCTGGCAAGCCATGCGATTAATTTAGCTGCTGTGAATTGTTGTGGCAAGCAACTCTCCCCATGACAAGAGGTGCTCTCGTCTTTGAACAGTTATCCTGCCTCCCTGCTCCTTTGAAGTATAATTATTTCACTGTAATTAGGAGCGAATCGTGCTTAGTAAACACAAAAAAAACACACGATCTCTTCAGATTAATAAGCCGGGGTAATGCGTTAGGCATGGGGAGTTGCTCTGAATGGGTTTCTGGCTCTGCTCCAATTCGGGCATGATTCCCATTGTGCGAGCAGCTCTCCAGCCTTGACGATAGTGACCGGTGAGGAGCAGTTGTGGGGCTGGGTGTGTGTGTGTGGGGGGCGCTGCAGACAAGCAGCCCGTGTTAGACACTGGATTCTACTATTGTTTCAGCACAAAACATGCTGTTCTTTGTTGTCTTCTATTAATAATACATTGGCCAAAATCTGTAAGTCAAATAAACACAAATTGGGGAGAATTCTTTACTCTCGCAAACGGCCGTCCTCAATCAGAATCAGCAGAGCCTGCAGATTCGTTCATTCCGATCTCTCAGTTTTTACCACAGATTTGAGTTTTAAAGACAGAAGAAGAGTCTCTTTGAAGTTCGGTCCTGTTCTTCAGAAATATAACAGCCAGCTTTGTAGTTTAAATCAGCTGAGTCCCTTCAGCCAGTCAATTTAAGAACCTAAACAGTGGCTTGTTTCATATCAAACAATCTTTAGATGAATTTAGATTACAAGATGCCTAACAACCTTTCTTTTAACACATTCAATTATGCTATCAAACTGAAAAGATAAAATACTCTAATATTTACTTGCCAGACTCAGGCGCTATGGGTAGGGAGGGAGAGGAATGGGGGAGAGCTGGACTGGTGGAGCCAGGGTGGGTTGGGGGGGGTTCGTTCGCTCTCCCAGCAACTAATTACTTAAGCAGTTGTCAAAGGTTTGAAGCTCGCTCTTGAATTCCAATGAACACTGTCCATGGACGGCGGTGGTTTTGCATATATTATGAATATTTCAGCTTCTCCTGGTAACCTTGGTGTCGTTTGGCAGATAGGGGCTGGCAGAGAGCCATTTAAAAGCTTCTCTGTTGCAGAAGGGAGGAGACAGGGTATTAAGCTTTATCTATACTTGACATTTCCAAGCATTTGTAATTAATTCATATAGAAAATCTTTCCCAGCTTTTCCTAAATGACTGGCCACGAACTGTCTATATCAAAAGGGAACAATCTGGCCTGTTATTGCCAGGCTATTGTTTCTGCAAAGGACGAAAATGTCAAAATTACACCTGATACTTTGCGGAAAATTCAATTACGATGCCTTCTCCTATTTATATAGATATGTATTCAAGTCAAAGCCTCCTAGATGCTTTTGTATCATGTATTCAAGCTTTAAGGTATAGGCTTGTGCAGGTGGTCAGGGTCTGAATACCATCGCAGATGTTTGGGATTCTGAACGGGAATAAAGATGTAGAAGAAAGTAAAATGTAAGCGCCTCGGCCAGATGGATGAAAGCGAAGTGTCTCTGCATGTCACCGCTCCTGGCAGGGAGCCAAGCCCGCAGGTGTGTGTCGGACTTTGTCGGACCCCGTATCCATTTTAATTAAGAAAACACTCCAGACATTAATCCCTGAAATATAGGTTTTTACATAGTTTATCGTGTGATGGATCTATCAGTTGTGGAGTCATTTTCCCAGACACTAAATGGGGAAAGAAATCATTTGTTTCTAAATTAAAGCCAAAAAACAAGACATAACTCTACCTGCTACAGTCATTTTTAACAGTGTTATGAAAATAAACAATTGTGGAAAGGGTTAGCCTGCTCAGGTAGCACTGCCGCTTTACAGCAAGAAGGTTCCAGGTTCAATTCCTAGCCCAGGGTCTTTCTGTGTGGAGTTCGCATGTTCTCTCTGGGTACTCCGGCTTCCTCCCACAGTACAAAAACATGACTGTTAGGTTAATTGGTTTCTCTAAATTTTCCTTAGGTGTGTGCTTGAATAGTTTGTCCTGTTATGTGTCTGTGTTGCCCTGCGATAGACTGGCGACCTGTCCAGGGTGTACCCCGCCTCTCACACCTGGAGATAGTCACCAGCACCCTTCGCGAGTCCCGCAGGGATAAAGCGTGGCGGAAAATTGGATTAAAGGTTAGGAATTTGACTGGACCATTTGAATATATAAATACTACATATCTAAATCTACATTGTTGCCCTGTACGTATATTTAGGGTTGTCCTGCTGAAAGGAGAACCTCCAAATCAGTCTCAAGTCTTTTGAATATCAACAGGGTTTCCTCCATCCATTATCCAACCATTATCTGACACGCTTGTCCCGATTGGGGTCGCGAGGGGTGCTGGTGCCTATCTCCAGCTGTCAATGGGCGAGAGACAGGGTACACCCTGGACAGGTTGCCAGTCCATCGCAGGGCAACACAGAGACAAACAGGACATACAACACACCTAAGGAGAATTTAGAGAAGGCAATTAACTTAACTGTCATGTTTTTGGACTGTGGGAGGAAGCCGGAGTACCCGGAGAGAACCCATGCATGCTCAGGGAGAACATGCAAACTCCATGCAGAAAGACCCCGGGCCGGGAATCTAACCCAGAACCTTCTTGCTGCTACCCACTGCCCCACTGAGCAGCCCGTTTTCTCCAGGATTTCAATTTCTTTAACTCCATTTATCTTCCCATCAACAATGACCACTTTCTCTATCTCTGATAAGGAAAATAATGCTGCCACTACCATGTTTTAACATGGTGATAGTGTCCTCAGTGTGATTAGCAGGATTTGCCAGACTTTGATTTGCAGTTGACAAAAATCATTGATTTTGATTTTGGCTGTGTCTGCTGCCTCCTTTAGCATGTGTAAAAACTGCATACATGCCTTTTTATGACTTTCTTTCCACACAGAATTTCTCCTTGCTGCTTTTCCACAAAGGTCAGAGTTAAGAAGTGACAGAGACCCAGTAAAAAGTTAGAGGTTTTAGATGTTTTGCTGGTAAAAATCATAAATATCAAAATGTGCCCCCAGCAAATCCCAGTAAACAGCTCAGCTGAGCAACAGTTGGCTCACACATTCTCCTGCTACAGTAGCAGCAACTAATTAGCGCAACATGAGTCTAGCTGTGCCAAAAACCCGTAGGCCTGTGAGGTGAGGGTTAGTTAATGCTCAACAGAGATAATGCAACCATCCAGTGTTTTTGGTGGAGATTAAACAGAGCTAGGAGCACAATATGTTCTACATGTCCAGCAATCAGATGGTCGCAAACTATTTTAACCCCAATGCTGGATGATCTGTGCCAATAACTACTTTTCTGTGGCATGGCAATCAGTGGGAATCACAGAGTGTGGGGGCAGAAGGCTACCCAAAATGAGGGAGAACTTCAGAGGAAATCGACATGAAAAGAAGAAATAGCAAAAGTTATGACTGCAAGATGTTTATTACCATGAAGAAGGCCAGCTGCCCGTTAGTTCAGAGGACAGATCCAGCTTTTTTAACCTCCTGTGATCTGATCAGAGACAAGAATTTTCAAACTTAGGCAAAATATTTTGCTGCTGCTGTGTTTGTAGCATTTTAGACAGAAGATGGATTCTATGTCCCAGGAATGAAAGTGTATAGGTGCAACAATCAACTCAAGAAAAAAATTCAAAAATACTTGGGTATAAACTCAAAGTTTGGTTAATGGTTATGTACAATCAAACAACTCAACTGCGGAAAGACCATTCAGCAAAGAAGAAGCCAATGCAAGAACAGCAACACAAAAAGTAAGATTATGCCTTGCAAGTGCAATTGTGATTTGTCACTATTTAAAAAAACAGGGTAGCTCTCACCTGAAAACACAACCCTGACTTTGAACCACGTGGGTGAGAAAACTGTGCTTTGTAAGTTTTTTTGCTGAATCAAAGTCTGATGCATTACACAAAACAGATAGCTGTCAGGACTCCTGTCTGAGTGTTTGTGTTTCTGTGTTTGTCTCCCTTCCTTCACCAGGAGGCGCCTAGCTCTGGTCTGTCTCCTCACACACCTGCCGACAGTCTCCTCGTTAACAGAGTGTTCTTAAACTGCTGATTGCCACTACCTCGAAGCCAGAGTGTTTGCCAGTTTTGGATACTCTAGCCAAGCTGAGTTTTGCTGAGTCAAAATGAGTTCTAGTCAACCTGAGTTTTAACTTTGTTTTTTGTCTTTGCCTCTCGGCAGGAAGTCATCCTGCAAACTGGATTTTTCGGACCTTCTCTCCCTGGAAGGATTAACTGAGCTACAAACTGAGCAGGGTTTCAAACAGCAGGTTTGGATCCACTTTCCCCAAGAGGTCGTTTGAGCTTCGCACTGAGAAAGTGATTATTCTCCACTACGACCCGTTCAAGTACCGCAGGAAATCTGAGTGGCAGTCAGTTTCTCCATTCACCTATAACAACCGCATTCTGGATAAACCCTGTGCTGCCCTCCACCGAATCAAACACTGGAACTACAGCATACAGACTGGAGTCAAGTATTCAACAACTTCTCTGGAAACGTGAGTCAGCAACCAAATCCTCATCTCCAAGTTAACGAGTCAAATTTCCCACTGAGCCTGAACTAACCGCTGTGTCTTCCCCTCACTTTTCAGTTCCGGTTGAGCAGTGTTCAGAGCAACACTTCTCTCTGAATTATCTCTTCAATAAAACCTGTTAAACCTTTTTCCCTGGTCTGTTTGGTCTTCAGCATTTGGGTCTGAACCTTAGTAAAATTATAACAACAGCATCACGAGGAAAAAACTCTGAGTAAACATTGGAGCACATCAGCTTGGAAGGGAATGCTTAGATATTATCAGTGTTTGGAGTGATGATAGTAAAGTGTGCAAGAATGGAGGCTTACAAACCTGGTTTACAGGCAGTTCTATCAAGAGGAATTGGCCAAAATTCCACAAACCTACTGTGCAGACTTAAGAAACATTAGCTCACACTGTTTTCTCCATTTCATACAATCAAAAATGTGTTTCTGCCAAATATTAAGAAATTACAACCATTCACTCTTTGCAAATATGGATGTAATCTTTTAGTGACTTAGCAAATGTGGCAACTAGGTATTTACACTAGGACTGCAAGTGCTAATTGATTAATCTGTCAATTATTTTTTCAATTAATAATCTGATAGCCAAGGTACCTTAAAGAAGACTTTTTGCTAAATTAAACTCGGTGGAACTAAAACTTTTCCACTTGAGTTGTTCTGGATAGATCATAGTGACAGATGAAAACATTTTGTTTTTTATCTTAAACACAACATTTTTAAATATATTATTTTTACAGTTTTTATATAATTACTGCTCTAATTGGGTCGCTCTGTCAGCTAAAGGTATATTTTACAGTCTACTAAATTAGTTTAGGATTATTTTTATATTCGATTAATTGGGATTAATCCAATTAATTGCTTCAGTCCTAATTTACACAGAAACATAAAGTTGGGAGTTATCTGTGTACACATTGTTGAGTTTTTTTAAATGTCATCAAAAAGTTTTCCTCAGTTTTTTTGACAGATCCCTGGATGACAAACCAATAAACTGAGTTAACTCGGACAAAGAAGCCTTAATGTGTACACACATTTAAAAGTAAAAATAGTATTTTTTTTTGCTTCGGTGATTAGATAAATAGCTTATAGTGAGTGCTCTTTGATTGAGGTTTAAGTCTTGAGCAGTTCTGTCACTTGCTGTCAGTCTCTTTCAGCTGTTCTCAATCCTGTGAGATTACTACACAAGAGGAAAGACTTCAATCTGAGCTCTGCCTCTCCTTAGAGCATCCACTCCATTGTTTTCATTTTCTAAAAGAAAATGAGAGTTAGAGCAGCGTGGGGGTGGTGTGCGTGTTGGTGTGTGTGTATGTCAGCATTTAGTGTGCCTGTCCAAGAGGTTGCCAACTGAGATTAAGGGAATGTGAATCGTTGAGGGACCACCGTGGAGGTACCCAGTGCTGTTGACTGTGTGTCACACCCCTCTACCCCCAACTCCTTCTTCTACCACCTTCAGCACCTCCACTCCTCTGTTCTCTTTCACAACCCATCCTTTCCCCTCCTCGCTCCCCCACTTCTGTCCCTTGTTTCTGCCTCCAGCTTTAGCACATTCGAGTTTAGGTCTGCCTGAGCGCAGAGCAGATCTCTCTCCAATTTACTGAGTGGCAGTGAAGATGCGGACTGACACTACACTGATTCAATGGAGAGTTTGTAAGTGTGTGTGTGGGGGAGGTATAGGCATGGACCAGTACATTTTTTTACAATCCTTATGATAAGATCCCGAGCTCCTTTTGTTGCTGCACACTGCTGGTTAGCTGGATTCTCTTCTCATACATCTTTTTTTACTACTTATAGAAAATTTACATTTCCCCCCAAAAAAAAATGGTTGGTAGCTTAAGTAGTGCCACATATTACTTATATAAAGCTAATGAGGTTTTAAAATTAAATGATTATTACTGTTCACCAAACAGACATATTGAGTGAATAGCTAACTAATGCTACTTTAAAATGCTATAAGAAATGGACTTTAGGATGGTCTTAAGTAGACTCTATAGAACTCTTGATGACTCAAGAAGAGAAAGTAGAGATAATCCTGTAGATTGTGAGGTTTGTGGGGGTAGAGGACTGCTTACTGAGGGCATTGTTGGGTGGTGGAGGAAGAGCCAGGTCTCCGGGGGAAGGTGGGACTATCACCATGGCAAAGGTTACAGAGGTTTGTAAGAAGTTGACAAGGGGACAGGAGGGGACATTCACACGAGACACTGAAGGCTCTGGACATTGACGGGGTTGTAACCGAAACAAATACAAAGGCGATCGAAGTAAATAAATAACCAACCTCCACCAGGCCACACACTTCCTCCTCTGTGGATTCATGCTCCCTGTTTACTGCATATCTTTTACATGCGACACTGGAGCAATAGTTGGACAAATTGCCAAACCTTTCATTCAGGAGCTTCCATGTCATCAATGTAACTGTGTAGAGTTGTTGAGGAGGTTATCGGAGTTTTTGTGACATGCTCCAAGAAAATCAGTTATCTGGGTTGCTTTTAAGGACTACATGGTTTTTGAATACCAAAAACAAGGACTGGGTGCGTGATCTTAGCACAAATATGCAGATGAAGATTCTCAGTCATCCAGGTCATAGTCATTCCGTAAATGTTTAAAAAAAACAATCCACTGGACTTGGTTTCCAAGGTTTGAAGACGTTTCACTTCCCCTCCAGGAAGCTTTCTCAACCTTGGAAACCAAGTCAAGTGGATTGTTTTTTTTTTTTTTTTTTTACTTTTACTGAATCTTAGCACAAAGTAAAACTTTTTCCAAATGCAGTTTGTAGTCAAGTGTAATTGTCCAAAATTAGAATACATTTCTTTCATCTGCCGCCTTGGTTCTCAGAAAGAAAAAAAATATTACGGTTAGAAACCCTGCCTACTTTTAAGACAAGGCTTAAAACCTTCATTTATCTTGAGCTATGTCTATAGTCATGCTGCTATAGGCTTAGACCGCTGGAAGACATATGGACCACTTTTCATCATTCTGCATCATTCTATCTCAATTCTCCCATTCTGCAGAAATTGTTATTTCAATCTCTACCGTTATGCTCTCTCTGCTTTTTCTCATCATAGTACTGTAGCTTCCTCTGGTCTGTTCCTGTTTGGCTGTGATTCTATACTGGAGAGGAATATCAGCTGTTCTGCTGCCATCAACACCTTTGTTTATAGAAGTTGGAACTTGGTCTGTTTTTCAGTGTAGTCCTGTTTCTCTATCTCTGACATGGGAGCTGCTTTGGACCGGCCTGGCTGTGTGCTTCCTGGATAGGTCCGCCTGTAGAGCTGAAAGACAGTTACCTTTTGTATCTTTGCCTCTTTCTGTATGTCTACTTCTGTCCCGTTGAACCCCAGTCGGCCCCAGCAGATGGCCGCTCACACTGAGCCTGGTTCTGCTGGAGGTTTCCTCATGTTAAAAGGAAGTTTTTCCTCTCCACTGTCACTATAAGTATTCTTGGTGTGAGGGATTGCTACTGAGTCAATGAGTCAATACAATCAGCTGCTTTTCCTTGGATAGAAAACTGTGAATCAATCTGACTGTCTGATCTGGTTGAATGGTCTCTGTAATGTGTTGTGAATTGGCGCTATGTAAATAAACTGAATTGAAATTGAATTGAATTCATTCCCTCTGGGTTAAGGGATGGTCCCTGGCTAAAGCAGAAATGTTCAAATATTTTGATGTCTTTTTCCCAGCTGATGGACTGGGAACAGACAGATGGACTGGGACCTCATGGATAAGAAGCTAAAATCAGCCATAATGAGCTAAATCATCAAGGGGAGCTTAAAGTAGTGGTTTACTACTCATCTGTATTAAATGGAAACTGAAATGGTTCAAGCATCTGATTTCAATACCTCCTAGTTACATCCCATTTAATTAATTTAATTGACATTCTATTTTTATTCTACATTTTTGCATGGGTCAATGTGTGAAAATGAAAAAAAGTAGAACGTATAATAACCACAGTAATCGGCCTGTTATGTTCTTTTTTTGTTTTAGATTTCTAAATGTTGTCCTACGGTGAAACAATGCTGTTTCTTTTCTCTAAGGTAACATAAATCTCATACACACCTACATGGGGGTTGGATTCAATATTGGATGCACTCACTAGCCAATGATACAGAAGGGTATAAAGGTAAATAATGGTAAATATTTACACATCGTATGTGTTGATGGAAAACACAAAGGAGAGCTGAAAAGTAAAATACCTCTAAAATGCTCAAAGTCTCTCCTAATTAGTAATCCATTCAGGCAAGAAAAGAAAAGGACAAAGAGAGGCTTTAGCAAAAGAATAAAATCGTATCTCCTATCAGCCATAATGCCATATCTCTAAATCCTCTCCTTTCATTGTGGAGACTGGTGTTTGCACAAGAGCAGCATCCATGTGACGCCTGTATGTGTAGAAAGCTATAGCTCTCTATGAGGAGGCCAGCTCTCAGTCTTCAGGGTGCCATCCTGTGGCAACATCAGAAGAAATGTCAAAGATTTTGAAGGCTTGGTTAAATACGACTGCATTTCTTTGCCTTAAACCTTCAATGACATTTTTGGCTGTTGGAAAGGTCAGCATGCAGCTCCTGTGAAATGCTAGCTCTTTTGGGGTGAACTTCAATACAGGATAATAAATCCCTCTCTTTTTATTTTTCTTCCTATACTTTCAGACCATGGTGAGCCACAATAGCCAGTCAACAAGTAGGCCTACACATAATCTTTGTAACATGAATTAACTTTTTTTGTGCATATTATTGTGCTGTTCCTGCAGAAGAAAAACTATAACCACAGAATGCTACTGCCCCATTTAATTTTAGGGAGTGGATGGTGCAGCTAAAAATGATCAGTGATGGGACTAACGGCGTTTAAAGTAATGGCGTTACTAACGCCGTTATCTTGTTTTAGTAACGAGTAATCTAACTAATTACTTTGACTGTAACTATAACGCAGTTACCTATGAAGACACCCCGTTACTGCGCGTTACTCAGGTCGCACAATGAACCTTTTTTCATGATAGGACTCGTGCGCGCCTTGTCATGAGAGAGGGAAGGATGAGAATGGCTGATGTATAGTGAGATTACGTCTGTCAGTTGGGTAGGTGGGTGTTTCCGCTTGTGGGTGTTAACGTACAGCACACACAGAGAGTTGGAGAGTGAGGATGACTCCAGCAGCAAAACAACGTTTTCCGGATGGAAATACCGGTGTTATGTCGAGCTGCGTTTCTCCATCACATACGGTTTCCTCTGCATCTCCGCACAGCGCAGGCGGCACGATTCATCGCGCAAGCGACAGGAAACGCGCATGCTCGCTAAAGGCGCGCAATAGTCGCCCTGTGCTTGCACCACAGGAGAACTATGGAGAGCGTGAACGATCAAATGATAGCCTACATGGAGAAAGAGAGAAATCTGGATGGATGGATGGATGGATGGATGGATGGATGGATGGATGGATGGATGGATGGATGGATGGATGGATGGATGGATGGATGGATGGATGGATGGATGGATGGATGGATGGATGGATACTCTGCCTTTTCAACCTACTGTATTTTTTATTTTAAAGATTATTTGATGGCCTTTGTGGCAGGGATGGAGATCCATATTTTATGTCACACACAGAGTATACATCTAGATAGATAGATGGATAGATAGATGTTGCAGTATCTATAACAACCCAAACACACAGGATTTCAGAATTAGACATCCCCAGTTATTAATTTCATACACTCACCAGATCTGAATGCCCTGTTAAAAAACTTCACATGGCGTTCCCCCCTGATGTCATTTATGTTGAGTTGCAATAAATGCTAAACTCTCTGCAGGTTCTTGTCTTTGTCGTCCGCTCTATTCAGCTGGCTTTGGAAACACACGGCGAGAAGGTGGGGGCCGGGTGGTGAGGGTTACGGGGGCGAGAAACGCAAAAGTAACGCAATAGTTACTTTTACTAGTAACTAGTTACTTTTATTGTGGAGTAACTCAGTTAGTAACTCAGTTACTTTTTGGGAGAAATAACTAGTAACTATAACTAATAACTTTTTCAAAGTAACGTGCCCAACACTGAAAATGATGTATACATCTTATTGACGAACTATATATTTCTCTGGATTTCCTCTGGACTAGAGTTTGGACTCATGTTGAAGCCTTGGTTTTGTTAAAACTGCTACCGTATTTTCGCGACTATAAGGCGCATATAAACGTCTTTTTTCCCCCTCAAAATGTGTGGCGCGCCCTATAGTGCGGTGCGCCCTATGTGTGTTGTTACTGCGGACGTTGTTGAGACCGCCATGAGAACGTTAAAAGGGGAAGTGTGGGCAGAAACTGCCGCCTATGGTGATTTTTGAGAGAAAGACTTTGCCTAAAGAGACTTTTCCAGCTGGAGTCGTTATTGAGGCAAATAAAAAGGGCTGGATGGATGAGGAGATGATGAAAGCGTGGCTGAGGGAGGTGAATGTAAGGAGCATCACCATCGCTGTTAATCTGTGACTCCATGCGTGCCCATCTCACAGCTGATGTGAAAAAAAAGGTGAAACAAATGAACGCTGTGCTTGCTGTTATTCCTGAAGGTCTGACGAAGGAACTTCAACTGCTCGACATCGGTGTGAACCGGCCGTTCAAAGTAAGGCTGCGAGCGGCGTGGGAGCGATGGATGACCGACGGAGACCACAGTTTCACGAAAAGTGGAAGGTAGCACCGGGCAAGTTACTCCACCGTTTGCGGATGGATTGTAGATGCTTGGGCTAACGTGTCTGCTGGCGCTGTTGTTCGAGCTTTCGCAAAAGCCGGCATCATTTATGAGGAGCCGCGCTGCACGGAAAGTGACTCTGACAGCGAAGAAGGGGAAATTGGCATGTCTGATTTAGCGCAGCTGTTTAATTCAGAAACAGAGGATGATGACTTTGATGGGTTTGATTAATACTTTGTAATAAATACATGAATAAAGCACAATCATACTCAGTTTTGCTCCCGCTCTATTTCTAAATACGCAGTAGAGGTATTTAAACGTAGTAGAGGATATGTACCGCTATATAAAACCCGCGCCCTATAGTCCGGCGCCTTATGTGTGTGTTAAATACAGAAATGGCACACATAACTAAGACTGCGCCTTTTAGTACGGTGCGCCTTATGGTCGTGAAAATACGGTATTTTAAAATTGGAAATTGTGGCGCTTTAATTGAGAAAACAGCATGCTATGACTGTTTGTTAAAGCAACATCCCCAGCAACAGCAATAGAGACTATATTATAATAATTACGGCGGCCAGTGAATCATTGACAAGCCATTTAATAGCTTTCAAGCTGAGTCTTATGGAAGTTCACTTCGCTTTGCTTGCTTGTATGGAAGCAGCAACAAATATTGAAGGATCTGTTTAATTGCTTTTTTTTTGTTCTTATTAAAATCAGGGCTACATCTAATTGTTTTTTTCTTTTGTTGCTGAAGTTGTTCATTTACGTTGCTATGTCCTTGAAGCAGAGCAAGAGGGGAAGCCACGAATTTCCCTGGCTAGCATCACAAGCTCTCTTGCTTCAGTGGGTTTACTTGTAAAAATGAAACATTTATAGGAGTGTAAACTTACATTTAGCTTTAAAGACAAGGTAGTACAAGATATTATTGAGTAAGAACACTTATATTTCAAACCCTGGAAAGAAAGTCCAATTACACTGGGGAAAAAAACGAAATCTAGATAACTAATTTTTTTAATTAAGGAGGTAAAAGAGACATTTTGCCAATGAAACAAGACAATTTACACTTAAAATAAGAAAAAAAAAATTGCATTGTCTTATTTCAAGTGCATATTATGTAATTATCTTATTTTAAGAGTAAAAATACTAATTCCATTGGCAAACTATCTCATTTAACTACTCAAATTAAGGGTAAATACACTTAATTTAAGTATATTTTACTTATTTCTGTATCGTTTTGCAAGTGTACTTCCTTTAATCTAAAGTATTAGATCAGCATCACTGTTTAGAAAATGATTAACTTTAAACAGAAAGAATCAACATTTTAGTTAGTTATTGTCATTTTTTAATTGCAACCTACATCTATAGTAAATTAGTGAGATGTAATAGTTATAGACTATATTAACTTATTGTGGCTGATAGCTTTAAACATTAGTCTGTTCTTGCAATTACAGTCACTTTAAAAAAAAACAGCCCAGAGTTGACGTTGGTATAAAAACTGGAATGTCAAATCAAGCTGTAACTTTTCTCTTTACAGTTCCACTTCATTGTTATTTCCTTTTTTTTTTCCCTGGCATTCAGCTGTAATTTCACCTCCTGCTTTACCAGAGGATGCTGCACTCCTCCATCCACAGTGATGCACAATTACTCCTTCAAAATGATGCCACTGAAAGACGATTTGGAGAGATGGAGAATCTGATGAAAAGCATTGAACAGGAATTAAATCATGTTTTCCACACCATAGGTTCGGAAAATGGTGCTTGAGACACTGGAGAGCCCAGTGGCAGATTCCAATCTGCGGGCTGAAATTGGAAATGAACAGCGGTGCCGTCTCCATTCTGACAGCCTTGTGTCAATAAAAGTCAGTTTCCCTCCACTGCTTCCCGTTGCTTGACCACAAAGGGACTTCTGTCGGCATACAGTAAGAGAGGAGGACGGCTGATGTTGTTCACGCATTCAGAAAAGACAAATCCGTCCAGCGATTAATCTGAACGCGGAGGCTGACAGTAAGTGAAACAAAGGAGAAAACAAAGCCTTTAAAATCGCGGAAAATATATCATATAATGCGATCTATGGGTCAGGGGTAAATTATGGAAACGCTGACCTTCCATTAACATCCCATCAAACAGATAAGCGACCAGTAAGGTGCTGCTATGATAGAAGGGGAGGGGGGGATCACTGTCATGTCTGTTTGCATGTTGTAGTGCAGTCAAAATCAAACAGGAAGAGATCTGTATCAAATGCTTCCTTTTGATTTATGCACCAGGGTAATCTGTTTGGCTGGGGAATTTCTCAGAATTGGACACTGGTCTCACAAAAACAGTAATAGATAAATCATTCTAACTTTTCAAAATGTTTCCACAAATAAAAATCCCAAAGAAAGCTTCTTCTAGAACAGGGGTCACCAACCGTTTTAAGGCTGAGGGCCACTTCAAGGGTACCGAGACGTAGGAGACTGACCCATAAGCTGCAAGGGTTAGTGTTAGCCTAAACGTTGCTCATTATCAACATATTTTTATTGTTTCTGTTAATTTCTAGGTTTATTTAGACATTGTCATTTTGAAATCTCTATAAATGATTAAAAAGAAGAGCAACAGAATAAAATAAAATTTCAAACTTAGCCCACTGGTGGGTTGTTGTTTATTTAGAAGACTCTGAGGGCCCCCCATGTGGTCCTTAAGGGGAACCTTGGTGCCCACGGGCACCGCGTTGGTGACCCGTGTTCTAGAATTTCCTCTCGATTCATCCCCGACATTAATATCCATAACCTTTTTTTTCACTGGGTGATGTCCTGTTTTTTATTTTCTTTGCTTGAAGTCCAACCCTCCATGTTTTTTTAGCTGCTTGATCATTAATATATAAAAGAAAGACCCTCAAAAAGCAGCTACTTCTATAAATTAAATAATTAGGGGACTCATGCAGATAAATAGATATTTATAATTATTAAATAAAAGTGATTGAATTAATTTGCACGCCTACATTTTTCTGTTTGGGTTGATTGCACTGGATTTTATTCCAATGTATTAAACATGCATGTGCATGCCACACCTTTCAGATTTTTTTGCTATAAAAATCTTGAATCCAGTCATAGTTTTTCTTACACTCAACAATAAAAATCCAATAAAAGAAATGAAATGTTGCAAAAAGACGACATTTAAAAAGCAAAGCAGTGCAATCCTTTCCAAAGATGCATGCAGAATTTGATTTTGCCTACAAAATGCTGTTAGACTTATTATCTTACATTTTTCTCTTCGGAACAGAATGTCATACAAAGCCATCTCAGGTATTTTTTTTTCTCCCCCTTTTTAATTTTTTTTTTTTTTTTTTAAAAGAACAAAACCTTCATCTCCTCCACCTTTGTTTGCACTTTCCATTTGCATATCAAAGAAATCCCATCGGGACCTGCTTTGCATATTTACATCTGATTAGTAACTTTAAATGAACATGTCAAAAATGGTCGAGTTTTCTTTTTTGAATATGCGAGGACTACCTAGCTTGTATAATTAGTGCCAGCACATGTAACATAGCCGTAAAAGCAAAACAGGCTGATTTCAAACAACACAAGAGGCACCTTTTATATTGCCTTTCATTAGGCGTACTCAAATAATCCTGTCTCACCTTGGACCTCGGAGCTTACTAAATGATAACTCCCTCCGAATGATAAAGACAAAAATATGTACTGTATGTTTGTGGTAATACTTCTTTGCAATGACATTAGGTCTTGTAAATTCTATCAGTTTGCTTCTGATGGGAGTATTTTTAGATGTACGGAGGAAGAGTTTGAAAAGAGAACAGTCAGGTTCAAGGTCAGTTGGTTCTCTGACAAAAACAATCTGTCTGCTTACCGTCATATAGTTCAAAGTCACAATAGGGTAAAGTGAGCTTCTGTCTTCTTAGCTGACAGCAGAGTATGTCTCAATGCTGACATGTTATTCCTCTCATTCTGGAGACCAGAAGTGAGATCTGAAACCAAATTTAAACATTTTATTTTGCCTGTTCTGTCACATGTGGGAGGATCGCACTCGAGGGCCTGTGTCTTCTTATTTGCACCAAGTTGAAATTTGACATGTTTGACGCCTTGTTGGTGCAAGTATGTGTGTGTGTGTGTGTAGGTGTGTGTCAAACTTTTTTCCGGCTGAAAGTTCCTACTTGCAGGCCTAAAAAAACGGAGCCGTGATAGGTAACGGGAGTCTGTTTGGATTCAGTATTCTATCGTCACCGGTTCTCGGTGGGATTGTGTCCGTGTCGCGGTGTGGCGGATGTGAGGAGGGAAGGATGGCGGTGGGGGAGCGGCAGTCTGGAAGGCTGTGTCGTTTGGAGCACGGCCTGCTACCCGCACATCGGCATACCAATGAGTGGGGTTAAGAAGGCACGGCTCCTCACGGAGACGCCGTTCCTTCTGCAGACCCCGTACGCCAAATCTCCAAGGACCCATTTCCAAAAGCTGCTACTAATGTGGGCCCATGTCAATCACCCCAACAGACAGCTCCCCCCTCATCACCCCACCCCCTCTCCTGTCCATATGCAATAGTCATACATTAGGAAACCAGGGGAGAGCACCTCTCTGTCTCCGAGTCCTCATCTATTCTAATGCGATTAAAAAAGCTATGGATAGCTAAGTGGGAAGACAGTCGCCGGTCGCTCGTTCGGAAGCTCTTCCTTCTTTTTGGGATTTCAAAGAGGCACTTCTCGACATGTAAGAGTTGGGCTGTCTTTTGTCTGTGTTTGTTTGTTTATGAAGAGTCATACTGTGCTGCCAAAGCGAGGATTTAACAGAGGAGGCGTCGCTCTGTCAGCTGCCGTATGGGGGGGCTAGATATTGGATCTCGCTACTGACATGTTTATGTGACAACATCATTTGACAGCTTTGACATTCCATAGACAAACACCTTCAAAAGAGCCGGCGGTGAACCCACTCAAAAAGTGTAGGGATACCTATCTGCTGCAGAATGCACACAAAGTTGACAGGCTAATTTTATGTGTTTTTCTAAAAGACAGAGGAATGTACTTCAAACATTATCTGGATTAGATTTAGCCGAACTTATTGAGTGACCACATTCTAATTTAGCGTCTAACCAATGCTTTTTAGAATAAATAAAGCGGTAAAGGCCCAATTTACCACCAGCATTGTCTCAAAGTAAGCATAGATTTAACAATGTCTTCTATAGGAACTTAAAGAGATACAACAATGATTATTGAATTTTAAGGCAAGAAAAATATATATATATTTGCTAAATCAACATCTAAAAATTTGGAAACTGGATTTAGACTAATACTTATCAAAAACAATCCAAGGTTTAGGTAGATGAGCCCCTTTCTTATGAATTAGTTTTCATGTAATCCTACGGAATCAACCAAAAAACAACTTTGGAGAACGACAATGCATTGGTTAGATACAATAAAACCGGAATACTTTATGCCAACATGCCAAATGCTATGTGTGGTAAAAAACACAACAACAAAAAAAGACAGCTTCAAATGCACATGTTAAACTTGGTGGTGGCAGCGTCATGATATGGGGAGTGTTGGCCTAGTGGTTCGAGGTGTGCTCTGAGAAGGTTGTAAGTACCCGGTTCAATCCCCATAGCCTCCACTCTGGGTTCCAGAGCAAGACCCTAACCCCACACTGCTCCCCGGGCGCCACACAATGGCAGCCCACTACTCCAAAAAGGAGATGGTTTAAATATAAAGAGTTGGTTTCATTTATTTGTACTTGTGAGAATGTAATGACACTAAAGTTGAAGTCTACTCTAGCACCATGATGTGGATCTGCTTATCTTCAACAGAGAACAGAATATTAAGGATGAAGCTTAACAAAGGTCACTTCTAAAGAAAAACCTGCTATGCTATAGAATTGTTTGTTTTTTTTCAGTAATAACACCATCCTAACAAACCGACGCTCTCTGTCCAATCTGACAGAGTCTGAGCTAGTTTGCAGTGAAATTCTCAATCTGTAAAATACTTAAAGCTGGATAATGCAAAGGTTGGGTGGTGCAAACCAAATGCAAACCCATAAATGCTAAAGAATCACAAATGGTACTGCAAACACAAAATTTTAAATGAAATGTAAAACATTGCATTGTAAAAAAAGCTGGAAATGCCAAAAATATCAGAGTTCAGAAAAGCCACACACTCGGGGCGTGCTTCGGTAGCACAGTGGTTAGCCATACGACCCATGTACAGAGGCCCTAGTCCCTGACGAGGCTGACCTGGGTTCGAATCCGGCCTGTGATCCTTTGCCGCATGTCTCTCCCCTTGTCTTATACCTCCTTTCCCTTCAGGCTAATTTCCAATAACCAGCCAATAGTGCTGCAAAAACCTCAACAAAAAAGAAAAAAAGAAAAAAGCCACACACTTGCTCTGGATAAGAGAAGTTAATCACCAACTCACATTGGACCTGATACTGATTAAAGACCTAAACGAGATACTTAAAAGATAGAGACTCCATCTGAGTTCATCAAAATATAGCTCCAGGCTCCCATTCCTTCACCTTTCGCAGGGTCAACACTAAGAATGCTATCCAGGGAAGGAAAGGAAGACCAGGATGCTGTGCGAGTCCAGACAGCCTTCAACCTTATGGACATCACTTCTTGATGTAGCTTAACGTGATTAAGGCAAGTAAGATGATACAATCTCCCGAAAAAAAACTACAAAACAATAGCCTAATAAACCAGACTAAATGTGTGATTAAATGTGTAATTTATTCTGGCCCGGATTAATGAGACATAAGAAGATTGTTGATGAGAAGAGCCTGTTGTATTTCAAACCATATCTGTGCCTATTGGCCAACGCTCTGACCAATGAGAGCAAGTGACTGTGATGTAGTAAGCGCAGAAAACTGGTGGGGGGGTGTAAACAAATAGCCTGCCTGTAAAACGGCGAATACGTCCTTCTTAAAAATGAATGAGCATAGAGCCTCTTCCTGTTCACGTTTCAACAAAAACCCCGAGTCTAATTCTTCCAAAACTGATTACAAAGCTGGGTCAAACCAAAACCGTTCCATAGTTGTTGCCATCCTCCTTGTTGTTCTTTCTCCAGCGTCGCGCCGCTTTGTCGTCACGCCCTCAAAAACCTGCCCGCTTTGCATCAAAAAATTCAAAACACATCTCCAAAAATAATTTTGCCGGCTTGCGGGTGGAGCTAGTTTACTAGGCTAACAAAAAAAGCAAGCTAGACAAATGTGCCAAATGCCTGAAGCTCTTTGTTATAAAACCCCAAACGATTGAAGGTGTGTACGTTAGCGTATTAAACTATGTGAAGAGAGCTGTGCCTATACGTCATGTCATACTCCTAGGAGCCAGATAGGAGTGTAGCGAGGTCCCTATGGTTAATTACCTGCCAATAGGAAGCATTCTGCCTTATCTTCCAACCTCCTTCCTTACTTTCAGCTTTATTCAGACTAAACTTGTCATTGCAACCGCTAATTGTGAGGGACCGAGATGAAAAGCATGAGGAGTGACAGGAATTAATAAAAAAATAGGTTTTTTTATTTTTAACCCAAAAAAGAAGCTTAAAAAAAATACATGGGCTCAAGTAATAAAAGAGGCCAACCCAAAAGAGAAAATTTAACTCAAGTAAACTGTGCCCAAACTAACTGGCTGCATAAACAAACATAACTGACCTCACAAAGAAATTACACACAAGGGTATATATACACTGGCTGATCAGACCATTAACACAATAGGGGTAATTCAAACTAAACAAACCACAAATTACAAACATTGGCAGTACAGTTAGGTTCGGCAAAAAAATAACTTATATCTTAGAAAAATGAAAACACACCAACTGCAAACAAATCCTCAGTGAGAGATGCAAAAAATTAGAAAAGGAAAATTCAAATTCCCCTTTAAGCTGCAGCTGATGGAACAGTCCAATTTCCCCCACCTGCATTTAGCAGATCTAAACTCTAGCTGCCATCTTTGTCTGGCCAAACTCCTAGGCATAAGAAACATTAGTGACAAAAACAGAAAGAAATATGAATGAGTGCAAACAAATACAGTGAACTAAATGTGCGCGCTTACAAATAGAACACATGCATTTGAACTAAAAATAAAGTTTTATTGCAAACTAAAGTATGTGTATGGATTAAATAAATAAAGGTGCATGTATAGTCCAGACTTAAGGTGTGGCCATGGGTTTGGCCATCACACAAATGTAGTTCCATTTTGACTTAAGAGTACATCAATTTGAATGGTGTTTAAAAAAGGAAAACTTGCCTTCTCTGCCTTTTCTGTCTTGCCTCCAAATATCATTAGATGGGGGCATCCTGTTTATATCATTGCATTCCCTAATGCAAAGGTACCATTTATATACTTACAATAGTTTTTAGGTTTTTTTTGTTTTTGCTGCTGCTAATTTGCACTTTGCTGCTGTCTAATTTCTGAAATTGCAGCGTCTCTCCTTCGCAGCATTTTTGTGTGTCAATCAAATTCTTTTCCTGTATGTATTTGTATTTTCCATTTATATATTTGCACCCCTGCACTATCTTAAGTACTTACGTATCCCATCAGACTGAGCAGGTGTAACAGCTGAGAAAGGTGGTTCTATGGACTAGAAGAACCTTAAAAGATATGCTTACCACATATTTCAAATAATTTGTTGAAAACCACATATTTGTTTCCTTCCGCTGGCCTATGAAATGCTGCTCTGTTGATCTATCACATAAAATCTCATGAACATAAATGTGAGTTTCTGGATGTGGAAACTATAATGAAAAATTATTGTAATATTTCAATGCCTCTACATCCGTTTCATAATATTTAGCAACTATATAGAAAGGAGAAACTCTCACACACATAATAAAAAAACTCAATGCTGTAACTGAGCAATTAAAATTAATTTACCTCAACATAACTAGGCAGTAAAAACAAAAGAACATATTTTTTTTACTGTTATGTTGTTTAAAGAAAACTAAGATCCGTCACTTCTTTCTAGCTTTTGTCCTCTCCAGTTATAAAGTGTGCAGCTTGTGCACAATACAGCGTAAAGTTATCTTTTCTTGTACATCTTTTAACTTAGCATTGTATTAGTTATTATTGCCATACTAAATGTGTTCAAAAAGATACAAAAACGGAGGTGGCAAAGGTTTTGCAGCCTTCACAGAAAAACCTTTGGGGAACAAAACAGCCACGCTCAAAAGATTTTTGCTGAATAAAATGTCTTTTCAGGACATCAAACTGAAATTTCAATAACACATTGAAGGTGAAAAGGACTTTTTCTCCTGTTCTGCGAAAAATACTACAAAAAAAAATCTGCTTCAAATCTTTCAGAAAGAATATTTTGGTATTCTGGAGGATCAGCAGTATGTCCAGGTTGAACTTGGACAAAGATTTTTAGCATTACCTCCCTATAGGCTGTTTTCAAATACAGTGGACATGTGCTTGTGGAAGACCTGAGGATTCCACTATATGTAAAGATAACATAATTTTTATCATCATCGTCATGAATTCTTTTCAGTTTAGACCCTTTTTCAGATGGAAAGATTGCACAAAATATAACTTCACTTACACATGCTAAATATTTGCATTTTACTGCATAAAGGACATTTTGTAGCCTTAGCCGCAAAATATCCTAAGGATAAAAAAATAGGTGCTTTTGTGACAGAGATGCGTTTCATAGCAAGTTGTTGGCTTTCTTATTTCCTTCATAAAAATAATATAAGATTTTGAAAAAAAAATCTGCTTCTCTTTAGATTTTCTTTCAGCTTTGGCCTACCCTGACTCCAGCATGACCACAGGTGTTACCTGGGTAACATTGTACACAAAAGGTACTTCTAGGATAGTTTCACTGCACTATATTTTTTACGGTTACTTGAGCAATAGATTTATAAATTAATGTTACCCTCTTCTGAGTACAGCTGTGCTGCATGTTAGCCTCTCCTTTGAAAAACCAGAAAGGCTCTAATTTTCATTCCTCATCCAAAAAGGTAAATTATCCTGAGCTATTTTCTATATTTATGCTGCTATAGGCTTAGACTGCTGAGGACATAAGGTCACTTTTCATCTTTTTGTTTCGTTCTATCTCTATTCTCCCATTCTGCAATCATAAATTTATGGTTAGTTCCAACCAAAACTTTATGTTCTCTCTGCTTTTTCCTCATCATAGTAGCTTCATCTTGTCTTTCCCTGCTTGACTGTGACTCAATCCTGGATTGAAATATGAGTTGAGCTGATATCTATAAACATCTATAGGTATCAGACATCTATAAATACCTTTGTTTATAGATTATGGAGTTGGGCCCATTTCTTTACTGTAGCCTTGTGACTAATTGTATGTGCTCTCTTTCATCCTTTGACATGAAAACTGGCTCAGAGCTCATCTGCTTGTGTCCTGCCTGCATTAGGCCACTGTGGATCTATATAATTTATCTTTTATATATTTGCTTATTTTTGTATGTCTGCTTCTCTCTCTCTAAACCCCAGTTCCGCTGCAGGTTTCCTCCTGTTAACCTCTCTAAACCCATTTGCAAAGCGTTTACAAATAATAACTCAGAATGCATGAAAGTAACACTGGTAAAATGTTAGACATCGTTTGAGATTCTCCACAAATCAACAGCCTAGTTTAATTTATGGGCATAGCGAGCACCAAAGCAAGCATGTCTTTATTACTGCTGTTCAAAAAAGACTTATTATTTTCGAGAATTAAAAAAACAACTTTGAGTCATGTTTGAACTGATGCAGCTTGGGTGTATTTTTCACCCAATTTTCATGTATATATTCAGAAACTAGATTCTAGTTTCTGAATATATACATGAAAATTGGTTACTAGAAGATTAGCTTTCAAATAACATATCACACATTTAATTTAGGCTTACAGTTCCTCGGTTATTTGCTTTTTCATTTGGGTATGCAAAACAGGCGAATTTCCCAGAAATTAGGTGGATATTAAGAGGTTAAATGAGAGTTTTTCCTCTCCACCGTGTCTGCATGTATGCTCAGTGTGTGGGATTGCTGAATAGTCAACGACAAAATGCAAGCGAAATTCATCGTTGGACATCCTTCAAGGAGGAGAATATCTTGCAAGTCAATGACGGATGTAATCAAATGGTTTCCCTGGATAGAAACTTTTAACCTATCTAACTTTATTGTAGGGAAGAGGATTAGGGCCAGTGGAAAAAAAAAAAAAGTTAACTGATTTTTAAATTTTATTTCAGTTTAGTATGGGAAAAAAGTCAGAATTCTGACTTTAATCTCAGAATTCTGAGAAAAAAGTCAGAATTCAGACTTTAATTTCAGAATTCTGACTTTTTTCTCACAATTTTGACTTTTTGTATTGTCAGAATTAAGTCAGAATTCTGAGAAAAAAGTCAGAATTCTGACTTTTTTCCCATAATAAACTGAAATAAAATGTAAAAATTAGTTAACTTGTTTTTTTTTCAGTGGCTTCCGTATTATTGTCTCTGGAAAGTGCCTTGAAATATCATATGTTATGAACTGAATTGAAAGTCCCATTTTCAACTAATATGGCTAGTAATTCTATGCTAGATTTTTCTAGGTTTTTTCTAATGAAATGCAGGTGAAAAATTGGCTTTAGCTATTCTTCATAAGAAAAGCTTCATCCTCATACCAAGGTCTGGAAAAGACCCAAACTGTGCGTTCTACTTTAGAGAAAATCTATTTTAGAAGTTCAGTAGAGACCCAGGAACCACCAAGCCTGATTGGAAGCTCCTGGGTCTACAGTGTCACCCTCAATCTGGAATCCTGTTTTTGAGCCTGACTAAAATAAAAATAAAAATCTTAACCCTTGGCTGAAGTTTGGAACAATGAATAACAGCAGATAGAATATCTGGTTTCTAATAAAGTCTAAGTGGACATTTGGCAAAATTTTATTTCAATTGTTTTTTATTTAAATTGAAAAATGTATGCTATTATATTTTATCTCCATTAATTTTTTCTTTTTGCATTGTGTTTATTTATTTTAGCTTTCAGTTTTTATCTTATGCTCTGCAACTGTGATTCCTGTACGGCACTTTGGTCAACCCAGGTTGTTTTAAATGAGCTTTATAAATAAAGTTTGAATTTAGTTGAGAATAATGAAGACGTTCTTCAACTTTGCTTCAAAACAACAGAGTTGGACACTCATCAATAAAGGTTTGGGAGGAGAGGAATCAGCTATAAGCTCTGACATCACACCTGTTCACTGGAAAAAATGGAAATCTAGATAAGTATTTTTTTCTTAAAATAAGTGCATTTGTTCTTGGATTGAGGAGGTAAAAGAGACATTTTGCCAATGGAATAAGACAATTTACACTTAAAATAAGGAAACACAATTGTATTGTCTTATTTCAAGTGCATATTATCTAATTATCTTATTTTAAGAGTAAAATACTCATTCCTTGGGAAACTATCTCATTTACCTACTCAAAATAAGGATAAATAAACTTAATGGAAGATATTTTTACTTATTTCTAGATCGTTTTTCCAGTGTTCTGACAATGTCCTAATGTCAACTTACAGCCAGTAGGCCAACATTTTTAAATTACTTCTAGGAATTCTCATGAGAAAAGTATTTAAATCTAATTGCAACTATATGGCTATGCCATTTTTTTTATAAAGAAGAACAAAGAGCTAAAAGCTTTACTGTTGCTAGACAACAAATAGCACCTGGTGTAACAAAGTAGTTTTACGTTCAATTTTCAGTTAAATTAAACGTTATAATTAATTCTAAGAATGAGAAGCTGATATTTAATCCACTACTGTAACCTGGGAACAACAAAAAAAAAGTCAGAAAAGCAATGAGGATCATCCCTTTTCATCCCAGATTGAGTATCTATTCCTCCTAAAGCGTGACACCTCAACAACAAACACATTGTCCTACTGTATGGAGTCATACTGTGGCCAAAAAGACATACAGCAATACGTTTCAGAGCTACAAGGAAGCCAATCTCCTCTGGGGTCAAAGCACCTTCGGCATCCGTAGCTGGTCCAAAAGCAACATGGTTGGCTGAATGCGACCCATGCTGAGGAAGAGGTACAGGGGCGAGCCTACAGGATGTGAGACGGGATGATCAAACCACAGGGATCTGACTGGATTTACACTGCTGCCAGCATCTTCTTTGGTCAATGATAGACTTAATATCAGACCAAACAATGAGACAAAGGAGGATAACAGGACAGGACAAACAAACTAAAGGTGGTGCTTTGAGATTACATCTAACAAGTGATATTCTACGATAAAAAGTATAAAGGAAATGAGATTTGTGAGCCAATGAGACAGCGCATTTAAACGCGTGTGAAAAGAAGCTGATAACCCCATTAAGTAAAGATCTGTGGATTGCAGAGAATGCATCTTCAATCTTAACTAGATAATTTCAAACGTTGAAGGCTGTTTCTCGCAGAATGCTGGCACGCTCTGAAAACCACCTTGGCAGTATAAGATGACAAGAAAAGAGTTGATTTGTTCATATTTTCGGCTCAAATGAAAAGGAACGGATCCCAATTGCATAACTTTATTAAGAAAAATCTAAACAGAAGTCATGTGAAATATTTAACTGAATAAATAAGTAGGACCACGAGGAATGTTTTCAGTGAATGTTTGCAAAGTGGTGAATTTGTAACAAACCCTGGTATGATCATTTAAAGTGAAAAACTTCTGTTGGAAGTTCCAAACATTTTTAATAAATCATCAGCCTCTGACTGAACAGAAAGAGTTTGATTACAAAAAAGATCCAATAACCTGCGAGAAAATGAAATACAGATATGCAAGAATTAAAGGACAAAAAACGTCAGCTGTGTAAAATAACACCAAACTCTTAAGGCCAATTTATGCTTCTGATGCTTAGCCTCTGCAACCACGCACCATGTGCGCAGGTTCTGCAACCGTCGTCGTGCACCTCAAAAATATCCTGACTATTCATTGGACGGTGGCAAACCTTCGCAGATCTCAAGCGGAAGTGTGCAGACAAAAATCTGCTGTGATTGGTCCTTGGTATGCCTTTCCGGCTGTCTGTGTGGTCGTCTTTCACGATTCGGTGCCGGGGCGCGCCATTTTTAAAAACCAAGGGAAAACTACAATGGACAACTACGACGAAAGGTTAATCAGTCTTTTTGCCAACTCTATTAACAGAACCTGTTCCTCTTTGACGTCTAGCAACTCTGGATCCTTCTCCGTGTAACTTGCAGATGCGCCATGTGTTTTGGAAGATAAACACTCCCGCCGTCAAAGTTCTCTTTACCATCCTCCGAAGTTCTTGCGAGTTCTCGAATAGGCTCCCACTTGCGCTTTGGCGGGAAACTGCTGTGCGTCCCGAGAAATTCCAGACCGACGACGCAGAAGCATACCAGCAAAACTGGTTTGCGACCAGACCCAAGCGACATTTGACGTGCACGGTCACAGAAGTCTAATCTGCCCTTTATGCTTTTGTTCCGTCTAATACGATATTGAACAAATTTTTGGAATAGGCCTACTGTAATTTCCATGACTCTCTTCAAATTCAATAATAAAGCCCAGATAACCAGAAATACACTCAAGGACAAAGACCCAATTCCTTTATATGCTCTGCTGTCTGAGCCATAATCAATAAAACTAAATCCATCCATCCATTTTCTAGCACGCTTATTCCAAGTGGGGTTACGAGGGGTGCTGGCGCCTATCTCCAGCAGTCAATGGGCAAGAGGCGGGGTACACCCTGGACAGGTCGCCAGTCCTTCGCATAATAAAACTAAATTTGGAGGTCTTTATACACCATCCCAATTGCAGAGCAGGGAATTGGCAGAATAAAGATTGGTTTGTACTTGGTTTGTATGGGCGGCTAAATAGCATCATTTTGTGCTTCCGCATCTCTCCAAGCAGCGTCTGTGTGGACAGAAATTCCACATTTCGCAGGAAAACTCAGAACTACACGGACAGATCAAAGCCGAAAAACATGGCGTCCCAGCAGCAGCTCCTAACTGCGTGCGTTCACAAATTTAACCCTTATATTATGTTGAAAAAAAATTACATTCATTATGTTGCGGGTCATTTTGACCAGCACTGTGTAAATACAAGCAAAATAGTCAAGAAAACAGGTTAAACCAATAACCAATTTATTTTAGATTACTTAAACATTAAGTCAAGTGACAAACCATACAGTTTTAATTCACACACTTTATTTAGGTTTAAAATGTTGCCTCTTCACAAATTTGGTTTTTTGAAATTTAGCTTTAAAATTCGCTAGTTACTAATATTTTGAACATTCAACAATTTTAAAGTTCTCCACATGATGGGAAGAATGTAACTGCTTTCTGCAGATGGAATTCATACATTTCACACAAGATGTACTTGTTTTACTGTCCTCTCTGGAGGGACAGAGCTGTGATCTTTTCCTCTTCTCTTCACCCGTCTCCACTTTATGTTGGTTGGGTAGCGGGCAGTCTTGCCCTGGCAGTTGTATATTGCTGTGACTTTGTCCAGATTGTCAACTCCTCCTCTGGTTGAGTTATAATCCAGGATCATTTGTGCCTTCAAGTCCTTTTTTGTGCTCAGAGATATATCAGCTTGCATTATATTCATGATAAGAACCTTCTGTTCCTAACATGGTCAGCTTTCTTTTCTGAAGTTCTTCTCCAAACAGGTAGGACATAGAGGTTGTCACAAGTGATGTTATGACTTGCAGCCCTTCATTCATCTCCAGCATCAAAAACATCCCCTGATTCTTCTAAGCTTTTCCTCCAGGTAGCTTTCCAGTATACAGTATACTCATATTCCATGCATAGCTGGATTTTGCACCTCAGGTTGCCCATATTATGATATGGGCATTCTGAGCAATGCTGATTGAATCTCTTCAAATCATGTGATTGCAAATCTGGTAGGACCAGGAGTTTTTATCAAATTAGCTGATGATAGTCTGCATCAACTCTGGTGTTGTGATGTTGGGGGGGGGATAATAGAAGACTCTTCCTCTGAGTCCATCTCATAGTAGGAGAATTGATCATGTGGGTCAACAATAACTTTGTCTTCTGATTCTGGAATATCCTCTGCCTTAGAAAACTCTATCTCTACATCACTATCCAAGTTCAAAATTTGTGAAAAAGACTACTCAGCTGTAATCCTTCAGGAGCTAAGTTTTTGGTGAGTTTTTTCATATAGATGACGTGAGAGCAGTGACAAGAACTATTGTAAGAAAGTTCCCTCCCTTACCACACCTGGGTCTGGGTCTCCGAGGCAAATGAAAAGAGTAAAGTACATCAAAGAGCCATTTTTATTTACCTGAATGGCTACTTACCCACATTAAAGTGTCCGGGTCAAATTGACCCATAACATCATATTTGTATACATACTCTGCACAGACACTCCACTACACATCAGAGTGGCCAGATTTTACATACATGTTCATGACCCCAGATGAGGAAAAGTCACCAAATTTCATGAAGAAGAAAAAAAGATAACCAGTACCTTCATCAACACAAAAACTGAAATGGGTCAAATTGACCCTAATATAAGGGTTAAACATCTAGAAACATCCTGTGATTTAGCTAATAGTTAGTCAACAGATTGTGATAAACACTTGGAAAGAAACAGCTGTTGCTCTTGAACAGCAGGAAGAGACTTTAATAAAGTTGTAAACAGCTGTGTTTTCTACATGTTTGTGTCATGCTGTGTTGTCAGCTTGCAGTTTGAGCTGAACACATCCCCCCTGGAGCCAGCCAGAATGAGTATAAATGCTGCAAAT
The DNA here is from genome assembly GCF_016077235.1 of Cyprinodon tularosa. Lineage (NCBI taxonomy): Eukaryota > Metazoa > Chordata > Actinopteri > Cyprinodontiformes > Cyprinodontidae > Cyprinodon > Cyprinodon tularosa. The sequence goes on from NW_024039207.1 coordinate 1,651,801, forward strand.
ATTGGGACGAGTAGCTCATTTTCTATGTGGATTGTATGTGCATCAAGCATAATGAGCTCCCCATGCGTTAACTCTTTATAGAGTACTCAGTGATATTTGGGATGCACGATATTGGGATTTTGGCCGATATCCGATATGCCGATATTTTAAAACTCATGTAGCCGATAACCGATATCGATACCGATGTTAAAGCTGGACAAAAATAAGTAGTCATTGAAAATAGCAGTTTTGTTATCCATTTCTGACACTTTGAAAAATAATATACTCAAATATATTTTCATATGCTGATATCAAATAGATTTTTAAAAACGCGGTATCGATCTATTTTACTTTCAAAATCTCGTGAAATTTAATCGTTCTGTTACAAACTCTTGTGATATTTTGCAAATTCTTGTGAGATTTTGTTAGTAAAATAGATCGATGCCGCGTCAATATATCAACATATAAAAATATGGCAAAATTTCGTGAATTTTCGGGGGGTTTCGTAGCATAACGATGACATATAGCAATATTTCATTAGTAAAAGAGATTGATATGGTGTTTTTAAATGGCAATATATCAGCATATGAAGATATTGGGATATTTTAATGTATCAATATTTTTTCCCTCGTCTTTAGAAGTTTTTAAGTCTGTAAAAAAGAAGTTTTTGAAGAAGAAGAAGAAGTAGTATATATTTTTTTTTAGACTTTAGAAAATTTAGAAGCTGATCAAATATCGGGTTAAATATCGATGGGGTGGCCGATGTCCAATATTCGGTTTTAAGGCCGATACCGATAGGGGGCCGATTATATCGTGCATCCCTACTTTGGAACATTAAAAAAATATGGATATTTTGATGGCAACAGTTAATGTAATAACAACTTGCCAGAATATATTAAGAAAAATAACAAATTCTGCTTCTATAAGAAATTCATGAAAAACACTCTGAGAGTGAAAGAAACCCTTTTTTTGTACAATATAACCTTAGAGGCATTAATGCTGTTTATATTTACAAACCTAAATATAATCGTTAACTAGGCTGATTAACTTTTTAACTTAATTTTTTAACTTTTCAATTAGATTTTTACCTTTTTTTCTTGACTTGTTAACTTTTTTCAACTTAATTTCCAGTAGGTAATATATCATTCAAGGGCTCATCTAATTGGTCAAATGCCAAAATAAGATGTACAGCCATGTAGCAGTATCTTTGCTGAATGGATGGATGTAGATCTTGTGCTTCTAGACCTCACTGAAGGACGGGGGGGGGGGGGGGGGGGGGGGGGACTCCATTTGTAAGGGTCATCAAAAACGTTAACTTGCCCTATAAAGGGTTAAGAGTGTGTTGGCACTTTACAGAAAGGATCGTATGTATCAAATCAACATCTCAACCCATCAACCAGGAAGGAAAACTGAGGAAATGTACACAAATACAAAAAAAACATCATATCCACTCGGTTGTATGCATGTGTGTCTCTACCCCCTTGGAAAACCAGGTGTAAGGCAGGAACTGGAACTCATCAACCCTAAAAAGGAGAGGATTCCTTGAGGCAGGGGCCAAATTGTTTTGCTCTTTGTGGAAATCAGGCTTACAACTTTTTATCTCTTACATTTATTTAAGTTTAATGTTTAACACTATTTGCCTGCTCTCCAGGTAACTAGCCTATCAGTTCAGGCTCTGCTTCTGGTTTCCAGTAATTATTAAAGGACTCACCTCAAGAGTCCCTCTGTGAATCTCCTCATCTTTAGATAGCATGCTGTCCTGTCCTCTCTAGAACCACCCCGTTATTCACCCGCCGGCTGAATGGTCTCCACCTGGAGAGAAGAAAAAGGAAATCATTACCAACAAGCCCCGCTTTTATTAGATATTTTTTGACACAACTTTACCAGGTTTGAGCTAAAAGAGAGCGTCTGGATAGAATATGAGCCTGCTTGATTTTATAAAGGATTAGGATCAAAAAGAATGCAAAGCGTCGGCGTCAGACTCCTTCAAAGTCACAAACACTTTGGTTTGTCTCACCTTTCTTTAAAGCGAATAATTTTCCAAATATGCAATTTTCTACAAATTATTCTATCTTAATAAGACCTTGAATTCAGGGGATAAAAAACACCATGCAGTGTTAGGATATAGGATAAAGTCCACTGGAGGAATTTATCATTAGTGAGCGAAGCCTGAAGGTATGTGAGCTTTTAAAATTAATGACAGAAGCACTCTGACTTTTAGTCCGTCTAAAATTTTCATTAAATTTCATTATTCAGCTGTCTCTGTGGCCCTGAATTAATAAACTCCAGGTATCATACCATGAATTCATATTACATTGGAGACAGAAAAAGCCAGTTATGCAGCCCCCTCTTCCCCCCCATCTTTACAATATCCGAAAAAACATACAATTAAGAGTAAGTTCAAAGCACGTTCTTCAATTCAGAACTTTAGTTATTACCTTGAAAACAGAAAGTGAGGACAAAAAGTAAAGAAACACACGTACATGTAGGCACACACACAGCCAGGTGCTATTTTTGCAGACTGAAATCAATGGCTCCAGCATGTATCACTCAATTGGCTGGGAAAACATCTCTTTTTACTGACACTGACAAATGAAGGGCACACAAGAGAGATTTTCCTTTAAGCGCCTGAAAACATCTCATCTCTTAATGGCTCCTTTGCTAACTATTTCTCTCCCTATAATGTGATTTTTATTTTTTTTTTGGTGAGGAAAATGGGCTTCAGGGATGCAGGAGGAGATGCCAGTGGCAATTATGAGCGGCGGCGCTGTTAAAGAGTTTAAGAAGAGGAGGGAAAACAATGCTTGTTTCATCTTAAAGCTGAAAATTGTTTTGGAAAGGAAGCGTTTAGGCCGAGCAAACTCCTTCTGGATGAAACGAAGCTGTGGATTCAGTCTCATGAATACAGATTTAACTCCCACCAAACCGTTTCTGACAGATGTGCTCAGACTCTGCCTGCTTGTTTTCCCAACATCTACAGCTTTCTGGGTGTGTGTGGTGGGGGGGGGAGTTCTCTATATGTAGCATCTGTTTTGTTCGAAGCTTTTTACATATTGTTCCTTTGGCCAGATTTCTAAAAACCTCCTCGGAAAATGGACAATTTACCCTGGAAGGGTATTTGTGTAAAAACTGCAGACTCCCGCTGTGTGTGGAAGTCATGTTTGTTTACCCTAAGCGTTATGGAGCGGAGGTTAAAGCTACCTTTAGGCTCTATAAAGAAGCAGAGCTGGAAGGCAACATGAACACCTGTTAATAGCGCTAGGTTTGATGGTTCTGACAAACTCCAGAGATTTTGCTGTATAAAAATAAAAAAATCAAAGCAGGATTTTGTTACAGGTCTTACTTAGGTTATGCATTATGAGATAATGGTGGAGAAATGCAAGGTAACAGTAAATGCTATAAAATGAACAGGTATATGCTGTGTTTTAAGGGGATTTTTGGTTTGTCGTTAAGACTGAAAGGACCAGGAGTTGTCCTTCTAACAAAGTCGTTAACAGGTAAATTTTAAACAAACTCTTCGGTTCTTTGGTTTAGGGCTTTCCAAAATGGGTTTGCAACCGACAGGGATGTTGCAAGACAAAAAGTGGGAATCGCAATATGGTTTTCAGAATCATCATATGATTCCTGAAGTATACAGAGGGACTAAATGCACAATGAGATAAATAAATGTGAGTAGCGTGGGGTCCCTTTAACATCACACTACTCCCTGGACGCCGCACAATGGCAGCCCACTGCTCCCCAAGGAGATGGGTTCAATTCAGAGTTAATTTGTTGCTCTGAACTTGTGACAATGTCATGACAATAAAGTTTAATTCTATATTGTATTCTAAATAAATAGGTACAACATGCATTTATTTATCCAATCCATGGTTCAAGTATTAAATATTAGATTGAATGAAAAAAAAGCACAATTAAATAATTCAATATCTTATTAATTATTTACAATTTTATTGAAATAATATTAGAAAGCAAAATCAATTAAATTATTTTACTCTATATTTGGATGATTCTCCAACTGCATTTAAATTAGGTCATATAATGTTTAACAGAAATTTCCAACATATTTTAAGAAATATTTTTATTATTTGTTCAATTTCATCACAATGTGAAGAAACATTAACTGTTGGTGGTGGTTAATAAGATTATATGAATATATTGTGTATAAATATTTAAATATATATGATGCTGGAAATGACTGTTGAGGAAATGATGATATATTAGCATGCTAACGTGCTAGTTTGAAAGTTAGCTTAAAATGTATCCAAAATACACAATATAAAACAGTATTTTTTTTTATTGTTTCTATATTCAAATTAAATATGAGGGGCTCGACAACAACGACCAATAAATCTACTCTTAGTTTAGGAAAAATTCACCTTGATTTTTTTTTATTCTTGTTTCGCTTCCCTCCATGGAGCTAACAATGCTATCCTGCCATCAGGTCTTCTGTCACGTGACAACTCGTGCTTGTACACCGAGGGCCAGGCTGGAGATTTTTTTTTTTCTTTTATTTCAAGAATAAAGTCGGAACATTTCGAGAATAAAGTCATAAAATTACAAGAATAAAGTTGTGATATTAAGAGAATAAAGTCCTAAAATTCCGATGAAAAAGTTGTATTTTATGACAACTCCTACAAGAAGCCTTTTCTTCCCTAAAATGAGGAATGAGGAGCATCATGAGAAGTTTTCTTTAGCTCCGGTTTGACAAATAAGGAAATCTTTTAGCACCAGCATCAAACACACGTTGTTGTATGATGACTATATTCTGGTAATAATACAACTTATTCTCAGAATTTTAGGACTTTATTCTCGTAATATTATGACTTTATTCTCATAACTTTACGACTTTATTTTAATAATTTTAGGACTTTATTCTGGTAACTTTATGAATTTATTCTTGTAATTTGACGAGTTTACTCTTGTAATTTTAGGACTTTATTCTCGTTATATTATGACTTTATTCTCATAATTTTACAACTTTATTCTTATAACTTTATGACTGTATTCTTGTAACTTTATGACTTTATTTTCATAATTTGACGACTTTATTCTCGTAATTTTAGGACTTTATTCTCGTGATATACCAACTTTATTCTTGTAATTTTACGACTTTATTCTTGTACCTTTAGGACTTTATTCTTGTAATTTGACAACTTTATTCTCGTTATTTTACGACTTTATTCTTGCAACTTTACGACTTTATTCTCATAATTTGACGACTTTATTCTTGTAACTTTACGACTTTATTCTCATAATTCTGACTTTATTCTTGTAACTTTAGGACTTTATTCTTGTAGTTTGACAACTTTATTCTCGTTATTTTACGACTTTATTTTTGTAACTTTACGACTTTATTCTCATAATTTTACGACTATATTCTTGTAACTTTACGACTTTATTCTCATAATTTTATGACTTTATTCTTGTAACTTTATGACTTTATTCTTGTAATTTAATGACTTTATTATCCTAATAATTTTAGGACTTTATTTTCGTAATATTATGACTTTATTCTCATAATTTTACAACTTTATTCTCATAATTTTACAACTTTATTCTCATAACTTTATAACTATATTCTTGTAACTTTATGACTTTATTCTTGTAATTTGACGACTTTATTCTCATAATTTGACGACTTTATTGTCGTAATTTTACGACTTTATTCTCATAACTTTAAGACTGCATTCTTGTAACTTTACGACTTTATTCTTGTAGTTTGACAACTTTATTCTCGTTATTTTACGACTTTATTTTTGTAACTTTACGACTTTATTCTCATAATTTTACGACTATATTCTTGTAACTTTACGACTTTATTCTCATAATTTTATGACTTTATTCTTGTAACTTTATGACTTTATTCTTGTAATTTAATGACTTTATTATCCTAATAATTTTAGGACTTTATTTTCGTAATATTATGACTTTATTCTCATAATTTTACAACTTTATTCTCATAATTTTACAACTTTATTCTCATAACTTTATAACTATATTCTTGTAACTTTATGACTTTATTCTTGTAATTTGACGACTTTATTCTCATAATTTGATGACTTTATTGTCGTAATTTTAGGACTTTTTTCTCGTGATATACCAACTTTATTCTTGTAACTTTACAACTTTATTGTCGTAATTTTACGACTTTATTCTTGTAATTTGACGACTTTATTCTCATAATTTGACGACTTTATTGTCGTAATTTTACGACTTTATTCTCATAACTTTAAGACTGCATTCTTGTAACTTTACGACTTTATTCTTGTAATTTGACGACTTTATTCTCGTAATTTTATGACTTTATTCTCGTAACTTTACGACTTTATTCTCATAATTTTACGACTTTATTCTTGTCGTTTTAGATTTACTCTGTGGTCTGATCTGCATGCAGAAATACATTTCTTAAAACCTTTTTTTTTTTTTTTAAGGCACCAAAATTCAAACCATGAAAGAATAAATGTACTCCAGTTTTGAGTGGCCTCCTACAGAATATGAATGGATTACAAGGTTGTCTATTTATTTATAACAACGTACATCCATAACCTTTGCCAGTGTTGTATAAAACAGGGAACAGAAGAAGTACAGCTCTTGACTTTCTGCTTGTAGAAAATAAAATAAAAAAGTGTGAGCTTTTGTTATTGCACATTTGACCAAAAGATTCCTTTGAATTAAAGATTTACTGTATTTGCCCTAAGATAACCACTCAGACCCGATCAAAGGAAGTTTTTTTTAAAACACTGACTGGTGGTTGCTTCTTTCAGTTATATAATGGAATAGAGTTCTAATGGAATGCAAAGTGGAGCAGCAGGTAACACTGCTGCCTTGCAGCAAGAAGGTTCTGAGTTTGATTCCTGGCACGGGATCTTTCTGCATGGAGTTTGCATGTTCTCCCTAAGCATGGATGGGTTCTCTCCAGGTACTCCGGTTTCCTCCCACAATCCAAAAACATGACTGATAGATTAATTGGCTACTCTAAATTCTCCTTAGGTTTAAGTGTGCATGCATGGTGTGTCTCTGTGTTGCGCTGGACAGACTGGGGAGCTGTCCAGGGTGTACCTCGCCCGTAAGCTTGTGGAGATATTCACCAGCCCCACAGTGACCCTGACAAGGACTAAGCAGGAGCAAATGGATGGACTAATGGATGGAATGGCATTACTGGTAAAGAAAAAAGTAATATTATTGTACTTCGTCATAAAACACAAAATTGGTTTCTATGTGAAGGAAACATTTCAAGATCTCTTTAGTTTGGGTTCTTTGGTTGTGCTTAAAAATAATTTTTATGAGGTGTTACCTGTAGTTATTTACCGGCCTGCCTTTTTTAAGCTGTCAGATGTTTGATGGGTCTCTACCTCTTCCCCACCGCCATTAGACTACTGAATGTTGTATAAAATGAGGTTAATAATACAAAAAAGCGCTGAATGTTGGAAACTGCAAATCACTTCCAGTCTTATGTTTACATTTTATCATTGCTGCACTTTAAAAAATGGAAATGTCTTGAGAGCTGTACTGAAGGAATTTTCTTTTTGTAAACACTGTGTGTGCACAGTCTAAGTCTAATGGTGAGCTGGCCAGATGTTTGTACAGCAAACTGTCGGGAGCTCAAAAAACTACGGTCCAGTGCACATAGAGACCAGCGTAGGTGTTCCCGTAGTGGTATTTTGTTGTTGCAATTTTTGCAAACTGTCATCTTTTAAACATGGTCCTGAAGGGTAAAGATTTCAAAATCCTCTTTTCATGTTTCGATTCATGCATGCTAAATATTTTCATTGGAAACTATGACATTATAGCTCCACCTTTCTTTGTAATCACTGCTTCCATGTTTTTGTTTCCCTCAAAATGCTGAGTAACTATGTTCTCCCAATACGTTTCTTTTTTTTCTGCTTTTAATGGGAACTTTAAAAGGGGTGTTTTCTTCAGTGCAAGTTCAGTTTGACGTTAGTTAGAAGAGACCCCAAAAACGAAACTTTCTTGCATACAAAATGCTATATTTAGCTGGAAACTAGCAGTCCACTAACCTTCTAGTATTTTTGAGCTCACAAAACACCCAAGAATCAGCTTAAATCATTTGAATCTGACCCAAAACAGGTCCACCAATTAGGTTTGCAGTTTTATAGTTTAAGGCGGGACATATTGTTGTGATTTAGGCAATAGCTGCCCAAAATAAACATGGCAGCGCAGGAGGATGTATGCGTACACTGGTAAAAGTCAAAATCTTGTCAAGTCATTATTTCTTAAAAAAAGTGCATTTCTTCTTGGATTGAGGAGGTAAAACAGTAATTTTGCTAATGGAACAAGACAATTTACATTTAAAATGAGAAAACCCAATTTCATTGTCTTATTTCAAGTGCATACACTGCAAAAACGGTCTAAAAATGAGTAAAAATGTCTTAAATTCAGTGTATTTACCCTTAATTTGAGTAGGTAAATGAGATAGTTCGCAAATGGAATGAGCAATTTTACTCTTAAAATAAGATATTTAGATAAAATGCACTTGAAATAAGACAATACAATTGTGTTTTCTAATTTTAAGTGTAAATTGTCTTGTTCTATTGGCAAAATGTCTCTTTTACCTCCTCAATCCCAGAACAAATGCACTTATTTTAAGAAAAAATGACTTATCTAGATTTGGATTTTTTCCAGTGTATTATCTAACTATCTTATTTGAAGAATAAAAATACTCATTCCATTGGCAAACTATCTCATTTACCTACTCAAATTAAGGGTAAATACACTTAATTTAAGGAAAGTTTACTTATTTCTAGATTGTTTTTCCAATGTTGCTGCTATTAGATCTGTTTTGTCAGAATCCAAGAGGAACTGTAAGAGCAGGAAAGCATAAATTGATTTGGTTTCTCATGGCATCTGCTGCTAATTCTTTTATTTTTATGATCGGATAAAACCGAACTTTGGTAGGAGGACACTTGGCCCAATTAGCTCGGAAGGTTTTGTTGAACGGCCCTCCTTTCCCAAACAGATTCTATCGTAGAAGCCCCAGATTAATAATGTGTAGCACTAAATCTTAGTGCTACACATTATTAATGTGACTTGCTATGTTAACACTCCACATCGCTGTGAACACACAATTACCACGACAAGCCAATGTGGTGGCAGGGTCAGGCTGTGGAAAAGGGAAAGGTCAAGTTTAAAGGAAAGATTGATGTTGATAAATACAAGAGCCTTTTAGATGAAAGCATATCCTTATAGAATGGCCTAGTTAAAGTCCTGATCTGAATCAAAGTAAGAAGAATACAGCAAGATTGTAAAACACAGGTGTTTTGTGCATCTAATTCTCTTTTTTTATTCTAAATTTCTACCTTTTGATTCTCCATACACCTTTGAGATCCTATGGAGAAGAACCAGATTATTGCATTATTGAATATATACAGACAAACACATGAGGCTGCAGGGTCTAAGTGTAATGATTAATGTTAAGCCTTTTATAATCCAAAAATCTGGTTTTGGCAGTTCATGGATGTTACAGAAGAAGCAGGCGGCCAGGAAGACATCAGAGACAAATGTAACTAATTGTCACATAACCTCGCGCTGGGGGCTAAGAACGTGTCTAAATAATGGCAGCTAATTTGCCTTGTATTGTGCTTTCTTGATGGGTTTAAATTGAATGAGTCAGGATCCATTCTGCCGTAATGTGAAAGCAGGGGCACCGGTTCACACCGGAGACATTCAAGGTCACGCTACTCCAAATGAAGGGGTGACGGAGTGGGGGCTGGGGGTTGACGAGATTTAAAGTAAGGAGGCTGAGTCAGTGGACAGCTGGGGTGCAGATTTGGCTCCACATACATGCAACCTTGAATTATTATGTTGTGTTTTTTTTTTTCCTTTTCTGCTTTGAAAGCTTTCCTGCAAGCCCTCCTCAAAAATAAATGCTTTTCTGTCACCCACATTAATGGCACAATCAGCTTGGAAAAAATTGCAGCCACAAATTATTCACTGTAATCCTCAATTTGAGGAGCCTAATGCCTCTAATTGGGCTTTTATGACTTACAAACTGTGTCTTCCTCTCTCTTAGTTTCTTTTATTATTATTATTATGATGGTGTTTTTTTTTCCCCCTCTGGCGTTTGTTTTTCTTCCTTCCCGCCATGCTGCGGGAGTGACATTGAGCCTCTCCCTGTCGAGGTGCTCTCTTGTCTCACTCGGCTGCACATTTTCACTGCACCCCCCCCCCCCCCCCCCCCCCCCTTCTCCTCCTCCCCCAGACATGGAGCTTTTGACTGAATACATTATCCGAGCTGTTGTTCTGTTTGTTGTTCTTTTAGTATCCAAGAAAAGAGATGAATTATTAATGATGACAGACAAAAAAATAAATAAATAAGAACTACTTTTTTTTTAGGATTGGGGCAGATCCCATCACCAGGCAGTATTTAATACAAAAGACATTTCTAAAAGGGAAAAACAAGCATTATTTAGTGTAATAGATGTCCCATGTTGTTTATTTGAAAAATATTAAGCAAATATATGACAACTTTCCTCCTATTTGATTCATTTGACTGTCCCAGGCCTGTAGTTGAACACCACGATTAAAAACCCAGCATGTTTCCAGGATCTGTCCCAGCATACCAAATCCCAATTAGGACACAGTGTGCCCCCTCTTGGCTGTAAATGCACACTACACTGACTGTCCAGCTTCCCGGTGAGGTCTTGCTGAGATTAATGATCTCAGGAGTCGGCTGCAGAGTGATTAGATTCAAAGATACAGCACGCTGCTGGCACATCAGAGCATAGGGGGGGTTGTTTTGCACTGGATCGCTCATTTGTTTTATTGTAAAGAATAAGAGGGCAAGGACTTCTGTTTAGATCAAAGGAGGAGCTGCCAGTGACAAATGAACTGCCATGATTGTGTCAGTTTGTCACTGTGTAGCAGACTAGATACGGACCTGTTTATCAGAGCTGTGTTTACCTCTTTCTCTTAGGAGTTAGTGATAAGAGAAAAGTGATAGGTAGGGGGTTTACGGCCATCTAACCCATTGTTCAAGACGCCTTAATTGTCAGGCACTTAAATCAGGGAACTTAAATGAATAAAAGGAAGAAAAAGAGAATATAGTTTTTAACAATTTGAATTTGAAAAGTGTGGCATGCATTTATCTCAACCACAAAGAGGAAATATTAATTCTCAGAGGGTTTTAGGGCTGGGTTTCTTTGTGTCCCCTCAGCATGATACTCTCACTACCTTGCTTCCGTGTGTAAATTGCATGTTCATTACAATAGTGGGTTAAAAAGTAACTTTCCTTTTGCTAATGACTGGAGCTGGATAATGTAACCAAAAAATATATATATATAACGTAAAATCAGAGGTGGGTAGAGTACGCAAAAAAATGAAATGAAAGCAGCACCACTTTAATTTGCTTACTCAAGTAGAAGTAGGAAGTAGTCATTTCAACAATTACTAAGGTAAAAGTAAAAAAATACTTGAAATGGTTACTGAGAGCTTGTTGGCTCATAACATCGGATTTAATGTTTAAAGATAAGGCAATAGACAGTTATGTGCAAATTGTAATATTTCAAAGTATAACATAAAATACAAGTAAAAATTAAAATATAAAATACCAAATGTAGGAAGAAGAAACACCATTCTAACACTTTTTAAATTTTTTTTTACATAAACTTAAATAAAAAAATCTAAATTCCCATTTTGGATAGGAATTTTTTTTATTGAATTTAAAATATGTAAGGAATTTATGCTAGGAAAAGGTCAAGAAATCTTTTTTCCTGCATATTTACTAGATCTGAAATAGCTTAGGTTACTCCTGGTCGGTAGAGTTCCTTGAAATTTTACTCAAGTAAAAGTAGGGATACTTTCATAACAATACTACTGAAATAAAAGTCAGAAAATATAGTAAAATACATCTACTCCTAAAAGTATATTTCTTTCTAAAATTTTATTGAATGTAACAGAGTAAAACCCTTTCACTTAAATCAAAAATTCTAAATAATCAAAGAGTATTATTGTTGCAAAATACTAGAAACAATATTCCTTTAAACATTGTGTAACATACTCTATTATTAATAATAAAAATAAATAAATAAAATGTTAAATTTACTTATTTGGTTATTTACAAAAAAATCCAGTTGCAGAAAGGTTAAAGAGTGGAAATAATGCGTGTTAGTGTACAAGATTAAAAAACTATAAAAAGTTAATTCTGCAGGTTGCAATCTCTCCTCCCTTTACATTGCCTGATGCATGAATATAAGCTGTAATTATACACTGGGTTTCTATTAAGGGTTTAAATGCTTGCCATATATTAGATATTCAATTTGTAAAAGAAAATATTATCCTTTAGATTGCATCATGCACTTAATTTTGCTGTCCTGTCCCATAAAACAAATTAAATTAATTGAAGATTATGGTTTAAATAAGACAAAATTCGGGAATTGTGACTTTTGCAAGGCTCTGCAGATATTGCAGATATTGCATCTCTCTATTTTTTCCCTGCTTGTGTTCTTTTTGTACACATATCCTTAAAGCACTTTCCCCCCTCGACTGGGGGGAAAAAAACAAAAAAACCCTGCCTGTTTGGAGTTTACAGGATCAGAGAGGAGGTAAATATCATTTCCATAACATTTGAACCAGTTAACCAGCAGCACAATACAGAGAAACACTACTGTAAGCGCCTGACAATGCCAATGAGGCTGGAACTCTGTGATTTGCCGCTTCGCCAAAGAGGAGTGAAGCAAGCGAAAACATGGAGGAGGTGAGAGGTCAACTGTGCTCTCCCTGCATCACTTTCCAAGCAGCCCCTCAAGCGCTGGTGATGTTTTAGGCAACAGCGCCTCAATTTGGGGGGAGGCCTGATGGATACGGCTCCCAAGGTGAATGAAAAGAATAGCATTAAGCTGCACCGCTCTGCCTGGGGAGAGCTGCGCTGCTTTGGGTGATTCATCTATTGATTATTTCTACCCAGGCATGGAGGTGCCATGTAAACACACATATATTAGCAGTCTGCGATTGCACATGTGCGCCCCTTATACACATCAGACATGCTGGATCCAGTGAAGCTGGCCTCGGGCCTAGTTACTGTTTTATAATCAGATTCCGACTCCTCGCAGCTCGTGGGCATTCTCTAACCACAAGCCAGATACATCAGATGGAGAACTAAATAGAGATGAATGAAAAGATGAAGGAATAAATAAATGCTAAATGTGCATTACCTCCACTTATGTGGGCCAGCTATTATGGTATTGATTTAGGTTTGAGTTTTTGGAGAGTACTCACGATGCAGAGTGTAAGCCAAGTCAGACTTTATTACTAAAATAAAATAACCTCTAAACTTCAACAGCATAAAATCTTATCAAATCTGGACAAAGTTTATTAAGTTTTCTAGTCATTGATTTTCAGGTTAAAACACATTTCTGAGTGCAGGACTTTGAAACCTTTTAATCCAGAACTGTTTGGGAACATTTCAGTGACAAGGCAAAAGTAAAGTTTGGATAATTTATAAAAGAAAAAGAAATAAAACCAAAATAAAAACTATTAAATTAGTTCTATTTCAGTCTTTTATTAAAAGAGAGAACAGGTATCCCAGTTCAGGTTTGCCAGAGGAATACCAGAAAACTTGTAGGTCTTAAAGAGTGAACCATCAATCACTTTCCTCAAAGTGTTTTTGACTAATTCTCGGAACATTAAAAGTCAAATAAATGCAACTACCTTATAATATTGCTGATAAATTGTTTGCATAGATTGGTTCAGTCTCTTAAAGCACCTCGGATGCATGGTGAGCTGGCCAGATGCAGCAAAGCGTCTCCACCCAAACCATGACAATTTCTCCTCAGTGCTTCATAGTTGCTATGATAAAAAGCATTTTATAATTGTCTGTCCAGATATTAATCCAGAATCTCTGACATCAGCTGTTTGCACCAGCTTTCTAAAGCTGTCAGGCTCCTTAAAGCTCTAAACTGGAGCCACCTGCAACATTATTTTGCACTATTAAGGTGGATGAACTTTTAAAATCAATGTTCTGCTGCATTTTGCACCGTACTTACTTTGCATTGCACTGAACCTTTTCATATTAATACCCTTTTGCAGCATTGTTTTTAAACTTTTCTCCTACATTGTTACACATGATATCTGCAATATAATTTCACCGTTGTAAGCTGTATGCAACAGAATTTCGTTTTGTACACACTGTGCATGCAAAATGACAATAAAGTTTGTCTAAGTCTAACATCTACATGCCCCCCCCAGCTTAAACTGTGGAGTACTACAATGTGTCCTCTTGTACATATTTGATAAAAGTCTATATATGTCATCCACATTCCAACAAAGCTACTAGGGAAAGTGAGTTAATATCAATATAACCAGATGGATAGATCAGACTTCCCTGCTACAAGGGACGGATCTACAGGGGGGCATGTGGGGGAAACTGCCCCAGTGTTGAAGAGCCTTTTATGTCTTTAAAGTACTTTTAATTAGTAGTAACTTGCCTTCAAGAGCCTCCTATCTTCTACTTATTAAATATTAGTTTATAAAAACAGATATGATTGTAGATAAAAGTTAGCAAAAGATATATATATTCATACTGCAGCATAGAAGCAGCTTACCAATTTTTTTTTATCTGAATCCGTTTAAGAAGTTGCTGTTAAGCTTTCCAACAAGTTCTGGTTGAATCACTCATATAAGCTTACTTTCCAGAAGAAGATTTGCATTCTTTTCACCATGTCAGACTCACCACCGGTAAGTGAAAATGGGGACGAGCACGTAGGACGGCCTTACGTAAACATATCACCAGAATGATTGAAAATCAGGAGGACCACTTATTTTGATGATCCACCCGGAAAAAGAACATCCTCCAATATACCTTTAAACATTCACAACTGTATTTGGAAATTTTCATTAACAAAATACGTTTGGTAGCAGTTGAAGAGCTTATTGTGTAATAAATCGGTTTGTTTTTTCTGCAAACAAGCAGCCTTTAGCTAGCATTTAGCCGCTTTAATGAGCTACCAGCAGCATTACTATAAAAAGTTATGAATGCTACTGCTTAGCTTCCTTTACATTTTACAACCAGAATTATCTATAAACCATATTTTTTTGTAAATTCAAGAAAACTGTCAGCCTCTTTCAGGTAGCTGGGCAGCAGTGTGCAGCAGCAAGGGGAAGCTTTTGCACTTGATTCAATATAATCTTTTACCCATCAGAACTATAAGCTGAACATTTTTTGATGGCATATCTTTTAAGCCATCTCATACCTCAGTATTTACCCACCAGTGCTTCTCATTTGCTCCACGTTCCTACTGCTGCTCATCCAATAACACCGTCACATCACACTGTAAAATAATTCACCATGACACGGTAGCATTTCGTCTTTTCCTGCACTGAAGATACAGCTTCTTTTTTTGTCTGTAAAATTTGAGCATAAGTGCTCTTGTTGGGATTCAACCTTTTCATACATCAAACGATAATGTCAAAGTTGTCACTTATGCTGGACGTCATAGTTCGGGTTTGGCAGAAGCAACTTTTCTGCAGTCTAAAAGCTACTTACCTAAAACTTTATACGCCTTTAGACCGAATGCATGAATAAAGAGGCTTCAGAGGCCCTGTTCTGTATATTTTTACTAACATATCCAAGCTAAAATGTTGAGTGTGGGTCCCTCCCTCAGGGGCTTTGATGGCATTCTTCATGACAATGGCAGTGCAACACAACTCTGCCCTTGAGGGCCATGCGCCTCCTCTGGAGGGAGAGCACTGCAGAAACACGACAGGGTCAACGGTCACCCCCCCCCCCATCATCCTCCAGCAACTTGCCCTCCTCTCCCTCTCTTTGCCTTCAGATAGAGCAGAGAGAGAAAGAGGGAGTCTTGAAGCAAGCCCACTCAGTCCAGGCCTGGCAAACTGGGAGCTTTAGCCACAGGCGGTCCTGGCTGGGTCTCCAGCTCAAACAGCTCCCTGCTGTTCCTCCAAGGCCACGGCTGGATCAATACTTACAGCAGAGCGGATTCTTTTGGCACCCAAGTATAGCTGTGCAGTATTGCCCCAAGGTATGGATGGGTCCGCTGAAGACAACAGTGAGTGCATGTGAGCAAAGTGGACTGAGTTTACTCACAGGAGCGATGAAATGCTTGGCATAAAACCGATGCTTCAAACAGGAAAGTTGATTCACCCCCCCCTTCAATTTGTTTATTATCAAAAGCAATAATGAAGAAAGATTTTTTATTATTCTAGGCATGTCCCAAAACAAAAAAAATATTGAATGCCTCGCCCAAATCTAGAATTTCATTTAGAATTTTTTTTTTTTTTATGCAACGAATGCGTCACCTTTAAACAAAAAAAATACATCCAGCTGGAACGATAATTTGAAAATGTTTTTTCCAAATAAAAGCAGCCAGGGTTTTATTTTTCAAAACAAAAACTCTTCTGCCACCTGCTGGCTGAAAACCAAACTACTCTACAATAATTCATATAAGACGTAGAAATTATCCATTGGGGTTATATACAAAAAAAAAAAAAAAAAAAACAGAAAGAAAAGATGTCATATCAGCTTAGTATGCATTTTGGCACTCTTAAAATAATTTATGAAGTAAACTAAAAATATACTCCAAGCTCAGTCACTCATATCTGTACATTTGGCGAGCTCCACAGCAGTTTTTCCGTTCAAACATATAAAAAGTAAAAACCAGAAAATAAAAAACACAAATGAAGGAAAACTAAGCTGTCAAAGCTAAAGGAGCTAGGTCAGGTCAAACAGGCTGGTGTCCTTAGGGGGTCCTGAAGGTTCAACCTCTTAGGACGACATGCAGGCGCAGATCAGGCACCTGTGGAACAAAAACGAAAACCCATTAGATGATGAAGAGCATCAATTCATGGTGATCTTTTCCACACTTTGTTAAGTAAGCATCACTAATTCAGTTTGTTCAACTAGGATTTTAACTAACTTCGTAACTAATGCAAAGCAGAGTATTATCTGGTTGGAAAGGGACGGATATTTAGATACTGAAGTTTGTAAAGCAGCTTTTCCAGAAAGGCCTTAAAGGTTTGTTAATGACCAAGACGGAGTCCGGCTAAACTAACAGGACGAATCAAAGCACAGCTAAGGTGAGATTTGCTGTCAGAACTACACTATATTGCCAAAAGTATTTGCTCACCTGCCTTGACTCACATATGAGCTTAAGTGACATCCCGTTCCTAATCCATAGGGTTCAATATGACGTCGGTCCACCCTTTGCAGCTAGAACAGCTTCAACTCTTCTGGGAAGGCTGTCCACAAGGTTTAGGAGTGTGTTTATGGGAATTTTTGACCATTCTTCCAGAAGCGCATTTGTGAGGTCGCACACTGATGTTGGACGAGAAGGCCTGGCTCTCAGTCTCCGCTCTAATTCATCCCAAAGGTGTTCTATCGGGTTGAGGTCAGGACTCTGTGCAGGCCAGTCAAGTTCATCCACACCAGACTCTGTCATCCATGTCTTTATGGACCTTGCTTTGTGCACTGGTGCACAGTCATGTTGGAAGAGGAAGGGGCCAGCTCCAAACTGTTCCCACAAAGTTGGGAGCATGGAATTGTCCAAAATGTCTTGGTATGCTGAAGCATTCAGAGTTCCTTTCACTGGAACTAAGGGGCCAAGCCCAGCTCCTGAAAAACAACCCCACACCATAATCCCCCCTCCACCAAACTTTACACTTGGCACAATGCAGTCAGACAAGTACCGTTCTCCTGGCAACCGCCAAACCCAGACCCGTCCATCAGATTGCCAGATGGAGAAGCGCGATTCGTCACTCCAGAGAACGCGTCTCCACTGCTCTAGAGTCCAGTGGCGGCGTGCTTTACACCACCGCATCCGACGCTTTGCATTGCACTTGGTGATGTATGGCTTGGATGCAGCTGCTCGCCCATGGAAACCCATTCCATGAAGCTCTCTGCGCACTGTTCTTGAGCTACATGAAGTTTGGAGGTCTGTAGTGATTGACTCTGCAGAAAGTTGGCGACCTCTTCGCACTATGCGCGTCAGCATCCGCTGACCCCGCTCCGTCAGTTTACGTGGCCTACCACTTCGTGGCTGAGTTGCTGTCGTTCCCAAACACTTCCATTTTCTTATAATACAGCTGACAGTTGACTGTGGAATATTTAGGAGCGAGGAAATTTCACGACTGGATTTGTTGCACAGGTGGCATCCTATCACAGTTCCACGCTGGAATTCACTGAGCTCCTGAGAGCGACCCATTCTTTCACAAATGTTTGTAAAAACAGTCTGCATGCCTAGGTGCTTGAATTTATACACCTGTGGCCATGGAAGTGATTGGAACACCTGACTCCAATAATTTGGATGGGTGAGCAAATACTTTTGGCAATATAGTGTATTAGGAGTAAGAAAGTGTACTGGTTAGATCAGTCATGCCCAAAGTCGGTCCTAGAGGCCGCTGTGCTGCACATTTTAGAGGTTTCCCTGCCTTAGCACAGCCGATTCTGATGATTCTGATTATTTTAGCTCCGCAGGAGCCTGTTGGTCAGCAATCAATGAAAACCAACTGTGTTGCAGGAGGGAAACCTCTAGAACAAGGGTGGGCAATTCCAGTTCCTGGGGGCCGGTATCCTTCAACTTTTAGATGTGCCTTTGGTTCAACACACCTGAATCAAGTAATTAGTTGATTGAGAGGACTTGTGAGAAACTGACTGCATACTGAGGAGGTAACTCAGCTATTTGCTTCAGGTGTGTTTGATAAAGGAAGGATGTAAAACCTTCAGGATACCGGCCCTCAGGAACTGGAATTGCCCACCCCTGCTCTAGAACCTGCAGGCGAGCAGACCTCGAGGACCAACTTTGCTCGCATTTAAATGCTTATCACACTATCCTCACAGTAAAGTATGGCGGTGGCAGAATCATGCTGTGGGGAAACTAGATACTGTACGGCAGGAACAGGGAACCTGGAGCAATGATGATGGGAATAATGTAGACAGATGATTAGGGCTGCAACAACGAATCGATAAAAATCGACTTTTAAAAGCGTTGGCAACGAATTTAATCATCGATTAGTTGTGTGGCGCGATTAATGCGTCATCCGCCGTCGCCGTCATCCCGGGGAAGAAAAAAAAATATGGCGGAGCGAGTCAGCGCCGTAGTTGCAGTGTTGCCAACTCAGCGACTTTTCAGACCCCTCCAGCGACTATTTTTTTAAAAAGCGACTAGCGACAAATCTGGCGACTTTTTACGGTGTCACTGGCGGCTTTTGGAGACTCTTACGTGAAAGCATGTATCGTTCCTACTCTTGTCCTCCAGCGGCAGCTGCTGCCGTGGGGCGCCTCCCCCATCCCAACGCCTTTCTCCCTCTCCCACAGGAATCCCTCTCAGCGCTGCAGTCAGAGCCGAAGGATTTTAGTGAGGAGTTTACCCTCAGCGTCCAGACTGCAAATGTAGCGCGCATGCCCCGGGATTGACGGCGCAAATTGATCACAATAATGAAAATAGCCTGCGCTTTGTAAAGTGAAAAAAGTCGTAACATGCAACTTTTGTAAAAACAAATGAACATGGCACGGAAGCACCACTGTTATGACGCAGCACCTGAAAAGAAAACACGTTGGAGCCTTCGATGGCAGTGAAGAGAGCTGATCAGCAGGGTGAGCGACCATGTTTGTTTGGTTTTAAAGTGGGGAAACGTAAGTTAGTTTCTCAGGTAGCTCATCTGATGCTTTCCTTACCGTGTTAGTAGGTTACAGACAGTGATAAGGTTGGCTACTTATTTTACTTTTAATTTCATTTGAATTAGCTTAAGCAGCGTTTATATTTTCTTTATAAATAAATTAATTTGCAAATTATGAGGGCAAGGCTTTTAAAGTTTAAATCTTCTGGCAAAGATAAAGTAAAGAAGATCCTGCAATTTATGGAAGTAAAGCAGAATAAAATCCAGCAAGATCAGTAATATGTCAATTAATTATCTGCCACATTCCCATGTAAATATCTGTCTTTGGAGGATGTGTTTTTTAGCACCCCTAGTTCTCTCATTTTTATTCCAAATACAATTTATAATTTGAATCACAGGGCTATTTTTATCTCTATGGTTCAGTATTTTCTCAAGTAGCAACTTTAACTGCTATACTTTCCTGTCTTAAAAGGCAGAACTCTTCTAGTCTAAAAAAACCTCATTTGTTGAAATGGGGGGACCTATTGTTTGAACCCCTTAGGGGCTTTAAAAAACAAAAATGCCTGTCTCTTTTTGCGCTTTATGAAACAAACTACCCTATATTTTGCGGATGTACAGCTACATTTCTCATGTAAGTTTGCGTAGTTTTAAAACAAACATTTATTTTTCATATAGCACCAGTACAGTTAATGAGAAACCTGTACTTGTGTGCTTGTTTGTTCTGTCTAAAATGTTTATTTTGGAATAAAGAGGTTAATATAAAAAATATATTTTGTGTCCGATTCATCGATTAATCGAAAAAATAATCGGCCGATTCATCGATTTTCAAAATAATCGTTAGTTGCAGCCCTACAGATGATCCCAATTACTAATATATTAAGCAAAGAAAAACTGGTTTAAAATGTTTATTTCTAGACCTGCAAAGATGGTAAAAACTATGTGCAAAGCTGCATTTTATTTATAGCATTTGAATGAATGAAAAAGATTTTTTTTAGAATAATTTTGCAAGGCACTGACAGCTTGGAACTTACCATACTGATATGAAGACCTTGGAGGCGATGGAACAGAAACGTTTGGGCGTCCGGAGAGTTGGGGTCCGAAGCCGATTCCAAGGCCTAGTCTCTGTAGGCGGGATCTCTGCACGGCCATGGCAACCGCCTGTGCAAATCTAGACGGGGCCACCTTCGTCTGGCCCGCAGGCGGCTCAGTAGCATCTGAGGAAGAGCCACTGTCGTCAGCCTCGCCGGATGCATTCCTATGCCCATTCATGCTGGGAGCGGCGGTTCCACATGATGGAAATGAAGCTTCTTCTTCTCCAGTTCCCATGTTGTCACTAAACTCGACCGGTGGAGGAGGAGAGGGGAAGGCAGCTTCCTCCCCTCCTGCTTCCTCACGTGAAAAATCCTCCTTAGATTTTCCATCAGTACTCGAATTCAACGGAACCATGTCAGGACTTGGATCAAACTCACTCAGATGTTCTGAATGACCACCATCATGGTTGGTCGCTTCCTTATCACAACCGTCCAGTAGCGCAGGCAGGACTCCATCCAGTGGGACCTCTGGTTCTTCCTCTTGGTTCTGGTCTTCATGATTCTCCCCGTCATCAAGCAAGGGTGAGTCAGAACAGTTCTGAGTTTCCTCTAAAGGTGAGCCAGAAATTGAGCTGTCAACCACTTCGTTAGCATACGTTTCTGAGCAGTTAATCCCTGTTCTGCTCTCAAATGTGCTAGAGGAATGTGGATCTTCCTTCCCCTCAGGAAGAACTGATTTCTGATCCTGATCCATCATTTCGGGATCACAGGATGCTGGTTTCTTTGGGGGAACAACTTTAAAGGTGGTCAGTCCGCTCCTCTGTACTTGGTCCTCCCACTCGTTCTCAGTCGGGAGGTTGGATCTGAAAACCGATTCCCGCTCTGCGCAGAAATCGCCGTCATCTGGACACTTTGAAGCCGCAGACATACACGAGGAGACATGGAAATTTGGGAAACCGGCAGAGTTTCTCAGGCGCCTCACCAGCGTCCCTTTGGAAACCGAAGATGTGAGGACTTTAGCGAGAGCAGAGCGGGCGTCTGATAGGTCTTTGCCTCGAAACGAAGGCCGATAGGAGTCGGGTATTTCCTGGAGACGAGCCAGCGATGGGCTTGAAGAGGCCATGGATGAGTGCGGCTGGGAATTTTCCGTCTCTCTCAGCTCCTCCACGGTTTTCAGGGACTCTTTCGACCAGAGGAAATATGGGAGGGGGACAAAACAGTTGAGATCTGCTATAGAAAAACCATAAAAAAATAAAAAGGTTCCAAGTAAACCCTCGCCAAAGTTTTTCCAAATCAATCCAAATATTTTATACACTCATTTATGTTGTTTTTCCTCTGTTTTATTAGATAAACTTTGGATTTTATTTTCCTGATTGTTCAACAAAACAAACACAAGCTGACTGCATTTACTAGAACTCTATATAATAAACCAACACAAAGCACAACTTTAATATAGTGGGAGAAAAAAAAAAGGAAAAAAAATAAACCCTATTGTTTTAACCAATCAAAATATGAAACATAATTTAGTTTTTCAGGGACATGAATCTCAAAATAGATATTGTACCAGATTTACCTATTGTTAGTTTCCATCTAAGCAGGTGGACACAATGCTAGCAGACATATTTAACTTTTCCAAAGGCTTCTCCCCCGAAAAGATTCCTACTCCACCTCAAGTGACAGACTATCAAGGAGATTTTAACCATGATAGGAGAACCATTAGTCATGAATGTTACAAATGTGGCCTAATGGTCGATCGAAACCTCTGGGGCTATCTTTAGGAAGCATCCTACTTCCTTGTCCTACCTCCTTCATCACTAGCAGCACTAATCCTGAAGCATTTATAGCAACCACAGGCTTCCACTGTGGCTTAAGAATTCTTACTGAATTAATGAATTGTGGACGGATGGTGGGTCTGAGTGAGCAGGAAGCTATAAGGAGCAAAATACCATCTCCAGCTAAAGGAACGCCCCCTACAGGCTGCAGAAGTTTAAGACAACTGGTTTCACTGGACGTTAGAGAAAAAGAGCGACAAATACAGATGAACACCGCACTTTTCAGGTTTCATGCAAGAGAAAATAAAGAACTATTTCCCCCAACTTTGCAATGACGTTACTTTGCGTCGATCTATTGGATAAAAAAAATAAATAAATGTTTTTTTGTGTGGCTGCTTTTGTAACTTCAGCTACTTTCAACATGTAAACAAGACAAACGGTCACCAAACAGATGCTTCCCACTGGCGTGAGTGGGCTGCAAGAAATGCTGAAAAATGAAAAACTAAATAAAGAAAATGAAGCAGAAAGAAAAGGCTTTAAAATGAAACTAAAATGACTGTATTAAGCCCTGGCTGTTTTAACTCATTTTCAGATTAATAATAATAATAATAATAATCATCCAGGGAAGATTTGACAACTTTAAAAGTTACATGCTCAAAACAAAATTAATTAATATCATCTTTCATATTTAAATTACTTTTACTTTTATTTTAAAAGCAATAAATTGAAATTTACAAAACAAAACTGACAAAACTAAATATGAAAAAGGGTAAGAATAATTAAAACTAATAAAAACAAGCTGCAATGACAACATTAGGTAAAGATGGAAAACAAAATATAAATTTAAGCTAAGAAATATTGATTATAGATTGTAATCAAGAAGCACCATAATGAGTTTTTAAATTCTTAGCAAAATTAGCATTTTTTTCTTTTAAAACAGGTTAAAAAAAATGTAAACAGAAAGGACTTATAATGAAAGGCAATAGTGACACATCCATGAAAGCCAGACGGGATGAGAAAAAGGAGGAAGAAGCCAGTGCAGGGGAGGGGGGGAAACAGGAAGAGAGGTGTTGGAAGGAGAAGAGGAAAGCGACTCCCCGCAATCACCCCCTTCAAGGAACAGAGTCTGTAAGCAGGAAGGAGAAAGAGCTTCGCTTCAGTCTAAAGGTTCAACATAAAGAAGCTCACAAACAGCATTTTCTGGATAGAAAATCTCACAAACTACAGATAGATTGGCTTTTAGATTAAGGGAGGCCTTGACTATAAAAGCGAGGAGTACATTCATTGACCATAAACTCTTCACTAGGAGTTGTTTTTCCAGACTTGCACCAACACCAGCTCAGCAAGGCGACATGTTAGCTTTAACTCAGGGAGGGGGAACCAGAACTTGGCTCTAAGCAATTTAATCGTTAATTGGATCACTTAGAAAAAACGGCCAGATGTTTCTCCTAACCAAAAAAACTAAAAATCGTCTAAAAGCAATCAGGGAAAAGCAGCGATGCTGAACTCGGAGCTGAGGCAGCAGGCAGAGTGAAAGCTTTGGACAATAGAGGGATTTCTCTCCTAAGAGGCAGAGGCCAATATGCTCCATGAACAACGCCGTGAGTCACTTTAATTGCTCTGAACGGGGTTAAAGTGTTCGGACTGATAAAAAAAAAAGAAACATTCTACCCCAGGTTTAGCAGCTAAATCTTCCATTTCATGCCATTCGCTGTGACATTTTAATCTTGATTTAAGGTGAATCACCGCTGAGCTCACGTGGCTCTGATCGAGGCTGCGAGGATTTGGAAAAATCACGAGCTGGAAACCCATTTAATTTCCTCTCAAATCAAATGTCTACAGGAATCCTGGAGCTCTAATCTGATCAGTTGTTTCAGGCAATAAATTCCATAAAGACAGCAAATGGAATAAAAAGTGGCTCAGCTTATCCTTAGCTATCTCTATAGTTATGCTGCTATAGGCTTATACACATAGGGACATAGGGACCCTATTTCATCATTCCATCTCTATTCTCTCACTCTGCAGAATCTGTTAGTTTAATTTCTAACGTTCTGCTCTCTCTGCTTTTTCTCATAGTAGCTTCGCCTCGTCTTTTCCTTGCTGGCTGTGACTCCATCCTGGAGATAAATATCAGCTGTGCTGCTGCCATCAACACCTTTGTTTATAGATGTTGGAGATCGGCCTGTTTTTCCAGTGTAGTCCTGTTTCTCTGACTGTGACTAACTGGATGTGCTCTCTTCATCCTCTAAGCCTGGTACTGCTGGAGGTTACTTCCTGTTAAAAGGGAGTTTTTCCTCTCCACTGTCGCTACAAGCATGCTTAGTGTGAGGGATTGCATTTGAGTTAATGAGTCGATGCAATTGTTGCGGTGAACGCCACCCTTACATCAGCTGTTTGAGCGTGAGCACTGCGTGCAATGAATCACTCAAAATAAGGTGAGACACTTCCGGGTTTGAGCAGGAGGATCACAGCATGAAATAAAAAGTCTGCCGTTCTACTTGGGCAGTAGAAAGAGGTGTGCAAAGTTCGCCGGTAAGCTTGCATTTAATGCCCTGATGAGGCATTGAGACATGTGGGAAATGTTTGTGTCTGTAGCGTGGTTAAGCTTGTAAACTCTCACATGGTGCATCGTGAAAATGTCGGCTTGTAAGGCTACTTCAAGCTTGCTTTATTTAGTCGGGGAAATGCTGGCGTTACTTGTTTTCAGTCATTTGTTTGACGTTGTGATTTAAACTGTCCAACTTTATGTGTTTGTGACACTGTTGCACGGGGTAATTTGTACATCTTTCTTCCTGCATGTGATTAAAACGGACTTTGAGTATTCCACAACTAAAATGAAACTTCATAGGTTGTGTTATGCATATTTAAAACGTGCTAAAAATCACTGACTAGTTATTTACTATTACTGTTAAGGAATTCATATAATCTATGGGGTTCAATAACCTGCATAAATCATTGTTAAAATGCTTTAATTTTTTTATGCATTTTAATGATAATTAAAAACTAAATAGTCTTAACTTAAAGGTAAAACCATAGTCTATTTTCATAAATATATCTAATGATACATTTCTCAGAACTGACTCTTACAATGTGCAATATGGTAAAGGTTTTGCTTGGTTTGGTCTTTTTAAGGTTTTTTTACCTGCTTAATTAATGATTAACTGTAAACAACACAAGAAGAAAAAAAAAAAAGGAAAAGATGAAACAACAGTTTGTTCATTGAGTGGAATCCAGTAAATGTTCAGCTTGATACAACCCTTCAAGTGTGGGAATAGCACAGCAAAGATTTAATCACTTGAATGCAATCAACTGGTTTTCCTTAGATAGAAAACTTTGAATAGATTTGACTGTATAATCTGGTGGACTGTAAACTATGGAGGATAAAAAGTGCCAAAATTAAATAAATAAATACAGAATTAAATAAATAATTAAATGTGGGATTAAATAAATAAATGTGTCATTCATTAATTAAAACCACGTCACTAATATAAAGTGCCACAATTAAATAAATAAATACAGCGATAAACAATTAATTGTGTAATTCATTAAAGAAATAAGAAATTAAATATATAAATATGTCATTAATTTAATAAAATACGTCTTCATTTTATAAAAAAATATATATAATTATTTCAGTGTGCATTTAATTATTTCATGGTCAGTTAGGGGGCGGTTATCTAACACCTGATTGGTCACCCTGCACATTAAGGCAAAGCAAATCGATTAAAGAGACTCGATTTGCGTTAACCCCGCCCCCTAACTTTGATGGGTGAGTTTGACAGATTCTTTTAACGGTTTCGATGCACTGCGACACAGGACCATGAAATAATTAAATGCACACTGAAATAATTATATATATTTTTTTTTAATAAAATGAAGACGTATTTTATTAACTTAATGACACATTTATATATTTAATTCCTTATTTATTTAATGAATTACACATTTAATTGTTTATCGCTGTATTTATTTATTTAATTGTGGCACTTTATATTAGTGACGTGGTTTTAATTAATGAATGATACATTTATTTATTTAATTCCACATTTAATTAATTATTGACACATTTAATTATTTATTTAATGCTGTATTTATTTATTTAATTTTGGCA
This sequence comes from Cyprinodon tularosa, assembly GCF_016077235.1. NCBI lineage: Eukaryota > Metazoa > Chordata > Actinopteri > Cyprinodontiformes > Cyprinodontidae > Cyprinodon > Cyprinodon tularosa. Next base: position 1,678,281 of record NW_024039207.1, read on the forward strand.
CTTTTTATCCTCCATAGTAAACTGCCTTGAGATGACGTGTTGTGAATTGTCACTATAAAAATAAACTGAAATGAAAAAGAACATCTGATGCGTCTCACTAAAGTAGTCATACCCCTTTTTGAAATGTTTTATAGTTGCAGGTTAGTTGTGACATTAGATAGAAAAGCAAACCGTTTACCTCCAGCATCACTTTGGGCGTCGTTGGTGGCTCCACAGGGAGGAGGAGGAGCCCTCCTCTTGGTGCTCCTTAAAGTAGATTCTGCAGACGACTGCAGAAACGGTTTAGAGGGATTTTTGTTTTTATTTCATTTGGGGTAATGACATTAAAAAAATATTAAAGGAAGAGATTCCATTTGCTGATATTGCATACCTGTGTTCTCTTGACGTAGCAGGTGCTGAGGTTGTTAGGGACACTCTGCGATGCGACTATAGGCGGCGGCGGCGGCGCCGGCCTTTTTTTGGCCGTATCTGCAGGCAGGGTGTTATTGGATGAAAGGCTTTCTGAATTCCCACGGACTCGGACTTGTTTGCCCCGGCTGGGAGAAGTAGGAGCACTCAGCGTCCCATTCTGCCACACAGTGAAATATATCCACAGCTAATAAACAAACGCTTATCAATCAAAACATTAATTACAGAGCGCAAAAACACACCGTTTCATTTATCTTTTTGCGTCTTCTGAAGAAGCTGAAGAAGCCCCTTTTCTTCTGCTTGTTCTCCTTCCTTTGCAAGTCTGGGAAACGCAAACAGGTCTTATCAGAAACTGATGTCATGTCGGCATTGGCTGCGCTGCGTCTGGAGCCATGGCGTCCATCGTTTTGTGTGCGCGTGTTACCTTGTGTTGGAGGTGGTGAGATGATCTCTGGAGTTCCAGCTGTTGCAACAAGAAAACATGACATTTCAGCACAGATTTATACACAAAGGTTTAACGGGAAAATGTTTAATAGATTATTATGTTTAAAGCTCAGTTTGGATTTAACCTTTTATTATGTTTCAAGCTAACAGCTTCCTCACAAACCTTCCTGTCTCTTTATGAAGCCATTCATTCATTTAAAGAACCTCTGAGGCCAAATTCATACAAAGATTAAATAACACACAGATGAACTTTCAAGGGCACTTTGACAAATCTTATCAAATCCCAATGGAAAACAGTAAAGCTTTAGGTTATAAAGGTCGTTTTCCTTGCATTTTCCTTTGCTGCTCCGTTATCTGACATACCTCCTTCGGTCGAAGCGTTCTGAGCCCCTGTATCTTTGGCGAACACCTCCCTCAATCTGTGGTCATTCAAGGTCTTGGTCAGGTCCAGCGGCTCCTTGGACTGAGGGTCCCTCAGCAGGACGGTTGTCTTTATGTTAAACTCACACTTGTCACACACTGCTGGCAGCAGCGCCTCCAGCGGCAGTCTGGGATTCACCCGCACCACCGTCTTATGGGACTTATTGTAGTTGATCAGTAAACGCACCGTTGCCTGAGCAGAAAGACGGCTATTTAATCACACATTTTGCCTCCCAACTTCCCCTCAACACTTTTATGTTCATTCTTACCTCAGGCATGTATGGCTTCTTAATTTTATCTTCAGAGCCTTTAAGCTTCAATAAAATCTTCTCAGCTCCCAACGAACCGATAGGACAGTTCGGCTTGTAGCTGATGATGTTCTTGTTAGGCGACAGGAACTCAATGGTGTAATCGGAAGGATTCAGGTGGTGATTTGCACAGAGCGTCACCAATAAGTCCATCACCGGTTTACTGCAAGGAGACGATGTTGAAAAACATACAGATTCCAGCAGCCATGCTTTGTGAAAGCAGTAGAGTGTACCTTCCATGCACTGTAATGTTTTTCTCGATCCCCGCTGGGAGCACAACACGCAAGGAGTGGTCCCTCTCCAGCGGACTTACTTCACCCATCTCAGGGGACGGTCGGAGGAACCAGGAGGCCACTGGGAATCGGACACTGCATCCAGTATCAGGTTAACCTCCTGGAGCAAAGATATTTCCACCACCAAGTTAATGTTGGTACATCATTTGGGGAAGAAATTTAGTACACAAATACAGCTACTATAATGTACAAAATTAATCACCTTTCCTGTCACCCTTTTATTAAAAAAAAAAAATAAATAAACAAACACTCATGTTTTCAGATCTGCTCAGGGCCCCGCCCCTTCTTATGATGTCAACATATGGCAACTCCACTCGGACAAACTGTATTGCAACAGTTTAAGAATAAAATCTCTTTTGGAGTCTCAACATATTGTTACCTATATTTTCTATTATTTTACATTTAATTGACGTTCTAAAATAGCCGAAAGTAGAAAACAATCATTCTAAGTCTTGAAAGAAATTACTGCGTTCTAAGATTGAGCTCTGCCATTTAACAGCTTATTTTAATTTTTGATTTTTTTTTATTAAGATCTGAGGACAGGAAGGACAAATGGAACATCTCAAAAACAACTTTCATAGAGATTTTAGAAAAATAAAACAGTTATTCTGCTTGTAGAAAATGAACGGATGCTGTTGACAACAAGTTAAACGGATTGTAGCGTAATATGGCTAACTGACCGAGCTAAAAGAGGCTAACCTGTTAGCTACATTTAACAGCTTATTTTAATTATTTTTTTTATTAAGATCTGAGGACAGATGGGGACAAATGGAACATCTCAAAAACGACTTTCGTAGAGATTTTAGACAAATAAAACAGTTATTCTGCTTGTAGAAAATGAACGCTTGCTGTTGACAACAAGTTAAAAGGATTGTAGCGTAATATGGCTAACTGACCGAGCTAAAAGAGGCTAACCTGTTAGCTACTCAGCTCTTTATATCATGGTCTTGCAGTCACTTCGTTCACCATAAACAGATTTCTTTCCGTTTTTTTTAATCGATCAGGTAAAACTTTATCGGTCATTAGACACGCCAACACTACAGCTGGTCCTGACTTTGCACAGTGACGCTGCACGATGTTATTATCGTTGCCTGGGCAACCATGTTTTACATCATGTGGCAACGTTCAGCCAATCATGTAACGTAAGGTCACTAACATGTGCAGGACCCGAGCAGATCTGGTACCTACACCGGAGTACCCGGGGAGAATCCAAGCATGCAAAGGGAGAACATGCAAACTCCATGCAGAAAGATCCCACTGCTTCAGGATGTAGCCCTCTGACAAAATATTTACAGCTCTAATACTAGTAAAGTTTCAAACATTACTTATTATATACATTGTAGAAAAAAAAAAGTGATTTATGGGGATTATAGAATATAAGCAGGATTATTTAAAAAGTTAAATTGAAATTTTAAAGGGGGAAATTAAATGAACTAAGAAATATTTCTTACTCTGGAGTTGTCAGTAAAATCCCCATTAACCTTCAAACGTAGAGGGAAGGGCTAATACCGCTTTTTTTTTTTTTTAAAGGATAAGTTTACAGCTTTAAATCAATGATTTAAACATTTAATAAATGGGAAGCCATGCTATATATTTTGCATTCATTCAATTTTACTTAAATGATTAAACAAAAACACTAAACTACAACCTTGATTTAGAAAAAATATATATATGTATACAGTGAAGTGTGGCACATTTAGCCTTCCATACTTTTTCAATTAAAGCCCCACAGATTTAGGGAGGCCCTGTGGCATTTCTAGAACAACAATCATAATCTTACCTGATTTGAATATCTCAAAGAAATAAGAATATACAGGTGCTGGTCATAAAATTAGAATATCATGAAAAAGTAGATTGATTTCAGTAATTCCATTTAAAAAGTGAAACTTGTATATTATATTCATACATTACATACAAACTCATATTTCAGATGTTTATTTTGTTTAATTTTGATGATTACAAATGACAACAAATGAAAATCTCAAATTCATCATATCAGAAAATTAGAATATTACTGAAGACCAATAAAAACAAAGGATTTATAGAAATGTTGGCCAACTGAAAAGTATGAACATGAAAAGTATGAGCATGTACAGCACTCAGTATTTAGTTGGGCCTCCTTTGGCCTGTATTACTGCAGCAATGCGGCGTGGCATGGAGTCGATCAGTCTGTGGCACTGCTCAGGTGTTATGATAGCCCAGGTTGCTCTAATAGTGGCTTTTAGCTCTTCTGAATTGTTGGGTCTGGTGTATTGCATCTTCTTCTTCACAATACCCCATAGATTTTCTATGGGGTTAAGGTCAGGAGAGTTTGCTGGCCAATTAAGAACAGGGATACCATGGTCCTTCAACCAGGTACTGGTAGCTTTGGCACTGTGTGCAGGTGCCAAGTCCTGTTGGAAAATGAAATCTGCATCTCCAAAAAGTTGGTCAGCTGCAGGAAGCATGAAGTGCTCTAAAACTTCCTGGTATGTGGCTGCGTTGACCCTGGACCTCAGAAAACACAATGGACCAACACCAGCAGATGACATGGCACCCCAAACCATCACTGACTGTGGAAACTTTACACTGGACTTCAAGCAACGTGGATGAAGTGCCTCTCTTCTTTTCCTCCAGACTCTGGGACCTTGATTTCCAAAGGAAATGCAAAATTTACTTTCATCAGAGAACATGACTTTGGACCACTCACCAGCAGTCCAGTCCTGTTTCTCTTTAGCCCAGGCAAGACGCTTCTGACGCTGTCTGTGGTTCAAGAGTGGCTTGACACAAGGAATGCGACAGCAGAAACCCATGTCTTTCATACGTCTGTGTGTGGTGGTTCTTGAAGCACTCACTCCAGCTGCAGTCCACTCTTTGTGAATCTCCCCCACATTTTTGAATGGGTTTTGTTTCACAATCCTCTCCAGGGTGCGGTTATCTCTCTTGCTTGTACACTTTTTTCGACCACATCTTTTCCTTCCCTTCGCCTCTCTATTAATGTGCTTGGACACTGAGCTCTGTGAACAGCCAGCCTCTTTAGCGATGACCTTTTGTGTCTTGCCCTCCTTGTGCAAGGTGTCGATGGTCGTCTTTTGGACAACTTTCATGTCAGCAGTCTTCCCCATGATTGTGTAGCCTATAGAACTAGACTGAAAGACCATTTAAAGGCTTTTGCAGGTGGTTTGAGTTAATTAGCTGATTAGAGTGTGGCACCAGGGGCCATCAATTTTGAACCTTTTCACAATATTCTAATTTTCTGATATGATGAATTTGAGATTTTCATTTGTTGTCATTTGTAATAATCAAAATTAAACAAAATAAACATCTGAAATATATGAGTTTGTATGTAATGTATGAATATAATATACAAGTTTCACTTTTTAAATGGAATTACTGAAATCAATCTACTTTTTCATGATATTCTAATTTTATGACCAGCACCTGTATACATCTCTTCAATATCAAAATTTAAATAAATTCACAAGATTTGATTACGATTTTTTTTGTTTTTGACTTAACTGACTTGTTTCTTTAAATAACGTTTTCAATTACCCGATCTAAGTCCAGGTAAAAATGAAGTGAAAAGCTGAAAAACAAACAAACAAACAAAAACTTTGCCAAGTTTCTGTAAAGTTCATCAAGCCAAAGTAGACTCACCTGAAGCCTGGAGATCACTAACTGCTAACTGGTGTTTCCAGGGAATGGAGGAGCAGTTTACCAGTCCTTCCTGCTCCCTTAGCGGCTATCTGAGCCCAGCTGTGTGGAACAGTTCACTGAACAACAGCCAGTTTCTCTAGACTTTTAACAAGAGGACAGTGGCGCGTGCCAGCGAAACAGCTGCAGCTGCTCTTCAGCGCGCGGCTGCTCCTAAATGCGCGACAGTTCACGCGCTACACCCAGTCAGCAATACTTATCTCTACCTACAGCTGGTTTGGTGATTTACATAAACTACACCATCACCTGTTGGCAAAAATGATTAAAACTCATTTTGTTTACATTTAATTTATCATGCAAACTGTAACAGTGGCGGTTCTTACAGGTTTGGGGCAGCGGTGTATTTAGGAAATTTGGGGTCTTGGGCAAATACAGGCAGGGGGCCGTCTGAACTGAGAAGACAACACACAGATACTGAAATTTTAATAGAATAGACATACACTATTTGTTCTAGGTTGTCTCTCTCTCTTCTTGTTCCTTTTCCTGTCGTTCCCCTTTCTATATTTTCTTTTCATATTTGCAATGTGCTCATGCTGTCTCAAAAGGCTACGTTCACACTCAGGCCTTGATGCTCAATTCCAATTTTTGTGTGAAATCTGATGTTTTTGCATTGCCGTTTACATTTTCAAATATATGCGACTTGTATGTGATATTCTGTGTAAACTGCAGTCATTCAGCTTAAGTGTCCCGCATGCGCAGTAGAGAACGCAATGACATCACAGACCAGCATGCTCTGTGTTTACCGTAGAAAACATCAATGGTAGCGCTGGAGCACATCTAGCGATCTTTCCAAACCTTAAAACCTCAATCTTTTCAAGATGGTTAAATGGTGTTCAGCCATTAATACCCGACGTCTGTTTGGACATTTCTGAACATGTGCAGCAAATGGACTGATCCAATATGGTGGACACAGAAGGGAGGGGCTGAGACACACCTAATATTATAAGGGTTCTGATTTGATTTTAAGGAAAGGATTTTTATCAAAAACATAATTAATGTGCACAAATAAGGAATAATTGTATTAACTATACATTTAAAAGGAGTTTTATGGGGCCCCCAGGAACTTGCCCCCCCCCCTTTCCAAACGCACACAAGAAATACAAAATACGTGAGTGTTTTATATTGAATATATATATATATATATATATATATATATATATATATATATATATATATATATATATATGGAGGATTAGAAGTGCCGCAATACAATAAATAGATAACTTATCAATGATTATTTTATTTATAATTTTTATGTATTTAATTTATTAATACTGGAAATAAATGCATTTAATATTAATTTCTTTAATAAATATATAATTCCTTATACAGGCCTTAGTTAAATATATTCATTTTATTTAAAGAAGTGAATATAATCATTTCATGATTTAATAAATTATTTAATGTTCCTGCACTGAAGTACACTATTGATTATTTTAAACTATCAAAAAAATCTTCAAAGTCAAGGAGGAGGGACTAGGGCCGCTTCCATAGAAATGCTAAAGTCTGACTGGCTGCTTCTTACTGAGCAAGATAAAGGATATTCTTCCTGGGCTTTTCTTTACACTAAAGTCAATATTATTGCTAGAAATGTTGTAAATAATTTTATAAAACATGTCGACATTTATTTACAGCACATTGGACGTGCAATTCCAGCCTCTATATCCATGATTAAATCTCTAAAAAGTTAGATAACAGGAGTAGGCGTATGATTCTGTTAAAATCCCCTTTGGTCCAAGCTCTATTATAAACTTATAAAACTGAAATAATCTGCTAACTTCTTGTACCAAACATATATGAAGATATTAGAGGGATACAAAAAAGTTTTTAATACCATATTGTCTCATAACAACTAGTAGCAAACCTTCAAAAGCACGTCTGCCTAGTGAAGAAACATTTTCCCACAGCATGATACTACCAACACCATGTTTCACATTTGTGATGATGTGATCAGAGGGAGGCATACTGCTAATTCTGCATAAAAACCAAAGGTTTTAATGGTGGAAGCACCTCAAGAAACTCCATTGAAGTATAAATCATCTAAATACTAAAAATGACTGGGGATAAAGCTAGTTCTGGAAGCTCCTGTACAAATGTGCATAGAAGATTAACAATTAACATCTGACCTTAAATAGATATAAACATAAAAGTGCAGCTTTTAATCAATTAATCAATATAAGAAGATATTTTTTTTAACCTAAAACCCTTAATTTATAGAAGACACAGCTACCTTCCCTGTATTCAGCCATATTGGTCAGGCTGTAAAGCTAGCTCCTAAATAAGCTTACCCTGTTCCTTAAAGCAGTAGGATTAGTGCCTGTAGGAATCTGCGTCTCTCTCTATGCTGTGACATTTAGAAACTCTTCTAATAAACCAACCTAGAAGCTGCTACACCGTCCTGTATCCACTGATTGGACTCATTCTCCTCCAGCCTTTCTGCTCTGCTCTGTAAAGTTGTAAACACAGACGATCCAGAGAGATGACAGAAATTTCTGTTCCCTTCTAATCCCTGCTGAGCAGTCAGGGCTGCCACACCTAGAACGCCCTGCCCAATCACATGACGACGCTTTGCATGAGTGGGTGTGTGTGTTTGCTGCATGGCTGCCTAGTGGATACTGAGGGGCATCTGCACCTGGTGACCCAATGAACCAATCCTCATCTTGGGAGCACTCTTCAAATACAACAGTGGAATTCTACAGGCCTCTCATTCATATAAAGGAGCTGATCCTCTCTGTAGGATCAGTGTGAATTTGTGCAGATTACCTATCTATAACTGTACTTAAGGAACAAATGCAATCCTACAACCTAAAGTTGCTAATTATTCTAAAAGTGTAAATTTAAGCATGATTTTTCATAGCATCACCATGTTGTGAAAGTGCAGAAAGGGGAGGCTGCAGGGTGATAGTGATGAACCAATATTGATAATTCAGATAGAGCGGAAAAAGAGTCTTCATCTGAAAACATACGAGTATCCGAGTAGAAGTTTTAATCAAATCAAGCATGGCGAACACATGCCCACACCTTCTGTAATCTTGTAATCTCATGGCGAGGTCTGTCACAGCAGACTCAATGGGCTTCTACAGGCGGCTGGCTGCAGTAAACAGATCGCTGTGTGACTGTCTTGTATAATGAGCTTCCTTTGATGACTAAGATATAATCAAAGAGCCTGTTCAATCAGCAGCCAGTCTGTTGCCATGAATCATGGCTGAATGTGTTGTTTCTTGAAGAGAATGATCAGAGAAACACAGGAGGCTACATTATTTAACCTTTGTTTATTCCTAGTAGTATCATTCCTAGTAGTATCATCCTGTATAACCGTCTTGTAGGTGATGCTCTAGACAATAATACAGAAATTTCTGTTTTTCTGTTTCTGTGCAAGTGAAGTGCGACTGATACTCTCATGATTTTATTTAAAGATCTGACCCACAGGCAGTAAACCAGAGAGACCAGGGAAAAGTATAACAGGTTTTATTGTGAGTAGGTAGAGAGGAGTCCAGTGCTGTTCTGAACACTGTCGAACCAGGACTGAAAAGTGAAGGGGAAGATTCTGTGGTTAGTTCAGGCTCAGTGGGAAATTTGTGTCTTTGATTTGAAGAAGGGAATAAAGGCAACAGGACTCACGTTTCCAGAAAAAGGAGTCTCGTTGAATCCAGTCGGTGTGTGGGTTTTTCCAGTAATTGATTTGTTCGTTGGAGGGCGGACAGGGTTTAACCAGGTTGAGGCGTTTCCTTGAGGAACGGAGGAGCTGACTGCCACTTAGATTTCCTGCGGTACTTGAACGGTTTCTTGTGGAGATGAATCCCCTGCTCAGAGAGAAGCCCAAACAATCCTTTGGGGAAAAGTAGATCCAAACCACCAGTTTGAATCCTCAGCTCAGCTTAATGCTCAGAGAATCCTTCCAGGGGGGAGAAGGTCCAAAACATCCATTTTGCAGGATAAATTCCTGCCGAGAGGCAAAGACAAAAAAACAACAAGATTAAGACTCAGGTGACAAAACTCAGTTTAATTGGCTAGAGTACCCAAAACTGGCAAACACTCTGGCGTCGAGGTAGTGGCAGTCAGCAGCTTAAGAGTCCTCCGGTAATGAGGCAACCATCCGCAGGTGTGTGTGGAGGATAACGAGAATCAGGCGCCACCTGGTGGTGGAGGGAAAACAAACAAAAGCACAACCCACACAAACTGGATTCCTAACAGATACGTCATAAAAAACACTCAACAGGTGTGAATACTTCCTCATGTACAGCTGGCTTGCCTTCCTTCACTGCATTATATGCATTCTAAGATAGCCTCACCTTTCATTTGCATGATAGAGCTTTGAATTCTGAGGTTGTGAGTCAAAAACCCACTCTCACAGACTGCCACTCTGGATCTGAGCAAGACATTCTGCAGCCCTGGCGCCCCACAATGGCAGCCCGCTGCTCCGCAAAGGGGATTGGTTAAATGCAAAGGTAAATTTCTGCAATGTGAGATTGATAAAGTTCAATTAATTATTAATTGAACTCCCCAGCATTTCTGGTTTTACTCCAATTTAGGCATCTCATATGTCCCTGCTTATAAAGCAGCAGATAATGTAGAGCATGGCAACATATAATGGAGTAAAACGGAGGCCTCTTCCAAAGGTTTAAGCCACTTATAGTCAGAGTTAGAGCACAGCTTCAAAATATCTTACCCTGCTGCTAATTAATCAGGCTGCAAAGTCACAAAGAGCAGCGGAAGAAGGTAATCCACTTAGGGTAACATAACGTAATGTAATACTTTTTTTTTACAGCCCTATGCTAATCTATCTGAGTATTTCTAAATGGCAAACAGAACAGGAAGTATGTAGTTCATTTAAGGAATTATACCATTACTTTGTGCATTTGTATTTAAAAAAAATCAGCAGTGTGATGCAAAGGAGTCCAAATCATCAGCCTCCACCACTGTGCATAAGAATCAGGATGTTTGTGCTTAAATGCTATTTTTAATGGATCTTTTGGGCAAATTAAACTACTGATAAAGTCTGTTTTCCTTTACAGTATAGAAGCTGGTGGTACCAGAGCAGAAAGCCAAGTCATAACAGCTTCAATGACTCAGCGTGACGCTTCTTAGCAGTTATCAGTCCTTCTATGAACTCTCCTTTCTCTTCCACCCACCCACTCAATGATTAAATAATAACACTCTGAACATTCACTCTCAGCTGCCTTCTGAATGTCCCTCTCACTAGGTTTTGTTCTGTTCATGTTATTTTTCTTTGATTATTTGCTTAGAACTGGAGGATCTGTATAGGAATTCCAAAATCAATTTATAAATAAATATTTCTGACACATAAAATAAAGTTATTTGTCTTTTAATTGTGGAATAAGATGCGCTTTTCAATGTAGAGAGAAAATGTTTACACTTTTTATATAGATATGAAACATGTAACACATCTAACAAAGGTTTTTCAGTTTTAAATATATTTTGCATTATGCCAAATTATCTACTATTTTATTCTTTGTTCCAGAACTTTCTGAGTTTAAATCTCTTTTTTATTTTATTTATTTTTTTGGCAGCCTTTCCAAATATACTTACATTTTCCGTCTTTTTCTGTTTCTAATTAATCTTAAGATAAAACCTGGACTTTTTGTGATTTATTTTCTAAGAATCTGCTCTGACTTTACTGAAAGAAGACTAAATTAAATGTTCTCCTTTGCCCTTCCACCATTTTCAGGTTAACAATTATTGCTTTTCTCACATCATTTCCAATGACTTTATCCATAATGTATATAAAAAATGCAGGAGTAAAATTGAGATGAACATTTTGTATTTTTTTCTTTGATAAAACCCTGCAGCTGCAGAAAAAAAACAGCTGGATGAATAAAGCCTGATTGTAACGGTGGTGTTTATATGAGGTGTCAAATATGTTCTCGGGTTGAAGTGAAACTCCTTTCACCCATGTGAGAAGGACATGGTTCACTGAGCACAAGGGTGTGTCCGCCCTGAGAATGACTCCTTCCTGTTTTTAAGAGTTGATGTTTCTATTGAAATCATACATTTGAATATCTTATAATAGGCACAACAACATTTAATGCTGGTAATGACATTCCAGCTGTAAAATTCCTTTATGGAGCCTAACTTTGCAAACCTAAGCCAAACTGCCGTTTGGAAAAAGCATAGCTTGCTCCCTGTAACAAAATCAAATTTATTGTTTTCCATAAGTCACGTTAGGGAACAAACTGGACTTTTTGGTCAATGTGCAATACATTATGTAGGGCTTAATTGAAACACTGCTCATCCCCTGCAACACATCGTCCCTATAGCACTGCATGGTGGAGGCAGCATCATGCTGGTCATTGGTTTTATTCTGGCAAAGAACAAAAATGACATAAATGTGGTTACTTATTCTATCGTAATTAACCCTGTAAAACAGGGTTAACCAATTAAAAATTAGGTCAGAATAAAGTAATCATCAACCAGTAAAGGTATAATTTAAGGTATAAGGTATAATCTGTTACGTCAAAAACAATTTAACACTGAAATAAAATAAGGTTTTTATTCATCCATGTTATAAATTCCATCCATCCATCTTCTTCTGCTTATCTAGGGTCGGGGCGCGGGGGTAGCAACTTCAGTAGAGAGGCCCAGACATCCCTCTCCTCAGCCAATTGGACCAGCTCTTCCGGGGGAATCCCAAGGCGCTTCCAGGCCAGCTGAGAAACATAGTCCCTCCAGCGTGTCCTGGGTCTCCCCCCGGGGCCTCCTCCCGGTGGGACGTGCCTGGAACACCTCACCAGGGAGGCGTCCAGGAGGCATCCTAACCAGAACCTCTCGATGTGGAGGAGCAGCGGCTCTACTCTGAGTCCCCCCCCGGATGACTGAGCTCCTCACCCTATCACTAAGGGAGAGCCTAGACACACTATGGAGAAAACTCATTTCAGTGCATTTCAGTGCTCCTTCTTCCCCTCATTTGTGAACAAGACCCAAAGTTACTTAAACTCCTCCACTAGGGGCAGTACATCCTCCCCAACCCGGAGAAGGCACTCTACCCTTTTCTGGCTTAAGACCATGGTCTCAGATTTGGAGGGATGATCATCATCCCGGCCACTTCACACTCGGCTGCAAACCGCAGGAGTGAGAGCTGTAGATCACGGCCTGATGAAGCCAACAGAACCACATCATCTGTGAAGAACAGAGATGCAATCCTAAGGACACCAAGACAGATCCTCTCAACACCTTGGCTGCACCTAGAAATTCTGTCGATAAAAGTTATGAACAGAATCGGTGACAAAGGGCAGCCTTGGCGGAGTCCAACCCTCACCGGAAACGAGTCCGACTTACTGCCGGCAATGCGGACCAAACTCTGACACCGGTCATACAGAGACCTAACAGCCCCTATTAAAGGGCCCGGTACTCCATATTCCTGGAGTACCCCCCACAGGACCCCCCGAGGGACACGGTCGAATGCCTTCTCTAGATCCACAAAACACATGCAGAGTGGTTGGGCAAACTCCCATGCACACTCCAGCATCCTGCTGAGGGTGTTACAAATTGACTTTTTAAATTAAAAAAAAAGAAAATTTTCCATTTTAAAATCTAAAGTGTTTTTCTTTTACTTTTTTTGTCATCAGTTCACCACGGTTCTTCCAGCAGTCCACACTTTCTCTGCTCTCTCTTTCCCATCGCCCGGCTTGCCACAGGTTTGTCTGCTGTGACTAAAAGTAGCAGCAGCAGCAACCCAGACTGACAGCTTATTGGTTAATTTGGATCACATGTGGCCGAGTCCCGGGCGCTCCGGAAGGGCTTTACAATATTAACTGGAGATAGCAGTCTAACATGCAGTAATTTATAATTTTTTAAAATCAGGTTGGGTCTGGATCCAGACCCCGGTCCGCTAATCCATGACCTCTGCTGTAGAAAATAAGATGGAGCTCTTATTTTCTAAACCTTTTCTTGCTTTCTTTAACTAAATCTCTTTAAAATATTTGAAAGTTGTTGCACAACCCTTCCTAGATTACTTGAGGCCAGATTTCATTGCTGATGTCTTTCCCTCCTAAAGAAAAGCTGTCCACTCCGAATAAAGAAATCTCAGGGACTCTTGCTTTAAAAATTTAAGCAATTAGTGAATACATGGTTATTGAGACACTCAGGGGCTAATTTACACTAAACCTTTTATCTCACAGCAATGGGGCATTTATTATTTAGCACACTGCTTCTGTGTTCTGTTGCCGGGTTTGTTAGATGGATCAGATAGTTTGTAAGTGGCAATATGCTTCTTCTTCGGTTGATAGATATGAAAAAAGTGCTTCTCCAGTGTAATTCATGATGCTTTGCTGCCTCGGCATTTTTTAATACTATTATATGCACTTCTGATGTGTGTAAATATATATTTTTTAACTTTTAAAATCCTTCTCAATTCACAATAGAAGACTGTTTTTTTAAGGTCACTGCTGATGTATTTTCTTCTTTTTTATTGGTGAAATTAACACATTTTGTTTATTCCATTGTGCAGGTGAACAGGCCCTAAGGGACTTCTGATTGTTTGGAAAGAGCAGCTTATATGTTATTGATGGTGTTTTTCTTATCTTGGCCTTTATGTTCCATCCCCATAAAAAGAACCCTGTGTTTTTAAAGATTGCTACATTTGCTTTTGACCCATTAACCATTTCTGTAAGAAGAACTTTTTTTTCCAACATACTTGTAATCGTTGTATAATGTAGTATTTTGTTTTTAAGATAATTAACTTTACAGTATATTGAGTTTTTTTTCCCCCCAGATCATTGGGATTGTGTGATTTGAAACTGTTTTATTTTGTAATATTATATTATTGGCATAAAAATAATGCTTTATTTCATTTCCAGCCAAAGGTAACAAGTGCTTCTCTAATTTGAGTGCTGATTTCTTTGTGTTTGCACAAAAACTGCTGTGTTACAGGCTGTGCAGAGCTCCTAAAATAAAGAAAATTATACATAAAAAGATTCAAACTAATTATAAGTTTTAGATAATGCACGAAATTTCAGTGATTTGTTAACTGAGGTCAATTTTCCTATCAGCTACATCAACTTCCAACATTCCTTATATAACGTTGGGTGTGTAACTCCCCAATTGGTCCGGTAGATGGTGCTGTTTCTCTGGAATAATAAGCGCTTCCATCATTTAGGATGAAGTCTGTGGACCCCAGGGTGGTCTCCACGTGTAGATGCACGTGTCAGAGAAAATAACACGTTTTTCGTTATATTCTGTAAATTATGGTGATTAAAAAAAAATTATAAGTATAACAGCAAGTTATATTCACATGTTGAGGTTTCTGTTTATTCCCTTTAAGATAGAACAAGGGGATAAATTATAGTATATATTTATTAAAATAACCTAATAATATTAACATAATTTTTTTCTGGCATATTTTATTGAAAAAAATTAATTTAAAATGTAAAAATATTAATCAAATGTATGTTTTCTGGCATTTGGTGATGACCAACAGGTTAATCACATCTCCAAGCAGGATTCTGAATTGTTCTAGAAGTGCTGCACGTTCGGGGGCCATCATGTGACGGTCCCTGACTGAACGACTCTCAGCGCGGCGCCCAACCAACCGGAAGCGCGGAATGATTTCTCCACGGCAGGCAAGGGCGGATAAAAAAAAGGAGGAGGGATAAAAACATCAAAGAGCCGCTTATTATATGATTAACAGCTCTTCTAACGAGATTTGACAAAAGAAGAGGAGAAAAATCTCTAAATCTGTCACTAATCCTTCAATTTCTGGGATTATTCTTTGGAAATGGGATCTACCTTCAGGGTCCCCACCTGCTGGGCACCGTAATGGTGGTAAGTATTCACATATATATTGGACTAAAAGCTTCAAATATAGGTAATATTCAGCCTTAGATGGACTGTTTCCTGTATATTTTTATAGTCAATTTAATCTGACGTCATGTTTTAAGTATCTTCTAGATGAAAACACATCAATGTTTAAAGCTTTGGTGTTTTTTAATTAATTTTCTTTGATATCCCTCCGCTAATTGCGCGCGTGCCAAGCTTATTCAGCCTTTGCAGAATTGTTGTTTTCCGTTTTGTTAATATATAAAAAAAAATTATTTAAAGGGTAAAATATGTTTTTCATCGATTCAAGCTCGGTCAATGTCATTAAAGGAGAAGTTTAATCATAATTACCAATTAATTTATTCTCTAGTCGTGATAAAACAGACCTGTTTGTGGAAGAAAAACATATAACTGTGGTAGAAATGGGTTTATTTTTATTTTATTGAATGTATCTCTATGTGACGCAGAAAGGGACAGAAATCACAGGTTTTAAGCAGGTAGAGAAAACCTGTGACAAAGGTTATAGTGGAGGGGGGGGGAAATAAAATGCCCTTCCATCTATTTTTGGAAAATCAGTGCGTGAAGTTGGTGAAATGACAACACTGGACACACATCTGTGTAGGACACGCCCAGAGCCATTCAGAACCGTTTGTTCAATTAATCCAGATTTTTTTTCAAGCCTCGGATTTACCTACGTAAAAAAATGCAATCATTATAAGAATTTTCGTTAGATGAAGCCTATTTAAACTAAGGTCGACCTGTTTGAAAATGAGTCCTTTTGCGCTTTGCAGAAACACACTGTTCACCAGAAGACTGTGAAGTTGGCTTCCGATTCGTCCCTCCATTAAAGGGCTATTTTACCTATTTTTTTAACTACACACATTTGTTACTTAAGTAGAAGTATAGATGCTGCAGTTTTAAAACACTCTGGGAAAAGTTGAAGTATCATTTTGGCCTCTTTACTCAAGTAAAAGTGAAAAAGTATGTGCTCATTAAAAAAATAATGCAACCTCTTTTGGCATTTACTTAAACACATTTAGTTACTTTAACACAATTGTTTTATGTCCTACCCTGCTAACATGAAACAATTGTGTTAAAGTAACTAAATATGATAAAGTAAATGCCAAAAAAGGTTGCTTTTTCTTTTTAAGTGAAGTATAAAAGTATAAAGTATCCTTTAAAAGAAAACAGCCAGATCCCACTATATGAATTGAAAGCTCAATTTTACGACTATTTTAAAATATTCTTTGAGATAGGGTCAAGGATGAGGGAGGTCTTGTTGGTCTCCATCTCCCGATACGCTCTTGCATGTGTCCAACCTTTCAGACATTTCAACATCTTTTTCTGAATCCAACATTGTAGCATGGCATAGACAATTCACGTTTGCAGTTTGAAGAACACCAGCTTGCTTCGGATGATTTCCTTTAGCTAACCAATGAGTGTTTGCGTTATATGACTCATCCAATCACACTAGTTTTTACTAGATGTGGATGGCAGCAATGATATTCATTGGATGGCGCACATGACGTGAAATAAATATTTATAAACATTAAACCGAAGCCAAGCGTAACGAGTAACGTCTGTTTTAAAAATTTAAGGAATAGAAAGTACAGATACTTGTGTGAAAATGTAATTAGTAGAAGTCAGAAGCAGTAAGAAAAATAAGTAATGGAGTCCTAAAAAGTGTACTTAAGTACAGTAACAAAGTATTTGTACTTCGTTACTTGACACCTCTGGTATTTCTAACATGGAAGATCATTTTAAAATGCATGAAAGCCAAACAAAGCTGCATCAGAAGTTATCCTCGTGGGAATTGATGTCATTTTATCCTGAGCTTTACGTCTTTCTAAATGCAGCTGCTGCAGAAGTTGTTGTTTTTATTCTGGAATCATGCTTAAAATATGCGTTAAAATATCTGTTTCGTAAGATGTGAGTTTCCACACACAAGCTTCTTCTTATTAATAACATTTTCTGGCACAAACCTCTCTTCGGAGTGTCTCTCACAGATGTTCTCTCATTTTCACCATTTAGATGTTCAATTGAAATTAAATTTAAGAACTGTAGAAAAAACTTAATTTGTTGTTTTTTAATTATTTGAAGCTGCCACTGCCTTGATTGACAGTTGGCGCAGTGTTCAAAGCTTTAAAAGCATAATTTCGAATCCTTACATTATTCTTAAAGCCATTATGTCAGTTTGTCTCATCTGATCACCAAACCTCACCAGAACACATGCTGGTGTTACAAATTTCACCTCAGCTGGAAGGTGTGGATTTTTGATGCAGATTGACCTGACAAAGGTTCAGCTTCATTTTGACTCTTCTACAAAATGAAACTCCTTATATGATTAAACCAGATTGTAGGAGCAGATTATGAATTTCTGTATTCCAAATGGTTTGGGTCACATGATCTGTCAGCTGTCTATATAAGTATGATCCGGTGTTGATGAGGACAGGTGTGTTCCACCCGAAAGGGGGAAACAGTTTTTGACCGCAACGCAACGCAAAGCAATACTACCGATACAGAAATGAAAGCTATGTGGATCGCAGAAACAATGTATGCGGTGTTATTGTGAACATTGCCGAGTCATGGAAATAAATGGATTACCTGCACTAACATCAAGGACGGCTCTCATTTCAATTAAGCGGCTAAGTAATCGGCGTGTCAACTTTACCCTGGTGTACCACCTCAGGGGCTTAAAGCTTTGGCTTAGCCTCTATACAAAAGTCAAAAACTGTTTATGAAAAGAACTGATCGTGGAGAAGGAACTTTGGATGGCGTTTGTCTACGACGAGGGACGCAGATGGAGCCTGTGTGTTGGGAACGGAGCGTCAGCTGATTGGCATCAGCTCATCTGCAGCCTGGGGTGACGTCGGACAGGATCGGCGTTCAGGAGGACACCTGGGATTTCCTCGTTGCTGGATTTGAAATGCACGCATCAAATAGGTATGTGTAGCGCTACAATTAGTAAGATGGCCATCTGAATCTAAATCTAAACGTGTGCACACATAATGGCATAAATCCAATGCATTGGTTGCTGAAGTGGAGGAACTTTGTATCAATTAACTGGTTGCAATCTATTGACTGACGGACTTTTATTATGGAGGATTGCATAGCGGACGTGGATTTACCAGCAGGTGCTATTGCGCCATCTACTGCTGACAAACAGGACTTTCTGACCAGCAGTTGTGACACACAAATGGGCAAACGAGTGGTTAAACTTTCTGCTAAAGCAATTGCCAATCGGTTAGATCGGTTGCAAGCTGATAGAAAGGCTAATCTAAATAAAGCTAGCAATTTAAAGGAAAAGATACAAGAGTTGATGCAAAATGGTTTGGTATCAGAAGTTCGAACGTTTCTTGATGGTTACATTGACTTGTGTGTTGAAATAAGATGCATACATGATTCATTAATGAATTTATTGCCGGTTGAGGAGAAAGAAAAACATGAAATATGGTTTAAAGCAAAAATGTTGTTCACTGATGAATTTGCTGAAAAGGTGAAAAGGTGGGTTAAATCAAAAGAAGATGATGAACTTAAAAATGAAAGTGTTGGTCATTTAAATATTGGTGCTGATATTAATCATGATGGGTTGGATAACGATGATATTAGGCCTAATGATAGTGTTTCTAATGTGTGTAAACATTATAGTAAAAGTGTTACCAGCAATCGGTCAAGTACAACTTCCTCTGCACAAATAAAAGCTGCAGCAGAACGCGCTGCACTGGTTGCAAGAATGGCTGTTTTGAAGGAACGTCATGCACTGGAGGAACAGGAGCAACTGATAAAAAGGAAAAAGGAACAGCTTGAGCTAGAAACTGAGCTAGCTGCGTCTACTGCAAAGTTGGCAGTTCTGCAGGCTTCTGATGAACAGTGTCTTTCCCGTGCACCAACTGACGGAATGAACTCTTATTTTGAAAGGCAAAAAATGAAACTCACATCAGATAAAACTCTTAATGCCATGGCAAAGGATTATTATCCTGCAGCATGCAAAGTGATGCAGCAAAGAAATGCAGTACCAACACCAACCAAACTGGAAACAATGGATGTGCGACCAAAACGGACTGAAATGAAAAGTTCTGTGAGCAAGCAGCATTTTGATGCACATGATCAAATGGACTTTAAAAAATCATAGGTTTTACAACATGATGTAAAAACTTCTTGTGAAAATCAAACCAGACAAAGAATAAGTCATCAAACTGATCAAGTTCAAAATGGAGATGTTGTCACTATTATGCATAAGCAAAATGAAATAACTGCTGCACTTGTGCATCAACAGCGTCTACTGTCTTTACCACCACGAGACATTCCAGTGTTTGAAGGAGATCCATTTCAATATAAAGCTTTCATTAAAGCATTTGAACATGGAGTGGAAAACAAAGCCAGTAAAGCTGACTGTCTGTATTATTTGGAGCAATTCACTGCAGGACAGCCTAAGGAACTGGTCCGCAGCTGCCAACATATGGATCCTGAACGTGGCTACATTGTAGCAAAAGGTCTTCTGCAGGACCATTTTGGAAATGAATACAAAATAGCAACTGCTTATATAAACAAAGCTCTGAACTGGCCATCAATAAAATCAGAGGATGTTAAAGCTCTACAAGCTTATGCTTTGTTTCTACGAGGATGTTGCAATGTGTTGGATATGCCAAGTAACATGAAAATGGTCCTTTCCAAGCTCCCATACAAACTCAGAGAGAGATGGAGAGCTGTTGCTCATGATATTTTGGAATCATATGACCACAGAGCTCATTTTATTGATCTGGTTGTATTTCTGGAGAAACGTGAGGATCCTGTCTGATCCAATTTTTGGTGACATTGAAGTGTATGCACCACAACATACAGCTAGCCTGAGGTCTTCCAGCAGCTTCAAGCTACAGTCAAGGATCAGAAGTAAAGGGAGTAGTTTTTCTACCACAGCAACATCAGTGGATTACTCTGAAGATGGATCAAAGACACAAAGGCCATACTGTCATTGTTGTTCATGTGCTCACCTTATAAATAAATGCCAACAGTTCAAAAACAAGAAACACAGAGAGAAAATCAGTCTTTTGAAGGACAAAGGGATTTGTTTTGGATGCTTGTGTACTGGTCACATCAGCAGAGATTGTAATAAACGTTTAATCTGTGAAATTTGTGATCAACTACACCCAACTGTGTTGCATATTCCAAAGGCAAATTCTGAGCCTGAACCAATAAAAGAGCCAACAGGAGTTAAACCATCAACTCTTCCTCAGACATGTGGACATACAGGGGCCGGAAAGAGTCGCTGTATTCTGTCAATCATTCCAGTGCAAGTAAAGTCAGCCAAGGGAGTGAATGTCCTACAGACATATGCTCTTTTAGATCCTGGTAGTACAGCTACATTTTGTTCAGAACAGCTTATGCAAAGATTAAACATCACAGGGAAAAGGACTAACTTTCTCTTAAAAACAATTGGGGCAGGAAAAGGTTGTTACTGCTTATTCATTGTCTGGCATTGAGGTATCAGGGTTGAATGGAAACAACTTTTATCCTCTGCCAGAAGTCCTTACGCAGAAGCAAATGCCAGTCACTTCAGATAATATTGTTACTGCTGCAGAAATAGAAAGATGGCCCTATTTGTCAAAGGTTCAAATCCCCACCATAAAGGCCAATGTTGACTTGTTGATAGGAACCAACGCTCCCAAGATATTAGAGCCTTGGGAAGTGGTCAACAGTTGTGGAGAGGGCCCATATGCTCTAAGGACAGTGTTGGGCTAGGTGATAAATGGTCCATTGAATGAAGATGGAAATAACAGCAGCACTGAAGTGAAGCCGCGTTCTGCTCTAGTGAACAAGATCTCTGTATCTAACTTGGAGTTCCTGCTCAACAATCAGTATGACCATGACTTCAATGAAAAAACCTCAGAGAAAAGTGAAATGTCAAGAGAAGACATTCGTTTTATGGAAATCATGGAATCCTCTTCAACTTTACAGGATAAGAAATATTGTCTTAAACTGCCCTTTAAGAACACAGATGCTATGCTACCAAATAGCTACTCTGTAGCCAAGCAGAGGATACTTGGATTAAGAAGGAGGTTTATAAATGACTCTCGACTTCATGAGGAATATTCAAGTTGCCTCCAGGATGTCATTAAAAAGGGTTATGCCGAGCAAGTACCAGATCAACAGTTGAAAGGTACAGTTGGGAAAGTATGGTACATTCCTCACCATGGTGTTTTTCACCCAAAAAAAGGTTCGTTAAGAGTGGTGTTTGATTGTGGAGCCACTTATCAAGGAACATCATTAAATAAAGAACTGCTACAAGGACCGAACCTTACCAGCTCCTTGCTTGGAGTACTCCTTCGCTTCAGGCAGGAGACTGTAGCATTTATGGGTGACATTCAGGCCATGTTCCATCAGGTGAAGGTTGCAGAACAAGACAGAGACTTTCTGCGCTTTCTCTGGTGGCCAGAAGGAGACATCAGCAGAGAACTGAAAGTCTACAGAATGACTGTGCACTTGTTTGGAGCCGTTTCCTCTCCAAGTTGCGCTAGCTATGCGCTAAAGAAAACTGCAGATGACAACAAATATGATTTTTCTGATCAAGCTGTTCTTGCTGTCAAGCAAAACTTTTATGTTGATGACTGCCTGATGAGTTTGGGTTCAGAGGAAGAGGCCATAAAAATTGTGAATGAACTAAATGCTCTCTGTAAAAGAGGTGGATTTCAGTTGGAGAAATGGATCAGTAACAGTCGAGCAGTGTTGCAGTCTATCCCAGAAGAACACTGGGCAAAGGATTTAAAAGAGCTCAATTTGGATCGCGATGACCTCCCAGCTGAAAGAGCTTTAGGTCTACTGTGGTGTGTTGAGTCAGACTCCTTCAGATTTAAGATGGAGATGAAACGTCAGTCTCCAACTAGACGTGGCATGCTGTCCATCACCAGTTCAGTATACGATCCTTTGGGTTTTCTGTCTCCAGCCATCCTACCTGCTAAGATGATGCAGCAAGAGCTCTGTAGGAGGAGCTGTGGATGGGATGATGTCATCCCACTGGATATTTTAAAACGGTGGGAACAGTGGTTGGAGGAGGTCAAGTTACTGGCTTCATTCAAAGTAGCAAGATGTATGAAACCAAAAGATTTTGGGAACCTCAAATACTGCCAGTTACATCATTTCGCTGATGCCAGTAAAGATGGCTATGGAACTGTAACATACATCCGGTTGAAAGACAACAAGGATCATATTAATGTAGCTTTCTTACTAGGAAAGGCCAGAGTAGCGCCTTTAAAAACTGTGACGATCCCAAGACTGGAACTTACAGCCGCAGTTTTGGCTGCCAGAGTGGACGTGATGCTAAAGGCAGAGCTTCAAATGCAGCTGGATGAATCTGTGTTTTGGACGGACAGTACATCAGTTCTGAAATACATCAACAATGAGGATAAACGTTTCCAAACCTTTGTGGCAAATCGGATCTCAACAATAAGAGAGATTTCAAGCCCTTCCCAATGGAGGCATGTTGGTTCCAATGACTACCCAGCCGATGCTGCATCAAGGGGAATGAAACCGACCCGTTTTCTGACTAACCACATTTGGATTGAGGGCCCCAGCTTTCTTTGGAAGCCTGAGGGATTCTGGCCAGAGAATCCTGTTGATAACAAGATGGACTCCAATGATCCAGAGCTCAAAAGGGATGCTCTTGTGAACTGTGCTGTCACTGATTCAATTAAGCCCACTGATTTTCTTATTAACTACTTTTCCGAATGGAGGAAACTCAAGATTTCTGTTGCCTGGTTTCTCAGACTGAAAACCCATTTGTTGCAGCTCATTCGACAAACAGCTCATTTGAAAGATCCTGATCTTAATAATGGGCAAGTGAAAGGAAAAAAGGCTGCAGTGACATCAAAGGGCAACGCCTTAAAGCCCAAGGATCTGTTGGAAGCTGAGTTGGCCATTGTACGCTATTGTCAGCAGCAGAGGTTCGAAAATGAAATTTCCTGCTTGCTGTCCAAGACTGGAACAGTAAGCAAACAGAGTTCCATCTATAAACTGGACCCTATGTTGGATAATGGGCTTTTGAGAGTTGGAGGAAGGTTAAGTAAAGGAGCAATGCCCATGGAAGAAAAACACCCTCTTATTCTCTCTAAAGATCAGCATATCTCCAGGCTCATTCTTAAACATATTCATCAGTTGTTGGGACACAGTGGACGAAACCATACTCTGTCAACTCTTAGGAGGAAATATTGGATCACCAATGCAAATGCAGCAGTGAGAAAAATCATATCTGAATGCCGCAATTGCAGACGTTTTAATGGGAGAGCTTTGGAGCAGAAGATGGCGGATCTTCCAAAAGAGAGACTTGTTCCTGATTTGCCTCCATTTACAAATGTTGGAGTGGATTATTTTGGACCTGTTGAAATCAAGCAAGGCAGAAAACAATGCAAACGATATGGTTTGATATTCACCTGTATGACGAGCAGAGCAATACACTTGGAAGTAGCAAACTCCCTTGAAACAGATGCCTGCATTAATGCAATACGTCGTTTTATCAGCAGAAGGGGTCAAGCTGTTCACATCAGGTCGGACAATGGGACAAATTTTGTTGGAGCCGAACGGGAGTTGAGGCAAGCTCTCGCTTCATTGGATCATAAACGGATTCAAGATGCTCTTACGCCATCTGGAGTTGAATGGAGTTTCAATCCACCAGCAGGATCCCATCATGGTGGAGTCTGGGAACGTATGATACGCCTTGTTAGGCGCATCCTCAACTCCGTTTTAAGACAGCAACGATTGGATGACGATGGACTTCATACTGTTATGTGTGAAATAGAGGCCATATTGAATGATCGTCCAATAACAAGGCTATCAGATGAGCCAAATGACTTGGAACCTCTCACACCAAATCATCTACTGCTACTAAAAGGAAAACCTGCCTTACCACCTGGGCTGTTTGAACCGTCAGATATGTATGTGAAGCGCCGTTGGAGACAAGTTCAATACATCTCAGATTTATTTTGGAAACGCTGGATCAAGGAGTATTTGCCCCTATTGCAAGAAAGACAGAAGTGGAATCAACAGAAGCAAAATTTGAAATCTGGAGATGTCGTCGTCATCATGGATTCATCTGCCCCAAGTGGCTCCTGGCCTCTTGCTAAAGTAATATCGGTTTTTTCTGATAAAAAAGGCATGGTGCGATCTGTAAAACTGCAGACAAAGAACAATATCATTGAAAGACCTATTACCAAACTTTGTTTGATACAGGGGGTGTAAATCAACAGTTATGTATTCATTTGCTCCTATTGTTATTGCATATAATTGTTACGTCTGCCTGCCATAACAATTAGGGGCCGGTGTGTAGGAGCAGATTATGAATTTCTGTATTCCAAATGGTTTGGGTCACATGATCTGTCAGCTGTCTATATAAGTATGATCCGGTGTTGATGAGGACAGGTGTGTTCCACCCGAAAGGGGGAAACAGTTTTTGACCGCAACGCAACGCAAAGCAATACTACCGATACAGAAATGAAAGCTACACTATATTGCCAAAAGTATTTGCTCACCTGCCTTGACTCACATATGAGCTTAAGTGACATCCCGTTCCTAATCCATAGGGTTCAATATGACGTCGGTCCACCCTTTGCAGCTAGAACAGCTTCAACTCTTCTGGGAAGGCTGTCCACAAGGTTTAGGAGTGTGTTTATGGGAATTTTTGACCATTCTTCCAGAAGCGCATTTGTGAGGTCGCACACTGATGTTGGACGAGAAGGCCTGGCTCTCAGTCTCCGCTCTAATTCATCCCAAAGGTGTTCTATCGGGTTGAGGTCAGGACTCTGTGCAGGCCAGTCAAGTTCATCCACACCAGACTCTGTCATCCATGTCTTTATGGACCTTGCTTTGTGCACTGGTGCACAGTCATGTTGGAAGAGGAAGGGGCCAGCTCCAAACTGTTCCCACAAAGTTGGGAGCATGGAATTGTCCAAAATGTCTTGGTATGCTGAAGCATTCAGAGTTCCTTTCACTGGAACTAAGGGGCCAAGCCCAGCTCCTGAAAAACAACCCCACACCATAATCCCCCCTCCACCAAACTTTACACTTGGCACAATGCAGTCAGACAAGTACCGTTCTCCTGGCAACCGCCAAACCCAGACCCGTCCATCAGATTGCCAGATGGAGAAGCGCGATTCGTCACTCCAGAGAACGCGTCTCCACTGCTCTAGAGTCCAGTGGCGGCGTGCTTTACACCACCGCATCCGACGCTTTGCATTGCACTTGGTGATGTATGGCTTGGATGCAGCTGCTCGCCCATGGAAACCCATTCCATGAAGCTCTCTGCGCACTGTTCTTGAGCTAATCTGAAGGCCACATGAAGTTTGGAGGTCTGTAGTGATTGACTCTGCAGAAAGTTGGCGACCTCTTCGCACTATGCGCGTCAGCATCCGCTGACCCCGCTCCGTCAGTTTACGTGGCCTACCACTTCGTGGCTGAGTTGCTGTCGTTCCCAAACACTTCCATTTTCTTATAATACAGCTGACAGTTGACTGTGGAATATTTAGGAGCGAGGAAATTTCACGACTGGATTTGTTGCACAGGTGGCATCCTATCACAGTTCCACGCTGGAATTCACTGAGCTCCTGAGAGCGACCCATTCTTTCACAAATGTTTGTAAAAACAGTCTGCATGCCTAGGTGCTTGAATTTATACACCTGTGGCCATGGAAGTGATTGGAACACCTGATTCCAATAATTTGGATGGGTGAGCAAATACTTTTGGCAATATAGTGTATGTGGATCGCAGAAACAATGTATGCGGTGTTATTGTGAACATTGCCGAGTCATGGAAATAAATGGATTACCTGCACTAACATCAAGGACGGCTCTCATTTCAATTAAGCGGCTAAGTAATCGGCGTGTCAACTTTACCCTGGTGTACCACCTCAGGGGCTTAAAGCTTTGGCTTAGCCTCTATACAGATAATAAAACATATATTTCTTTTTGTTTTCCAAATAGTTCGAGCCTGTCCAAAAGTATAAAGATTCAAGAAATATTATATTTGGGTTAAAGTGCAAAAATATGTTTTTAATTTCCAGCTGATGCTAACAGAAAATGCACACCATTGACAAGAAGTTGACATTGTTTCACAACAACCTCGTTAACTCTGTAAATAAATGTTCCTATTCCCTTAAACTTAAAGTTGTTCTTGAAAATGAACATGTCCTTCCATTAAAGGGTAGAATAAATTGAAATTGTAATACTGAATAAAAATAAAAGTTCCAGAAATGTTCACCTTTTAGATTTGTATTATAACTTTTTTCAATTTTGTGTTATTTGAGTTACTAGTTTGAAGTTATAATATCCTTTAATGGGGGAAGTATGTACATTTTCTTTAGGGCTGCAACTAATGATCATTTTGCTCATCAATTAATCTGTTGATCATTTTTCCCATTGATCGATTAATAATCAGATAGCAAAAGGTCTTTTTACATAATTTAAACCAGGATAATTTTCCGCTTGAGGAGTTTTTGATAGAACATGTATTAATGGAGGAAAATGTTTTTTTTTACATCTTAAATGCAAAATAATAATTATTAGGTAATTACTGCTCTAAGCGGGTCACTCTGAAAGCTAAAGGCATGTTTTAGAGTCTCTACACGCCAGTTAACGATTAATTCATTACTTAATTAGTTGCTAATTATTTCAATAATCAATTAATCCCATCAATTGTTTTCATCCCTACATATATTCATAAGAAATATCAGACCCATGCATGATGACTGTCATTTTTCTGTATTTTTCTATGTAATGAATAAAATGCAAAGCTGACAAGAATGGTATAACATACTAACAAATAATCTTGTCCAGTTAGAGCACATGATGAGCAGACCTTTTAGAACTAATGTTATACATTTCAAACATCAAAAAGCAAATACATACATTTATTTCCCGTTAATGAAACGAGACAAACTCAGCTGCCAAGATTGTACCAACATTTGAAAAAACCCTACATAATGTTGTTGCAGTTGGAAGGTGTTTTATAATAAGATTGAAGATAATATTTTTGAATTCTCCTCCACGGAAAGCATTCCTACGCATCCCCGATATGCAGCTGCACACTTCCTGTCAGCTGGCTGCAAGGAGAATAGAACAAAATGTCAAGCAGCTTACTTTAAACTTTGCTTTAGTTCTTTGTTAATGTGTTAATTTCACCAATATATATATATATATATATATATATATATATATATATATATATATATATATATATATATATATATATATATATATATATATATTCTTTTTTTATTTTTTTTTTATTTTTAGGTAACTGTAGTAAAAGTTTCACAAGTTGCGTTTTTTAATGAATCTGTCCTCATTCTGGAACCATTTTAATCCACCTATCCAAAAACTGCTCCCTAGTAGAGCTGATTAATTAGCACTTTATTCGAGTGTGTGTAAATCAGAAGCCAACTTCAGCGTCAGCCGGTTTCCGGGGGGAGGGAGGTGGTGGAGCGTGGCTGATGCTGCCTCTCAAGCTAACCAAGCCATCCACCTCGGACAGCCTCTCACCTGTGCGCGTGCAAATAGCCACGCGGACGTCCGTTTTTTTTCCCTCTTTTTTTCTCCGTGTCATGAATGTTCATTGTGTTTTCTGCTGGCGGACTCTCCTAAGGGGCGAAGTCGTTTGCGTCGTTAGAGGTGAACGCGGAGACTTCATCAACATGGCGATAGCAGCTGCTGCTGCTGCGGTGATAACCAGGTACAGACTTCCCTGTTCCCTCCAGACACGTTGCTAGAAATCAGCGCACAGGAGTTCCTTTCCGTGGCTACCAGCTTCCACAGGAGGAGCAGACGGTGTCGGAGGTGCTGTCAGGTCACAGTCAGCCAATTAAACATTTCTAATGGGGTTTTCTTCTCGTAAAGAAAGCAATTTCAGCTCAGGTCGTGCTGGATTTCTCAGTCTGGCTCTAGTTTCAGCAGACGGTAAAGGCTTTCCACCTGTTTGCATAGGAGGCAGCTGGTTCAGCACCATGGACAGCGAACCACATGTCTATAGAAAATCCGTGCAAACCATCAATAAAACTCTTAATGGAGGTGTAATAAAAAAATGAATTATTCTAATGCTCTATCTTCTTATATAAAGCTTTATTTCACCTTTTGGCATAATGATTGTTTTGTGCTGCAAGTGCCCCAAGGGCAAAAAGGAATCCCCTTTAACAGACAATGTCACCTTCTCATTTATTAACAAGGCTTCTGCCTTTAGCTTCAGTTCAAAGTTAATAGAACCACAGACATCTGGTAAAAAAAACCAATCAACCACAATTAATTTGGCTGAGCCTTTTAAATGTTCTCAATCTACATTTTCTGAAAATAACATTTTCATCTATCTATCTATCTATCTATCTATCTATCTATCTATCTATCTATGTTTTTTTTCTTTTAAACAAAGGAAAGAACATGTTCAATTAGACATAATTATGTTGTAGCTTAAGTGTTTTCTGGGACAGAATAAACATACAGCGGATCAGTGTAACCATTAGCTAAATAATGATTGGGTGAACAACTTTTTATTTTGTATGGATTTTTGTATACACACAAGATTACATTTATGTATGAATGACTGAAAATATACAGCAGATACAGCATACCACTTATTTAAAGGATATTTAAATCATCCTTTAAGATTAAAACTTCTTATTTAATAATTACTTAAATTTTTTAAAAAGAAAGTTAAATTTCATGATTAAAAGCCAGTAATTTGTCTAAAATCCATGCCAACACTGTCGTAGGAGTGATGGCATTGTTAGACAGCTGGTTCAAACGCAGACTGTCACTCTGGTCCCCTGAGCAAGAGCCCTAAACCCAAACTGCTCCACTAGAGCAAATTTTCCCACTATGGGAATAAAAAGGAATCTCTTTCCTGTTATTCGCTTGTATTTATTTTTATATTCAGATCATATATTAGTTTTATACATATGTAATCTTTCTGCCAGGATCCATGAAGGCAGATTTGGCTGCTGGCCCTCTGTTGTCAATCTGTCATGTTAAATCTGACTGTAAGGACAGCCACCATGAGGGGTCAGTAGTAAGGATGATGGCTAAGGATCCTAATATACTTCCAAACAGCTAATGGTATGCATGCTGTCAGGATACATATTACAGCATGATATATCTTTGAAGATAAACTCATAGATGTGTTTAATGGATCTTCTTAGTCCCAAAGTCCCTTATTGACGGTACAGCCTGGGCTGCAAGGAGGGAGATATGCATGTGGAAAGGACGAGCAGATTCTAAGTATTTGAGACTGATGTTTCTTGACGTCTCCATCTTGGAGTAGGGGCATGCTGTAAAGCTGCATGATTTATAGTTACCATCAGTGGTGGAGTGGTGGTTCTACACTTAATTTACCAGTCGAAAGACTAGAGTTTATGTTTTTGCCTTGTTTTTATTTATTTTAGTTATGGAGGCACAGAGAATACTAATACAATGAACAGGGCAATAGTTCATTGTTTGTTATTGCATTTCGCCTGACTTACAGCTCTGGAGACCATATATAGCAATAGATGCTGAATGCCTTTGTTTTTCAGGAAGGAAGGAAGGACTGATCTGTAAGATCAAGGATTCCTGCCACATTAATGAAGAACTGGCCAATCAGAGTTAGACCAATCAGATGTCTGTGCCTGGTTTCTGATCCATCAATGCCCATTTTTTTTCTGTCCTTCTTTCTTCTTAGATAGCTCCTTTCTCATTTTATAATATCCGGCTTTAGGTCATTTTTAGCTTCCATGCAGAAGAGTTATCTGGCTAGGACAATCTTTTAGTGTCTGAGTAAGACATGTTCAAAGATAGGGGAAACACTCCAGTTGCTGGTTGGACCAGGCAGTGAACCAGGTATCGGTGAATCTCTAACCTCAGACCATAACACCTCCACCACAGACCTGAACCAGACATCCCTTTTTCTGCAAGGGCATATTAACCTTGTGCTTCTGGATCATTCTTCATGTGGACTCTTCAGACCACATAAGATAAATTCAAAATCCTAGCTGACCTTTGCATCGTGCACGTAGAACTGTTCTGACCCACAAAGACATTTCACTGTGGGATTACTATTATTATTGTTCTTAAATCAGTTTGGCGAATGATCCCAGTTCTGATCATGGAGGGTTGTCTTTTAACCTTATGCCCTTTTTAAAGATGAATAATTGTTCATCATGTAAAAAGGGGATTAAAGCTACTTTAGAAAAATGTTTTGGTTCTTAATCATTTAGGTGAAGTAGAGTTTAACCTTTCAGAATAATAGAGTAATAATCTAAAAAACAGAAAGCTGCTGACTGACGGTCTGTTTTCTGTCATTCCCGTTTAAAAAAAGGAGCAAAAGCTGCCGAGATCACATTTGAGATCCAGCCAATGGGGAGATCTCCGGGCCATCACCGTGTCCCCCTAGAAACACGGCCCACCTGTGATATTGTAGACAGCGGGAAGCACCAAGGAGCCGCTGATAATGGCTCACTAGGGTCTTTCACTGGTGAACTTGTTTGTGTGCCTTCTCACCACTTATCCTGTGGGAGAAAGCTAGGCCTCTGGGTGAGAAGGGGGGACAGCGGATCGCTGACAGGGACATCTGGTGCTAGCGCTGATTAAGGAAACTGTAGCTTACTGCATTGGCTTATTCTAACTTCTTCTGATTGGACTTCAGTCTTTTTCTGTTTCCAGCTGGAGGCCAACTACCAGTTAATTACTGCAGGAGAAAATGTCATCTGTGTACAGAGAGCTGTGACTCCATGAAGCATAAAATGACTAAGATAGAGCTGAATCTCGTAGCAGATAGAGATGTACCTTCCTGCTTTTAAATTTCTCTCTTTTTACATACACGATAATATGCAATATAAGCTCAACTTTGTTGAGAATTTGTCGGGGGGGGGGGGGGGGGGGGGGGGGGGGGGGGGGGAAACGGATGTGTGAATAATTTCCGTAGGGGCCGCGTCAGTTTCTTCTCTCCAGACCTCCTGTCTGAAAGAGATGATAAACGACTTTTTTCATGGTCCGTGATTCTCATATGAACCTTAGCTATCAGCCATCAGTTATAAAACTGAAAATGTCAGACTATTGTGTGAAACAGAAAGGCAACCCTAAGTGGGATTAGTCACTGTAAACCATTAGCATGTGAAATGGCTTCTTTTCACGTTTTTCTTTCCCTGCATCCAGGCTTGTCAAATCTGATATCTGCCCAGATGTAGTGGCAGCTTTTCATGCCAAAATAAGAGCTTTTAGTAAACACAGACAAAATGCAATTAAAGAAACACAAAAACAACCTCTGTCTGCACAGATATGTTTTTATAAAGGTTCCTACAGAGATAGAAATATGCCGATATTTTAAAACTCATGTAGCCGATAACCGATATCGATACCGATGTTAAAGCTGGACAAAAATAAGTAGTCATTGAAAATAGCAGTTTTGTTATCCATTTCTGACACTTTGAAAAATAATATACTCAAATATATTTTCATATGCTGATATCAAATTGATTTTTAAAAACGCGGTATCGATCTGTTTTACTTTCAAAATCTCGTGAAATTTCATCGTTCTGTTACAAACTCTCGTGATATTTTGCAAATTCTTGTGAGATTTTGTTAGTAAAATAGATCGATACCGCGTCAATATATCAACATATAAAAATATGGCAAAATTTCGTGAATTTTCGGGGGATTTCGTAGCATAACGATGACATATAGCAATATTTCATTAGTAAAAGAGATTGATATGGTGTTTTTAAATGGCAATATATCAGCATATGAAGATATTGTGATATTTTAATGTATCAATATTTTTTCCCTCGTCTTTAGAAGTTTTTTAGTCTGTAAAATAGAAGTTTTTGAGGAAGAAGAAGAAGTAGTATTTTATTTTTTTTTTAGACTTTAGAAACTCAGAAGCTGATCAAATATCGGGTTAAATATCGGTGGGGTGGCCGATGTCCGATATTCAGTTTTAAGGCCGATACAGGCCGATACCGATAGGGGGCCGATTATATCGTGCATCCCTAATGTAAATCATTTAAAAATCAGCTTTGTTTAGTTAGTAGCTGATTAACCAGATCATAATGGGTTACAATCTGGTTAACAGAAGCAAATACATCATAATATAAATATCCAAAAAAGATATTGCCGATTGCAAAACGGGCATACAACTGGAAAGAACTGTCCTGCCAAACAATTTAGAACCTTGTTATAAGAAAACAATGCAATGCTGAAATTAATTCCTTATATCTAAGTATTTATAAACATTTATAGTTTTTTTTTATTTTTTTTATATATCTTTATATTTCGATTCCGACTAATGCAGACTAATTTTGCAAACATGTTGGGTATGCAGTGTAACTGTTGAAAAGTCAGGAAAGCAACCGGGTTTGTGGCACTGCTGCTTTGCAGCATGGAGATTGTGGGTTTAATTCCCTTCTGTGTGGAAAATCTTTCATTTTATGGTGTTGAGTAGATGTAACCTAATTTCTCCTGGGTTTTTAATGGCTTTTAAGATCTTATGAATAGAATTTCAGCAATTTTGTGAAATGTACTGAACCAAACTGAGTATAAATTCTTATCTTCATTTTTCTGGGTACATTTATTGGTTCTTTGCAATGCAGTGTATCATTTAGTTATTTTTTTTTTCAGTTTAAAAGTATTAGAAACAACTGTTTTGTGTTTTTTTTGCTGTTTGTTTTTTAAATTATGTTTCATTAAATACTATAGAAATGTGGAGAGCAGTTGGAAAGAAATCTGTTCTTGTTCTTATTAATAAAGTGCGTCCAGCAGGCGGAGGTATTTGTGATGTCATACAGATTAGGTTAAAAAAATGTATATGCTCTTAATGTTAGTATGCCAAAAAAAGGAACTGCATTTGGTTTTTCTATATTGTTTCATGAAATGAACTACAGTGTGATGCATTTGCACTTTGGCTTTAATAATCAGAATGTAACTTGGATATTCTTCTGATTTCAATGTAAAATGATTACTTTATAAGTTTATTTTTGATGTAGATGCACCTTATAAGTTTTTCCCGGGCACAAATGCTGCTCAGAAATCTGAAAAACCTGATCTTCTTCTTTAAAAAGCTGGTCTAATATCTTGTTATTTATAGAGAACAACGTCCAGCAGTTTTTCTTAATATTTTTAAGGTAAAACCCTTTTTTGTTTTGTTTTTAGTATCATATTCCAAAAATATCAACATCCCTCAGAGAAAGAAGTGTCCATCTTTGTTTTCAGTAACACTATTGTCTTAGTTTGCTGGTTAGAAAGTTTGCTTTGAAATTGTTTTTACCACACGTTTTTGAACCCGTTCAAATTTGTTGATCTGGATCATGATCCACAGCTCCTTCTGTTGTTTCGTCTGAAAATCTGAAAATAAAATGGTGCTTCTTTAAAAAATAACAAAACATAAAATAATTTAAAGGCCATTAAGTTGAAAATTGGGGGAAAAATATGTCTCTACACTGTAAAGTTGTAACCTGCTGGTTTAGTTTAAAGAATGTTCATTTTTGGCCTAGTCAAAGCACAGACCTCTACTTGAAAATTATGTTATGACCTCTAGATAAAGAACATATGAAGAAGGATAAAATGTAATGTAAAACATAATGTAAAAACTAAAAGTAGATTTTAAAATGGTTAGAAAATAATCAGCCAAAATTGCTGAAGATGGGTGCATCACATAAAAAATGACAAGCTGCTTTTTGGTCACGTTAAAGTTTAAACAATAAACAAGAATCATTCTTAAATGATTACCTTTAGCTAAAGGCTTCTCTTGTGTCCCCTGGCAGCTCTCTCCTATAGCTGAGCCCCTCGCTGCCCTCTGAAGGAGCAGGATGACAAGATGGCACAGCTGCTTGTACCGCCCGGACCAGACAGCTTCCGCCCCTTCGTCCCCGAGTCGCTGGCCGCCATCGAGAGGCGCATCGCCGAGGAGGAGGCCCGGCGACCGCGGGCGGAGCGTCGCAGCGACGACGACGATGAAAATGGGCCCAAGCCCAACAGCGACCTGGAGGCAGGGAAATCTCTGCCCTTCATCTACGGGGACATTCCTCCAGGAATGGTGTCGACCCCTCTGGAGGACCTGGACCCCTATTACAGCAACCAGAAGGTCTGTTTCAGGGTTTTAAACTATCTGAAAGAGAAACGGTTAAATAGATTGTAGCTCTATACTCTCTGCACCTCCTCTCTGCATTCATGCAGCAAAGCCAGGAGGCGATTGTTCTGTGGTGTCCAGGAAGCTCAGGATGCTTTAATGGAGCCTTCATCTTGTTTGTTGCGACTCTCCATTGCAATCATCCAGCAAATCTTTGGACTTTAAATCAGCCCTGTTTGTCAGCACAGTGACGCAGTGGATTTTAGCAGTGTGGGCTGAAGCCAGGTCCTGCAGGATAAATAAATTAGCATCACTATGCAGCTTGTTGGCAGATGGAAACATTTGGACGTCATGAAACAGAATTGAGCGACTCATCAGCGGATGAAATGGCACCAAAAAAACCCCAACTAACTTCACACTGGATCTCAAGCAGCTTGGATTCTGACCTCCTAATAAAACAAACCCATCCGATCTCATATGGTTAGCTTAGGCTAGATTGAAGCTACCGAGGACCATCCTAAACCTGGCTCCATTTCCAATGAAAAAAAGCCAGCATAGCTTTCACGCTGCTGTCCTCAGCCACTAAGTGCTGCTGAAAACCTTGTATTTCTTAACCTTTAACACATTCAGACACCATAACAACATGTTCACTAGCAGAGGTGAAAATTGGAGCTGTGTGGGTGTCACATGAAGGTTAAAACCATGCTAAGTGGAAATAAACAGATGTTACTTCAGCTTTAATACCACACAATGCAGCAATGAAATAAGTTCCTAAATTTCTCTTTGAGACAGCGCCTTCCTTCAGCACCATAAAAAAAAATATAGTAAATATAAACATTGAGGATCATTTTTCATCAATTTTTTCAGGGTTAGTTTGATTAGTTTCTACTCCAATCAACATCTGACTGCTAAATCCTTGAGTAATAAGAGTGTCAAATTCATCTATAACAACTTTAACTTTTGTCTATTTGACGAAACCTCTCTGGACTTCCTTGCCATGATGATGACTATGATTGCGAAGGTGGTGCTACAGAAAGGGGAGGAGCTTAATGTCTGCTTACATTTCTGTTTGTATTGATTAGATTTAAACAAGTATCTAAATATCAATGGAAGTAAGGTGCATGATTATAACCAAAAAAACTGGTACAACTATAATGTATCCGTAGTATCTGGGCTCCTAAAAGTTAGTGTTTAGCATGAGCTACTACAATGTTTTATACGATGCCTATCTGAAGCTTTTTCTGTTGTTTTTTTGTCTTTCAGACCTTCATAGTATTGAATCGCGGGAAGGCAATCTTCCGTTTCAATGCCACTTCTGCCTTGTACATCCTAAACCCCTTCAACCCTCTGAGGAGGATAGCTATCAAAGTTTTAGTGCACTCATATCCTTTCAGGGTGGCGCTGGATGGGGCCTGGTTTGGATTAAAGGGTTTAACAGATAAAAGAGGGAATTAAAGGAGCTGCTGATGAAGGCTAAATATATGGCTAAGCCTTTTCTTTTTTGATCTGCTTGGTGTCCATCTCTAAGATACAGACGGAGGGGGAGTTTTTTTCCTGTTTTGGTTGTCCTTTTTTGGCGGTTTCCTTAACTCTGTTGCTACGATGTTTAGCATGTTGATCATGTTCACCATTCTGACCAACTGTGCTTTCATGACCCTGAGCAACCCGCCGGAATGGGCAAAGAATGTAGAGTAAGTACACCAACGTTACCTTTGAGGTTCATTTGTCTAGTAACAAACAAAAACAAGCACATTTTGTGAGGAGCGGAAGGTATGTGGCATGCAAAGTTTGCATGTTCCAGATAAAAAATAAGAGAAAAATGTATAAGCACTTCCTGTTAGTCAGCATTATACTGCAGATTCCCATTAAAAACAGTAAAGTTCGTGGTTCCAATCCTCTTCTCAAAGCCAATCTTCCTCTCTGTGTGTTTTCATTTCCTCTCCCCCTCCCTCCCAGGTACACATTCACAGGGATTTACACCTTTGAGTCTCTAATAAAGATCCTGGCCAGGGGGTTTTGTGTGGGGAAGTTCACTTTTCTGCGGGACCCGTGGAACTGGCTGGATTTCAGCGTCATACTTATGGCGTAAGTATGACCTCATGTGTTGTCAGAATCCTCTTGTAATGACCTGGAAAACTGTTTAGCCTGTTAGAGTCCCCAGCATGAGACAAACCAAGTATGGAGAGATGTAATCTGAAGTTTAGTAGTGAGCGTTTAGAAAGCATTGCCAGGAATCGAAGATGCCCTTCATGGATGCGATCCCCCCAAGGAACATTACTCCGCCCAAATTTGGGTCAATGCATCCAGCTACATGTCTTTAAAGTGCATGATGACGATAGAGTGCATGCTCTAAAGATGTTTTGATCGTATTTTGTTGTAGAGACGCACCGATCAGATTGTTGTGGCTGATTTTAATACTTAATTAAGCCATTGCTGATTTTTTTTTTTATTTTTTTAGAAGGCTTTAAAATGCTATTAGTTAGCAGATGCATCTTTCTTACCTCAGTAACAACAACCACACCAAACAGTGTTGCTCCATGACCTGGCACTGCTTACTGTAGGTTTGCAGGATTTAGAAGTTTTTCCAAGCTGAGAAATTCTCCAAATTTAGCGAGCAGATGATTTTTTTTTTTTTTTTTTTGTGGTGCATCTGAATTTGAATTTCTGACGCCCTGTTAGAGGATGGGTGATTTCCCACATGTGACTCACTGAGCAGTAGGTTTTGGTCTGCAATGCTCTGTAGTAACTGTGCATTTAATCCTGCAGGTATATAACAGAGTTTGTAAACCTAGGCAATGTTTCAGCTCTGCGCACATTCAGAGTTTTGCGAGCTTTGAAAACTATCTCAGTTATACCAGGTAAGGGCGCCTGCTGCCAGCACTCCTGCCGTTTGTCCTCTGTGTGTGACCGTTTGCCGTCCCCCCCCCCCTTTCCCTTCCTCACCCTCCCCTTCCCGTAACCCCTCCTTGTTGTCTCGTCACGCCTCGTGTGTGGATGTCTGATCTGTGAATGCTCGTGTGTATGTGGGTGCGTGTTCCACACCTCCCCCCCCCCCCTTCCAAAATCCCTTCCCACCCCCTCCTCGAATACCACCCCTCCCCTCCCCTCCCCCATCCCTGCATTCCCTTACAGATATGTCACAGAGTTTGTGGACCTGGGCAATGTCTCAGCACTGCGAACCTTCAGGGTTCTGAGAGCCCTGAAAACAATATCAGTCATCCCAGGTGAGACGGCCATCAAGGCCTATAGGGTTAACATAACGCTAATGGCTAACTGGCATTCCGCTAACATCAAAAACCCATGCCCCCTCCCCCCCCTCTCAGCTCATCTCACAGTAGCTAAGCCTGACGACGCTAGTCGCCGTCCCTCATGCTGCCTTCGTCCCAAGGCCAGTAAAAGCTGGAATCTGTCTCCAATCTGCAGAGATTGACAAGATTCTGGGCTTTTAAAAACATCCTTTAAGGCAGAATCCTTTTTGGTTGAAATCTATTCTTGCCTTGGGAGCCTTTACAAGTAGTTTTGCACTATTTATTTTGTTTTCCTTTTTGCATGAGACATTGCAAAAGCCGATTTTCTTGTGGCAAGCTCTTGTGTGTGTGTGTGTAGGTTTCCTCCTTACCTTGTTTTCCCGTGCATGTGTCGTTCAGTGTTGTGCGTGTTTTGTGGTGAAAACACCTGGTTAGTGGTGAGCAATGCTAATTGAACACCACTGTAATTCACATCACAAACACAAAGATTTTTTTCATACAGTCCAAACAACATTCATCAACTTGGAGCTCCTATAATTTGAGGTCTTCTGTATCTTTCAGGTTAAATGTTTGCAATACCTGCACATTTTAAAGTTTAAATTCACTTAAGGTTTATTTAATCCACACAGGATCAGAATTATAAATGGATAAGCAAAAAAAAAAAAAATACACTATGTGTTTAGACAAGTTGCAGATAAAATACAAAGAGAAATCATCGTCAAGCAGGATTTATTAAAGTCGGTTGGTTTGCTTTTTCAGACTAGGCTTTCTGTAAGGTTAGGCTGCACCAAGTTTTGAATAATTGCTCAATTTGATGATCCAAAATGAGAACTGAATCATGTTTTAACCCTCTGTTTGTCTAACTGGAGGTAAAGTTAGAGAATCTGAAGAGTTTTCCTCCTCTTTTTCCTAATTTCCTCAACATGATGCCACCACCAGCATATTGGACTGTTTGGTTGGCCCCAAATCTCACATTTCCACAGCTTGTTCCTTTTACTGGAGTTTAGTGCAGGGATGTGGAACCTGCGGCTTCTGGCTCTTAATCGTGGCTAAAAATGATTTAAAGAACTAACTCATGTACTATATTAACAAATAACAGTCTTAAAGGCAAAGTGGTTTTTATAAAGGATATTTCAATTGATTTTCTCAACAGACCATCCTAAAAAAAGCAGAAATATGCTTCCAGAGCCATTTTCTTTTAGTTTGCTTAGAAATTATGTGTTTTATTCTAATTTTAAAAGCTAAAATTATAAATAAACTGCTGGTTTCTTAATATGGCAACAGCTTTCCTATAGGAGATAATTAACAAAAATAATAGGTTGACATATTCAATTCAGTTCAGTTTGTTTATTTAGCGCCAATTCACAACGCTTGTCATCTAAAGGCACTCTATAGAGACAATTCAACCAGATCATGCAGTCAAATTGCTTAAAAGTTTTCTACCTAAGGAAAACCAGCTGATTGCATGCATGTAGAGACAGTGGAGAGGAAAAACTCCCTTTTAACAGGAAGAAACTTCCAGTAGAACCAGGCTCAGTGTGAGAGATACAAAAAGGCAAAGTCATGTAATATTTTGCTTTTCTAAATGACTTTTACTGGCTGGAGTCATTGTTTCAAAATGGCTCTTTGGATATCAAAGGTTACAGACCGCTGGCTTAGAGTGTCTCAGTTCTTTTCCCCCTGGATCCACACTGCAGCTAAGTAGTTTGCTAAAGTATGTTACCCAAAATTCGGTGGTGCGTGTGATGTATTGAGAAAAAAAGGTGAAAGCATTTTTCGCAAAATCATTTTGTTTTTGTATTTTCTGGTGGCGATTTTAATGGAATAGTTTATTTTGGTTAACAAGCATAGAATGGTTAAATTTACATTCCCAAACAAAAGTAACTGAAAATCCAAAGCTTTTTTGTGCCCAGCCCTCAGTAAATATCAAATTAATTAATCTTCTACTATATGTGTGAAACCAAAATAGTTTTTTTGTTGCGATTTCAATAGTGAAATCGTTTTTTTTTAAGAAGGAAGATTGGAAAAACAATTAGGGGTTATTGGTGCAGAGGCGCAAGTAGGTGCACTTCTACCCAGGGCGTGCTTCATAGAGGGACGTAGGGGGCAGGGGGGGTCTTGCGTTTTAGTTCGAAAGCTAAACCTGCTCGATTTTCCAGTCTGGCTTTTTGACCATCCTTCCTATCAGAAAAGTCGGATCTCATTCAACCTTTCTCATTTAGAGCGTAATGGCAGAGCAGTGGAAGACAATTCAAGAAGCCTTAAATTAATTCAAATATGTCTTGTTTCTGCCCTCTGGTCTGAGCTGCTCCCCTTGTGATTAAATGAAATTCATTGAGTCGTTCTGGAACAATTTAAGA
The DNA here is from genome assembly GCF_016077235.1 of Cyprinodon tularosa. Lineage (NCBI taxonomy): Eukaryota > Metazoa > Chordata > Actinopteri > Cyprinodontiformes > Cyprinodontidae > Cyprinodon > Cyprinodon tularosa. The sequence continues at coordinate 1,718,294 of NW_024039207.1, forward strand.
ACCTTCAGCCATAAAAAAAATCTCCTGAAACAAACAATGAGGCTAATTTGACATCAACGAAAGTTAATAAAAGAAGAAGGAAGCATTGTTGAGAAACATTGATGGAAAATGCAAATTATTTTTAGATATTTTTACAATTTACAACAAGACAAAACAGTCATCGTTGCACGATACAAAAGATACAATTTGCTAAAAGGCATTTTTTTTTTAAAGAAAAGTGTGGAAGCTTTAATAAGGTTTGATTTAGATGCAATGTGGTATACAGTAAACCCTGAAATAGAACAGCTCAAATATTTGTAAAAATCTCCTAATTAAAGAAGTTCTTGTCTAACCTTTTGACTAACGATTGATACCAGATGTTAAAACTAGCTTGACTGTGTGAGTCAAGAAGAGAAAAGTGCATTCAGAGGTTCACAGATGCAAGAAATCTGACCTAAATTTGAAAAGCTGCACGAGTAAAAGGATGCTTTTGCAAGATATGATATGATGCTTGCTTGAGTAGTTTGGATTTAGTTAGTGAGGAAAGCCAGGGATGTTCGGACATAGAAATAGGAGGAGGGATGGTGTATATCATGGAGATGAACCCAGATTTATGTAGCAGCTGATTTCTGTCAATCAAACATCTTAATTTTTGAGCTGGTGTTTTCCCTCTAACATCTAGGGAACTAGTAGACTTCTCTTTGCATAAAGGATCTAGTCCTTCTTGTTTAACCTCTTAACATCCACCTCATTTTGGGTAACCCTCGCCTCGCATACCCTAATGGAAAAGCAAATAACTTAGGAACTGTAAGCCCAAATTACATGTGTGATACATTATTTGAAAGCTAACACCCTTTAGTTTCCTAATATATAAATTAAAATTGGGTGACTAGAACACGGACCAAGCTGCATCAGTTCAAACATAACTCAAATTGTTGTTTTTTTTATTCTCGGAAATGATAGGTTTTTTTTGAACAGCAGTAATAAAGACATTCTTGATTTTTTTCTTATTATATTTGTTCTACATCATGTCAACCACAAATGCAGAAAATTTTAGCCCTCTAGCTATAACAGTTCCAGAGCTGTGGGCCTTTGAACTTTTGGTGTCAGCTTGGAGCTGCGCTCAATGGCTCCACCTGCTAGTAAAAAATTTACCTGCAGGTGGAATTATTACCCCCACTTAAAGTCGACCCGGTGGGTTTTAAGAGGTTAAATAAAGCAAATATGGTCTGTAAGTTCTGCTAAAGAGCTGACATGAAGGCTAGGATAGATTCTCTTGGATTTTGTATTTGTATCAGAACAAACCGCAAACCGAGCAAACTGCCAAACCGCAGCCAATCCCATGTTAGTCCCTAAACATCTGTGACAGAATATAGATAATTTAACAAATGAAAAAAAGATGAACAATAACAAGTTTCACATAAACTCTACCTTTTCCAGCTGCAGGCAACAGAAACACAAACATATTTCTTTCACTTTTTCACGCTGCAACTACAAACCTCAGTGTAATTTATTGGGATCTTGTTTAATAGGTCGACACAAAACATGTGCATATAATGCAAGGGAATGTAACATAGATTCATTCTAGGTTTATTTTACAAATCTATCTGAACAAGGGTGTGTGTTTGTATTTATTTATCTGCATTTATTTGCAGCTTTGTGAGACTTAGTGTTATTTTAGATGAAGGATTGAATGGAGCTCCATGAGATGCTCAAAGTTTTACAGCCCAACTATCTTCTCTCTGACCTGTCTCCTGGGTAACTTAGGCTATTGACGCTGTTTGGTCTCTTTTCTACGGTGGCCCTGAAGTGCAAAGTGCAACTACAAATCTAAAAGCGCAACTACATTAAGGAAATCGCAACTACATAAAGCAAAGCACAACTACATTAAGGAAAACACAATTACATTAACCTACCGGAAAAGGTAGGTACCAATCAGCGATGTCTCATGTTTCCCACTGGTACCTACAGATTTGTACAGGTGCTGGTCATAAAATTAGAATATCATGAAAAAGTAGATTGATTTCAGTAATTCCATTTAAAAAGTGAAACTTGTATATTATATTCATACATTACATACAAACTCATATATTTCAGATGTTTATTTTGTTTAATTTTGATGATTACAAATGACAACAAATGAAAATCTCAAATTCATCATATCAGAAAATTAGAATATTGTGAAAAGGTTCAAAATTGATGGCCCCTGGTGCCACACTCTAATCAGCTAATGAACTCAAACCACCTGCAAAAGCCTTTAAATGGTCTTTCAGTCTAGTTCTATAGGCTACACAATCATGGGGAAGACTGCTGACTTGACAGTTGTCCAAAAGACGACCATCGACACCTTGCACAAGGAGGGCAAGACACAAAAGGTCATCGCTAAAGAGGCTGGCTGTTCACAGAGCTCAGTGTCCAAGCACATTAATAGAGAGGCGAAGGGAAGGAAAAGATGTGGTCGAAAAAAGTGTACAAGCAAGAGAGATAACCGCACCCTGGAGAGGATTGTGAAACAAAACCCATTCAAAAATGTGGGGGAGATTCACAAAGAGTGGACTGCAGCTGGAGTGAGTGCTTTAAGAACCACCACACACAGACGTATGAAAGACATGGGTTTCTGCTGTCGCATTCCTTGTGTCAAGCCACTCTTGAACCACAGACAGCGTCAGAAGCGTCTTGCCTGGGCTAAAGAGAAACAGGACTGGACTGCTGGTGAGTGGTCCAAAGTCATGTTCTCTGATGAAAGTAAATTTTGCATTTCCTTTGGAAATCAAGGTCCCAGAGTCTGGAGGAAAAGAAGAGAGGCACTTCATCCACGTTGCTTGAAGTCCAGTGTAAAGTTTCCACAGTCAGTGATGGTTTGGGGTGCCATGTCATCTGCTGGTGTTGGTCCATTGTGTTTTCTGAGGTCCAGGGTCAACGCAGCCACATACCAGGAAGTTTTAGAGCACTTCATGCTTCCTGCAGCTGACCAACTTTTTGGAGATGCAGATTTCATTTTCCAACAGGACTTGGCACCTGCACACAGTGCCAAAGCTACCAGTACCTGGTTGAAGGACCATGGTATCCCTGTTCTTAATTGGCCAGCAAACTCTCCTGACCTTAACCCCATAGAAAATCTATGGGGTATTGTGAAGAAGAAGATGCAATACACCAGACCCAACAATTCAGAAGAGCTAAAAGCCACTATTAGAGCAACCTGGGCTATCATAACACCTGAGCAGTGCCACAGACTGATCGACTCCATGCCACGCCGCATTGCTGCAGTAATACAGGCCAAAGGAGGCCCAACTAAATACTGAGTGCTGTACATGCTCATACTTTTCATGTTCATACTTTTCAGTTGGCCAACATTTCTATAAATCCTTTGTTTTTATTGGTCTTCAGTAATATTCTAATTTTCTGATATGATGAATTTGAGATTTTCATTTGTTGTCATTTGTAATCATCAAAATTAAACAAAATAAACATCGGAAATATATGAGTTTGTATCTAATGTATGAATATAATATACAAGTTTCACTTTTTAAATGGAATTACTGAAATCAATCTACTTTTTCATGATATTCTAATTTTATGACCAGCACCTGTAGTTGCAGTTTGCACTTCAGGGCCACCGTACTTTTCTGAGGCCTTTATAGAACAGTTTTGTAATCTGATTAAAATAATTTATTTAAAAAAATCAGTTAATCCTAAATTTTTATTTAGGGTTATCAGTGAAAAACATTCGTAAACCTTCCATCCCATATTGCCTAAACTAGACTATGCGATGCTTTGTGTCTGCCTATCACATTAAAACTCAATAAAACACTTTACATTGTGTTGTGTCACACATATAAAATCCATGTTTTGTGACTTTTGCAGCTAAAAACACCTGATGTTAAAAGTTAAACTCAGTTTTCTAAGTGAATTCCTTGGAAAACGTTTCAATCTGTGTTTTTGTTTTTTTTCTGATCCAGCTGTTAGTAACAGGCACTAATCGTTGTGTGATCTCCCTCCTCCTGCCCCCCCCCCCCCCCCCACCCCCCCCCCCCCCCACCCACCCCCCCGAAGGCCTGAAGACCATAGTCGGCGCTCTGATCCAGTCTGTGAAGAAGCTGTCGGACGTGATGATCCTCACCGTGTTCTGCCTCAGCGTCTTCGCTCTGATCGGCCTGCAACTCTTCATGGGCAACCTGAGGCAGAAGTGCGTGCGTGTGCCAGACATCAGCAACAGCAGCGGCAGCCTCAACGTGACGGGGAATGGCACCGGTCCGTCCAACGCCACGCTGGAGTGGATAGAGTACATCAGTGATGAGAGTAAGCAAAGTGATAACCTGTGGAAATAGATCGCGTTTACTTAGGTTCCTTGTCGTGGAGGTGAGATTGAGATAGAAATGGCTCAGGTATCATGAGTTACGCGCCTCCAACAAAAGCTGCTGTGGGAACGGGGCAAAAGCAGCGGATAATCACAGCAACAATAAGAGCCTCCACTTTTCGCCCCCTCACCAGCAGCCGCCGTTCTCCTAAAGTGCTGCAGGAGAGTGAGTCACTGACCACCAACGGGAGATCAAGGACACACGGTCCAGCAACATGACGAGCTGAGGCAGGGTTGGAGGCAAACCACGGACATTGGGCAATGGGGTCCATTTACACTCACAAAAATCAAAACATGTGTACTTCTAATCTAATATAGATGCAAATCTGAATGAAAAAATGGTTTAAAAACTTTTCATATCCTGAAACTTTCATGTATTTTATTGGTATTTTATGTGTTTGATTAACACAAAACATCCCATAAGTTATAAATATGCAGCGATGTAAATAGTTTTAATATTTATTACTCACCCAGAAGTATAAATAAACTTTTGTAGAAGTTAAAGTATCAACTTAAGCTTTTTACAGAAGTAAAAGTGTAAAAGTACCATTTTTAAACTGATTTAAGGTATAAAAGTAATGCAAAATGTTAAGGACAGATGCTTTACTGCAATACTCTATGAAAGGAACATCTTTTCTACAATTCTGGATGATAACTTCCTTATAATTCATTTTCTTGTTGTTTATCTAATGGTAACGGTGTCAAGGTTAAATTTCCACCATCTTGAAAAACTATTTATTTTGGTATGTGGCAAACAACAAGTTGATGCAGAACCGTGTCCAACCACAAAGAAATAATTGTCTGAATGAAGCAAATTATTTTGATGTTTTTAATTTTTTTTTTTTTAAGATACCAGCCATATAGAAAATGTGCTTAAATGAAACAAAAGGATATAAAATAAGGAGTCTATTTTTAAAATGTAAGGAGTAGAAAGAGTAGAGATAATTAAAAAAAAAGTAAGAAGTAAAAAGTTGTCTAAAAAATAACTACAGTAAAGTATAGATTTCTACTTAAATAAGGTAATGAAGTATTTTTATTTGCTTTTTATTTTATTGGTGTGTTTCTTCTGAAACCCTGTGCCACTAGCTTCTAAATAGAGTCCACACGTGTGTAGTTTAGGGCCTCAACTAACAGCTATTTTGCTGATAGATTAATCAATTAATAATTTAATGGCAAAATGTTCCTCAAAGAAGATTTTCCACAGAATTTAAAACATGTGAAGCTAAAACTGTGCCCTCTGAGGACTTCTGGAAAGATCAAATCAAATGACAAAAAGTTTTTTTCATCTTTAATACAAACTGTTACAATATTTTTTTTATTATTTTGGTATAATAACTGCTTTAAGTGGTTTAGTCTTTCATCTGAATGCGTGTTTTAAAGGTACACTATGCAACCGGTGTTGATTTTCCAGCGAGGCTCCCCCTAGAGGGCGAAAGTAAAAGTGCACTGTCGTAAATATGCTCAGCTGTTCTCCTGGTTTCTCCGTCAAGCCAGGCGCGGTTGTTTTGAAAAAAAAACGCCAGTACAAACAATGACTAACACAGTGAAAGTATGAACATGCACACAGAGGGAGAGAAACCATTCCAATGTTACTTACAATCGCATCAGCAGAAACGCGAGGTGCGTGTCAGCCTTGCAGCCTTCTTTTTCTTTTAGCTCTCGCCATTCGGAAAAAGCTTGCCTGATGTTCACCCGTGTACGACTCCTCTCTCTGTCCAGAGCCCTTTTCCTCTTTCTTGCCTGCTCCGACATGGGCTTTTGCTGTTTTCACGCTGGTTCCGCCATGATAACTGCACAAAGATCGCCACTGTGCTAGCAACGAGCATGCCTTTCACTGGGGGCGTGTAGCAGTTCTCGCCGTAAAGCAAGACCGACTCTCGCGAGACTTCTGAGCCTGTGGGTGCGGGCCGAGGGCTCCTGCAATTGCAAGTACGGTATTTCCCCTACAGACCACCAGGGCGGCCGAGAAAACCTTTGTTCGACCTGAAATGACTCATTTAATCATCCAAAACGTTATGGAACACATTAATTAAATGCCTTTAAATTCTAAACTTAAGTTAATGATTAATCCTTTACTGATGTAGTTTATTTCAATAATCTATTAATCACTAATAATCCCATTAATTCTTTCAGGCCTAAACTTGGCCTCAATTTAATCCCAGCTTTTTTTTTCTGTCTGACTAATAATAAATAGCCCGAATCAGGAGGAGGAAAGATCAGAAAAGTAAGGCGGTGGCAGTATAATGCTGTGGGGATTTGGTATGAGGAGCAAAGCTGGTCAGAGTTAAGAGAGAATTGTTGCTAGTTGCTGTAATTGATCCGGAAGATGGTTGAATAAAGGAGGGTGAACAAAAAGGCATGCCGCACCTTTCAGATTTTTTTTCAGATCATGTCTATCATATGGATTTTCATCATTATGCACCTATTTTTCTTGGTTTGTCCAATAAAACCCCAGCCTGGTTCTGTATTGTTGAGGTGTGTAACATCCCAAAATCTGAACAGGATTGAAGTTATAATAATATTTCTACGCAGCGGTGAATTGATCTCACTGATAGAGCTCATAGGATGCTCATTCCTCTGCCTCATATCCTCTACCATATTCTGAGACTGTTGTCCTCTCCCCTTTAGGTAATTATTATTACCTTCCTGGTCGTAGGGACGCTCTGCTCTGTGGAAATGGCAGCGGTGCAGGGTAAGATCTGACATCTTCTATTTATATGACCAATTAGCCACACTGCAAAGCTACGGCAGACAGTTCAAGTTGGTTCCAGAAACGCTTCGGTGCAGTAGGGAGATTTAGCTGCGTTTTTATAGAATATATAGAAAGAAAGGTTTTCTCTTCTTATGTTTAAGAAATAAAGGGTAATGATGCAGACGGAGGGACCTCACATTACCAGGACAGCCATTAAGGCTCTTCTTTCGTCGCTTCCAAGCCAATTCCAAAGATAAAAAAATCAGAGATTTTAGGATAAAATGCAAATTATTCCTGTTAAAAGCTTCTTCTAGTTCCCCTGTTGATGTTTATCTGGTGGTCGGATGGCAACAGATGATAAGACGGGTTAAAATGTGCAGCTATGCAGTTTATCAACAGATTTGGTTTAAGGATGCAGCAAAATTTCTTGTATTATAAAATCTGTCTTCATGGGTTCTTTTTGTTGTTTAGAAATCTGCTCATTTATAACCTCCATTTGGTGTTTTAAAGACTCTGTCCAGAGGGGTTTGTTTGTCTCAAAACGGGCCGTAATCCAGACTACGGCTACACGAGCTTCGACACCTTCAGCTGGGCCTTCCTCTCTCTGTTTCGACTCATGACGCAGGACTACTGGGAAAACCTCTACCAACAGGTTTGTCAGCACTCTAATAGCCTTCACCTGTTGAAATAATGGAGAAATGACTAAATAAAGATGAAAAAAATCTAAATATATATATAATTTTAGCTTTTCTGCTTTGTCTTGGCAGACTTTGCGTGCAGCAGGGAAGCCCTATATGATCTTCTTCGTGCTGGTGATCTTCCTCGGCTCCTTTTACCTCATTAACCTGATCCTGGCTGTGGTAGCCATGGCTTACGATGAGCAGAACCAGGCCACCATCGAGGAGGCTCAGCAGAAGGAGGAGGAGTTCCAGGCCATGCTGGAGCAGCTGAAGAGGCAGCAGGAGGAGGCGCAGGCACGACTATTTCCTTTTTATTCCCACTCAGCTTTCTGCTATTTCGGTTTAAATCGTGCTGCTGTTTGAAAATCAGAACATATGCAGAACAAATTGGGTGTTCGGATTGGTTTATTTAGTATTCAAGACATGCAGAGTATTCTGCCTGATGTTTAGTCTTTCAGTGTTGCCATGGAGACCCAGAGATTTATTGTCTGGTCTCTACCAAGTTGTAAAATTATTCACTTAAGCCCAAAAGCACAAAAACACACGCATCACACTCCAAAGTGTCACCATAAAAAAAAAAAAAAACAGTGGGACAATTTGTAAAAAGAATGATGAAGTAAATATGAATCTTAACACTAGAAGTCCCAAAGTGCAGACTTTAGTCTGCACCTAGTTTGTATAAAGTATCCCCCCAAAGGTGTTAACGGCTCTCCTCTGGTGCTCCATTTTCAAATCAAATGCAAATGTAGGAATGTGGTTTGGTGACTTCAGCTGGTGTGCTGGGGTTTCTTTGTTAAAGTTGCCTCTCTTTGTGTTGTAAATTAGCTTTTTCAAGGAGTTGAGTAATTTACAGAATTTCTGTGGGGATAAATAGAGCAGGCACAGCACACAGACTCAGAATTCACCTGGAATTCACCATGGCACAACCAAGGCGACCAAGAAGGATGAACGCTCAAGAGGCTTTAGCCATGCTTCAGAGCATGCCAGACTACGAATCTGATGGTGGATCTGTTGGAGACTTAGCATTTCAGAATGAAAACGGCGCAACCGATTCTTCAAGTGAAGAGGATGATTCATATGAGAATGCGACTGCTTTTGCACCAGCAAATCCTCCCCTCCAAAGACGCACCAGGGGCCGAGTGGTCAATTATATGATTGAGCGGGACAGTTCAAACACTGAGGCTACATCAGATGAAGAGGAAGACACAGTGCGCGGCAACTCCCCTCCTTGCAAAAAACAAAAAACGGCTGATGTTGGCACAATGCCTGGAACCACAGAGAAGGCGAAAGATGGCACTGTTTGGTCCCATTGGAAAGTTGAAGACTTTTCTGTTCCTGAAACCCCACAGACTGCCTTCAATGGATCAGGAGGGCCAACAGATTCTGCGAAACGCAAAATCACAAGCCGCCTTCGCAGCTTCCTGTGTTTGTTGGATATGAACATGTTGCTCACCATCAGAGACTGCACAGTCCACGAGGCCCGCAGAACAAACCCCAGCTGGCAGATGAGTGTCTACGAGCTGATGGCTTTCCTCGCAATCCTTTTTCGAAGGGCTGCCATGGGTTACATTGGTCCCATGCGACACATGTGGGCCAATAAATTCGGAAACGCAGATATCAAACCCATAATGCCTCGTAACCGTTTTTTTGAAATAAGACGGTACCTTCGTTTTGACAACAAGGACACCCGCAAGGAACGCATACACAATGACAAATTTGCAGCAATTTCTGACATCTGGATGCGGTTTGTTCAGAACTGTGTGTCGTCCTACAGTCCAGGACAGCATGTTACTGTGGATGAGCAGCTGTTTCCGTCCAAGGTTCGGTGCCCCTTTTTGCAGTACATTGCATCCAAGCCTGACAAGTTTGGAATCAAGTTTTGGATTGCAGCAGATCTGGACACAAAATACATGTGTAATGCCATCCCTTACTTGGGAAAGGATCCCACTCGTCCAAAAGGAGAGAGGTTGTCAGAGAACGTTGTTCTGAAATTGATGGAACCATTTTTGGACAAGGGAAGGACTGTAGCTATGGACAATTTCTTCACCTCTCTGTCTTTGGCTAACAGGCTCCTTCAGCGAAATACAACTCTGCTTGGCACCATCAGCAAAATCTGTCGGGAGCTACCAGCAACTGCAAAGCAAACCTCGGGGCGCCAGTTGCACTCCACGCAGGTCTTCAAATCTGGAAGTGCCTTGCTGACGGTGTATGCGACAAAAAAAAGAAATCTGTCTGTCTTCTGAGTACCATGCATCACAGAGTGGAAATTGTGGACATTCAAAAACAAAAACCAAACACTGTGGTTGATTACAACCATCTCAAATGTGGTGTTGATATTATGGACCAGAAACTGCGCAACTACTCTGTGCGTGCAGGAACACGGAGGTGGCCTATGGCTGTGTTTTATAACCTGCTTGACATGGCCGCCACAAATGCACATGTTTTTTACACAGCGTGTACAGGATCCAAAGAAAGTCGTCGACTGTTCATGCTGGAGCTTTCAGAGGAACTCAAAAACAGGCTCCTGCAGGAAAAGACACAAGAGGAAGAGCAAAAACAGCTACGTCGTGAGATGAGAGTTTCCCAGCAGAAAAAGACTCAATGCCAGGTGCGCATACTCTGCAATAACAACAGAAGTACTGAACGTTGTGTCCAATGTGGCAAATTTACCTGTGGCAAATGTAGGAAAGGCTCACCATGGGAATGTGGAAACTGCTAGATGGGACAATTGCATTTTACATTTTTCCACATTATATTTAGTGCTTTATCCATATGTAGACTGTTTTTCTTTATCTGAAATAAAAAAAAAAAACTTTCTGAAGCTATACCTTCTGTCTGTTGTTTTTCAAAATTGAGCTGTTTGGGGTGGGAATTGGGCTCCAGTCCCCCCAACTGATCTGTACAATGAAAACATCTCCATCAGCTGACAAGAATATTTATACAACAATGACCATCTGCCCTATTTACTAGAGGGCAAACAAGCAAACATCATCCGCTCACGATTTCCAGCGGAAAGCCGGTTTTGTGCTGGAAACCCGTTTCCAGCTCAAATTCCAATCTGGCGGCAGGGGGAAATGTAAAGGTTGTGGGTGGGAAGTCTAGCTCCCAGAATAAATAGGCCCAGCAGATCGACTCAGTTATTGAGATTTCAAGCTTGGCTTGGCTTGGCGTACAAGCTTGGCTGCAACAGACGAGCATGTGTTGTACAAGCCGTGCACAGGGACCAAAGAGAGTCCACCAAAGTTAATTCTGCTACTTGCAAATGAACTTCATAACATTTGTATGCAAGAAAATGCAATAAAGGAAGAACACATGAGACAGCATTGTGAGATGAAGAGACTAGGGCTGTTCCTTTTGTGACATATACAGGTGCTGGTCATAAAATTAGAATATCATGAAAAAGTAGATTGATTTCAGTAATTCCATTTAAAAAGTGAAACTTGTATATTATATTCATACATTACATACAAACTCATATATTTCAGATGTTTATTTTGTTTAATTTTGATGATTACAAATGACAACAAATGAAAATCTCAAATTCATCATATCAGAAAATTAGAATATTACTGAAGACCAATAAAAACAAAGGATTTATAGAAATGTTGGCCAACTGAAAAGTATGAACATGAAAAGTATGAGCATGTACAGCACTCAGTATTTAGTTGGGCCTCCTTTGGCCTGTATTACTGCAGCAATGCGGCGTGGCATGGAGTCCATCAGTCTGTGGCACTGCTCAGGTGTTATGATAGCCCAGGTTGCTCTAATAGTGGCTTTTAGCTCTCCTGAATTGTTGGGTCTGGTGTATTGCATCTTCTTCTTCACAATACCCCATAGATTTTCTATGGGGTTAAGGTCAGGAGAGTTTGCTGGCCAATTAAGAACAGGGATACCATGGTCCTTCAACCAGGTACTGGTAGCTTTGGCACTGTGTGCAGGTGCCAAGTCCTGTTGGAAAATGAAATCTGCATCTCCAAAAAGTTGGTCAGCTGCAGGAAGCATGAAGTGCTCTAAAACTTCCTGGTATGTGGCTGCGTTGACCCTGGACCTCAGAAAACACAATGGACCAACACCAGCAGATGACATGGCACCCCAAACCATCACTGACTGTGGAAACTTTACACTGGACTTCAAGCAACGTGGATGAAGTGCCTCTCTTCTTTTCCTCCAGACTCTGGGACCTTGATTTCCAAAGGAAATGCAAAATTTACTTTCATCAGAGAACATGACTTTGGACCACTCACCAGCAGTCCAGTCCTGTTTCTCTTTAGCCCAGGCAAGACGCTTCTGACGCTGTCTGTGGTTCAAGAGTGGCTTGACACAAGGAATGCGACAGCAGAAACCCATGTCTTTCATACGTCTGTGTGTGGTGGTTCTTGAAGCACTCACTCCAGCTGCAGTCCACTCTTTGTGAATCTCCCCCACATTTTTGAAGGGGTTTTGTTTCACAATCCTCTCCAGGGTGCGGTTATCTCTCTTGCTTGTACACTTTTTTCGACCACATCTTTTCCTTCCCTTCGCCTCTCTATTAATGTGCTTGGACACTGAGCTCTGTGAACAGCCAGCCTCTTTAGCGATGACCTTTTGTGTCTTGCCCTCCTTGTGCAAGGTGTCGATGGTCGTCTTTTGGACAACTGTCAAGTCAGCAGTCTTCCCCATGATTGTGTAGCCTATAGAACTAGACTGAAAGACCATTTAAAGGCTTTTGCAGGTGGTTTGAGTTAATTAGCTGATTAGAGTGTGGCACCAGGGGCCATCAATTTTGAACCTTTTCACAATATTCTAATTTTCTGATATGATGAATTTGAGATTTTCATTTGTTGTCATTTGTAATCATCAAAATTAAACAAAATAAACATCTGAAATATATGAGTTTGTATGTAATGTATGAATATAATATACAAGTTTCACTTTTTAAATGGAATTACTGAAATCAATCTACTTTTTCATGATATTCTAATTTTATGACCAGCACCTGTATGTTACTCCAATACTAAAGGCATACTGTTTGTCATTCTCTAAGATTAAATTTTGAATTACATAAAAAGGCGAGACAAGACAAAATACAATTATTCTTTCTTTCATATAGTGAGCTTTGCAATATAAATGAGTCTGTTGGTGAATGGACAATAGAAATAGACTCTGCCTTGCCTTGTTGGAAAAGCATGGTTATGACTTGTTCTCAGCTCAGGAACTAGGACCACTATAATATCTGGTTGTTCAATAGGTTTGCCTAAATAAAAATTTAGATATGACATATAAATATATTCCTGCAAAAAGGTATGATGTTGCAGGGGCAGGTACTGAAAAGTGCTTGGAACATGGTCTTGATGCCAGTTTGTTTCAGCCTTTATCCAGTCTTAATGTAGAAGGGCTGGTCATATCACAGGTTATTTGCATTACAATAGGGACAGTTAGCAAGGCAGAGTGAATACACAAACTTGCAGAGGGGAGGGGGGCTTGCAGGAAAACTGAAAATCTCTGGGACATCTAGTGTGAAAACCAAAGAAAATCACAATAAATTAGTAAATATATGTCCTTTGTCCTATGTACTGTAGTGTCCTTTCAGGAGCTTGTTTGCACACTGCGATAAATTTAAATCTAAATAAGTATTTTTTTTTTAAATAAGTGCGTTTTATATTGAATTGAGGTGGCAAGTGAGACACTTTGCCAATGGAACAACACTATTTACAGGTGCTGGTCATAAAATTAGAATATCATGAAAAAGTAGATTGATTTCAGTAATTCCATTTAAAAAGTGAAACTTGTATATTATATTCATACATTACATACAAACTCATATATTTCAGATGTTTATTTTGTTTAATTTTGATGATTACAAATGACAACAAATGAAAATCTCAAATTCATCATATCAGAAAATTAGAATATTACTGAAGACCAATAAAAACAAAGGATTTATAGAAATGTTGGCCAACTGAAAAGTATGAACATGAAAAGTATGAGCATGTACAGCACTCAGTATTTAGTTGGGCCTCCTTTGGCCTGTATTACTGCAGCAATGCGGCGTGGCATGGAGTCCATCAGTCTGTGGCACTGCTCAGGTGTTATGATAGCCCAGGTTGCTCTAATAGTGGCTTTTAGCTCTTCTGAATTGTTGGGTCTGGTGTATTGCATCTTCTTCTTCACAATACCCCATAGATTTTCTATGGGTTTAAGGTCAGGAGAGTTTGCTGGCCAATTAAGAACAGGGATACCATGGTCCTTCAACCAGGTACTGGTAGCTTTGGCACTGTGTGCAGGTGCCAAGTCCTGTTGGAAAATGAAATCTGCATCTCCAAAAAGTTGGTCAGCTGCAGGAAGCATGAAGTGCTCTAAAACTTCCTGGTATGTGGCTGCGTTGACCCTGGACCTCAGAAAACACAATGGACCAACACCAGCAGATGACATGGCACCCCAAACCATCACTGACTGTGGAAACTTTACACTGGACTTCAAGCAACGTGGATGAAGTGCCTCTCTTCTTTTCCTCCAGACTCTGGGACCTTGATTTCCAAAGGAAATGCAAAATTTACTTTCATCAGAGAACATGACTTTGGACCACTCACCAGCAGTCCAGTCCTGTTTCTCTTTAGCCCAGGCAAGACGCTTCTGACGCTGTCTGTGGTTCAAGAGTGGCTTGACACAAGGAATGCGACAGCAGAAACCCATGTCTTTCATACGTCTGTGTGTGGTGGTTCTTGAAGCACTCACTCCAGCTGCAGTCCACTCTTTGTGAATCTCCCCCACATTTTTGAAGGGGTTTTGTTTCACAATCCTCTCCAGGGTGCGGTTATCTCTCTTGCTTGTACACTTTTTTCGACCACATCTTTTCCTTCCCTTCGCCTCTCTATTAATGTGCTTGGACACTGAGCTCTGTGAACAGCCAGCCTCTTTAGCGATGACCTTTTGTGTCTTGCCCTCCTTGTGCAAGGTGTCGATGGTCGTCTTTTGGACAACTGTCAAGTCAGCAGTCTTCCCCATGATTGTGTAGCCTATAGAACTAGACTGAAAGACCATTTAAAGGCTTTTGCAGGTGGTTTGAGTTAATTAGCTGATTAGAGTGTGGCACCAGGGGCCATCAATTTTGAACCTTTTCACAATATTCTAATTTTCTGATATGATGAATTTGAGATTTTCATTTGTTGTCATTTGTAATCATCAAAATTAAACAAAATAAACATCTGAAATATATGAGTTTGTATGTAATGTATGAATATAATATACAAGTTTCACTTTTTAAATGGAATTACTGAAATCAATCTACTTTTTCATGATATTCTAATTTTATGACCAGCACCTGTACATTTAAAATAAGAAAAAAACAATTGCATTGTCTTATTATAAGTGCATATTATCTAATTATCTTGTTTTAAGAGTAAAATACTAATTCTATTGGCAAATAATGCCATTTAACTACTAAAATTAAGGGGAAAATACACATGTGGTTGCACTTTTAATCTGGACCAGCATCCTTTGAAATTATAAACCCAGAATTGAACCAAAAATCTATGGAGAGCCATTTCAGCCAAAATTAAATAAATAAATAAATAAATGGGTGAAATAAATAAAAAATGAGTAAAATAAATAAAAAAAATGAAGAAAATAAGTGAAATAAATAAAAAATTTGTTAAATAATTTAGCTTTTTCATTAAACCAATTTTTAATTTATTTATTTTTCATATTATCAATTTCCCAATTTCTCTTTTTCATTTATCTATTTGTCATTTATCCCTTTATCCATTTACCCATTTTTCATTAATTTAATTTTCATTTAAACACTTTTCAATTTCCCTTTTTTACTAAGCCAACTTTTTAAATTTATTTATTTAATTTATTTTTCAGATTATCTATTTCTCAATTTCTGTTTTATCCATTTTTCATTTATCTATTTTTCTTTTACCCATTTTTCATTAATCTATGTTTTAATTTAACCACTGTTCAATTTCCTTTTTCCATTAACCCGATTTCCTATTTCCCGGTTTCATTAATCAATTTCTCATATATCCCTTTTTTATTTACCAATTTTTCTTTTATCTATTTTTCATTTACCATTTGTTTGAAAAAATTTTAATTTTCCCATTTTCCAATTTCCCTTATTCATTAAGTATTTCCTTATTTTTTAATTTATCACATTCTATTTTCCCCTCTTCGCTTCTGCTTTAATATGATAATGAGGGGCGGTGTCTTCAGGCTACAATGGCAGCCTATTGGTTGGTTAGATGCAACTGCAGCGCTCAGGTCCTGTTCAGTAGCAGTCGAAGTGTAAGCTGTTTTTTCAAAAGTTAAAGTTAAACAAAACTCAAAGGACCATAAAACACGTCGGATATTAAACTTACAGCATTCTAGTTCATCTATTCGATCGGCAGCTTCCCTAAGAAGAACTCTTCTTAGGGAAGATGAACGGTCGGCAGAAACGATTTTAAGTTGACATGTGTTGGGTGTCATTGTTTCTTAATTAATTCTACCTTCATTGCATTCATCCTCAATCCATGTGAAATGATTCCCTCTCCAATCATTGCTGCTTTTTTTCAGGTTGGGAATCAATTCAGTTTATTTCTATAAAGCCAATTAACAGCAGATGTCATTCAGTTTAACATCCAGACAAGTTAAGGAAAACCAGCTGCTAGCATCCAGTTATTGTCCTTGCAGGACTTCTTATTCTTTCTTACGCATTTTGGACCCATCTTGTTATTTGTTTGACCTAAAACATTCTGCAGTTACCATAAAATAAGTTTCCATGGTGTTTTTCTTCAGAAGTGGAGTCTTCTGTCGTGAACATGCATAAGTGAGATCCTTTCACATGTCAGGACAGGTATCTGGAACCAATCAGCCATCATTTTGTTTTAAAACGACATGGTTGCTGAGGTTTTTTTTTAGAGGTTTTTACTTTTCCCCTTCATGAGATGCTACTTGTGTCCCGCTTTACTGTGACCGACCCAGAGAAAGGTCTCTAAACACTGCTGGATTTCAGGAAACTCATTTGTTTTTTGCCTTTTTTCTAATAGAAGCATGAGGTGTTTCTTGTTTTCTCCACGTATGCAAAGCCAGACACTTTGTTCTGCTGGTCTAAAATACATTCTAAAACTTCCCATCACATGTTTCTCATTCAACTATTCATAACAGGCCATACATTTTCCTTCTGCTAGTGTCCAATTATTCTCTAACCTTAGCAAGGTCATTGCTGGTGCCTTTCCTACCTTGCATTGTGTCAACACACACTTTCTTGGTGATAAATCAGTTCGATTAGAAGCATTTGATGCCAATTTTCCCTTTCAAATCAAAGATCACAGCTTTTCTTTGTTGGCATCAGAACAAATAAGCTGATGGAATGTTTTTTGGTGTTTATTTAGATTTAATGTTTGATTTAATTGTTTATTTTTTTACCTAAAAAAGAATAAAATAGTTTATAATTAGGTGAGAGTTAAGAACTCACTGCCTCGCTGTAATCTGAAATCCATCCTGCTTTTTTTCTACAGGCAGGACATCAAATATGTCTCTTTTCTGCGGCGTTGCTGGGTTTGTTTTCTGTCAGATGTGTTTCATCCTTTAGTGGTTGGACTCATGCTTATCAGCCGGGTGCACAATCACACACGTGACACACAATAAAATCCCTGTTCCTTTGCTTTGTTTGCCCTTAACTACAGATAGACAAACATAGAAGAAAAAGGTTTAATGTTTTATTTGAGGAAATGAATGGTGATACTCTCAGATTACAGAAGCTGGAAGTTTTTATCAGTTCCACAATATGTCTGGTGTTTGTTCAGATATCTGTCTTGTTTTCTAAAGCAAAGCAGCTCTAATTCATCCCTCCATCCACACAAATGTTTTGGTTCTGGTAAAAACATTCAGACGTCCATTTTTAGAATGCGTCTGTGGTTGATTTGGCTCTTCAAGCCAGGCTCTCTCCTCCGCTCCCCTCCGAGACAGGCGCTGGGTCTCCATGACGACTGTCTCTGTGCTCTAATTGGCTGGCAGGTTGCCGCGGCAGCAGCCACGGAGAGCGGAGAGTACAGCGGGAGAGGGGGCCCCACCTCTGAGTCCTCCTCGGGGACGTCCAAGCTGAGCTCCAAAAGCGCCAAGGAGCGACGCAACAGGAGGAAGAAGAGGAAGCAGCGCGAGGAGGAGGAGGAGAGGGGCGTGTGCGACAAGTTCCACAAGTCCATGTCAGAGGACAGCATCAAGAGGTCCAGCTTCCGCTTCTCCATCGATGCTAACCGGCTGTCCTATGAGAAAAGATGCTCCTCACCCAACCAGGTAACTTTTACACAGCACTGTCATCATGATTTAAAAACATACTTTATTGACACTTGATGAGCAGCAGGCCTCAAAACATTGGAAACTTTATAAAGTTTATTGGGATTTGATGTGATAAACCAATTGAAAGTATCTCATTAGGACTGTGAGGACTGAAAGGTGTGGCATGCTTTTGTGTTAAACGGGGTGTCCTCTTCATCTATCCTGTATCGTCACGTTCCATTCGCCTCCTCTCCAGTCTCTCCTCAGTGTCCGTGGTTCCCTCTTCTCGCCCCGGAGGAACAGCCGCGCCAGCCTCTTCAGCTTCCGCGGCCGAGCCCGCGACATGGGCTCGGAGAACGACTTCGCCGACGACGAGCACAGCACCTTCGAAGAGAGCGACAGTCGCCGGGGGTCCCTGTTCCTGCCGCGCCGCCTCGAGCGCCGCTGCAGCGCCGTTAGCCAGATGAGCCTCGGGGCGCCGCGGATCGTGCTCCCCGCCAACGGGAAGATGCACTGCTCGGTCGACTGCAACGGGGTGGTTTCGCTGGTCGGTGGGACATCTGTAACAACCTCTCCTGTAGGTCTCCTGCTACCTGAGGTGACTTTATGGTTTATTTTCACATTTCGCTCTTTAAGAATTTATTTCTTTGAATCCTTTTGTTCCATTTTCTGATAATTTTTATCCATTATCCATCTTTTTCACAAAAACCAAGATAACCAGTAGCAAAGATTCAGCTTTTATAATAATAGCCTAAACATTATTTAATTTTTTGTTTTTATTAGGGAACAACAACAGATACCGAGATAAAGAAGCGCCGATCTGGATTCCTGCAGCCTTCCATGGACTATTTAGATGAACCGGGGGCGCGGCAGAGAGCCTTGAGTGTAGCCAGCATACTCACCAACACAATGGAAGGTCGGTATCTTTCAGAGCTTTTTGACCCCTGAATCCTAAAGTCTGAGGATTCAGACTTTAGGATTCTTATTGTCCATTATGTCTGTATCTAAAACCCTTCGATGTTAGCTGACAGCAAGATAGTTCAGATTACTTCTCTAAAAAGACACTCCTCCTTTTCCAGAGCTGGAAGAGTCCAGACAGAAGTGCCCTCCCTGCTGGTATCGATTTGCCAACAAGTGTCTGATTTGGGACTGCTGTCCCGCATGGCTGAAAATCAAAGAGGTGGTCAGCATGGTGGTCATGGACCCCTTTGTGGATCTGGCCATCACCATCTGCATCGTCCTCAACACTCTTTTCATGGCCATGGAGCACTACCCAATGACTAAGGAATTTGATAACCTCCTCACCATTGGAAACCTGGTAGGTGTTTATTCTGATTCGACGCACCCTTAGAAAATGGACGGGGTCGGTTGATGTGGATATTTAATCAGCTTTCCCTTTGTGTTTATTCTAGGTGTTTACAGGCATCTTCACAGCTGAAATGTGCTTCAAGATCATCGCCCTGGATCCTTACTATTATTTTCAGGAAGGCTGGAACATCTTTGACGGTATCATTGTTAGCCTCAGTCTCATGGAGCTGGGCTTGGCTAACGTCGAAGGCCTGTCTGTGCTCAGGTCCTTCAGATTGGTAAGAGTAAATGTTGTCATTTAAATCTATAAACCCTGGTATAAGAATACATTATAAACAAGCAGGGTACTGTTGAAGGTATTTTGACATTGAGGAACTTAATTATTGTTTCGTTCAGACACTCGTTTAGATACTATTCCACCAGGATTTGTACTTTATGGCCAGAAATTGATATTATAATAATTTTATGTTCATATTTCAAAATGTAAAATCTATTGCTTGTGGTTATGATGATATTTAGCCATCTAATGCAGCGGGGAATAGTTACTCAGACTCTAACCCTGATCCAAAAGTACAAATCACACCACATACGCTAAATGTTCAATAAAAAAATAATCATAATTGTTTCGGTAGTAGAGCAGAACAAGCTAAACATTATTAATTGAGGAATTGTTAGAACAGACGCCTTGAAACTACCCATGTTTACTAAGAAAACATGGTCCCTACTGGACATCTTATCGGTTTTTATTACATAAACAATGGATCTGTGAAACGATCAGCGATTAAAGTCAACATAAGGTCTACTCAAATGACTGCAGTTTAAAAGGAAGGCTCTTTCACATAACCGAGTCGATTAATTAAAAATAAATAACTTCACTGTGAAAAAAAGGAGCGATAAAGTTCATCCTCCCACCTCTTTTTTAATAAACCAGCGCAGTCTTTGTCAGCAGCTCTTTAAATGTGTCTTTTGCTAGATTGGAGCAATTTTCAAAGGATAAATTATTTTCCCCTTAGTGCATGTTGTATTCAGACCTTCCCACATAATGGTATTTGTTTTTATATCAGCTTCGAGTCTTCAAACTCGCCAAGTCCTGGCCCACTCTCAACATGCTGATCAAGATCATCGGTAACTCGGTGGGCGCTCTGGGCAACCTGACTCTTGTGCTGGCCATTATCGTCTTCATCTTCGCCGTGGTGGGCATGCAGCTGTTCGGCAAGAGCTACAAGGAGTGCGTGTGCAAGATTTCAGAAGACTGCGAGCTGCCGCGCTGGCACATGCACGACTTCTTCCACTCCTTCCTCATCGTGTTCCGGGTGCTGTGCGGGGAGTGGATAGAGACCATGTGGGACTGCATGGAGGTGGCAGGACAGACCATGTGCATTATTGTCTTCATGATGGTCATGGTGATCGGAAACCTAGTGGTATGACCTTTGCCCTGGTCAGGAATCTCTTGCAGGATCTGGTTTCTGTACCATGACCATCATTTATTTTGATTCCTTTCAGGTTCTCAACCTTTTTCTGGCTCTCCTCCTGAGCTCATTCAGTGCAGACAACCTGGCCGCCACCGACGAAGACAGCGAGATGAACAACCTGCAGATCGCCGTCGGACGCATCCAGCGCGGCATCTCTTACGTCAAAGCCAAAGTGCGACAGTTCCTCCAGAGCCTCTGCTTCGGCGGCGGGAAGGGATCCGGCCTGGCTGAGGAGAGCAAACCCCTGGATGATCTACAGAGTAATGGAAAGGGGAACTGCATTTCTAACCACACTCCACTGGAGATCACCAAAGACTCCAGCGGGGTATACTTGATGGAGGGCAACGGAAAGCCAGGAGGGCTGACTGTTGGGGTGGGTGGGGACACCACCAACAAGTACGCAATGGAGGAATGCGACTATATGTCCTTTATTCACAACCCCAGCCTGACTGTGACCGTCCCCATCGCCGTTGGCGAGTCAGACTTTGAAAACCTAAACACGGAGGATTTCAGCAGTGACTCCTCTGACGTGGAGGGAAGCAAAGAGGTAAGACAGCCGACTATCTGTTGGCTGACGTCTTTGTCGGCTTGCGACAGCCGCGTCGGCATCTTTTTAAAGCGTAATTAGCCGATCGTATCTGCGTTAATTAGCAGGATACACAAATATGTGTGAATTTATCCGGATTTGGATAGAAATGGTCTTTTGTAGACAATGATCTGACGGTAGGACACTTTTAAAATAACATAAGTGCTGCCTCATGCGTACACACGTCATGCTGCTCTGTGCTAATGGCGTCTTATCCTGGCAGCCGTAACAAAAGAGATTCAGATCCGTCCTTTTGTCCCTGGCAACAGGTTTATGTGTTATCGTTAAGATGCATGACTCACTATTTTGGAAACTGCTGACTTACCACTACACTTGTGAACATTTATCTCTTGTGCTAATCCAGTTATGTTTGCTTCATCCTGTTTCAGGACAACAAGAAAATGGTGTAAAGATTTAATTACAGCTGGTTTCTTGCAAAAAATGTGCACATTCTTTTACAGCAGAACCACAAACAGAGATTTTATTTGACAGACAAACAATGCAGAGCATAACTTTGAAAAGGAAAAAGATTATGTTCTGGTCAGATGAGACAAAACTGACATAAAGAAGAAGGCTTTAGACCAAAACATCTTTGTATTCCATAATGGTTTCCATTCATATGCAGAATCAGTGGACATAATTAAATACTTATTTTCATAAATTCTCCATCCAAACCAATTTTAAGATGTTTAGCAAAGAATAAAAAAAATCCCTTATTTCACAATTTGAGTAATTTTTTGTTTTTGTTTTTTTATAACGATTAACTTTTGTAGGTTTATCCCATAAATCCCTCAAGAAAACACTTTGAGGTTTGGTTTTTTTTAGGGATGCACAATATAATCGGCCCCCTATCGGTATCGGCCTTAAAACTGAATATCGGACATCGGCCACCCCACCGATATTTAACCCGATATTTGATCAGCTTCTGAGTTTCTAACGTATAAAAAAATAAAATAAAACTACTTCTTCTTCCTCAAAAACTTCTTTTTTACAGACTTAAAAACTTCTAAAGATGAGGGAAAAAATATTGATACATTAAAATATCACAATATCTTCATATGCTGATATATTGCCATTTAAAAACACCATATCAATCTCTTTTACTAATGAAATATTGCTATATGTCATCGTTATGCTACGAAATCCCCCGAAAACTCACGAAATTTTGCCATATTTTTATATGTTGCTATATTGACGCGGCATCGATCTATTTTACTAACAAAATCTCACAAGAATTTGCAAAATATCACAAGAGTTTGTAACAGAACGATGAAATTTCACGAGATTTTGAAAGTAAAATAGATCGATACCGCGTTTAAAAAAATCTATTTGATATCAGCATATGAAAATATATTTGAGTATATTATTTTTCAAAGTGTCAGAAATGGATAACAAAACTGCTATTTTCAATGACTACTTATTTTTGTCCAGCTTTAACATCGGTATCGATATCGGTTATCGGCTACATGAGTTTTAAAATATCGGCCAAAATCCCAATATCGTGCATCCCTAGTTTTTTTTTTTTTTTTTTTTTTTTGTTAAAAAAATGTAAATAAAACTTCAGGGGGTTTGGCACACTTTTCCAAAGCACCCTAACCCTTCGACTGATTTCCTTTTTTTCAACCGATTACCCTTTGTGCCAGAGCAAAACCATAATTTGGTATTTGTAGTCGTCAAGCTGGTAGAGCATTGGGGCTCTGCTCCCTGGTGATGGGAATCTGTCATTGTGGGTGTGGTGCCAGCTCCCTTTGATTCAAAACAACCCGTGAGTCTATTTCTGGCCATGACAGCACATGCTCCATATATGGATCATTTGTCTGACATCACAGCTGCTCTTTAGAGGCGAAACATTTTTTTTAGCAATAACATTCCCATTGCTGTGTGCACTCACTGAATTTAATATCTGTCTCTGAGATAACTGTAACCCTATGGAGTGGCCAGTGAGGGTAGACATGAGGTTGTATGCTGGCTTTGGTGTTGATGACTTACTCTGTTTAACCCCCTCGTTTGTTATTACAGCTGTTTCACAGGCGCTCTCAAGGTTTTCAGTGAGAAGATGCTTGTAAGATCACTTTATTGCACTAACCATGAGGATTGCCTATATCATTTACAGACAAACATATTTTTCTCATACCTTCAATGGATTGCCCATTTTCGTTCCTTGCCTGGTCCGCCCTCAGCCACCTTCCCACCGTCTTTGCTTTTATTCCTCTCCCTGTGCCATTCAACAGCACTCCCAACGCTGTGATGATTTTCTTTTCCCTCGATCCCCTTTCCCCTCTCATAATTAACCTCAAGGCATCAGGCTGTATTTTAGTTCCAACCCATTATGAATGAGCACCCTTCTATCCATTTATAGACCAACTCATCTAACATAATGTTTTCTCTTGGTTTCATTGCTTGGTTTTGACTTGGTTTTGGGACTTGATTGGCATCCTACGCTCTGAGCTTGAGAATGAAAGAAGACAGGAGGCAGAGGAGACGGAATGAAGGAATGAATTTTGCTTTGGTTAGACAAAATTCATTTGTCTGGCTCATGTCCCATGCATACACACTTGGACAATATGTATGTATTTACCTGTGTACCTTGAATGATAATGGAATGATGAAAGATCCGAGTTGATAATTTTCATGAGAACGAGGTAAATGTTTTCCTTTTTGCAGGGTTTCAAAAGAGATAACACATTCTAGATTATCATAACTATAAAACAAAATTGTAAATACCTTATCTAGGACTATCAGATATTGTGAAAACACAATTTAATATAATTTGGCTTTAAAACATGTGTTATCAACTTTTGTCTCGCTGTAACTTTATTGTAAAGAAATGTAAATTTTCCTTAGCAGATCTTTCCCCTTTTAACCTGTAAGATGTGAGGCTAATAGCTAAGACAGATTTTTATCTGCTTAAGAAGAAACAGGGAGTGGGAGGAAATCATTCTTCCATAAACAATGCACTTGCAAGCAGCATGCTTCCATCATTCCCATGCCGTATTAGCTGGGTCCCACGGCAATCAGGGCTGCTGCACTGTCTAGGATTACATGTTACTATACCTCCCACCTCCGATTACTCCAAAAAACACCATGTTTGCCCAAATAAAAACAGACAGGAGGCCTGACTTCCCCAAAAAATGTCACTGTATGCGGATGATATTATGATGTATAATAATAAATAAAGCATTTTAGGGTGTTTTTTTTTCCCCAATGAAAGTTGAAGCAGGATTTAAAATCTTTAAAAAGCAGAAATATAAGCTTTAGAGTAGGAGCCACAGTTGTCGTTTCATGCGTTATCTTCTCCACCAACAAGGAGTGTAATTTATCGAGTCCTCTATTAGGTCCTGTGTGTTTTCTGGGTATAGATCAGTCCTAATTCAGTAGTTTTTGCTAACAGGAATATAAAACAAAAACTGACTAAGATGTACAGCACATGCTGTCTTTTAAACAGTGCACAGTACTGGTTTTTGCTGGTAAGCTAATGTGGTTATCCGTCTAAATCTACACAACAGACGAAGCTTTTACACTGCTTTTAAGGAATGGAGAAAGTGTGTTTTCATGTCACTGAGGAAAGTGTTCTGTCTCCTTCCTGGAGTGGCTTTGGACTTGTTCATAAAAGAGACTTGGTAAAAGATTCTGTGATATTTACCTTTGGAAATGGTAAAACAAACCAATTGATTCAGGATCCTTTTTCAGTTGACATGAAAATACTGGATCCCACGTTCTGCTTGGTAATATTTCAGGCTTGGATTGATGATGCACTGGAATACTGCATGCACTCTTCCTCCAACTGAGGTCACATCAAACGTACCCACAGTGCATTTCCGTAAAAGCCAACCTCCCCATGTCACATAATCTAATTTGAAGCCATCTGGTAAAGCTAGTGCCAAAGCCTGTAGGTACATTTGATCGATGCTGCATGTGACAATGATGATGTTAGTTTCAGAATTACTTTAAAGAGCCCAACTCTGTGAGCTATTTCAGCCTTCTCAGTAAGGTCTACAGTTACACATGAATGTAGAATGCCCATGATTTGAAGCTCAGATGGTTGGCTCCTTTAGAAATTAACCTCCACATCCCAGGCCATAGTGTAACCCTCTTTCTGCCCCATCCATGCAGAAGCTGGACGTAGACCCCCAGCCCTTAAGCTCATCGGAGGGGAGCACAGTTGATATCCGTCCCCCAGGAGATGGGGTTGAATCTGTGGAGCTGGAACCCGAGGAGTCATTAGACCCAGAAGCCTGCTTTACAGAAGGTAAGAATTTTATGTTCTTGACAGGATAAGAGTTAAAAGGGCATCTGAGTGGGCCATAACTAGAGGGGTGGAAGTACAACCTCTCCAATGCCCATTTTCATCAAGAGGAAATCATTAGAACTGCTAAAGCTCAACAACAGCCTTTTGTAACGGCTAACAGGAGTGCTCAGTGAAGCAAGAAATAGTCATTTGGACCTGCTATGAATCCTGAATCTATAAATAAGGCAATTGGAATAAAGTGAATTCCTTTTGCATCACAATTTCAAATATGTTGTGGTAAATAAACCTTAGCTCCCTTACTGATTCTTCAGTTTGTTCCTAATTTGCCACAGCTGAAGGCTTTACATATTTAGACAAAGCTTGATAAAGGTTTATTGGAGTATACATCAGACAGAAATAACCGGGATGAAAACGAATTGCCATTTTCTATCCCGGTCAACTGATCTTGCAGACAACGGCTTTCACTTTCACAAACCTCACCTCAAAAACTACTGATTACCAGACCTTTACAGAAAAAGACATAAATAAAATACAGAATCCATCTCATAACATGAACTAGACGGCCAGATGCATTCACCCCTCCATTCATCTATTATTAAACCACACAGCCCATTAAAAACCTCAATATTATACAACCACAAACATGGATAAGAAGCAGCAAAGAGGTATACAACATTACTAAGAGTAACACAAGTAGAATGGAATGACCACAATATTAAAATTGTTGTATTTAGTTTGTAGAGATGCTGGTTATGTAATTTTAGAAGTGGGTAGAGGTGAGAATTCATTTCAGAGATGACTGTTGGCATAAAAGCTGTCTTGCAGTGTAGGTCTTTGGAGACTTGTGCCGTCTGCCAGAGGGTAGCAGGGTGAGCACCGGTGAAAGGGTCGTCTAAAGTCTTTCCCAGTCTTGCAGGCATATTGCATGTTCTAAAGAATGATCCCTCAAGGGCTTTAAATGTTTTCTCTGGTGTTAATCCCCGGAAATTGAAAACTAGAGACATTCTCCACCTCCTCTACTCCTATTCTTGTGGCCTGAACTACTGTCTGTTTCGTCTGAAATAAAGAAATGGTTTCCTTTGTTTGTTTTTTTTTAGTGTTCAGAGAAAGTTTGTTAAGGTCAGAACCAGAGCGCCCAATTCATATTTTATAGGGTACCTCAATACCATTTGAATCCCACCATGATTTGTTGTCCACAAACTTGATGATAATATATTTTGGAGGAGCATAAAGTGCAAAGGGTATAAAGAATAGAAGTACACAGCCCTGTGGTGCCCCCAGTCCTATTTTGGACTCCAGGGTTACAGATTCCAATAAAACACAGTTTTTAGTATCCATGTTCACAATTTAAAAAAAATTAACAAGACTGCATCAAAATGAATTCTCTGTTAGGGTTCCAAAGCAAGGATAGATGATGACCAACAAAAACACAAAGACTACCTCACATTTTACAAAGAAAGAGAGGAAAAAGTGAGTTGTTGTTCCCATGTAGATGTAATTAACCATATCTGGACCATACAGTTCTCCTCTAAACCAGAGGGGGCAGCAGCGAGGCCATCATGATGAATCTTCTTCTTTGACATTTTAGAGTTATTGGATTAACCAAGAACTGACAACAAAAATACAGAAAAGGATTATTCACAATAATATAATACAAATAAGGAGGACTACATGAAAATTCTTGCTCTTTTATAAGCCAGTTTTATAGGTGATTGTCTCCAAGTCATCTAGTAGTCTTCTATGAAATTAAAGATAAAGAACAACTACTGAAGTCATTTAATATATATATATATATATATATATATATATATATATATTATGTAGAACTATGAATTCAATTTAAACATACCAATGTTTGCTTATGTTTGTAACTTTATTAGCAAGGGCCTCATTCAAATTTGGTCCGTCTTTAGTTATTTATTCAGAAAATAGAGATGTTGTTCTTGTTTATTTTCAGTTTTGGTTTTACTGTTTACCTTTTACTTTACTTTTTGTTTTTGTCCCCCCTTGAATGCCCAATTGGTTTCTGCCTGGTCACCCTTTTTTCTGGAAAACTTTCTATATTATGGTTTCCATGGATCATCAAAAACATTAAAAGTCATTAAATTATATATATTTTTTAAATTAAGGCCTTAATTAGCAGTAAAATTCATTATTGTGATTATCGTGGCATTTAAAATGCTTCATTTAAAAAAAAAAAATTTCTTAAAGCAATTTCATCAGGTATATTATATTGCGATATATTTGTGCGGAAATGCTTCCGGTTGATTGTAAAGTCGTCAATCGGAAAAGAAGCTTGAGGGAGAGAAAAAGCTAGAGAATGGAAAAATGCAAATTTCAACAAAAGTGGCGAGGAATTCGGGACATGGCTGCAGCCTGTCGACGGTAAAGATGACGAAGGATTTCACAGTGTTATATATTTTTATATATATATATATATATATATATATATATATATATATATATATATATATATATATATATATACTTGTTGATGGCATTACAATTATTTCTAAGAGCATTAAAAGAGCATTAAAAAGCATTATATTAGAGTTACTCATTCCTGTATAAACCCTGCAATGTTTTCCAAGATATATAATTTTGATGGGAAGTGCTAATGGTTATTTTAAAAGCATATAAAAATAGTTAAAGAAAGGCCAGAATGTTGAATTCAGGCCCGGTGATGTTTGACCCTGTTAGATAACCTTACTAGATCCTAAGTCAATTTGGACCCTTTGAATATATTCCTGTGGTCTGATCTCTTCTAACTACTCTTTCTGCAACATGTCTGCAGGCTGTGTGAGTCGGTTCCCATGCTGTCAGGTCAGCGAGGATGTAGGATGGTTCAAGAGCTGGTGGACGCTCAGAAAAACCTGCTTTATCATCGTGGAGCACAACTGGTTTGAGTCCTTCATCATATTTATGATCCTGCTCAGCAGTGGAGCGTTGGTGAGTCGGGGGCCTTTTCTTTTTTTTCTGGCAGATATTATACATATATGTAAAACGTGTTTTAGATCTAGATGGAATTACTCAGATAGCTTTTGTTTCATCAACTTTTTCTGTTCAGGCGTTTGAAGACATTTACATCGAGCAGCGGCGGACCATCAAAACAGTCCTGGAATATGCAGACAAGGTCTTCACTTATATCTTCATCCTGGAAATGCTGCTTAAGTGGGTGGCGTACGGCTTTGTTAAGTACTTCACCAACGCTTGGTGCTGGCTCGACTTCCTCATAGTCGACGTAAGTATTGTAGAAGCAGTTTTATTGTCTTATGTCAGATCAGAATCCGAAATCAGAATCAGAATGTATCCTACAACATGGCCATATACTTACTTAGCAACAAAACAGTACATCTTGAAGTTCAATTATGAGTCTTAGCAATAATAAAGTCTCTAATGCTGTAGAATATAAATATCTGGCTGGCTTGCCAAATATGGAAGCAGTTCTTACTGGCTGACTCGCACGCAATCAGGTCATGAGCTAAGAGATTTCCAGGAAGAGTGTCCAGTCGTGCACGTGCATCCACACAGTGCGATGTGGAAACTATAAAGGCTGGTTCAGATGGACTGAAGGTTGGGGGGATAACAGGATTTTTGACGACGTGTTGCTGGATGTATGAAGTGTTTAAGACAGCTGTATGAATTCTGTTTTGTAATTAAATGTGTCCCCCCCTCCGGATGATAGATGGTGTGAATCGTGGCCTTCTTTCTGTCATAAGGGAATTCTACCAATGAGCTTCCATAGTATACCACGAGAATAGAGTCTGTTGGCTTAAGAAGATGCTAGCAATGCTTTTCTCACACTGTTCCACCATTAAAGCTTGGTGCTCAGCAGAACTGGTACGGATCTCCTCATCACTTTAATTAAAGAATCGTCCGTTAAAAGAAATTAATAAGTAAAACAATCTATTCTTAAAAAAATATATTCCCTTGTATGTGGTGAAATCATTTATAGATGTTTTATTTTCAGTTTTATTTTAAACCCTTTTTAACTCAAATTTTGATGGAAGGCTGATTCAGCATTTTTTTCAAACATCTACCCTGATGTGGCTCACCTGATGTTCTCACCCTGTATGTCTGTGACATGATCTTCTCCCAGGTGTCCTTGGTTAGCCTCGTAGCGAATGCTCTGGGCTACTCTGAGCTCAGCGCCATCAAAACTCTGAGGACACTGCGAGCCCTACGGCCCCTGAGGGCCCTGTCTCGGTTTGAGGGCATGAGGGTAAGAACAGCAGGGATAACAGCGGCACAGAATCAGATTCTTATGATGGTTATCGGTGGTTGAATCGGTTTTGTATTTAAACTTTTTGTATTTATGTTTGATATTAATTTGCTTTTAAGCTAAATGTGGTTGCTACAGTGTTAAGGTGGGCTGAATCAAATAAATTAGGCAGAAAATGGCTCGTAATAGATATAAACTGGAGCTTAAGAGGCTCTGGGTCAATTTGCCCTTTTGCCAATTTTTATCCTGCATTGGCATCTCTTCCCTTCCAGCTTCAGTTAAACACTAAAAAACCTTTTCATCCAATGTATATACAACATTTTATGTCAGTTTATTCCTCTGGGTGGTTAGATGTTTATCCTGAAGCATGTTGAATAACTTTAACTTGTTATTTAAGTGTTTAAATGCAAATGTAGATGTTTTTAGTGCTTATGATTTAATACAGCTGCTGGTTAATTTCTTTAAGGCTATGTATGTCAAACTACAGGCTTTTAATGGGTTTTAGAGAAACCCAAAAGATTAAAGGAGAAGGTAACAAAATGACATCCACCTTAAGATGGCATTTGGTGTGAGCTGAACTGGAATCAGCTAAACTGAAATAAGTTAAACGAATGTGGTCATAGGTTAGCTTAAACTGTAAAACCGATTAAAGAAACAGGAGGTTCATCTAAAATTAAAAAATGTGGTTTAGTAAGTTTAAGGATTACCTTTTTTATGTTAAAGGTATAGTGGAGGATGTTCTTTTTCTGGGTGAATCATCAAAACAAGTGGTTCTCCTGATTGTCAGTCACTCTGGTGATATTCTCAACCCCATTTTCACTTACCGTTGGGGAGTCTGACATGTTGGGGGAAAAAAAAGCTGATCTTATTTTGAAAAGTAAGCTTGTATGAACGATGCAACTTTTAAACAGAGCGCACACAAGGAGAAATGGGGTCGTGCATGCTCTCGCAAGAGTTTAATAGGCGTTCTCTCTTGGGAGTGGGTACAGGGTTGTGCATTTGCATTTTTTTTTTTATTGGAGAGGGCAGGTCTTTTCAAAATTTTGCAAAAATCCTTCACTACACCTTTAAAGTAATAGAGAAGTCATATTTAAATTCCAAATCATTCTGGCTTAAATGTGTATATAAATGTACTCTTTACCAAAATATATTGTCCCAAAAGTTAGAAAGTTTCCATTTTAAAAAAATCCTGTTTTAAAATCTGTGTTTTTTTCCGTTATTTCATGGAGGCCAGTTAGTTATACGTCAGCTTGTACACCTAAATTCGGCCAATCATATATCAATGGTCATCTGTCAATCAAATTTTTTTGGTCATAGCATCTTGAGTCATATTTCGCGGCTATTATACGCAACGGTTGAAATAAGGAATAAGAATCATTTCCTCTCGCATTGAGTTCCGTCCCAGTGTTTACGGGGATGGGCGTCTGTGTCTTCAGCAGGCGTAGAGCTAACAGAACTGGCAGCGTTGCGAGGCAAGGGCTCAAACATGTACGGCTGTAAGCCTTCTACACCAAACCAAGCTTCTGCCGCCCTGACAAACTCTTCCACAACATCTTTGTCCCCACTTTCCTCCTCTAAATAAAAAATGTATGATGGAGGAGACTCATCCACGACCTCCGACACTAAACTCTCCTCCTCAGCGTCGTCGCTAAGTGCTACTGGGTCCCAATGTAATTTACCTTTGGGAACATACTAGCACTAAGTTGCTAACTGGTTAGCAAGATCTTTCCGAGACACCGGCTACAGCTTACGAACCTTCCGCCACAATAATCCCGCCCCCTTGATAATCGACCAATCACATTCATTTTATTCACTCGTGTAAAGTCAGGCACCACTCGGGAGAATTCGGAAATGCAACCGTTGGAACAGCCGCTTCCCTAAGACTTTAAAAGTTTCTTGCTAGCTATGCTAACTTGCAAGGCTAAAGTTACCTAGATTTAGTATCATGTTTGTTTTCATTTTTTTTTTTTTACTGACTTTCAATAACAAACAATGTGAAACATCTTAAACAGAAACATCTTAGATCATTTTTCAAGAGGATAGAGGATAAAACTCAGAAAGGATCATCCTCCATGGAATCTCTCAGATTAGCTGTTAGCCTCAAACGCTCTGAGGATTTACTTTTCTGCAAAATGTTCTTTGCTATGTAGCCTTAAAAGTATTTTCAACCCATCAACCTGTTTGCCAGGCTGCTTTTTGCCGTTTTTTTTTTAATTAGCTCACCATTCTCTCACTAAAAGGGCATTTTTATCACATCTTTCTGTCTCCATGTCATAAAGCTTTAGATGTAATTTCTTAGCACTGCTTGTCATTTGCAAAATGTTGTGCCAAAGGGATAACGACACTGTATGATTCCTGTTCTCATTCTCATAATTTGATCTCAGTTGTGGCATCTTGTTTTCCAGACAGAGTGTTTTTAAATGGCTGGTTAGGGCTCCTGCCTGTAAGACTGCATGCTTACTTGCCACTTCTGCAAACACATCCTTTCCTTGCGATTTCAACGCTGTTCTGCTGTATGCATGACCTGCTTCACTCTTTGTGTCATTAGGTTACAGTTTATTGCCTTTCTCAGACTTTGTTTTCTGATGTTGCTTGCATTGTGCCTTTAACCTGTATTTTTTTCTTTGTTGTGTGTCTTTGTTTCATTTACAGTCAAACAAAATGTTGTGACTTCATCCTGCCTCTCTAAGGTTTTTTCTGTTTTGCTTTTTTTATCTATGAAACGTTAACTTTTTCACCTATTCACCTTCTTTGTTCAAATTATCACCTATAATTTCTCTGTAAATGTCTGGGTTTAAGTTTTTTTTTATGTCTACTTAATATAGGAAAAATATATCTTACAGTAATTCTTAAAATAATTTGTGTGATTTATCTTTGGCTTGTTTAAATCAGCCAGCTAATTGAATAACTTTGAGCAAATATTATAAAATTTTAACAGTAGACTCCAGTTTTATTTGACCCTTAGGCTAAATTGGGCTTTGTGCTTCAACATCTTTAGGTTGTGGTGAATGCTCTACTTGGTGCCATCCCTTCCATCATGAACGTGCTCCTGGTTTGCCTCATCTTCTGGCTTATCTTCAGCATCATGGGGGTCAACCTCTTTGCAGGGAAGTACTACCATTGCGTCAACACCACCAACGATGAGCTCTTCCCAATCAGCATCGTCAACAACAAGACGGAGTGCTTGAACTTGGTTAACAATAGCGCCCGCTGGAGGAATGTCAAAATCAACTTTGACAATGTGGGCGCCGGTTATCTGGCTCTGCTGCAAGTGGTACGTCTGGGCTGGGTCATGTGACGAATGCAAACCCAATGGGATCTGACCTTGTGCACGCATGTAGTTGATTCAAAAGCTGTTTGTTTAGATGCCTGCAAATTTATGCCAGTTTCCGTTCAGTATGAATGATCTTATTTTTATTATTTAGAACTTCAGAAAATATTTTCAGACCAATCTATGGTTAATTCATAAGTCCTGACATTTTATAAGGTTTCAATTTTAATGGACAGTATTCTGCATTTTACAGCTCTTTTGGGGAAAAAAAAATAGGTGGTAAAAATGCAAAAAAATAATTTAATTTGATCGGGAAAAAAAATTTCAAATAATAAAAAATGCTATTTTAAATTAAAGCTACAGTGTGTAATTTTCAGCGACATCTAGCGGTCAGACTGCAGACCGCAGCAACATGAACATCTCCCCCCCACCGCTTCTCCCCCCCAACAGTACGGCGAGCGTTACGAGACAAAATTTCTTCCACGACGTCCACATCACCTACCTTCTCAAGTGATGAGGTTTGTTTACATAGATAATTTTACAGATAGTATTTCATTAGTCTGAGTAGGGTATAGATTTCATGTAGACTTAAGATAATAAATATACCCGTTATTTTTTCTACATCGTTGTGACGTTTTGGTGAGCTGCTTTGCATGGTGATATAAACAGACGAAGTAATTGTAGTCATTAGTTTAACAGCGAGATTGTGTTCGCTGGAAGAATATATATTCCCCGTTTACAGAGTCTAAGTCATTTTGGTGGCACGGGGGTTACAACGCGAGGAAGAGGGAGAGGACGAGGGCGAGGGCAGGGAGGCCGTGCAGCTAGGGCCAGGCGAGAGAGGGGAGCCAGCGGGGTGAGAGCAGAGGAGGAAAGGCTTGAAGATCTCCAAAGGAGCTGGAGAGAAGTAACCGAGGTATATATCCAGAAAATCATTTTACAGAAAATTACTGAATCATTACCTATGAAACGTCAGGGACGTTGCTGAATAAGTATACTGGAGAGGAACAGCATCATCACGCCGCAGCATGTTATTGTTTTAGACAGGTCTGAGCATCCTGTACTCCAAAAACTGCAGTGATATTAGACAATTGTGTGTGTAGGATTAATTACCTGTCCAAGAGAAAACTGGCAACTTGAGCGTCACTTTGAAAACCTTTTTCCTCCATCAGTGACTTCCATCGTGTAAATGCCGTGCCAATGTTGATCCGTGTTTTTTGCCGTTTCTTGTCACGCTTGCGTTTATTCTCGTCGTGTTTCCGCTTCTTAGATGACGGGGGTTCGGTGTCCGCCGCTTTTCGTTGTGATACAGAGTAGGCATGATCCTCCATTCGTCTGATGTTTGGCCACACAGTGCCAAACAGTTTGCAAAGTCACTCACGCCTGCCGCCTTGTTCACCTTTCTTGTTACTGAGGCGCAGTATACCTGCTTCTTCTTCTTCTTCTTTGGTTTCAGGCAGACTAAACGCTTCTCAGGCATAATACTGCCATCTACTGTTCAGTACCGTCTCAGTTCATCTCTCTCAACTTGCCGTAGTTATTTTTGAGCGTCATGGGAGATCTCGCAATCGCTAGTTTGTTGCCTCTGCGCTGCCGTAGCGCAAAGATGTCAGCCTCCATGGCTGCGAGACCCGCTCCTATGTAATTATAAATAACGAATTCTAAGGCAACGCAAATATTATGGTTAAAAGGCTGAGCTCATAGGTGATGATAAATAACATAGTTATGTATAATATATTAAATTTCTGACTTTATATCCCTGTAATTATTACACACTGTAGCTTTAAATATAATCTATAGTAAAAATAAACAAAAATCTCTTCTTTGCCTTTTTAAAATATGCAGTGAAGTCTCTCCCTGACTAGAATAAACATTTCATCCCTTATCCCTCTAGTTCTCGTAACAGACCAGAAATCCTCAAGACTTCTCTTTTTCTTTGCACTTAGGCAACGTTTAAGGGTTGGATGGACATCATGTATGCTGCTGTGGACTCTCGTGATGTAAGTCTACCTTCTTATCAACTCAGTTGCATAAAGCGGAGGGTTTATTTTATGATATGCAACATGGTAACCCCTGCTATAATGTATAAAAACCTAGAAATGTAGGGTTGCCGAAATTCTACACTGAAAACGTGAGAAATCAAACTCTTAATTTCATTACCTTTTATTAATAAAAGGAAAGATCCCACTAATCAGCGTCCTAAAAATATTTGTGTGCCCATACAGTCTGTTTTTATTACTTTTCTAGTTGTTTTAAACATTTCAATATCTGCTCTAATTGTATCTTTGACCAAATTAGCTGAGCAATAAAGAACATATTTTTAACCTTTATTGCATGTTTTGTTATCTTTGTTATTTTTAATGTTGGCTAAAAGAGACAAGCCTCAATTTAAAGCCAAATTAATCCATCATGGAAATGTTTGTGTAATTATAGTAAATGATTCTTGTTGAATGTGTTATTTAGTGTGTTGCACTTTAAAAAAATATATATACAGATATTTTTAGCTTGGGTTTTTCCCCCAATGGTTAAATGTACTCGGATACATTTCTTTTACAATTATTCAGTGTATAGAAATCTGATTGTATCATATCCTAATGACTTTTGCTCATCCTTACAGCTACCAGTAAGAAAACATTTCTCCTATATTGATTTCTATTTTTTTTAAAAAGTAAATGATAGTTAAATCTTATGAGATTTATTTGCTCTTTGTTTCCTCACAGTTGGAAGAGCAGCCTGAATATGAAGTGAACCTGTATATGTACCTCTACTTTGTCATCTTCATCATCTTTGGCTCCTTCTTCACCCTTAATCTGTTTATTGGTGTCATCATCGACAACTTCAACCAGCAGAAGAAAAAGATAAGTTGCATTTCCTAAGAGTCACACCAGTTTTGGTTTTATTCTTGATTGCAGCAAAGAGTAAAATGGATGCACAGCAAACTTTATATGTTGGATTTTAAAATATTGAACTCCTTGAGAAAATCTCAGAGCGAAGTTTCTACCTTCTTTTGTTGTCAAACTATTTAGATTGCAGTAAACCGTAAGATCTCAAAGCACTCTGCATCTCGCCACCTCACAGCACATTTCAGTCCTATAGCAAAACTGTTTTGTTCCCAGAAATCCACTGCTGTTCCCGAAACAGCAGTATTTTAAAAAGCCTGGCATTTCTTACGTACCTACAGCGCTTGCTGTTATTAATGTTGACACAGCCGGCTTTCATTTTGCTCCGCGGTGTTTCCATTTTTGAAATGGAACACCAGCAGGTATCGGTGCTGCGTCACACAGGGCCGAACACAAGCTCTGCCGCCGCACGCAGCAGCCCAGAGCCCAAATTTAGCCCTGGCAGACTCACAGCTGTTCTCAAGAACGACACAAGCTAATGATCAGCTGCTGCACGGAGACGGACCCACAGCTGCCTAGGATCACCGAAGATGCATGAGTCACTGAGAAACCCCCCCGCCTGCTTCAAACTTGCAGTGCTAACTCCAAATATAGTCTAGCGTCATGTCTTTATGTTCAGTCAGGACCTAAGAAGGAGGACCTGCAAAAGCCATCTGATGGGAGAGGTGAAGAGAGGCTGTAAGCATAATTTAACCCACTCAGTCGGTGTTAGGATGCTTGTTCAGTGCTGAATGCAGACACACTCAGAGAGCAGCACTGAGGGAATGATGTCTGCCTTGTCCCTGAGACTGGGAGGAGCTGTAGTAATGGCTCACTCATGGCTTTGCTGAAATATTAGGTGCCAAATCATTTTTTTCTTTATATATTTCTTCTGTTTTTAGTCACATTTTAATGTTGCCAGTCATGAAGATCAGAGTCCTTAAATAGCTGAACTTAATACAGGATGATGTCATTCATTAATGGATGAAAGTTATCCACACAGCATGGACCTTTATGTATAAAATTAACTGTCCCTCTGTTTGCGACAGGTGGCAAACCAATGTTTCCTCTAGCCGTTGAGCGCAGTCTATATATATATATATATATATATATATATATATATATATATATATATATATATATATATATATAGTTTTCTGTATCATTTTGAATCTGTGTATAATTTGTTTTCCAACTCAAAACCAACAATGAAAATAGAAGAAACAATTGTTTTTTTCCCCCGAATGTTGTTACATAAGACCAGAAAAAAACAAAAAGCAGTTAGTTTTGCTTGCCATAGAATAAAGACATTTTAAAAAACAAATTAATAGGGAATACATTTATCTTATTTTTATTTCATCTTACAGCATCTCATTTTTATGACCTCTATCGCAAATGACCTCAGCCTGCTGGTCGCTGTATTTTCAAGCAGGCTGTTGAATAAATTAAATCATCTATTCTGGCGCACAATCTTATCTTCAATCCCGGTTTCAAATATCACCATCAAATCAGTTTTATAATAAAAATGAATTGAGTTAAGAAGTGTTTGTGGATAAAAATGTTTAGTAAAATTTGTCTGTCAAGATGCAGGACAGAAGGACCCAGTGTTCAATAGGGGTGTGCACAATAATCGTCATGATGATGCATTGTGATTGTAATTTTCGTGATCTACTGCATCGATTCTTGACGCCAAGTATCGATTATTAATTTAAAAAAATAAATAAATAAAATTGCATGAATGGTTGGCGAACATCAGCCAAAAACAAGTGCAATACAACTTCCAGTCCAGTAGATGTCGCTGCAAATGTGTTGACGCACGCTGCCTTGTGTCACAAGCATTTCCAGCCGTGGGATACTGTGCCTAGCCATTAAAAAACAAAACATGGAGGAGAAAATATTGCAATGCATCACAATAATTCAAGTATCGTGATGCATCGTGATAGAATCGCATCGTGGCCTGTGAATCGTGATTCAAATCGAATCGTGACTTCTTTGGCAATACCCACCCCTGGTGTTCAAGGCAAGACAGGCACTGGGATAACTCCAACCGTTTATTAAAAAAACAGAGCGGGCTGTGGATCCACGGTATCACTGGAAACTCTGGTTGGAGAAAAACACAGATTTGTGACAATGATAATCTGATAGAGGTTGATTAGCTATGTGAGTCACTAACCTGGTTCTGAGCCAGATCAGGGAAACAGATCAGAACAGGAAGGCTCAGAGGTGCAGGAGCCCAAAGCCAGGTCAGGGATACAGATGACAGGAACAGGCTGGTTCAGGGTTCCAGGAGTCCACAGAATGTTTAGTTGGGAGCAGGCAAGCACAGCAGATGAGAGGCAGAACAGGATCAGGAAATCAGAAACATTACGGAACGCTCAAAACCGCTCTCTTCACTGGCCACCGAGAATGAGAACAAGAGCAATAATCTGGCTCCGATGGCTGGGACAGAGACGTATAAATAGAAGCAGGAGCAGTTGGATTAGATGAGCGGTAATGAGCAACCGCGCAGAGTTAGACAGGTGAATAGAGTGAGCAATTAGACCAGCCGTCAGTGCCAAGATCATGACAGTGTCCTTTAGTAAGGGTTCAGCAAATGTCCCTATTCAGCACATCAAAGAGCACTACAGATGCATAAATAAATAATCCAACAGGAAGAAGAGGTTGCGGCCGCCCCAAATTATTTATCTGTCTAGACTTCCAGAGCAATGAGAGTCACTATCCTACATGCATTCGGCTGAAGACGCACCTGTTCTCCAAGTAGCACGATGCTCTGTGTTAATTTTTTATTTTTGCTAAATTCTAGTGACATGATAAAGTGAAAACATAAATTGGTCAATCTGCACATTGTCAGATATGGTGGCTGCAGCAATTAGATGTAAGGAGATAAAGGAGATTTCTGTACTTGTGGATATTTGTGCTACATTTCAAGCATCCAGTGCTAATTATTGTTTTAATTTAATGAATCATGAAAACAGACTTAGAAGCATATCTGGAAAACCATTGGAGAGTGAAGGACAGGCGTGAAAAAAAGATCACATTTAAGTCAGTTTTGTGAAAACAGATTTTTTGTCCAGATTTTTTATTTATTTATGGATATTAATCATGATATTTTTACTATTTTATTATGTGTGTTAGAAGTAATGCGAACAAACTGTGATTTAAAAATTAACAGACAAAGAGTTAATGGAATTTCTTAACTATCACAAGATTCAACACTAATTTCATTGTGCAAAAGGAGAATGGTTTAATGGGAACAAAACGTTTTGTCTGAAAGGTCTCATTTCCTCCAGAGCAGGACTCTTACATATAGCATGTATCTAAAATTTAGTGGCTTTTAAAATTTTAAGTGGGTCAAATCACTTTAATTAAAAGTAAAATTCATGCTGTAATCACGCATTCTTTTAATAAACCATGTAACTTGCTATGATCCCAGGTTTACAATAAGCTTAATATTGGTGTGTATCACAGTGGTCTTCATTGTTCTCAGGGGGCTTGTGCAGACATATGAACATTTAGATGGAACATTGTTTGCAAAATATCTTTTACTTATGGAGTAAAAGATAAAGGTTTAAAGGCAGTTGCATTATAGTCATGCCCAGGTATCTGAATTATATTTAGGTGAGGACTTTGAAGTGGTGGCCTGGTATTTAGAGAGAGGGGTATTTTCATCTCACAGAGGCCATAAAGGTCGGCGTTTAGAAACCAGATTTTTACTCTGGGTCTCTGAGCCCGACCTTTAACCCCAAATTGCTCCCCTTTTGCAACTCAGGGTGGCAGCACATAGCTCCCCAAAGGCTGGGTTAGGCGGAGAAGACGTTTCCCCTCTGGGAATATAAAGGGTTCGTTCCTTTCCTTTTTTTAACCCTTCAGAGGTCCTCGCTCCTCTTTCAGTTGTGCTTTAGATGATTGACCTTCTGCATCACCCACCTTTTATTTTTCTATATATAAAAAATGGGTGATTACAATAACTAGAGCAAGCTGTCAAATTTCTGATGCAGCTAAATATCAAACTTCCATAACCAAAGCAATTAAGGCCTGTAGATCTGACCTCCCGTACGAGTCCTCCATGTGCTTTTGGACAGATTTTGGTTTGCTTACCACTGCTGAGAACTTTCTCCACTGTTCCGCTTTTTTTAATTTTGTTAATTTGGGCTCTCACTGTAGGTCACAGTCCAAAAGCCTTAAATATTAGATGTAATTTCATCTTGGAATATGCTGCTTTTAATACAAATAAATCCTAATGTTTTAGTAATTAGGAGTTGCCAGTGTGGTCTCCTTCACATCCACTTTGTGAATCTCACCCTAAAAGCGCGGTATTACCTTCATACAGACATTTCTGAAATATTCATGCTGCATTTAATTATTCATACATTTTTGCTGCTTGGCAAGATGCAGACGTGGCTCTGAGTTAGATACTAACACTAAGCTTATGGGGAGCTTATTGTCTCAACTGTCTTCGAAAACATGAATTGTTTATTTTAGAGTAATTCTGATGATGTAGGAATGTTATGGACTTAATTTTTTGAATAAGGACCAATCAGCCATAGTAATTCAACCACTGAGGGCAACCAGGCCTGTGCTGGTGCAAGCAGATGAGGAGGCACATGCATGAAACACCTAGATCCTAAGCCTATAACCCTTTAGCATTGAAAACTTTTGGAAACATATTTCTTAGTTGGCTATTTGGCTCTATTCAGTAAATGTTATGGTAAGCACTGAATTAATTATTATATTCAGACATAAACATGAAATTAAAATCTCAATGTTTAGGATTTAAATAAAAGATGCACACTTTTAATTCATGCAGAATCTCTAAAATGTGTTGCGCCATTTAAAATGCTTGTTTATATATTCATATTCTGGATATGAGACAAATATTAACCCAAGTCCTCTGAAATATGAGTTTGGTTTATTTAAGATTATTATTCTACATAACAGGCATAAACTTATGGATCCATATACATATATAACTTTTTGGGAAAATAGCTTTATTCTATATTTATCTGACAACTGATTATCCTAAATATTTAGCAGCACAAACTAAAATATAATCCTAACTGTGAAATGCCGTTATTAAACTTTGTAAAGTCTGATTATTCTGCCTTTGGTCTCATCACAATTATTCGGTGAAAAAAGAAAATTTCTTTTTATCCTTAAAAACAGTCACATACTGTACTGACAGTAGTCTTCCACTAAAGGGATCAGAATTTATATTTGTTCTTATGAAAGCCAGCTTTAAAGGGTGGAGCGAAACCATACAATTCAAATCCACTGAGATTTTTTGTTGCATTTCTGATCTCACAGCTGAATTCAAACAGAAATGTTTTACTTCTAACTTCTTTAAGATGTTCAAAACAATGTAAGCAGAATAAGGAAACATTTGACTGTTATACTTTTAAATAGGTAAGAGGAAAAATTTCATTTTAGCGGTGATTTCCTCCTTTACTATGGTTCAAGTTTGTGCCCAAAAGGTAAATATGAGGAGGACCAAAACTGCAGAAGTACAAATTAGTCAACGGATAAAATTGAAAACCACCCACTTTATGGTGGTATTTGTTGGGAACTAGGGCTGAATAATTCACTGAATTAATGTGAAATACCCAATCTTAATAATAAAATTAAGAAAATACCAAAAATAACTACATTTCATTTAGCAAACTTAGGAACTGCAGACAGGAAATGTGCTAGGCTAAGTTTCCTGTTAGCATGCTAATGTTCCACCTATGCTAACTCGCCTAGCTTTAGCTTAAACGCTTCATGCTTGACCGAAATATGTCTTCTATTCCTATTTTAGGAATAACGGAACAAGAAGGAAGAGTTTTGACTTTTAAGTGAGGTTCTGTGAAGTTGTTTATTATAAATATAGGACTAAAACGCCATTAGGTTTCCTTTTAGCATAATTTAGCTATTTAAAACAACTCAAACATAATTGTATAGTTTCCTGGATACATTATCTAAACAGGTTTATGACAAAAAATAATTTATTTGATTATTGTGTTAACTATTGTTACTTATTATAAATAGTTGAAGCTACATGCTGCATATAGGCATCAAACTAGACCACGTCTCTTTCTACAGTGTATTAAATGCTAAAGGAGAATATCCTAATTATTAACCTATTTATATTAAGTTCACATCAACTTAAAAAAATATAATACCTGTTAATATTTAATTACATTAATGGTTATTCCTTTACTTTTCGATAAATCTATTGTTGCTTAAAATCTTTCCACTATCAGTAAGTATAAGTATAAATAATTATAACTTCATAGAATCTCACTTCCATACTTTATTATCCCATTAAGCAGGAAAAAATACTTTTTTCCCACCAAATAAATCACAAAAGATGTTAATTTAAACCTTTATGATCTTTGCTATTAATTTCAAATCACATCACAGAATGAGGTTAAAACCATTTTTTGTCTGTTTCTCCTTTACTTTGGAGGTCAAGACATCTTCATGACAGAAGAACAGAAGAAATACTACAATGCCATGAAGAAACTGGGTTCAAAGAAACCACAAAAACCCATTCCACGGCCAACCGTAAGCGCGTTCGCTCAGTTAGTATTTAATGATTGCCACAAAGGTATGAAAGACTAAAGTTTACTTTTTCTGTATCTTTCTCCTTTCAGAATGAATTTCAAGGCTTTGTGTTTGACTGTGTCACAAAGCAGGCGTTTGATATAGTAATCATGATCCTCATCTGCCTCAACATGGTGACTATGATGGTGGAGACGGATGACCAAACAAAGGAAATGGACAAAATCCTTTACCGGATCAACCTTGTCTTTATTGTGCTGTTCACTGGGGAGTGTGCGCTAAAGATGATCTCCCTTCGACACTTTTATTTCACTATCGGTTGGAACATATTTGACTTTGTGGTAGTGATTCTTTCGATTGTAGGTAAGGAAATCTCATGAATAATTTGACTATTTTGACTGATTTGTTTTTCAAAAAACTTGGATTATTCAGATTTTTTTTTTCTTCCTTTTGCAGGTATGTTTTTATCTGAAGTTATCGAGAAGTACTTTGTGTCCCCAACATTGTTCCGAGTGATCCGACTTGCCCGGATAGGCCGCATCCTTCGCCTTATAAAGGGTGCCAAGGGAATCCGGACTCTCCTCTTTGCCTTGATGATGTCACTCCCTGCCTTGTTCAACATCGGCCTTCTTCTTTTCCTGGTTATGTTTATCTATGCCATCTTCGCAATGTCCAACTTTGCGTATGTCAAGCGGGAGTCGGGGATCGACGACATGTTTAATTTCGAGACTTTCGGGAACAGTATGATCTGTTTGTTTCAGATTACAACATCAGCTGGGTGGGATGGTCTGTTGGCACCCATTCTGAATAAAAGAGAGCCAGACTGTGACAGCAAGATAGAGCACCCTGGGAACTACTACAAAGGCAACTGTGGTAACCCTTCAGTGGGCATCTTTTTCTTCGTCAGCTACATCATCATTTGCTTTCTGATTGTGGTCAACATGTACATTGCCGTCATCCTGGAGAACTTCAGTGTGGCCACAGAGGAAAGTGCCGAACCATTAAGTGAGGACGACTTTGAGATGTTCTACGAAGTATGGGAGCGCTTTGATCCTGATGCTACTCAGTTTGTGGAGTACAGCAAGCTCTCTGACTTTGCAGATGCTCTCGATCCGCCACTTCGCATTGCTAAACCCAATATGATCCAACTTATAGCTATGGACCTACCTATGGTGAGTGGCGAACGCATCCACTGCCTGGACATCCTGTTTGCTTTCACTAAGCGAGTGTTGGGTGAAGGTGGAGAGATGGACATGTTACGTGGACAGATGGAGGAGCGATTCATGGCCTCCAACCCTTCTAAAGTTTCCTATGAGCCAATTACTACCACATTGCGCCGCAAGCAGGAGGAAATGTCGGCCATAGTTATCCAGAGAGCCTTCCGGCGCTACATGATGCACCAGGCCATGAAAAAGGCCTCCGCTCTCTACAAGGAGAAGCTAAAGGAGGGCGTCCATGACCCTGACAAAGACGTGATGGTCATCAGCAAGTTCAATGAGAATTCCACCTCAGATAAAACAGACATGACTCCGTCCACCGCCTCCCCGCCCTCCTACAACAGTGTGACAAAGTCAGACAAAGACAAATATGAAAAAGAAAATAGGGAAAAGGAAAACAAAGGGAAAGACTTGAAAGACAGAAAAAAATAGACTTCAACAAATTGGAACAAACAATGCATTAGTAATGTGGGGGGAACTTGTTTACAGCTTCTAGAGGAGGTAGATTGACTTGTCAGTTGATTGTTCAGAGATGAGGAACGCCGAAAAATGGGAGCGCTGACGCAACAGAAACAAATAAGTGGGTTCTTCCCAGAGAGGGAAAACGAAAGCAAGATATCCAGCAGACACTGCCAGGGGTTGACTGGAACATAGCGCAGCCCTTCTGCAAACCGCTTGTGATTTTCCTTTTGGTTGTAGTTACTATCTGACAATTGAGTGTACTGTTAATTTGTCTGTAGCTCGTGCTGCTGCTACTTCTATAAATCCAGTGTCTTGAATTGAAAATTTGCCGTATCACTTAACAACTACATTTTCTTTTGTTTCGGTTCCTTTTTTTATTGAAAAAATAATGTTTTATACTATTTTGTGTATTTATTTTTCGAGAATGTC
The DNA here is from genome assembly GCF_016077235.1 of Cyprinodon tularosa. Classification (NCBI taxonomy): domain Eukaryota; kingdom Metazoa; phylum Chordata; class Actinopteri; order Cyprinodontiformes; family Cyprinodontidae; genus Cyprinodon; species Cyprinodon tularosa. The sequence goes on from NW_024039207.1 coordinate 1,762,876, forward strand.
TCCGCTGCTTTCAGTCTTGTTCAATCACCAAGGGCAGAAAAAGTCGATGCTGGAAACTACAACCATCAGAAACTCGTACAGTGCAGGGTCCGCATCGAAATGCTTGCAGGTCATACAGCACGTGGAGCTGGAACATACCAATGAAGTGCAATGAATGACTCACTGGTGTCACATTGGTGATTGTTAAAATCGCTATCTACTGTCATGTTCCAGTTTCAGTAGAAAGCTCTGTCTCTAAAAACAGAGAAGCTGAATGTATGCAATCTGGAGGAAAAAAGACACAATTCAACAAAGTTGGGAAATATTCTTGGTTGCTTTTTTGCCAAGATTTCGATGACACAATTGGCACCACTCTCGTGCCTAGCTTAGACTCTAAAAGTTCTAGAGTCCTCATTTTCTAGGTAAGCTATGCCCAGGAGAGTTCCCATCTAGAGCCAGCCTAAAATCAGACTGTTGATCTGATCAGAGTGCCTGTTTTTAACCGCAATGTACAACTAAAGTCTTAACTGTCAGCCTACATGTCCTTCCTTAACAGTCCTCTGAGATATTCATACACTAAATGCATTTTTTCGTGTTTTTTTAATAGTTTGGACCCATTTCTTTATCTGGGTCATTCTAAACTCACTGCAATAATGGATTCTCTTCATCAGTCCCTCTGCTTTATAGGCACTGTATGTAAAACAGTTCAACTTCCACACCTCTCAGGTTGTCAGTGCTGAATGTTAAACACTCCTTATCATCAGTGTAGCGCTTTCTGTTGTGAAGAGAAAGGAAAATGGCCGCCAACCTATGAAAGTACTGCTCGCTAGTTACCTACTTAGCTAGCTTGCTAGCTACCAGATTGAAGCACTGTGTTGTGTCGTATTCCTGTTCCAGATTGTTGTTACAATCAAAAACTTTTGTCGAGTACTTTGCTCGACCGCTCGGGAATATATTTCAGTAAGTTGCAGGTCTCTAATAACCGTTGCTATTTGATTAGCATAGGGACAGATCTTATTGTTTATATTAACACTGAAACAAAATATTAAAAAGAAAAGATTATTTATTAGAGTCATGTATTTATAGTTCATTGCAATAGGGAGGAAATATACAATAGAAGGAAGATACAAAACATTGTGTCACAACCCGATCCGTCCTGCGCATGCGCATCCAGATATACAACCGGGTCGCCCTTGATTTTATTTTAATAAACAGACCTAAATAATGTTTTTCCCTCCCTAAAAATAGTAAGTGTACTAAACTATAATGTGTTAAAGGTTAGTAATGTATTTCCTGAGATTAAAAAAATGCCTTAAAATCCTTTCTGTTTTATCAGTCGTCTCTGCCCGATCTGCACCGCTTCTTCTAGGAGCTAACTTTTTCGGCTTTGGATTTTAAAACAAATCTGTTATTTTTTAATTTTATGTTTTCCTTTCATGTTAACATTATGGCATATAGTGTGTAATTTAAATAAAGAAACAACTAAAATGCAGTTAAACATCATATTTGGCCGGACTGCTCTGAGCATGTCCCAAGATGACGTCAGAGAACCTGTTTAAAGAAAGAAAATGTTAAAAGCATCAAAATTGTCTCACAAAAGTCATAAAACATTTTTTAAAGATGTGTATTAGCATTCTTTAGTGAGTAAAGGTAAAGTAATTTTAGTATCATAATTACATAATTTATTGACACCTGGATGTATATCTGTTTGTGCAGGACGGGTCGGGTAGTGACATCCCGCTGGTGGGTATCCTTTTATGCTAGTTCTGACTGAAACGCCCTGCAGTTGGTGGCAAAAAAAACGCCCAAAAATAAAAAAAATAATATAAGGAATTGAAATCGGCACCTGAAACAGCTGAGATGTATTTTCTTATGGCTGACATAGGAAAGATGTTATCTCGGTCAATTGTTAGTCCCTTCTTCCATTCTATTACCTTAGAAAATGTGCTCATTTATTGATTAGTTACTTTAAATAATATTAAATTTAAAGAATCATACTATTAAAATTTTACTCCTACTTTATTTAAGGTACATCCTACTTTCAAAAGCTTTTGTATCACCATTGAATTACTGATTTTAAAGCTCTCTTATAAAATATAATTTATGACCTGCGATCAGACCAAAACATTCATCAGTGATCTCCTGATTTTCCTTCACTAGATTATAAGTAAATTATAGAAATGTCCTTCAAGTTGTTATGAAGCGTACCCCTGGCGGGTAAGGATTACCACATGGTCAGCTCCTTTATGACTGCATTTCATACTTTATAAAGTTGGGTGCAAAATGGTAAATAGGTTAAATAATCACCACCTAAGGAAGCTTAGATCCCTTTTTCTGGGCCAGAACTTTTCATTAAAGGATGGTGTCTTCCTAATTTCGTTTGCACATTTTGCTAACAGAGATCTGGCTTTTGTACCATCTCATATGTTGGCAAAAGATATTCAAAAATAGACCTCTAAGCAATAGGTGGCTTGGCTGGCACAACTTGTACCAGATAAATCGACCAGGCATTGACAGATAATAGTAGATATATTTAAAGTAGAAGGTGTTTCTCTTTTCTTTGCTACAAAAAGTCCACTGTGTGCCATTGCAGGAGTGGTATTAATATCCTCATCCATCTCTTGGCAGCAAAGATAAGTGAATTTCCCAAAAATCTGTGTTTTAAGGCGACACTCCGGCCTGCGTGTTCACCTGCCGTCATGTTGCATTCACTGTGCTCCCTTTTATCCTCCGTGCCCCGTCCCCTCCACATCCCACGGAGCTCCTGTAAACAAAATGTCTTTAAAATAACGAACTATAAGAAGAAAATGTCAGTCTTTCTACCTGCTTTTAAGCTAGAACATGACAATATATCACATATAAAAGCTGTAATATCACAAATGTTTGTATGCCATTCATGTTTAAATTGAGAAGCGAGTGGTTTTAATGTAGTGGTTTGGTTTGTAAATAATATAGCTATTTGGGCCCACAGTATGCATCACACTTACATTTGATGTAAGAGCACTTTTTATCCCCACGGCTATGTCATTCCTCGTGTGGCTGTCATACATGTGTCTGTGTCGGTGTCTGGGCGAGACTGAGAGAATGTCACCCTCCATCTTCTTATTTGAGCAAGTGTGTGTGCGTGCAACTGGGCTCTGCAGGTTGCTTCTGTTCTGCCAATTATAAATAACAACTTAAATGTAGATATGAGTGCATTTTTGGTAAATCTTCACATTTGATTTCTGATTATTTTATTTTTTTACAAAAAATTGTTTTTTTTTTTTCCTTTTCTGTACTGTAACACCTGATGAAACACATGTATGGTCCTCAGATCTGTAGATAGCCACGAAGCAATCAGTAGCCATCTCTCATTGCGCTTGTAGTGTTTAAGTGAACTGCATGCAGGAAGTGACCACTGTCCGCTCATTTATCATTTTCAAGCCAAAAGAATAAAGAACATTTTTTTTGTAAATGCTTGTTTATTTTTAATAATTTTTTTTTGCTTTCCAGGCTCTAACTTTATTTTATTTTTTTACTCCTCCTGTTCGTGTTTGTCTACGTCGACTTCCTGGTGTGTGATGAATTATGATTGCTTTAGAGGTCAGTCAGGATCATTCATGTGATTCCATCTCATGTTACACCTATCTATCGATTTGCAAAATGTGACAATTGACTTTTTTTTTTTGTTATAACCAAAGATGTGGCAACAAAACACAAAATCTAGATTTCCAAAATAAAATCTGTTTTGGAAAGCATATTTTGGATGCCAGATGCATTGATTTGATGACAACAGCTGTGATGGAGAGAGGTAAGAAGTCTTTTTACTTTCATTTTGTGATAATGAAACTTAAAGGCATACCGTGGCCTTTGTGACCTGAAAAGTTAACACATATGGGTTATTTTAAATGATTCCTCAGGCCAATATACAGCACTTGACACTATCAATGCCATGAGCGGTGCTTCCCTCTTGAAATCACGACTTTGTAAGTTTGGAGGAGATGCACCTTCATTGGCCAGCTCATGTGACCTAGAAGAACTGCCACAGGCTCTTATATCATCATGGAGCTAAGGCTTTTGCTCTACTATTTTTCCGCCTTCTCGACACCTGGTCATGACTGAGGCAAAAAAAAAAAGTTTAAACCTTCTGAGGAGGCTAAAGAGAAAACTTGAAAGGGATTGAGCGCAAGGAAAACCAAGAGTCCATCTTGAAAAGGACTTTGGTCATCAGTGCAAGCTGAAAGTAGAAGTCGGATGTAAAACTGCTTTTCTTTTCTCAACTTTATTTTTAGTCTGGTAGGTTAACACTTTGCTCCTAGTATATAGTCGTATATCTTTATTTTTATTTTCAATGTTAAGTAGAAGCAAACTATGGCAGTTACAGGTTTAATGCCCCTAGTGGCCAAAAGTCTATAGGGTATGTGGTACTGGTCTAACCTGACTCCGCCAGATGGATTTGCTCCGCATATCCATCTGGAAACCTTCCGTTAAAGTAATTTTGGGAAGGGGCGAAAATACTGGTTAGCTGATTGGTCTATGTTGGTGATAGACGGGCCAAATAAACCAATCAGATCAACAAAGCATATGACGTACTAACAGAGCGCCGACGAAGAGGAGCCAATTGATAGATCAAACTCTTGCCGAAACCAGTCGGGAGAAGAGCAAAAACATCTTTTCCTCTGAGAAAAGCCTCCAGAGCAGTGTTTTGCTCTTCTTTCAGTAAAGAAATTCTGTTTAATTCCGATAAAACTTGCTCGATAGCCACGCTAACGCTAGTTTCATCGGCTGAAGCCTCCATGTTCGTTAGACTGAACTGTCGCGCTTCTCGTTGCGTCACACCTCAACCCGCCTCAAAGCCAACGCTGATTGGATGTTCGTTTGGTGAACGGCTCCAAATTTTCTTTAATGGAGAGTCTCCAGACTGATTTGCGAGTGAAACCTTGAAAGCTCGCGAGATCAGGATGGTCTCACGAGGCTAGCACTGGTCCTTAAGGTCTCTGAATAGGGTGTGTAGCATTGGTTTTCAACCGGTTTTCTTTCTTTTATGGTACGATCATGAATATTTAGATGAGCTGTGTGCTGATTGGTTGGTTTACAACGAGCGAAGCTGCTGAGCAAAGACGCATAATAGCAACAAGCACTCACTCTCTGAAAAATCAAATTGTTGATATGGTAGGGTGACCAGACGTCCCCTTTTTCCAGGACATGTCCTACTTTTCATGCCTAAAACAATGTCCAGGGGGAAATTTCAAAATTGCCGGGATTTTGGTCGATTACAGTGCATCACATCGTCAAAACACACCAGTAATTTGAAACAAGCTCTGAGCTCCAGGGGCAGGGTGCCAGCGGGGGACGGAGCAACCGAACCCGACCCGGTGACGTTAGCCTGGACAACGGCGGCCCCGTGCTTCCCCTCGCCTGCCTCACCGGGCTGGCTCTGGAGCTGATCCCTCGGGTTGAATGCAGTCAGCCGCACCGGGCTGAGGAGTTTGCTCCTTTTCAGAAACCCAAATCTGGTCACCATAGATGCTAGCATTGCTATCAACAGTTTAGCCACAAAATAGTACTTCCAGCTTGCGGTTGTGATGGCCTTATGGTTTCAGCCCCTCGTCCTTTTAGCAAAAGAAGTTTGGCAAATCCTGCTTTGAACTGTCCAACATTTTGAAAGCTGTCTTGGGTAAAATGCTTAGAGCAAATGAACAGCTGAGCATCGAACTTTGCAGGGTTCTTCTGATACACAAAAATAATCCATGCCTGTTGAGTCTTCAGATCCTTTGGAGGACTGAAAATGTTCTGCTTTCTCTGTGCAGCCTGGAACACTGCATTTCCACCCTTGGTTCTGGCTCATTTTCAATAAACTGCCTGCTTTGTAATTGTTGTAGAAGTAAACCCAACTGTAGGCTAAACAGCTAAGCTGGTGTCTTAAATTTACCTCTATTCATGTTCTTGGGCTAGTGAACCAGTGGGCTGGTCTGTATGTCAATTTCGGGGCGTAACAAAAGTACAGGCAAGAACCAAATAAGGCAACATCCCCGAGTTTATGTCAACTCGGTGCTTCGTTTGAATTCGCCCGTTTTATGCTGGAAGTTTGGAATATTGAGATCTGCAGAGAAAGGAGGTGTTGATGATAGGGTTTGAACTTCTCTGTACGTCCAATTCACCCACTGAACTATCGTTATTCATATATCATCGCTATAAACTTTTTTTTTACGTGAACCTCTGTTGAATTCAGTACCAGACTTAATTTTATACAGTTACCCTCTTTCAAAGGGGTTTATCTTTAGCTTCATCCATCTTGGGATCTTTGATCATCCTTCCCCCGCTGAAGAAGCCCACAACATGATGCTGCCACCACCAACTTTCTCACAGAACAGCTTTATTTATCTTATGAATTACACCCATATAGGCTCTTTACTAATTAGATTTATTTAATGGCAAATGTGTAGCAGGGGCTGAAATCAAATGTAAACCAGCTTCCAGATTTTTTTTTACAATATAACAAATAGTCATTTTTTTTTCACTTTATTTTGCCTTGCTGTGGATTTGTTTATCACATAAAGTCCTAATAAAACACATCCATGGTTTGGGGTTTTAATTGGATGAAAACAAACCTTTAAACTGTCTCCAAGGATCCATAGATGATCATATGACTTTGTTTTCAACCTAAAGTTATTGCAGAGGATCTAAACAACTGGGAGAAAAAGTAGGTCAGTAATCCCTGCCAGAGGGGGAAACCAGAGGATCCTTTCTATAAAATAATTATTCAAATCAGGGAATACAGATTGAAATAAAGATGCTAACTCGAGTTTCATTTCATTGGCTTAATTGAAGTTCATTTTTATTTAGAAGATACGCTTATGTGATTATTACAGATGTGATGGAGGGCAAGGAGAAGATGCTGGTTGTAACAGACAGGAAACTGAGACAACCCCCACCCTGAAGCTCCCTCCAAACGCTTTTGCTTCTGCTGCTTTTCCCTTCCTGTTGCCTAGCAACCCAACATCACAGTTCCACTGCCTGTGATTGATCAGTACCCTGCCTACCCATAATACCTTGCAGACAAAAAAAAAAAGGCAAACAAGGCACTCCCTTTCTCCTCCTTCCCACTGCACAGCACAGCTTATCGGATGTATATTATATATCTGACATGGATGCCACTGTATAGCCTGTGCAGAACAGGTCATTGTTGGATGGTAATAAAGCATATTTACTTTACATCTGAGCTCATGTTGTAAATACCCACCTGTTGTTAGATGTTCTTATTGTTTGCTTTATACAATAGATCATAAAGGGATAAAAGCTTTATAGAAATAAGTGACAGAAAAAAAGCTGCCAGCACTGATTTGTGCCTCACCCACAAACACATTTATCTGAAGCAAGCTCAGCAGTGCCCCCCAGAGGTTAAGAAGAGTAATGGCATCAAAAAAGAGCCTCAGTATTTGATTGAGACCAAAACACATCACTGTTCCAGAAACCTGTGGGTTGTACAGTTATGGGGTGGGGATACAGATTTAGTCAGAAGATTGAAAAGAGAACAGCAAAATCAATAAAAAAAACATCTACATCAAGAGCAATGGTTTAACTATCTCGGTGGAAACAAAGAGGAAGGATGGAGAGCAGCATCTGCTGGATGAACAGTAGAAACTCAATATTATTATCAGACTATTATTAATAACTAAACCTCAAATGAAAATACCAGTTTAATAGTTTTCAGAGATGGCAAAAGTACTCACTTTCCGTACTTGAGTAAAAGTACAGATACTTGTGTTAAAAAATACTCTGGTAAAAGTGGAAGTACTGATTAAACTTCTTTACTCAAGTAAAAGTAACAAAGTACAGGCTTGTAAATTTACTTAAAGTATAAAAGTAAAAGTAGAAACCACTTTTTTCATGCCGTTGTCTACATTTTAAATGGATGTCTGCCAATAGGACTAGATCTCCGTTGTGTTTATTTTCAATCATCTTGTCGTCCATACTACTATGCTAACGCCACCGCCACCAAGCTGCAATGATTTGCCGCCAATGAATACTGCCGAATCTGCCGATTCATCTTGTAGTGGTGTGTCAAATGCAACGTAGATTCCCATCCAATTAGATTGAATTTGGTATTGATGACGTGAAAAATAATAACGGTAACTCCATTGAAATGATTCAAAACTAAAGTAACGAGCCAATTTTTTAAAATGTAAGGAGTAGAAAGTACAGATATTTGTGTAAAAATGTAAGGAGTAGAAGTAAAAAGTCGCCATAAAAATAAGTAGTAAAGTAAAGTAAAAATATCAGAAAAATCTACTTGAGTACAGTAACAAAGTATTTGTACTTCGTTACTTCCCATCTCTGATAGTTTTACACTAATTGGTGCTCTGGGAACCAGTATTTCTGGTTTGTCTGAGGTGTAATCTGTAGTTCATTGGCTGTTAAATAAATCTGACATTGAAAGACTTGATTTCCAGCCAGATATGAATATCTTGTGACCTGAGAAATTACTCTGCAGAGAGCATTATGATTTGAATGCACAAATAAAACCAGAGAGACACAGAAATGATGGTTCAACTTAATGCAAACTACTGGGAATCTGCTTAATCATATTTACATGACATAATTATTTAATGAAGCAATAGAGTTAAATTAACAATTTCTAATTAAGTAGATGCCAAAAATGACTGCATGGATTTCTTCAGTTTAAAATTGTAATGCAAGCTCTATATGAATATATATACAGAGACAGACAGAGGGAACCAACATACAGTAAAACAATATTAGCTTTTTCATTCACCTGACGTGTCAAAGTCAGTTATTACCTTTGGTTCACCAGTAATTAGCTGCTAATTGGCTTTTACCAAAAATTGAATAAATCCAAATGTCTTGTTACCTTGAATGACTCCACATCTGCTGTTCCATTGACATTCCAGACGATATATGCATCCAAAAGGGGAATTTTAAGGTATGGATTCATTTTATTTTTGATTTTTTTTTTGTTCTTGTTCTTTTTAAGCTGTGTTGAAGTGCTGCTTAAACCATTTTAAATAAGCTTTGCAGTTGCTTATAGAATCCGTCCATCGAGCACTCATAAGGTGTTGAAGTTATGGTCCATTTAATCGTCGTGAATTGTGGTTTAACCTACAGCTGCACCTGTTTAATCTAGAAATTGGTTATGTAGAAATATTTTTCTACAATTAATCCAAAAGGAGATTCTCTGTAAATTAAGACAAACGTCTTTTCAAACGTGTTTAAATAACAAAATAAAGTCAAATTATTGAACATTGCATTTGTAAAAGGCCTGAGAAATAAAAAAAATCCCATTTTTAAAATGCTCTTTTAGGATTTCTGGACAGAGTTTATTTACAGATGAAGGAATTTATTAGTAAATGCAACTTGACTTTATTTTCCTGGCTTTAATGCTGCTCTGGGGTTCACTTTATTGCATGTTTTAGATCATACATGCATACTCCAGTTAAGGATTATTTGGTTAATGAATTATTTGACCAGTATTTAAGTAATCAATTAATCAGATTAATCCTTAGATCCATTTTTCATGCATTGAATAACTTCACACCAAAAAGTTCCCAGGTAAAAGCAGGAAAACCAGTGAGGTTTGCTAAATGTTCACCAAACTAACTCCTATTAGTATCACAAGTTGACCATATGGTGTATTTTTTGACATTTATATGCATTTAGAAACATATGTGCAAAATATGTGCAGAAACAAATACTGTGTAGAATTTACTGTACAAACAACCTGCTACACACAGAAACAGATTTCTCATCATAAAATAGATTTGATGCCTATCTATCCTATCTGCTTCTGAATGGACCCGTTGATGGGGTACAGGACTCTTATAAGACCAAAGCCTCTGTTGTCTGCTGCTGGTAGTTAGAGGTGCTACATTTCCTTACAACAGATTTTGAATCATTAGCATAAAATACTTTAATAAAAGTGTACTGAAAGGGAAAAAGGGGTTTAAAAGATCCCAAAAAATGAAATTAGGAAGTTAAATGCCAACAACTCACTTCCAAAACTAGTGTTGCAGTGATACCGATACCATTGTGAGAGCCAAAAGTTTATTCAACTGTTGTCACCTATTCCTAGCCTCGTGAGACCATCCTGATCTCGCGAGCTTTCAAGGTTTCACTCACTAATCAGTCTGGCTACTCTCCATTGAGGAAAATTTGGAGCCGTTCACCAAACGAACATCCAATCAGCGTTGGCTTTGAGGCGGGTTGAGGTGTGACGCAACGAGAAGCGCGACAGTTCAGTCTAAAGAACATGGCGGCTTCAGCCGATGAAACTAGCGTTAGCGTGGCTATCGAGCAAGTTTTATCGGAATTACAGAGTATTTCTTCACTGAAAGAAAAGCAAAACACTGCTCTGGAGGCTTTTCTCAGAGGAAAAGATGTTTTTGCTCTTCTCCCAACTGGTTTCGGCAAGAGTTTGATCTATCAATTGACTCCTCTTCGTCGTCGCTGTTACGTCATATGCTTCATTGATCTGATTGGTTTATTTGGCCCGTCTATCACCAACATAGGCCAATCAGCTAACCAGTATTTTCGCCCCTTCCTAAAATTACTTCTACGGAAGGTTTCCAGAAGGATATGCGTAGCAAATCCATCTGGCAGAGTCAGGTTAGCCTATTCCAGGTAGGCAATAAAAAGTTCTACTGGATTCACTTTGTATTAGTCTTTTTCCTGCTTCACAAAGGTAGGCAGCAGCTTGACAAAGCCATGATGGCAATTATTTTATCCAAGTACTATGCAGTTCTACATATATACACACTCACAAATGGTATCGGCCAATACCGCACAGCCAGGTATCGGGGCCAAAAAATGGCATCGGCACAACAATATCCAAAACCAACACTACTTTTGGTCTTGCTTCTTTTCAATCTGCTGCTGCTCCTGACTGGAATGCTCTGCGGAATATTCTTAAACTAATTTCACTTCTGTCCTTCAAAACAATTATATCATCCATATTCACAGACACTTGCAGCTGGTTCTACATAGTCATTTTTGGCAGTGTTGTATAAAGTACTGAAATCTCAGAGTGAAGTAAAAGTATAAGTACCTCTCCAAAATATGACTTTGGTAAAAGTCCAAGTCACTGACTGAAATGTTATTTGGGTAAAAGTCTTAAAGTATCTGAAATGGCTTGTACTTAAGTATAAGAATTACTGTAAAAATAGATGTACTCAAGTAATGTAGTGAAAAGTATAAGTACAAAGTAGGTGCAGTTTGATTGACATTTTTTTATATTTTGGTAAACTATGTTGGTGATAGACGGGCCAAATAAACCAATCAGATCAACGAAGCATATGACGTACTAACAGCCAGGCTACTCTTGCCGAAACCAGTCGGGAGAAGAGCAAAAACATATTTTCCTCTAAAAAAAAACCCCAGAGCAGTGTTCTGCTCTTCTTTCAGTGAAGAAATACTCTGTAATTCCGATAAAACTTGCTCGATAGCCACGCTAACGCTAGTTTCATCGGCTGAAGCCGCCATGTTCTTTAGACTGAACTGTCGCACTTCTCGTTGCGTCACACCTCAACCCGCCTCAAAGCCAATGTTGATTGGACGTTCGTTTGTTGAACGGCTCCAAATTTTCTTCAACGGAGAGTCTCCAGACTGATTAGCGAGTGAAATCTTGAAAGCTCGTGAGATCAGGATGGTCTCACGAGGCTAATGATCAAGTGTAGGATAAATTTAGACTGGCTTTGCGAAAAAGGCGTAACCTATTGGTGTTGATGAACAAGCCCAGGCAAGACCCGACTTTGTAGTCAGTAGGCGGGGTAAAAACACTTGCATTTCACTCACTCGTTTTTTTTGTTTTGTTTGTTTTTTACTTAACGTTTAACTAAACCAAACATTGAAAATGTATCTGAGTAAAAGTATACAATTAAGTTGTAAATGTAGTGCCGTAAAAGTGAAAGGTCTCAAAAAAATGTACACTCTTGCAAAGTATAAAGTACTCCAAAATATACTTAAGTACAGTAGTGAAGTATTTTTACTTCGTTACTGATTTTTGGGCTGTCTTTTGTGTTTTTAATTTTATTTTAGGTATGTATTACAAATATATTGTATTTATTTTAGCTCTTGTGTTTGTATTTTATGTATAACTAATGTATTTTATTTATTTTAGCCCTACTTCCCTTTTCCTAAGTGGTTATTCCGCTTGTCAGGCCGCCATTGTGAATAAGAATTTATTCTTAATGACTTACCTGTAAAAATAAAGGTATAATGATAAAAATATTAATAAAAATACATTTAGCAATATTACTAAAAAGAAAGAGGCTCTACTTTTAACCGATCTTGAGGAAACAAAATGTTGAAATTTTAAGACCATTAGCTAAAATAAAGCAAGGAGGATCATTGGAAAACAACCAGGACACTTTAATGATATGGTTCAGGATATATAGCCTTTCAGAAGTATTTATAACCTTTGAACTCTTACACATTTTGTCATGATAACACCACAAACTTAGATGTATTTACCTGTGTTTTTATGTAATAGACCAAAAAGAAGGAACTTTTAGTGTTTTTTGTTTATAAAAAAAAAAAAAAGCTTGAAAACAAACACTCTATAAAGCAAGTATTCACACTGTGAAACATGGTGGTGGCAGCATGATGCTGTGGGGTACTTTTCCTCAGAGGCAGGAAAGATTGAAGTTTGTGGTTATAAAGTGACAGAATATGAAAGGTTCAGCCTGTGTGAATAGTTTTGCAAAGCACTGCTTAGTTATTGACAGGATTAATGCATCTCTTTACAGTAGATGGGTTTGTGTTTGAACTGCAACGGAATGAGCACACCGAGGAACACCTTTAGTAAACTGAACTCATGCGGTACAGAGAAGCATTTCAGAAACATTAGCAGCGACGGGCAGCACAACGGAAAATACCAAAACAATACAAGCACCTCCAAATCCTGCTCTGATTTGTCACAGATGCCAAAACAAGCAGATAAGCATGCGGCAGTTCCTTTAAAACCTTTAAAACAGAATTTGGGAATTATAAAACCATCAGCGCAGATTCAGAGTTACAGACCGGATCTCGTTATTGAGTCTTAGGTTTGCTCACGACTTTTGCCGGGAATGAATCAAAAGCAGAGCTTTCTGAGTCAAAATAAGTGACAGTCCTTCAACGTTTGCTTCTCAACAATAGAGCAAACGTTTATAGTTACAGTGATTTACCACCTTAATGTTTTTAACTGTTTTTTGTTGCACTTGAACGTTTCAGATCATCCAGGAAATATAAATAACAGACAAAGGTAAGCTGAGTAAATACAAATTCATTCTTCTAATGGGTACCTTTATTTTATTTTATGCCTTACCTTCCTAATTTTCCGAATCCCTTTATTGCCATTTTTCTTGTTATTGCTAAAAGTAACCGTAAAGTTAGTAAAAACATTTCCATATTCTCCATCCCTGCTGCAGTGATTAATTTCATTCTGGGTGGTTGATGTGCTCTTGGAGTAATTTGTCCAATAGGAACCCAGCTTAAGTGTGACTCATAGGATGGCCTTTTTTCCTCCCTATTAGAATGAATTCATTTGAAAACTGTATTTTGTATTTACTCAAGTTGCAGTTATTGTTATTAAGACTTAGTTTGATCTTAAAGCATGTGTGTTTGTGACAAAGAAGCTGAGGAGGAGGAATATATTTTCACAATTTCATGTCTAAAGATGTCCTAACAGCAGCTCAGCAGTTATTCTCTGATGATGCTGTCTGACTGATGTCTCCCTGCATCCCCTGCCCTGCTTGCTCCTCTCCAGGCTCCTCTTCTCCTCCTGCCTGTGAGTCACAGCCTGGATTCTTCTGGAGGCCTGTGGAGCGAGGTTGCTGGTCAGGAGTGCCGCTGGGGGCAGCGCTGTGCTCACGCGTGTCTCCATGTGAGCAGGGCTCAGAGAAGGGGCTCTGCTGCTCTGTTTGCCGGTGCAGTTCGCTGCCGATTTCCGACTCCAGAGCAGATTCGACTGAGGGGAGCATGGGTGTAACGTTCAGGTTATCCCCCAGGAACGCAGGCGGGGGGTTTATGGAGCCGTCCGTCTGATAGTGCTGCATGGGGGGAGTGCTGTGAAAGGGGGTACTGAGGCTCACCAGTGAGCTGTTGGTATAACTCAGGACAGAGGGGAGGGGGACAGAGTATGAGGGGGGGCTCAGTCCATGCATTGAACAGTCCCAGTCTTCCTCCTCATCCTCCTCTTCATCATCCTCCTCCTCGTCCTCTTCATCCTCCTCCTCGTCTTCATCTCCATCCTCTGTGTCTAGAGTTTCCAGACTGTGTGTGCTGCAGTCCGACAGCCCGCTGCAAACACTGCTGCCGTCATCGTAAGCTTCGTCCTCCTCTTCATCATCTTCCTCCTCCTCCTCTTCATCCTCTTCCTCATCTTCGTCCAGATGCAAATCAACCTCACCTGTGTTCTGGAGGTGCATGATGGGATTGCTCATCTTTAGAGACTGAGGGGTTTGCTGCTGCTGCTGCTGCTGGATCAAGGGGGTGTCGCCATGGTAACCGTTGCCACTGGTAACAAGCTGCTGCTCGGTCTGCTGATGCTGGTACTGCTCCTCTCGGCTTTTCTCCAGCTCCAGCTTCATGATGGTGTGCAGGAAATGGGTGCGCACGCGGACCGGGTTGAACTCCAGCCGCCCGGCGTTGTTGCTGCAGCCGTCCTTGGTGCAGCCGCAGGGGAAGGACATGCGGTCCACCTGGGGGCAAATATCTGAGTTATGCATGGGTGTAGAGCAGCAGCAGAGCTGGTCACGAGTCGGGGGGAAAAAGTTTAGACTCTACTTTAGATGTTAGAATATTAATTACATCGACAGCTATATCGGAAAAGCTGTGGCATAAATTTATAATTTTCTGCAACCTTCAAATCCCCTATAAATACATTTAAAAATACTTCTTTTCGATTTCTGTTATCCTTAACAACTGATTAAATACTAGTATGATGAATTTCCAATTTTTAAAAAGAGGAAAGCCTCCAAAGCTTGTGGATTTAAGCTAAAATCTATTTACACCTTCAATTATTGTCAAAACCCAAACGTCCTAATTCTAATATATTATGTATATAATAATAATTTTGATCAATTCCACAAAATATATTTCATTTTTACAAAAAAAACAACAAAAGAACAAATGAAATGCCTTTAAAGATATATATTTGCATATTTTTATGGAATATACATCTAGAGTGATTTAAATTCTGTTTTATTACACACCTGATTTATCTTCTGGTTTTAAAAGGACTTAAATGGGATCATGTTATGATAAACCTGAAATATGGATGCATGTCCACGTTAAAGATTTTTAAGAGTTTTAGATCATTTTCTCAATTTTAATACCTTAGTCTGGTATCAGCATGAGAAATACACTATATTGCCAAAAGTATTTGCTCACCTGCCTTGACTCACATATGAGCTTAAGTGACATCCCGTTCCTAATCCATAGGGTTCAATATGACGTCGGTCCACCCTTTGCAGCTAGAACAGCTTCAACTCTTCTGGGAAGGCTGTCCACAAGGTTTAGGAGTGTGTTTATGGGAATTTTTGACCATTCTTCCAGAAGCGCATTTGTGAGGTCGCACACTGATGTTGGACGAGAAGGCCTGGCTCTCAGTCTCCGCTCTAATTCATCCCAAAGGTGTTCTATCGGGTTGAGGTCAGGACTCTGTGCAGGCCAGTCAAGTTCATCCACACCAGACTCTGTCATCCATGTCTTTATGGACCTTGCTTTGTGCACTGGTGCACAGTCATGTTGGAAGAGGAAGGGGCCAGCTCCAAACTGTTCCCACAAAGTTGGGAGCATGGAATTGTCCAAAATGTCTTGGTATGCTGAAGCATTCAGAGTTCCTTTCACTGGAACTAAGGGGCCAAGCCCAGCTCCTGAAAAACAACCCCACACCATAATCCCCCCTCCACCAAACTTTACACTTGGCACAATGCAGTCAGACAAGTACCGTTCTCCTGGCAACCGCCAAACCCAGACCCGTCCATCAGATTGCCAGATGGAGAAGCGCGATTCGTCACTCCAGAGAACGCGTCTCCACTGCTCTAGAGTCCAGTGGCGGCGTGCTTTACACCACCGCATCCGACGCTTTGCATTGCACTTGGTGATGTATGGCTTGGATGCAGCTCCTCGACCATGGAAACCCATTCCATGAAGCTCTCTGCGCACTGTTCTTGAGCTAATCTGAAGGCCACATGAAGTTTGGAGGTCTGTAGTGATTGACTCTGCAGAAAGTTGGCGACCTCTTCGCACTATGCGCGTCAGCATCCGCTGACCCCGCTCCGTCAGTTTACGTGGCCTACCACTTCGTGGCTGAGTTGCTGTCGTTCCCAAACACTTCCATTTTCTTATAATACAGCTGACAGTTGACTGTGGAATATTTAGGAGCGAGGAAATTTCACGACTGGATTTGTTGCACAGGTGGCATCCTATCACAGTTCCACGCTGGAATTCACTGAGCTCCTGAGAGCGACCCATTCTTTCACAAATGTTTGTAAAAACAGTCTGCATGCCTAGGTGCTTGAATTTATACACCTGTGGCCATGGAAGTGATTGGAACACCTGATTCCAATAATTTGGATGGGTGAGCAAATACTTTTGGCAATATAGTGTAGCAGCGTATATCTACGTTATTATTAGCATTCTAGATTATCGTGTCACCCTGTGACTCACTTAAAATTTGAATGTGAATTATTTAATAGTATTTGAGTTGCTTTTCTCATCAGCTCTCAAAGAAATTAAATTTAGTTTATTTATATAATTCTCAACGCATGTCATCTCAAGGCACTTAACAGTTCACCAGATCATCCAGTCAAATTGATTCAAGGTTTTCTATCTAAGGAAAACCAGTTGATTGCATCGACTCATTGACTCGAATGCAATCCTTCGCATTAAGCATGCCTGTAGTGACAGTGGAGAGGAAAAACTCCCTTTTAACAGAAGAAACCTCCAGCAGAACCAGGTTCAGTGTGAGCGGCCATCTGGGGTTCAAGGAGACAGAAGCAGAGATACAGAAAGCAGCTGTAAAAGATGGCCCCGTCCAGGAAACACACAGCCAGGAAGACAAGCTTTGAGCCAACTCCCATCTCAGAGGATGAAGAGAGCACATCCAGCCAGTCACAGTCAGAGAAACAGGACTACACTGGAAAAACATTAGGAAATAAACATAGAGCCAGAGAGACGATAACAGCTTGGTGTCTGTTTTTGGATACAGCAGGTAGCTTACCATTAGCTACTGAAGATACTGAAGTTGGCCTTTGCCTGAAGCATTCTGGCTCTCAGCCTCTGCTCCAGAAACCCCAATAAAAATGGCAAAACACCTTTTGTCTTTCTCTGACCAGTCTCCTTTTCTTTCTCTGGTCTTTTCTGGCTTACACCTCTACTCTGAATCAGCCTATATTTAACCTTAGAGCACCAGTCGTCCTCTGTTCCCTGCTCCTGAGTTGTCCAATGAGAGGATCCAGCTGGGTTCGCCTACGTCTACCAATCTTTTTCCAAAGATTCCAAACCCTGGAATCTTTGGAAAATCATTGGAAATGTCCACAAAAGAAAGGATCCGGGTGGGTTGGTCTTTTGTTCCAGAGTAATAACAAAGTGGTCCAGTAGGGCTGTCCTTAATCTCCTTTCCTTTGGCATCTCCTTTCTCCTTACCTGAGAGCAGCTAGGTTTGCTAATCTTGATTTCAAGTTGCCTTTGAGGATAAGGTTCTGTTGAGATCTTTTAAACTTTGGTGTTTTGCTACAAATATATTTGGCAATTTCTATTCTGCTTCTTCTCCCCTGTATCTTCTATCAGCTCTTTCATGATTTTCAGATACTTCCCTCCCAGCTTTACCGAGCTCATAATCCATTACTTCCTTTGTCATCTTATTATTCCCAGCTTTGTGTTTCATTAGGTTCCTCTCATGCTGTCTGATAAAATCCCCATTGGACCTTGGTTGTATATTCTATTCCTAGGGTCTCCATCGTGTGGCTCTTCATCATTATAGTTAAAAATTATGAAGAGCCAGCTAATTTCTTAAACAATAGCTATGCTAGCTAATTATGGATGTTTCATAAGTGTCATAATTGTGCGTTCTCATGTGCTCGTGAAACGTCATCAGCCCCAGTACTGTTCCAATTCACCAGAACCACAGACAGAGAACGGACAAAGTTGGCTAAGAGGCCGATTACCTTTTGTCATAGTTGTTCCTCGGTTTTTAAAAAAGGCGCCCCGGCACCGAATCGAGAAGGACGACCACACAGACAGCTGGAAAGGCATACCAAGGACCAATCACAGCTGCTTTTTGTCTGCGCACAGAGGGGCGTGGTCGCGCACACAGAGAGATTTAAGAGTTGCAGAGGGTATGCGTCAGAAGCATAAATTGGCCTTAAGTATCAGAGCAGACTTGTCAGTTCTTGAGACTCTCCCAGCATGCACTGCAGCAGCAGCAGCTTTCAATGGAGCGCTCACAGAGCTCAGAGTATTAGGTTAAAAGTTCTCTTTTCTGTAGCTGTTGTTTAATAAAAGTACGTTTTAAGGCAATTTGAGGTGAGAATATTCTACTTTTAAGTATCACTATGCGGCACAATTTAACGATCTAATGCGCAATTTAAAAAAAAGAATAGCAAAGTTCAGAGGACCGCGGCAACCAGCGGCTCTCCGAGGCTAACGACAGCCAGGGCTAATACAGCAGCCCTCTCTCGCCATAGTCGTGTGGAAAGGACCGCTTGCTCTGATGGCAAGTTTTTTGTTTAATTTGGAAAAATGTTCATTTGATTTGTGTTTATCTGACTGTGTTCATTATTATTATTCCCCCAATAAATGAAAAAAGTAAGAATTTATTATTATCTAAAGATTATTAATAACAGGAGGTGAAATGCAGCTCCAGACGAGCCGAGCATGTGGCGTCGTCACGATTACACTTCTGTTCCCATTCACCCATATTTACGCTGCGTCCATATTTTCCTATGTTCTTCTCGAGAACATACTTGGCGAGGACACGAGTCTGTACTTGTGTTCTTGTGAATTGAGAAACGGACTGTGTTTTAGCATTTTCTCCACTCATTATTGCATTAAATTTCCCAAAAAAACACTGACTGGAATTAAAACATATTTTATGATCTTTTATAAGAGAGAGAAATGTAATTTTTTTTTCATGATTTTCCATGTATTTATTTTAATATTTATCTTTTTGCAATTCTTTCCTTTATTTTAATCTAAAATATTGAAACAGAGCTGTAGTTAGTTAAAGAGGGCGCATTTCCTGTCTGAGATATTGTTATTGTAAAGAAGGGAATGTGATGTTTGGAAAGGAGTTTTATGAGCTTTTTTTTTTTCGAATCAAAAAATAAAATTACGGAGCCCCTCTGGGACATGGTCAAAAAAAAAATGTAATTATGGCCACGAAGTAGTATTTCGTGCGCACGAAATACTTATAATATTAATATCATTCCTGGACAACTGGGTAAGCAAATCGAGCGCGCCTTAGACCTTAGAGAAGGCACGCTCAATTTTCTTACCCAGTTGTCCAGGAATGATATTAATATTATTAAAAAGTATTTCGTGCGCACGTTAAACTTATTATGTGGCCACGAAGTAGTATTTCGTGGCCACAATTAAAAATTTTTTTTGACCATGTCATCAGAGGGGCTCCGTATAAATGACCCTAATAATATCAGAAATTAGATTTTTTTTTTAACCTTTTAAGACGGAGTAGTTTTATCTTTCATTATATGATTTTCCAAAACTTTTAGAAACCTATAATGAATATCTGTTAAATAAAAGTTTTATTTTATTTTTTTAAATAAACCTGTCTGGAAATGTTTGCAGCTCTAAATGAGTTTTATGAGCTGGACTGAAAGGAAAAATGGCTCCTTACACCACGATGGTTACAGACCCTTCTATTTTATACCAACTAGTATTTCATGTTGTGATCTTGGTGTAATGTTCCATCATCTACTGTTCCATCTGTCTTAAATGTTTTTGTTTTCTTTAAATATTCACAAGGTTGCATTTTGGTTTAGTTAAAACTCTTTCTCTGTATATGTTTGTTTTTTCATTCAACTTCAACTCAATCATTTTGCAAATCTTCCTGATTCTAAATTTTTTCCTGTTTCATCCCCTACGCTTCTTCACACAGATGCACATTTACAAAACTTGAGTATTATAGATGTGTCTCACCACATTTCCATTTACCTGGCACTTAATGCCGGCCAGGCTGCAAGCACAGGTCTCCGGGTCACAGATCCCCCGGCAGCGACACCCACACTCCTCTCTAGACATCCGCAGGGCCCGCAGCTCATGCTTCTCCTCCACATCGATGCGGCGGACCCCTGAGGCCCGGAGAAGCGCGCGTCGTCTCCTGGTGGTCAGAGGCTGGAGGAAGAAGTAATCGTCCACCTCCGTGTTGTCCACATCTAGGTCGTCCTCTGAGATGTCATCTAGAGTCAAAGTTTCAGCCTCCATGGAGGACACCGTGCCGTTCTTGGTTAGCTGAAACGACGAGAGCGTTACATCAATTTAAATTCAAACCTTTTGTTTGATCATATGCTGAGTTTCTCCTCTAACTTTCAGTTTGATGGCATTGAGTTTCTCCTCTTTCAGGTGATCCCTCAGCATGTTCCGATGGCTCCGTTTCTGCTCCATGGCGAACTCTCTGAGGGTGAAGCGCTTCACGCCGCTGTGGCGTGGGGACATCCCTAGGGTGCTACCACCCTGTGTGGGAACGCTGGTGAAGCCCTGTCGCCGTGTGAAATAGTACACAGTGACGCTCTCAAAGTGCACATTACGGCCTCGCAGTCGCTTTGCCTGCCGCTGGATAGAGGCTAGCAGTAAGACACAGAGGAGGAAAACACAATGTCAGCCAGTATATGAAGAAAATCCATTTTAACCGCGTTCATTTTCTATGAAAATATCACTTTATATATATTTCCTTAGCTTTTTCTTTAATAGCTTTTTAGCTCCACTAAAACAGGCTGTTAAGAACTATTGTGCTGCTACATAACCCAGTTGAGTTCCTGAATCTGGAAGCAAAGCTCTCACAAACCATCAGAGATGGCAAAGTAAAAGTACAGATACTAGTGTTAAAAAATACTCTGGTAAAAGTGGAAGTACTGGTTAAACTTCTTTACTCAAGTAAAAGTAACAAAGTACAGGCTTGTAAATTTACTTAAAGTATAAAAGTAAAAGTAGAAACCACTTTTTTGATGCCGTTGCCTACATTTTAAATGGATGTCTGCCAATAGGACTAGATCTCCGTTGTGTTCATTTTCAATCATCTCGTCGTCCATGCTACTATGCTAACGCCACCGCCACCAAGCAGCAATGGTTTGCCGCGAATTAATACCGCCGAATCTGTCGATTCATCTTGTAGTGGTGCATCAAATGCAACGTAGATTCCCATCCAATTAGATTGAATTTGGTATTGGTGATGAGAAAAATAATAACGGTAACTCTATTGAAATGATTCAAAACTAAAGTAACGAGCCAATTTTTTTAAATGTAAGGAGTAGAAGTAAAAAGTCGCCATAAAAATAAGTAGTAAAGTAAATGTAAATGACCCGATTTCCAATTTAGTTACAAGACATATTACAATGTGAAATTATTATAAGCTATTATTTTTGCCCTCATTATTTTAGCGAATTTATAATGCTTTACATTTTACCTTATTTTAAGGGACTTTATTTTGAAAATACTTGACCGGACTTTTTGTTAGTGGCTACCGGCTAAGATTGAAACGTAGAAAAAGAAGGGAACATAGTTATCCCTCTCCAGGCAGATG
Source organism: Cyprinodon tularosa (assembly GCF_016077235.1). Lineage (NCBI taxonomy): Eukaryota > Metazoa > Chordata > Actinopteri > Cyprinodontiformes > Cyprinodontidae > Cyprinodon > Cyprinodon tularosa. The sequence goes on from NW_024039207.1 coordinate 1,784,591, forward strand.
TTGCAGATTTGCAACAGCTAAAAGCTACTTAGCTAATTACTTCACATCCATATTTTAAGAGCTTTTGTTACTCAGAAGTACAACAGAAGGACTTAGTTGTGCATTTGCAACAAGTAGTTTCTCTCCAGCTCACCACATGACACCGCTGACTCACTTTCAACATGGCTGAGTCCTTGGTGTCACTGAAACAGATTTTCTAAGCACCAATTTCATGTAATTATCACTACCAATTTCCATTATTTTAAAATCAATACTACATAAGATGAATCATGAATGTGTATAGATATGAAACATGCCAATTAGTAGATTTTATCTCCTCTGGGTTTTTCACCAGAGGCATCTCGATTTCAATGTTGTGAATTCGCAACGTGTGCCCAAACAGGTACCAAAGGATGCTACATGCTTTATCTTCTAGTTTGCCTATATTTTGAGCAACAGTTTAACAGAAACGGCCTTCTCAAAAGGTTTTAAGAAGTTTGAGAAAACATTTTGTGAGAAATTTTTTTTTTTTCGAATTTTTTCTTTGTGACATTCAACTAAAGTTAACGTTCATATCAGATTCAGTCTTCAGTGTCAATTTACCACTCCGGGCCACTGTTGCAAATCTGCAACATCCCAGAATCCATTGCATGTGAAGGGCTCTCTCTCAAAAAAAAAGTCTGAATTGTATCTTACTACCCTATATGATCATTTTCTTCAAATATCTGATTTTTCCTGCAACTACAACTTAATTTGAGCCTGAGAGGGTTAAAATATTAAGTTTTATTTGAAGGACTTGCACGCTCTGAAGCGACACAAGGTTAGTGCTTATGTGATAAGACATGTTTAATATGTGTTCTTGGGTTTTTAAATGCTTGTGAAGAAGTTTTTTCTGTTTGTTAAGTCTCCGTAGCTTACGTATAAGGTGCTAATTTTACGTAGTATCAGCCAGTACTGTAATATATTTTTTCTTCTTTTCTCTGCCTAGCTCTTATGTTGGACTTTTAAAAGGATTACTGACATTCCAATAGACAGGAAAACCATCAGTCAAGTTTTGACCATCATTTGGGGGAGATGCTACAGTAAATAAATCAAGGAGCTCAAGAAGTAATCCAATGTTAACTACCTAAATGATGCATGCAGTATATATAGCCCTTCCTTGTCATGCACATCCTTGTGACGGTTGCAATAAGGTGTAATTTTCTATTTCTTCAAACTGTAAAATCCTTGCAACAAACTAAATTATAATAAAACTAAAATACTTTCTTTAAACTAAACTACGATGTTACTCTTATATTTGGCGAATTTATGTTCGAATATTTTGCAAAAATATGTTGAAGTGCATGATGGGGTTTTGCATCTAACGTTTCCCGTCTTACGTGGATTGTTGCCAGGTTGCGATGTTTCCCAAGTGGGCCGGTATAGGTGGAAAAATGTCAGGGCCAAAAACTGTTCCCAGTCCTAGCCTGGCGAGGACTATATAGTGGACTTGATAGCGAACTCAGTTGACTGACTGTTCCAACAGATGATCGCTACTTTTCATCCCCATGGGTCACGTGTCTCCTCCTCCCCCCGGATGGTGTCTATACCATCTTTGTCATCTGTCGGGTAGCGACAGCCATAGACGACAGTGGATCACCGTGACAACAAAATGTCTAGTGACCATGGATGGTCACTACTATTGAGGGTGCATCGTACATCAACCCACCTCCAGCCCCTCCTCCTCTATTGTACCTAAAACTTTACCAGATTTTAATTCCTCCTGCACTCTTTCTGCATCATGCGTCTCATTTCAACTGGTCTGGCAGAAGCCATGTTGAGCCTGGTTCTGCCAAATGTTTCTTCGCAACGGGGAGTTTTTTCTCTCCACTGTCGCTTCATGCTTGCTCATCATGGCCAGGTTCTCTGAACTTGTGTTTTCCAAACTGGACTTCCATCTTCCAGGTCCCTGACTGAAGCTCTAGTATCAGCTCATGCAGTCCACTGGATCTCTCCATAAAGCTCAGCAGACCGTCTCTCTAACCAGCAGTCTACAGACTGACCAACTTCATCTATCTCCACTCTACCACCAGTTTCAGGCCTGGGGGGAAACAGTCCTATCTTTGTTCTTGTTCTATCAAAATACAGCGCTATGTTTCCTGCCGAGGTCTGAGCGCCAAAGACCAAGTAATTGTATGAATAAATTTGAGTTTTTCAGATTGAATTTTAGCATAAAGTAGTGAGAAGGGATGGAAAATATTTGTAAATTAAAACCGCGAGCGGTATTGACGGCCCTCGCAGCTCGCACCGCCTGGTATGTCGCGACCGCGGGAACCAAGCGACCGCCGGCTCCACGCTCCTTCCCAGCCTATGCTCCTGCTCTTCAGCCTATGCCTGCTGCTGCTTCCCCTCATCCTCTTCATCACCCTGTGCTGCTCCTCTTCATCCTCCTCTATCTCCGCTCGGCCTATCGCGACCGCGGGAGCCAAGCGACCACGGCCCCCTTGCACCTTCCCAGCCAGCGGAAAAAGCTCCACGCTTCACCTCTGGACCAGCAGAAGACAACCACAGCGTTGGTCAGGAAGGGTTAAACTAGGGATTAATGTAATATGTGGGATGAATCTCATCTGTGAGATAGATACTGTGGCCATCTCAGTTGGTGGGTCAAAAGTATATGTTCAAAAGATGGAGGAACAGCACCGCCAAAATCCACGGTTAGCGGTAATACACCCTACTCAAAACAAAAAAAATCATTAAAAATCCATAGTTTGCAATAAAATCCCGAAAAAAATCACAAATGTCAAGGAACACATCTTGCATGTCCTAGATTTTTTTTAGATGATTTATTAAATAATTTAAAGAAAGAAAAATCTTTAAACTTGAATGCCATATACTGCGGCAG